>NC_072401.2:20256250-20937500 GCF_028858775.2 Pan troglodytes
AATTGACTCATAGTTCTGCATGGCTTGGGAGGCCTCAGGAAACTTACAATCATGGAAGAAGGTGAAGCAAAGACATCCTTCACAAGGCAGTCAGAGTGAGAAGTGCACAGTGATGGAGGAAGAGCCCCTTGGAAAACCATCAGACCTCATGAGAACTCACTATCATGAGAACAGCTTTGGGGAACCACATCCATGATCCAGTCACCTCCCAGGAGGTCCCTTCCTGCAAACCTGGGGATTACAATTTGAATAACTCAAGAGGAGATTTGGGTGGGGACACAGGACTAGACCATATCATTACACCCCTGGCCCCTCCCAAATCTCATGTCTTTTCACATTTCAAAACCAATCATGCTTTCCCAAGAGTCTCCCAATGCCTTAACTCATTTCAGCATCAACTAAAAAGTCCACAGTCAAAATCTCATCTTAGACAAGGCAAGTACCTTCCACCTATGAGCCTGTAAAATCAAATGCAAGTTAGTTACTTCTTAGATCTAATAAGGATACAGTCACTGGGTAAATGCTCCCATTCAAATTGGGAGAAATTGGCCAAAACAATGGAGCTACAGAACCCATGGAAGTCCAAAATCCAATAGGGCAGTCATTAAACATTAAAGTTCCAAAATGATCTGCTTTGAGTCCGTGTCTCACATCCAGGTTATGCTGATGCAAGAGGTGGGCTCCCATGGTCTTGGGCAGATTTATCCCTGTGACTTTGAAGAGTGCAGTCCCCCTCCTGACTGCTTTCACAGGCTGGCATGGAGTGTCTGTAGCTTTTCCAGGTGCAGAGTGCAAGCTGTCAGTGGATCTACCATTCTGGGGCCTAGCGGATGATGGGACTCTTCTCACAGCTCCACTAGGCAGTGCCCCAGGGAAGACTCTGTGTGGGGGCTCCAACCCCATATTTCCCTTCTGCACTGCATGAGCAGAGGTTCTCCATGAGGGCTTTGCCCCTGCAGCAAACTTCTGCCTGGACATCCAGGCATTCTTATACATCCTCTGAAATCTAGACCAAGATTCTCAAAACTCAATTCTTGATTTCTGTGCACCTGCACTCCCAACACCATGTATAAGCTGCCAAAGCTTGGGGCTCACACCCTCTGAAGCAATGGCCTGAACTATATGTGGTCCCCTTTTAGCCATGGCTGAGACAGACAGCCCCAAGTCCCAAGACTGCACGAAGCCTCAAGGCCCTGGGCCTGGCCCATGAAGCCATTTTTTCCTCCTAGGCCTCTAGGCCTGTGATGAGAGGGGCTGCCATGAGGCCCTCTGACATGTCCTAGAGACATTTTCCCCATTGTCTTGGTGATTAACATTTGACTCCTTGTTACTTATGCAAACTTTTGCAGCTGGCTTGAATTTCTCCCCAGAAAATGGTTTTCTCATTTCTACCACGTAGTCAGGGTACAAATTTCCAAGTTTTTATGCTCTGTTTCTCTTTTAAACATAGGTTCCAATTCCAAACCATCTCTTTGTGAATGCATAAAAGTGAATGCTTTTGAGAGCACCCAAGTCACATCTTGAATGCTTTGCTGCTTAGAAATTTCTTCATCCAGACACCCCAAATTATCTCTCTCAAGTTTAAAGTTCCACAGATCTCAGGGCAGGGGTGAAATGCTACCAGTCTCTTTGCTAAAGCATAGCAAGAATCACCTTTATTCCAATTCCCAAAAAGTTACTCATCTCCATCTGAGACCACCTCTGCCTGGGCTTTGTTGTCCATATCATTTTCTGTATTTTGGTCAAAGCCATTCAACAATTCTCTAGGGAGTTCCAAACTTTCCCACATCTTCCTGTCTTATTATGAGCCCTCCAAACTGTTCCAACCTCTGCCTGTTACCCAGTTCCAAAGTTGCTTTCACATTT
Source organism: Pan troglodytes (assembly GCF_028858775.2). NCBI lineage: Eukaryota > Metazoa > Chordata > Mammalia > Primates > Hominidae > Pan > Pan troglodytes. The sequence goes on from NC_072401.2 coordinate 20,258,117, forward strand.
TCTGTTATCTTTATATCAGTGCCTCACTACCTCGGTACCAATTTACTATATCAGCCCATTATCACACTGCTGTAAAGAACTGCCTGAGCCTAGGCAGTTTAAAGAAAAGTAGTTTAATTGACTCACAGTTCTGCCTGGCTGAGGAGGCTTCAGAAAACCTACAATTATGGCAGAAGGGGAAGCAAACAGGCAGCAGGAGAGAGAAGTACCAAGCAATGGAGAAAAAATGCCTTATAAAACCATCAGTTTTTGTGAGAACTCACTCACTATCATGAGAATAGCATGGGGGAATCATGCCCATGATCCAATCACCTCCCACGAGTTTCCTCCCCCAACATATAGGGATTAAAAGTTGGATTACAATTGAAGATGAGATTTTGGTGGGGACACAGAGCCAGACCATATCAGTTAGTTTCTTTTCATGTTTGTTAGGTTATTCTTATGCTAATTGTCTGGGTTTTTTCATTTGTATTTCTTTATTAGTTGCAGATTTAAAATATATTATCAGTAATAGATCGATGTTGTGTGATACATTGGAAGTATATTTTATCATTTAAATTTTTTTTGGGGGGGGTATAAACTTATATTAAACTTATATTATTTCCTGCCATGCAAAATACCTACTTTTTGCTTTGTCAAAACAGTTAATCAGTTTTTTTTTTTTTTTTTGAGATGGAGTCTCACACTATTGCCCAGGCTGCAATGCAGTAGCATGATCTCTGCTCACTGCAACCTCCACCTCCTGGATTCAAGCAATTTTCCTGCCTTAGCCTCCCGAGTAGCTGGGATTACAGGCACCCACCACCATGCCTGGCTGATTTTTTGTATTTTTAGTAGAGACAGGGTTTCACTATGTTGGCCAGGCTGGTCTTGAACTCCTAAATTCATGATCCACCCACCTCGGCCTCCCAAAGTGCTGAGATTACAGGCGTGAGCCACTGTTCCTGGCCAACTATTAATCATTTTTGTGAAAAATTTTGGAATCTACCTCATGCTTAAAAAAGATAAAACTTATAAAAATACTTTCCTATAGCTCATGCTAAATTTTTACCCTTTTGAGTAAACTTTGAGAGCCTTAATTTAGTTAAAATTAATTTTTTGTACATGCTGTGTGGAAGACAGCTGTCATTTTCCTCAATAGGTATAGCAGTTTCTCCCAGAATAACTTATTAAATATCCTATTATTTATCCACTTTAATAAAATGTTTTTATCTTTCAAAATATTCATATACTTTGCTATGTTTTTGGATTATTAAATTTACTTTCTAAAATTTATTTTTCTAAACTTTTCTGTACTTATCTATTACTGTTTTCTTGATAATGTTTTATAAATTATGGTTATTGTTATTGTATAAGTTTGGCTTCATTTGTCATAATTTTACATATTTACGTGAGCACTCTCTTACATTTATTCTTCCGGCTGAAATGTGAAATTTCTTGCAAAATTATCAAAAAATAGAGTTACAATTTAAAATGAATTATAATTTATTTATTATTTAAGATGGAGAGACATCATCCCATCTAGATAATTGTGCAGTTATTAAAAACTTATCTAAAATACTTTATTAACATTTTATAGATTTTTCAATATTGTCTTATATAGGTGTACATTAAATATGTATCTTCATATTTTATAATTTTATCTTTGATTTTTACTTTGTTTTGTATTTTTTAGATTTGATTTGTTTTTCCTACATATATTCTAATTAGCCATTGCCAACATAAATGAAACAACATGAATTCATGTATTTATTTTTTCTAACATGTCATCTGATTGACTATCATTAATTTTTGGTTGAAATTAAAAAGTAAAATGATAGCTATGATGGAGATGATAATGACTAATATGGCTAATAGTCATTATCAATTAAAATTTTTCAAGTGTCTGATACTTTGCTAATCACCTTACTGGTGTTGTTAGATTACATCGTCATAACATTCATGAGAGAGTGGTCAATATCTTTCTCCACAGATGAGGAAATGGAAGCTTAGAAGAGTTAAATAATTGCCCACAGTCTTTCAGGTAACAAATGTCTATTCCAAAATAAAGTCTGTTACTGACTTCTGAGATCTATCATCAACCATAAGGATATGTAATATTTCCTCTTTTTTAGCTAGGTAGTGTAGAGTAATGCTAAACAGTAGTGATATAGTGATGAGACCCAGCATTTCTTTTTGATTTTGAGTTTACTAGACTGTCTCAATACATTTACTATGGTATTTGTTGATGTCTAAAACCCTTTCTAAATTTTTTAGACAAATTTTATTTTACTTATATTTATTTAAACTTTTATAATTAGTAACAAATGTTGAATATTATTAACGTTTTTCTATTTATATCATAATATGCTAAATCACTAGAGTCTATTACATGGTTTCCTAAAGTTACTACCTTGCACTTTGAGATAAGCTCTACTTCTATGTTATATTTATAGTTCCCTAATTGCTATTTTCTTATTTCATAGTTTTAAATTTATATAAGTATTACTTCTTCAAAGTTTAACTTTTTAGTGGCATCTTTAACATATTTTGGAATGAAGCTATGTAACCTTAGGAAGATATCTATCTTTGTCTATGCTATGAAATGATTTTATAACATATATATTGTCTATTACCAAAAGATCTGATAACATTTACCTGCAAATTCACATGAGATAATAAATTTTTAGGTTTAGGCCTTGAAACCGTTTATATATCTTCTATGACAATCTATGCTCTATAATATCTTTGAATTTATTTTGAAAGTTTATATTATCCTAAAATATTGCTCCCCTTATTAAATTATTTCTATTTACTTTTATAAATGTTTACATAAAATTGTTTATAATATCTTAGTGGGATTTCATGTCTCTTTATTTTTACTGTTGCAAATATTTCTCTCTTTTTGCAAAATTATAATTATCTACTTGATTTGACCAGCTTTTAATTTTATTAACGTTTCTTTCATAATAATTTTTGCTGTTATTTACAGAAATATTTAGATATCCCTATTACTTTTTCCTTTCTTACATTTAAATTGTTTTTAGTTCAATGTCAACTTATTATCTATTAGTCTTTCTTATTTATTAATAAAATAATTCAAAGCTTTCATTTCTTTTCTGACTATGGTTTTAGATGCATGCCATATGCTTATTTTATGATGTGAACTAATTTTTCCTAAACTTTAAGCAATTTGGAGCAATTTGGAATTACAATTTTATTTTATACTTATTTTATTCATTTAAATTAATTTTTATTGTAGACCATTTACATGTGGTTTATTATTTTACAGGACTCTGCTTTTTGAATTGTAGCAAAGAAAAAAGTGACTTCTAAATTTTCAACACTTGGGAATTTTTTGAAATGGTTATTTTATAGCCAGTTACATGTTGTTATTTATTTACTTATCATTTTGGGGTACCTGATTGTTTCTGGGTCACTGAGAAAATATGCATTTTTATAGGGTACAAATTCTCATGAATAGAAATTAAGTCACCCTTGTCAATTTTATAATGTAACCTTGTATATCTTTATGGTTTTACAATCTATCTGATCTGTCAAATTCTAATTTTTATTGCTTGTATTATTCATGGATTATCCTCTTTTCTTTATATTTTTCCAATGAAAAATATGCTTCTCTATTTTGACCAAAGTCTTAAATTTTGTGTTATTTAATATTACCATTGCTTCTTATATTTTATTTCTGTGCTTTCATCTTGCTAATATATCATCTTTTAGATTTTTTTTACTTGCAAGATTTATGTGACAATTCATTCAGATGGGTCTGTTGTAAACAGTGCATAGGTAGATTTTTTAAACTAATTTAAGTATATTCACCAATTTATCGATATAAAATCCTCAATTCTTTAACTTTTACCTTATAATTTAAGCCTAAGCAAGTCATGAAGCATAAGGAGTCTTTGCAGATAATATTAAAACAGTTCTTATAACTCTCAATCTTTTCTTTATTGTTTTTATATTTTGATTATCTTTGGCAAGCTTGCATCAAATAAATAAAGACCCATGAAGTAATAAAAGGTAGTATATATAGATACCTACAATCTTTTGCTTGTGTCTTTACAATCTGTGTCCACAGAACTATTTATTTTCTAATAGAAAAAAACAGTAAAATATTTATATTATCCTTAATGAACCACTTAAATACATAGCCAGCTTCAAAAATGAACTAGAGTTATAAATGTTAAAAAAGAAATGCCTCCCGATTTTCTGAGTCTTTCCCTTCAGCTTTGTTTCTTGCTATGCTGAAATGTCCTTCCGCAAAATTGTCATTTTCCCTAACTTTGTCAAAATCAGATTGCAAGAGAAAAACAAAGTGATGTGAATGAGAAGAAGAAATTGCCAATATAGCAGGAAAATAAATCCAATCAGGGATCAGGGTAATCCTTGGTAACACCAATAGCAACTCTGTAATCATACTGATGTAGAAATTAAGTCTCTCTGAGGTTAGACAGATTGCCTGAAGTCACATTGTTTCAGGAAGATCATTAAAACCATAACCAAGAATTTCTTTCTAAAAGAGACAACTTGGCATAGAAAAAAAGATTATAGGTTTTTAATCAGTCAGGCTGGGAATATATCCTGACTTTACCCATGGTAGTACAAAGACAGACAAACTTGGCATCAAACCCTGTGTCTTCATTTATTAATGCTGAAAATTTATAACGTTCCTTAACTTCTAAGCCGGAATTTTCTCTGAAAATGAGTAGGATATGATCTATTATGGAGCACAAACATTGCTCTAAGGAATAGATTAGACTGCACATAGAAAGCGCCTAGCACTGTGCCAAGCACCTAATTACTCCCCAACAAGTATTAGCTTCCTTCCCCACTCCTTGATTAAACCAGTGCACAGTGGCTCTTTAGGAGTCAGATTATTTATAGGAATAATGCCTCCATGCCACTATTTGAATGCAAGACAATGCTGGTTGAGATAGATCTGGAACCCAGCTAAACAGACAATATAATCTCGCAAAGCAGGTGGGCCAGGATGGAAGGGACATGGGAAAGTTAGGGGATTCTATTCTCCTTCTTAACCAATGTCTAGGAAACGCTCTTCTTTTTCTCCTCAGGCATAAAGCTTGAACATGACTTTTCATTTTTTTGTAATTTCAAGAAAAACCTAGTGGGTCCCAGTGGGAACTATCAAAAGGAATTAAATTGTTATGTTTTCCAGAGTTAGAAAACAAATGGAGAGGAGGTGTATATAAAGATCTTTTTTTTGATATTTTTGTTTTTTCCATGTGATTAGTATATATTATGTAATTCTGCTACAGCATCATTGTCAAACATTCACTTAATGTCTCATTAGCAAGGCCTGGGAATGTATTTGGCTCCTTCTGGCATTGCCTGAGCCTAACCTTCAGGTTAGGCACCCATTGATTTTAGCTTCCATTGCTCTGTGAAACACATCTGGGTCCTTAATTAACAATTCTCTAAGTTGGAGACAAATTTGCTATTGCTTGAACATGTCTGATTGAAAGCACAGACATAATGCTTACAAAATGTTGGGGGGGAAAAGTAATTGAAAGTAAGATTATAAATTACTCTTGGCTTTAGGCTTCCCTGAAGCTATGGAAAACAAAAAGCAATTATTTATATTTGGAAATGGAATTAGTCTTTTTTTTCCTGTTATCTAATCAATGCTTACATATTCTCTCAGCCTGGTTCTCTAGTTGGTTAGGGAGCTTGAACGGAGACCCCACTTTTCTCATGCAATCTTTCCCACTTTTCTTCATTTCTTTCTCGTTGGAAATTTTTCCAAAAATGACACTTGTTTAGCACACAAAAGCCTTCAATATGTCAGGCAAAACAGTTCAATACCTGTAATTAGTGACCTTGTTTTATTTAAGTCTCCATCACAAAAGAAATTTGATTGAATTAACCTTCTTTTTTGGTAAATGCAGAATATGAAGCATCTGCATCAGGCGTTTTTAAGTACATCCTGAAAATTCAGAGAGGTCTACGCTTAATCACATGTAAGCACACATGCAGTTGGTTTTCTGTATTTTGCAATAATGTTTGAGGTTTTACCTCTGTGATATGAATGTACCTTTGTCTTGTGTATATTGTTTGGTTTTCAGTAATTCACTTGGACACTAGCAGCATAGATACAATACTGCAGATTCAAAACACTTCAAAGTATTTCATTTCATATGTAAGATTAGGTTGCATACATTTTCTGCCATGATTAGGGTAGTTTCCACAAATCGGCATCTCTCTATTTTAACTCTACACAGCAGGCAAACTCTCTAAACCCAAAGGGGAAAAAAAAGCTCTTTCTTCCACTCTTTACATATTCTTCTCCATTATCATCTCTGGCCATCTACAACCCAGAAGCTGAGATTTAGTCAAAGTTGGCATCCCAGGAACTGTGTGACACAAGTCACTTAACATTCCTTGGTTTCAGAATCTTCATTGTTAAAACGAAGAGGCTAAACCAGCCATAACACGGGGTTTCCTTGCTGATCCTCCAGCACGGGGGTCCTCAACTCCCTGGGCTGTGGACCAGTACCAGTCCATGGAATATTAAAGGAACCGGGCCGCACAGAGGTGAGTGACAGGCCAGCAAGCATTACTGCCTGAGCTGAGCTCCACCTCCTGTCAGATCAGCTGCAGCATTAGATTCTCACAAGAGCTCAAACACTGTTGCGACCTGTGCACACAGGGGACCTAGGTTGCACGCTCCTTATGAGAATCTAATGCCTGAAGATCTGAGGTGGAACAGTTTTATCCTGTATCCATTCCCCCACCCCCAAAAGTGTCTTCCACGAAACCAGTCCCTGGTGCCAAAAACGTTGAGGACCGCTGCTCCAGCACACTCCTCTAATCATGCTAATCACGCTGCTTTTGAAAAAAAAGTGCCTTTCTGTTCTCCTCACTGGACTGAGGATTGAGGGACAACAGGTAGACCTTTCCAGTGATTATTTTATTCTATATACATCCAGCTCACCTCTGCCTCTAGTGGCCTCAACATCATCCTCCTGCCCCAGTGCCCTTCATCGGTTGCAGCATTTGAAACCTCAGGAAACACACAATAAATGTTTGTGAAATGAATGGTTTCAGATAACTCTTCCTCATGCAGAGATTCAATTATTGGGGTGTTTCTAGGAGGCCAATGTCCCCCCTTCAGACACCCAGAAGGAGAGACTAGTGCAACACCGAGGACAAGTTTGGCAGGAGGACTTCATTTCCTTTTATTGTTTTGTTTTGTTTTGTTTCCTGAATATTACAAATATCTTCACCTCTCTCTCTACTGTTTCCCCAGTTTTGGCCAAATGCCAAAAAATGCTATGTATCCTGGCCTGTAAAATGCTAATACAAAGTCATTTTTCCCAAGGGAAAGTTAGGAGGAGATAGTATTCTTTCACTTCCATATGATAAGGCACTGAGGACAGCCTTTATGATTAACAACAGACCAGTTGTTAATCATAAAGATTAACCCACCCCGGTCTCTTTACCCAAAGATCAGTTTCCAACTCCTCAAGTTGTTATTTTTAGTCCAGCACGAGTTTCACCAGTTCAGAAATTGCAGGAAGGGGGCAATATAAAAAGCCCAGTAGTGCCAAACATCTCAGATTTCTTCCTTCAAAAAAAAGAACATCAGGAGTCGGATGCTTGCCTCAATTGTTTTCTTGTTCAAGACTACAGTATCCACAGATGCTGTCAAAACTCTCTTGTAATTAAGAGGCTATCTCTGCAAAGACCAGAAGGACCCACTGGTCCTGCTCTTCCTTTATATGAGTAAAACCACTCTGCACACAGCCTCCTTAGTATTGGGAAGGGAGTTAAAAAAGGAAAAACATGAAAACTGCCAGGGTTTGAAGGACTCAAAAATTTACTCCTTTATTTTTTCTTATGTAAACTACAGAATCAATTGAGAAATAGGTTTAGAAGTTAGATATTAAATTGTTAGGTCTGCGGAGAAATGGGATTGCATTCTTTGAGTGGACTCTCAAACTGAAGTTCTGTGCCATGGTAGGAAGAGCTGGACCATAAAAGTTCTTCTTCACTTGGACCTGACACTACAACTGAAGCATAGATGAGGGGAGAAAGTGTGCTCCCTGCAAGTAGGCACTTCCTACCAAGAAAGAGTGATTATTGGTATTTCTTAGACCCCTGGAAGGAAACAGAATCTACTCCAAATAGCTCACACATAAGGATTTTAATGATAGAACTGTTTGTAGAGGTGAGATTAGTGTTTGGGAAACAAAAGATGGGAGGTGACAGGAAGACTAGCAAAAGTGGGAAGCTGTTACCACCATAAGGGCTTAAGGGACAAGAAGAAAATTATGTGTCTGGCACACAGTAAAGACCAGGGCCTTAGAAGAAGAGCCACCCGTGGAAGATACAGCTGTAGATAAAACACAGCTACTTCCAGAGAAATGGGATCAAGGTGGGTGGGAAGGAGGTGAGAAACAGTCAAAGAAAATAAATACTGAGACACACTGTCTCTTGTGCTCCAATCTCCTGTTGTGGGTGTCATTGGTCAAAGCCAACAAGAAGCCAGAGCATCATGCCATCCACAGGGCTCATTTGCCTGCCTTGCCTTCACCCACATCGGCACACCGCAGGGTAGAGGAGGGTGAAGAATGGATCTAGCAAGAGCAAATAATGGCTTATTAGAACATCGACCAATAAGAAAGTGTACATCCACTGGAAGAAATGGATAAAGAAGAAAAAAATGGGAGGGAGTGCAGGAATTTTAATGGACTTTTGTTTTTCCCACTTGGAAAGATAAGGATCAAGGTGACTTTACGGATATTTCCAATGCTTCAGTTTTCTCCAGACAACCCAACTTGCCCAGCCAATCATGACATCCCCCAGGATCTTTCACTGATCCAGGCAGTTCTGCAGACCTTCTTTCTGCATCCCTAGTCCCAGTACTTGAACAGCTCACTTTTATTTCATTCCTTTGCCTTACACAATTTGAAGCAGGCTTAATTGCTAAGTGCCACCAAGAGTCTCTTTCCTTTTGGCTCATGCAGGTTGTTTCTCCATACTTGCTTTTCTCTAGCAGATCTCAAAATTCACTGCTTCTGTCATTATGCAGTATAATGTAGTGGTGAGGAAATGGAAAATGATGTCAGATGCACATGCTTCCTATAATGTAACTATTGGGTTTGCAGTCATCTAACCCTTCTGAGGCAGGTATCTACTACTCAGGAATAACCCCTCTGTGTTAAGGTTGTTGTATGAAGTCAATGAGATAATTACAAGATAATATATCAATTTTTTGGGATGGGTACAGGCATACAGTAAAGCCCTTGTGATTGTTCATATTGAGTGTGAACTTGATTGGATTGAAGGATGGAAAGTATTGTTCCTGGGTTTGTCTGTTAGGGTGTTGCCAAAAGAGATTAACATTTGAGTCAGTGCACTGGGAAAGGCAGACCCACCCTCAGTCTGAATGGGCACCTTCTAATCAGCTGCCAGCACAGCTGGAATAATGCAGGCAGAAGAAGATGGAAGAGTAGACTTCTGGTCTCTCTCTTTCTCCCATGCTGGATGCTTCCTGCCCTGAAACTTTGGACCCCAAGTTCTTCAGCTTTTGGACTCTTAGACTTACATCAGTGGTTTGCCAGGGGCTCTAGGGCCTTTGGCCAGAGACTGAAGGCTGCAATTTCAGTTTCCCTACTTTTGAGGTTTTGGGACTCAGACTGATCCACCACTCACTGCCTTGCTCCTCAACTTGCAGATGGCCTATCAAGGGACTTTACCTTGTGATCATGTGAGTCAATTCTCCTTAATAAACTCCCTTTCATATATATGTATATCTTTTCATATATACCTTCTGTCCCTGTACAGATCCCTGACTAATACAGCTCTCAATCTTTATTGTCCCTCACCAACCTTTTCCTGTGGTGTGCCCTTTTCCTGCAGCCAAACCTTCTTCTCTCTATGTCCAGTTATTGTTTGAGAAGTGGACACAGGATCGGGGGTTCGTTATATTAACTTTACATCAGTCTCAATGCTGTGTTACTTTCTTTATATAGAGAGATGGAAGTACTAACAGTACTATGCTAGTATTTTGTATCCTTACATTGAAAACCAGCTTAAAGTTCCACCCAAATTTACTTATCTTGCTTCTCTATTAATCTTTGACAAATTGCAAACCCCAGAGTTTCTATGGGTGTAAAACAGGCCAGCCAGGCCATTACCCAGGCCTGTTAAAATATGGCCTTACAAGCAGATTCCCGTGTGCATTCACCCCAGCCAGAAATTCTTTTGATATAACTTATCATGCATTATTTATGTTACTCTCAACTTCTAATGCAAAATTATGGAATATAATGGAAACATCCTATACATCGCAGTATTCCCCTATCATTCTATGTCTACCACAAAAAAACTTGCAAAATTACTTCTGTGGAATAACCCTATATACACTATTATAGCTCAGCCATAATTCCTGGGAACATTTTAATTCTTGGCTTTTCCTTCATCCAGCAGATTTTACTTCCTCTTTCACTGTCTAAAGTATCAATTGTCCTTTTGATCACAGCATACTTATAAGAACAATTCTCCCTCGAAGCAGGAAAGGTAAGGTAGACTACAAGCTTCCATTAACGTAGTTAAGGCAATTTTGTGGGGAGGGATAGGTGAGCTGAGAAACTTCAAAGAATTTTGCCCATGTGCCTCTTAGATCTGTAAATTTTCTTCAGACTTTATGTTGGTTTGGTTTTCTTTCATTCCGACCATGATAGCCTTGTGAACATAAAGAAAGAATATGGAAAAACTGATTGGAAGTATATCCAACCAGTAATCTTAATATTTTGATTCAGCAATCACAAGACCATACAACCCAGTTTAAGACTTATCTCAATCTCTAAATTTAGAGATTGAGGATAGGATTTAAGCAGGAAGTGATCTAAGTGACATTACATTTTATACAATTTATTTTTCTCCTATGCAGTATTTTATCAGGTGACCATCAGTCAAAGAGGGAGTCAAAAGGACCCATGAGGAGAGACTCATTAGTTCTGCATCAAGGCAGAAATAATCTTTATACAGTCATGTAATCTGTTCCTTCTACACAGAGCATGTGAATTATTGATGACTCTATTCAACATTTTATTTCTTTGTGGCACCCAACTAGGTCTTCCTAGTTACTTGCTTTTGTTGGCATTAAAATAAAATGCATTTCTCCTACTGAGGACATGTAAAAGCAAATGGGAAATTAATATGTTTTCTAAAGTATATAAGCAAGGCATCATATGTCAAAAGAGTAAGCATTGGTAAGCCTAGCTGAAAAGATCCTTTACAATAAAACTTCATATAGCATGGAAAATACAGCTCTCATTTTTCTTTCTTCATGCCCTTCAGGGATTTACTTTTCCTCTTCACCATTTTCTTTTTGAAAATACAACTTTATTGTTTTCTGTTTGCTTCTTTATGACTTCTCAACTCTTGACCTTGAGGGTAAATTGTAATGTCAGAAAAATCAGCCTTTATGCTTCCCACCTCTCACAGGTTCATATCTGGTTCTTGGGTAGCTTTTCTTCTATATATACAAACTCTCAGGTTTTCTTGTATCTTATGCCTGCTCATATCTGCTTGGAGAATATGTAAAAAATGAGGAGGTATTCATTTTTTGTAATAATAACAACTTATATCACGATTTCTCATGGGCTAATACCAACCTTATGAGATATAGTAGCAGAATGTTATTATTGTGATTTTAAATGAAAGAAATTGAGCAGAGATCTTTATTTTTCTCTTTTCTTTCTTTCTTCTTTTCCTTTTGTTATATTTGTCTAGTTTTTAATGCAGTCCTGGCATGAAGATGTTAACCTACCAACTAGAGACTTGATGAAGACCAGACAGCATAGTGTTGATTGCTGGTGGAATAATTGGAAAAGAGTTCTACATTCTGGGCTTAAGAATCCTTCTAAATGCCATTTTATCTATTAAAAAAAAATCTGTCCCCAACCTAATTCACTGAAATGCAATGGTTAGAATCACATTTTTAACAGGCTAGATTTTAGTCAGAATGACATATTTAGATTTTTTGGTGTTTGAAGTGACCTGTGAATCATCTCTTTCAACATGTATTTACTGTGCACATATTACAGGCCAGGCTGTGTGTTAATAACCAGGAATAATGAAGGCAATTCAATAATGACCCTTTTCAAAAGATGTTACAGTGATGATGGTAATTAAAGACTGACCAGCTCTTGAACTGGATTGTTGAAACAAGGAGAACCTCACTTATGGAAGTTGGGAATATGGTGTTTCTGAGGAGAAGGAGGACATGTCAGGCAAAGAGAAGGCTTATGCAAAGTATGTAAAACAGAAAATAGCATGAGAGTTACAAGCAACTAACTGACTCAAGTAATTCAGTATAGCAAGAGCAAAACTCCATAATAGAAATGACAGGGGAAGTGACCCACATGCACAATGTGCTTGGTCTGCCAACAGTGATGTGACCAGATTTATGAGATTCATGGTTAATGGACTGAATTAGGTGGTGAAAGAGAGAAAAAGAGCATAAGGCTAAAGATAATAAAACAAAATAAGACGCTGACGAGCTGAAACAGGGGCCAGCCAATTTTTATGTCATACTTTCATGGCAGGAAGGTATTGCTTCTTTTCATTTGTCAACTCAAACCCACCTCCATTGTCCCACTACCAGTCTTTCTTGAAGAAATATTTTATGCAGAGTTGGACAGATCACCCTCTGGGATTCCACAGAATATGTCAATAGTCAGTATTCAATAGCTTATCCTCCATAACAATTCTAAAGCCTTAGTGGCTGTGTTAATTCTTGGGTGGTACATATACACCATGAAATACTATGCAGCCATAAAAAGGAATGAGATCATGTCCTTTGCAGGGAGATGGATGAAGCTGGAAGCCATCATTCTCAGCAAACTAACACAGGAACAGAAAACCAAATACCACATGTTCTCACTCATAAGTGGGAGTTGAACATTGACAACACATGGACACAGAGAGGGAAACAACACACACCAGTGCCTGTTGGGCAGTTGGGGGGTCAGGGGACAAAACTTAGAGGACAGGTCGATAGGTGCAGCAAACCACCATGGTACACGTATACCTAGTAACAAACCTGCACGTTCTGCATATGTATCCCCCCGACCCCTTATTTATTTATTTATTTTTAGAAAAAAATAATAAAAAAAGAAGTACCTGAGGCTGTGTAATTCATAAAGAAAAGAGGTTTAATTGGCTTACAGTTCTGCAGGGTATACAGGAAGCATCGTGCTGGCGTCTGCTTCTGGTGAGGTCTTACACAGCTTCCAATTGTGTTAGAAGGCAAAGAGGGAGCTGGTGTATTACACAGCAAAAGTAGGAGCAAGAGAGAAAGAAGGGAGGTGTCACAAACTTTTAAACAAACTGTTATCCCATGAGAACTGAGTGAGCACTCACTCATCACCAAGAGATAGTACTAAGCTATTCAGAAAGGATGTGTCCCCATGATCCAATAACCTACCACCAGATCCCACCTCCAACACTGAGGATTACATTTCAACCTGAGATTTGGAGGGGACAAACATCCAAACCATATCAGTGGCTTTCAACAACAACTAGTTGTTCTCATATAACAAGTTGACTTATTATTCCTGAATCTCAGATTCAAGCAGGCGATTAGTTTGGAGTTTGCCTCGTATTTCTTTATTCTTGGATCCAGGATTAAGGTACAGCCCTGATCTGGAAAAGGAACATTCTCATGAAAGAGGGAAGAGTGAGAGAAGTCAAGCTTCTGCTCAGATGTAGCACATGTCATTTTGCATTGGCTGTGACAATTGGCAAACCTAACGATGAGGAGGTGATGTATAATCATCTATTGTGAAGGTGAGAGTACCACATTTTATTTTATTTTATTATATTTTTGAGATGGAGATTTGCTCTTGTTGCCCAGACTGGACTGCAATGGCACTGTCTCGGCTCACCGCAACCTCTGCCTCCTTGGTTCAAGCAATTCTCCTGCCTCAGCCTTCCAAGTAGCTGGGATTACAGCCATGTGCCACCATGCCTGGCTAATTTTTGTATTTTTAATAGAGACTAGGTTTCATCATGTTGAGCAGGCTGGTCTTGAATTCCCGACCTCAGATGATCCACCCGCTTCAGCCTCCCAAAGTGCTGGGATTACAGGCGTGAGCCACCATGCCTGGTCACCACATTTATTTTAATAGCTACCATTTGCTGAACCTTTATATACTGGGTGTCACTCTGGAGTATGATTTGCTTACTTTGTACTTAATAATCACCAGAAATTTTGAGAAAGTGACTATTTAATGCTGTTCTACAAATAGAAAAACTAAGAGCCCAGAAAAGCTCAAGACCATGGAGCTGTAATTAGAAATTTTACTTATTCATTGGCTCACTCATTAATTCACCTGTTATGTGTTATACACTCTTGTAGAAATACTACAGTGAAAAAAAACAGACAGGGTCCTTGTTCTCATAAAGACTTTACATTAATGGAAGAAAGGAGCCCATAAACTAATAAACATAGAAAAAATATTAGTTTGTTATAACTACTCTGGAGACAGTTAGAATAAGGTAATATTCTAGGCATCGGCTGTAAGAAATAAAGTTCAGGGATCACAGTGACTCCACATCATTTTCAATATGATGCTGCCATATTTACCTTGTGATCTATCTTACATTACTTTTCAGAACTTTTGTTTTTATTATAATTAACATTTTCTATTTTCACATTTTGCCTCCCCAACTGAATTGTCATCAAAACACAGAAAGATGCTATTTAATTAGATATTTGTAATGAGATGTTTTGTTTATTACATTCCATTGATTAATATAATATGTGGTATAATTAATAAGGTAATTTCCTAGATAATCCTTAAACAAATACATCATCCAATACATAATTAAAATATTCAGGAAAAGCAACACACTTTTAACTTGTTTTTGTTAGCTGACAGCAGTTAATGTATTAGTGATGATGGAGCAAAATATTCTCTTATGGCTTAGTACGTGCCTTTCCATGTCTAGTGTTCTGATCTTGCTTCTTTGATGAGAGAACATCTTTGAAGATGAGCAGATATAGTTGTGTTCTTAATTAATTTTATAATTTACAAATTTGTAAAAACAGAAGGATATGAAAAGGCCTATTTATCATTTATGCATTAAGAGTGTATTACAAATGTAAAGGAGGAATATCTCCTCCTTTTTCAATTTTCTAGTTATCTCTTGGAAAAGGGAAAAGACTATGCTAACTGCAGTGTGATGTAGTAGAAAAAGATTTAGTTTTTGAATTAGAAGACTTAGTTATGACCATGAATTTCATTTCTGATTTTGCCTATCTACATGACAGAGGGTGAATTACTTAATCTCTCTGAGTCTTTGTGTCTCTGTCTATAAAATAGCACTAATAATGACCAGATAGTCATAGCTTACAGGGCTACTGAGTTAAGAGGATTTAAAATAGAGTCATGTGTTTAAAGGCTCATTAGATAATTTTAGTAATAGCAGCAGCAGGAGTAACAGCAGCAGTAACAACAGTAGTAACAGCAGTCATCCAACTTAATATAATAACGGTGTAACTACTGTAAGGCTCCAAGCAATGTGCCTGTCTGCAGAATGACAGAAAATACACAGTGCTATCTTCACCACGGTACAGTGATCCCTTTCAGAGTAGATGAGTATGGATGCTGGATATGATCCTTCTGGGGACCACATGTTACATAGCAATCACATGGAAGAAGACTCCTTTTTAAAAAACAAACATGACTACCCTCTTGCTCACAAGCTAAGTAAAACTTGTCCCCCAGAGAATGTGCCCACTGCCTGGGTTAAGAATCACTGTCGGAGTTAATATACTGCTACTGATGGAGAAGGTCGTATCTTTAACTGAAAGGCACTATTCTAGATGTTGCTTAAAGGGTTTGTGTTGTAGAAGGAAGTAATGAGCTTTATGTGGGATGTATGATCGCCACAGCACTTTCGTTTATTTATTTGTTCATTGGTTATCTAAAATTCAAATTTATGTGGGTATCCTCTACTTTTCTTTACTAAATCTGGCTACTCTAGAAGCAAGGGAAGAGAGATAAATATTGTGATACCAGACTTATAGTAGTCTTCACTTCTTTTAGGTCCTTGTAATGTAGCTAAAACCTATTACCAAGCACACCTGAAAGGAACTTTATCCATCATTACAGAGAATCATGTATGTGACAAGTTCCTGCCTCCCATTGCAATGCTACGCAATCCCCTCTTGTGTTAATCCTACTACTCTCACCATATCACACCTTACCCAATTGTGAGGAGCAGGGACATTTACAAAATAACAGGAGGAGAAGACTTCCAAATGGATTTGTCGTCCATTTAGAAATGTATATTCAGCTATTCTCTCAGAACATACTCAGCAAATTGCGTTACTACTACCTTATTTTGATCCTAATTTTATTCCTACTGCCTGCTTTGCAACTGCAAATACATGTTAAATGAATGAGTGGGTGAATAAATGATGGATTCAACAAGATGCCTCAAGCATATCAACTAAGGAAATGGAGTAAAGAGAACATTTTAAAGCAAAGGTAACACAGATTATAACTAGGTAGCTCTGTTCAGGAGCAATGCCACTCACCTGTTAATTAAGTCACTGAAGATTCCTGTGGCCAAAAAAAAGTACACTTTTCTTTGGAGAGTTTACTCATTTGAAATAGATTCCACATCTACAAATGAATTTAATAATTAATATAATATGTTACATGAAACATAATCTTAGTCTTGAATTTCAAACCATTTGGGTAACACTAACACAAGGATTTATTTATAAAAATATCCCTTTCTCCTAAAAGTCAAACCTATTTCCCCATGTTTCACCACATTGTGAAAGAAGAGAAATCATTTAGCACTTGTCAAGAGCTTGCTATGCCCCACACACCAGATTAAACCATCCTGGTACAACAGTGGTTAAAAAGTCTACATTAATCGTGCATACATGAATCCTCCATAGCTGTGACCACTCTCACCCATAAAAAAGTTAATAACCCAAGTGTCCAGGTTGTTACCTAGCTCATCCTTTTCCATTCTTAGCTTTTAGAATTTCCTCGCACTATGAAAATCCGGTATACCTGGGAGCAATATATGGCCCAGACGTTACATTATAAAAAATCCGCTACTGCTTGATTGGTCTAGATGCCACACTAACAAACTTTATTCTCTACTCTTGTTTCTACAACTAAACTTTTTATAAATGTACGAAGCTTTGTCATTACCATTATTTCTTCCTAAACTACCTCTATTCTTAAATTTATTGTTCCATAAATCTAAAGGTTGTAGTCTTGTCCTGATTCATGAATTGTCTCTATGAATGATTGCCATCATTACTAGCAGAATTTATCAACAAATTGTCCTGTGATTCACAACATGATATATTATAATATATTAGGCAGACGTATTGTCATCAAATACCAAATTTATCTTGAAAAATGATAGCAGTACAACATAATGGTAATTATCTAGCTCCATAGATAAAAAATAAAGAATGCTTAGTAAAGTACTTGTAAAACCTGCCTCTACATAAAATAGAAGAACATGTGCAAATCATACCTGAAAGAATTTGGAGTTCAAATTCTTAAAACAACTACATTTAAGTGATGCTTTTGTAAAAAAATTTAAAAAAAAACTTAAAAAATACTTTAAAACAAAGAGATCACAGATTGTCACTAGGTAGTTTTGTTCAGTAGCAATACAACTCATCAAAGTAACTGGCATATACTTTATACATATCCAGAAGCATAGAATATATAAGAACTATACTTTTCATATATATTTGAGTTGAAAAACTGATACAGCTCTGTGCACAATTGTGAAGCAGGCAGTGATATATTGTACTCACTATGAGAATGTCAATGGCTTTCATTGACATTCTATCATCACCCTACTGAAAATAAGTTTACACTTTCTAGCAGTGCTGCTTGAGTATTATTAAAGGTGGGAGTCAGGTCATTTGAAGAAACAACAAACAATGTTTTCCAATTCAAATGTAAAAAAAGAAAAGTTTCCCATTCAAATGTATGACTTACTCTAAGAATCCATTTGTTAGCAGCCAACTCACATTTTTTCAGACATTTTAGAATTTGATTATTCCAAACCATAACCCATGAGCATGGACTGTGTTTTTTTTTTATTATTATTCTCTTTAGCTGTTGTTACAAAGCACTACACAGAGTAGGCATTTAATTATTTATTGAACTGAGAACACTGAGGCTATTTTATAAGTTTAATCACAGGTTGTGAAAGAACTAGTGAATCTCAATCATGTCTTATTATATTACTTTGCTAGAGCTGCTATAAAAAAGTACCACAAACTGCATGGCTTAAACCACAGAAATTTACTGCTCACAGTTCTGGATGTTAGAAGTCTAATATCAAGGTATCAGCAGGGTTAGTTCTTTCTGAGGGGTATGAATACAAGTTTTATTTCAAGCCTCTCTCCTTTAGTTTTGGATATCCATCATCTCCCTATGTCTCTTCATGTCATCTCCACATGCATGTGTGTCTCTGTGACCACATTTCCCCGCTTGTATGTGGACATCAGCCACGCTGGATTAGGCTCCACTCTAATGACCTCATCTTAACTTAATTACCTCTGTGAGGACCCTGTCTCCAAACAAAGCCACATTGTGAGCTACTGGGGGTTAGGATTTCAACATAGGAATTTGGTAGCAGGGACACAATTCAACTCATATCAGTCTGATCTGTGACTCCCCTAAAAGTCATGTCCTTCTTATATGCAAAATATATTCACTTGTAAGGTCAAACATCTTAACACATTCCAGCATCATCT
Source organism: Pan troglodytes (assembly GCF_028858775.2). Classification (NCBI taxonomy): domain Eukaryota; kingdom Metazoa; phylum Chordata; class Mammalia; order Primates; family Hominidae; genus Pan; species Pan troglodytes. The sequence continues at coordinate 20,276,898 of NC_072401.2, forward strand.
CTAAGTCTAAAGTCTCCTCCAAACATTATCTAACTCAGTTATGGGTAAGACACAAGGTAGGGTTCATCCTGGGGCAAAATTTCTCTTCATCTCTGAGCCTGTGACACCAGACAAGTTATTGTGCTTTCAAAATACAATGGTAGGACAGGCATAGGAGAGACATTCACATTCCAAAAGGATGAAATCATATAGTAAAAAGAGGTTGCAGTTCCCAAGCAAATCTGAAAATTTTCAGGGCAAATTCCATTAGATATTAAGGCTTAAAAAACACCCTTTTTGGCTTGATGCTCTGCCTCTAGGCCCAGCCTGAACAACAGGTGGCAGCCTGAACAACAGCTCGGAAGGTGGGACTCTTTGTAGAACCTAAGAGATGGTTCTGTTCTTCCGTAGCCAGGAGGAGATGCTCTGTCCCTTGGGACTATGCCCTCTGGGTTTATGGTGACAGTAAGAGTCCTCCTTGTCTCTGTATCTGTGGCACTGTTCACAAAGTCCTATGTTCTTCATTCCATCCTATTTCTACCCTTTTCAATCCAGGTTGACAGTAATTTTGCTCATATACACTTCTCAAAATCCTTGTTCCTGACATGGATGTCAAGAAAGAATTCATGGAAGTCAAAGCCATCAGAGAGAGAGTCCTTAACAGATCTCTCATAGATAAATGCATCTCCATTTCTGCCTTCTGCTGAGATACTTTATTGGATCCATGAATCACATGTCTAGTCTGTCTAGTGAACAGCTGTTCATCCACACACTTGGTCCTGTTTCCAGAACACACTATCTCAGTAGGCTGAGAGTCTTCCCAGTCATCAAGTTATGTTCTTTGCTTAACAGTTTCTTCTTTGGTTCACCTCCTTCCTCTTGATTTTACTGTAATCAGCAAGGAGAACCAGGCTGTGCCTTCAACCCTGCTTAGATATTGCCTCAGTTAAATATTCAAGTTCATCATTATTTAAAAGTTCTGCTTTCCACAAAACACTAGAAAACAACTGGGCCAAGTTCTCTGCCAGTGTTCTTTTTAATGAAGACTTTCAAATTTGCATTTACTGTATTTCAGTGTTATATTTTTCTTTGAGGCTCTCTGAGGTCAATGGACTCCTCTCCTATAATACTCTAAAGGAAACAAGTCATAAAAGACTTCCAGATGGCTTCAGGTTCTGAGAAGAGGAAGGCAATTTTCAAATATCCATACGGATCTCTGTGGAGGTGAAAGGGAGAATGTCCTATTGCCTGGTCTGCCAGCCAGACTGTCTAAAGGCACGAGGAAATCAACAAGGATGATGTTCAGCTCAGCTCAGTTCAGCTGTCTTTAAATCAGGGTGGCCCAGAGATATACTCACTGATTTTCCCAGAATAGCCCCTACTTTGACCATAGAGTAGACAGTCAAAACAATTAGAATGAGTTTTTTTTTTTTTCATAATCCACAGTGGATGTGCATTTCTTTGGAGAGCTGTGTGAGCAGAGATGTGCATTTCTGTTGAGAGCAGCTGTGAATGACCTGGCTTTCTTAGAATTCTCCAGTTCTCTTGTGGAGCAGGTCTCCTAGTGAGATACCTATATGGTGTGGTTTGGCTGTGTCCACACCCAAATCTCATCTTGAATTTTAGTTCCTGTAATCCCCATGTGTTGAGGAAGGGACCCAGTGAGAGGTAATCGAATCATGGGGGCAGTTACCCTCATGCTGTTCTCATGATAGTGATTGAGTTCTTACAAGATATGATAGTTTTATAAGGGGCTTTTCACTCTCTTCACTCGGCACTTCCGTCTCCTGCCCCCATGTGAAGAAGGATGTCTGCTTCCCCTTCCACCATGATTGTAAGTTTCCTGAGGCCACCCCAGCCATGCAGACCTGTGAGTGAATGAAACCGCTTTCCTTTATAAATTACCCAGTCCTTTATAAATTACCCAGCATGAGAATGGACTAATATACCGTAACAAACAGACTTCTCAGTGTATCCTTTTAATTTTTCCTCAGTGGAGAACTGTATTAGTCAGTTGAGGCTGCCATAACAAAATACTGCCTGATTGGGTGGCTTGGACAACAGAAATTTATTTTTTCACAGTTCTGGATCCTGGAAGTTCAAACTCAGGTTTTCAGCATTGTCAAATTTAAAGGATTTTACCTTGAGCGGCAGAAGCCACCATCTCACTGCGTGTTCACATGATCTCTTCTTTGTGCTTTTATGGAGAGAGCCAGCAAGCTCTTAGGTATATTTTTTCATGAGGGTAGTAGTCCCATCATGAAGACCCACCCTCATGAGCTCACCTAACCCTGGTTACTTTCCAAAAGCCTCATCTCCAAATATCACACTGGAGGTAAAGACTTCAACATATAAATTTGGGGGAAACAAAATTCAGCCAACGGCAAGTGCCAGTGTCCCTTGATTATTTGAAATCACTGTTTTATTAGCAGTGACGTTCTTGAGGATACCTGAGAACTGATTAGCACACCTGGTCTTTATCCCTGCCATCAAATGATTAGATGACATCTGTATCTGCATTAATCAGACACGAAATGGTTAAGCATTATTTTCTCTAGCAGTTGGTTTAAATATGAATTTGGTGTATTAAAAGAGTTTGCAGGTGGTCTTCAGCACAAATAATATACATTTTTGTGTATCAATCACTTGGTTTTCTAGCATATTAGGAAAACAGAGCACTGGAATAAATACTAAGCTAGGAGACAGAGAAGTTGAGGGTATAGGTGGTGATGCCTATAAGCTAAGTGTGTCTCTCTTGCCTGCCATCAGAGTGTAATACTGCAACATATTTTCTAAGCCCTAAGCCTTCCAATGCATTCTACGGGCCAAGGGAGAAAAATCTGTTTGGAAAATAAGTTATAACATATGGTAATGCTTATGCTAATTGCATTAATCTTGAAATAAACATGCTATATGTTACACTTGGCTATAAATATATAAACTATGAATTATTATCAATATGGAAAATAGAATTAAAATATATGAGACTCACTACTTTTTTCATAACTGTTATCACTGCATAGTTTCTCTTCCAAATATTTTTCCTTGGTTTTTTTAATATTTTTACTCTGTATTTGGGTATGAGATAGCAGAAATTTATATCTAAAAGGAATTAATTGATCTGGAGTTCTATATAGTTTCTTTTTTGCTCTTCCTCATATTTTCTATAAATGAACTAAAAGTTATTAGCGTATAAAATATTTTCTTCTTGAATAGGCTCTATGTGGTGGGAATCTGTCTTGAAGTTATTACTTTGTAAAATAGTGGACGAAACTGCAAGTATTTTACCCCTCTGCTCTCATTCAGTGCATGTTTCCTAACAAGACAATATATGGCAAGTATTTTAAGAGCTAATGGTAATGTGAGATGTGTAAAGACCTTGGCTTCAGCATTTATCGTATATGTACAATGTAAAGAGTCTATAGGAGACAACATCAATCCCAAATGCCTTGGTCCGGAATGGAATAAGGAAATAACTTTATCCAATCCACTACATGGTCAGAATAAGGTGTAAGGTATAAATCCTCCTTGGAGAGGTAATATAGTGCCTTATCAATTAACATAGCTTTTACAAAGGCCTTATACCTGCTGGTTCTTCTGCCTTGAGTGCTCTGTCCTAATGTCTGGCTTCTTTTGGTCATTCGGACTCAGCTCAAATGCCACTCCTTGAGAGAGCTCTTGTCTATGCATTTCTAGAAGCCAGTGATATTTGCTGTAGCATTCTTAAGTAACCACAAATAAAAAAAGGAGAAGGAAATAGAAAAAAACTCTAAAACATTTAACAAGGGGTTTATTTAAAAAATTATGACACAGCCATATGATAGTATATTATGCAATTAATTATAAATGTGATATTCTAGGAAAATATTTCATAACCTGCATAAACAAACATGACAAAAGATAATAAACAGAATATACATGTACAGTAGAATATGCATATCCAGTAGACTCTCGAGAAAAACACAATGTAATGTTATATCTATCTATATAGATATAGACATATTTATAAGCAAAAAGAAAGCATTGAAAGGACACATCAAAACAGCCATTGTTTTTACAGTTCTCCATATTTTCTGAATCATCAATATGTATATGTAATACATTCTTGATTGGAAAAACAATAAAGGACATGAGAAAAATATCAGTATTAGGGCTTTCTGGCTGCTAAAGTATCATGTACTTCAGCTCTGACAATACTTTTTTTTTTTTAAATCATTGCTTTTCAGTTAGCTGTTCTGTTGTCACAGAGATGCCCTTCAGTTGCTGTGGCAACAAATGAATAATAATCCACACTTGTGTAACACTTCACAGCTCACACATTCCTTTCTCATGCAGCACCTCATTTATGATCAACAAAAAGTCAGGAAAGGTTCTGAGGGAAGCAGATCTAGTATCCTCCTCAGTTAACAGATGAGATATTAGAAACCCAAGAGGTTGACAAAGTTACCTACGGTTACACTGTTAATAACTTAAAGAGTCAGTGGAAAAATCTAAGCTCTCCAGAATTCATAATGCATTTTGAAATAGGTTTCATTTATTTGTCTATGTATCTGTCTATTTATTTATATATTCATATAATTCAAATAAAATCTTTTATACAGCCAAGGACATAACAAAGTAAATTTGGTCAGGTTTCATCAGAAGTGAAGGACAAGGTCCTATGGCCACTGTCCCATCCTCGAGTGCTCATAATTATTACTCCTCTCACAGAGGCACAGAAAGTGGTAGCTTCAACAGTTTCACACTCCAACAGTGCTCTTCTAAACTGATTCTAAATGCGTGTCTGTGTATCTGTGCGTGTGTGTATGTGTGTCTTTATGCTCTCAATGCCTGAGAAATGTGAAGCCCCACTGAGAGCTAGAACAATTGTCTCACATATATATGATCCACAGAAATAAGACCACTGGACATGTAGAACAATCCAGAGTATTACTGTCCAATATAGAAACCACTATCCACATGCCTCTGTTTAACTCTAAGTTAATTTAAAATAAACGCAATTAAAAACTCACTTTCTCTGTTAAACTAGGCATATATTGAGTACTCAATAGCAACAATATATTAGTGGATATCATACTGAATATTTCACATGAAGAATATTTTATCACTGCAGAAAGTTCTAGTGAGCAATGCTAAATTGTAGTTACTAAAACTAAGGTGTTAGGTTTAGACACAAATGGTTTAATGCCAGATCTTTCCTGACTCCCTGAATTCTTCAGACTCTTCATCTGTAAAGAAAGCGTTGGTGATATTATTCACAGGGTTGTTGTAAAGATTAACTGATATACATGGAATGAATGTAATAAGTTAAATCTGATGAAAGTGCAAATAGGATTTAATTTTATCATTTTCCCATCATGCCACCCATCTATACTATGTTGGGTTTCCCTCCCCTATCCCAAAGTCATAAATGGGGCTGATATCTTGGCTCTCATAATTTGGTTACAAAAAAACCAGAGATAGGTGAAAATGTTATTATTCAATTTTTTGAATTTAGAATTTTGTCCTAGGTTTTTATCTGTACTTCAATTTCACATATAATTAATTATTCTCCTTGTTCTGCAACTGAAGTGTAATCTTTCCTACTAATGAAATACACACTGGCTGTTGTGTGGTCTTTCACTGTTAGGGTCAGTGGAGGGGATTATTTTAGAAGAAAATGAGCACAAATCTCACATCCTGTTGTTACAATCATTTTTTCTTGGCCATTATGTTTTCATTAGAGAGGGCCTCCGAGTCCAGGCTCTGTGATAAGTTTTCACAGTCACTGCACAATTCCTTTCCTTCAGATTCTGCTTTCTGGCCATTGCAGTATGATCCTGGTAACTGCCTGCCTTCAAAGTTACGTATGCGAGAAACAAAATATTCATCTTTGGTCACACGTGTTCCCAAACTCCAGAAGACATAAGTCAAGTTCTTCCAAGAACTTTCTTGTCATATTTGCCCTTGCCTGTTGGCAGAAAGAGTGCCCTAGTTTTCATAGCTCTGCGCATATTCAGCTAGTACCCACTAAATCTTCAGGAATGCATTTCTCAGAACCCTCTTCTCCTGCCTGGAGGTAAGTTAGAATGACATTTTCTCTTCCCCCAAGACTGGATGTGCAAGGGAAACACCAAATCTTTCTCTCCTAAGTAAAAAACGTCCTCACTCTTTGATTCTCTATCTAAAATTGCAGATTTCTAAATGTGTCTTTAAAGATTGGCAGTGAGTAATGGGCTGATAATGTCTGTACCAGTTTTGCTATCTTGGAAAGCCTAGATGTGGCTCTCTATTACCTTTTGTCTGCAGCTAACAGGCCTTAGCAAAAATTCAGAGACAACTGAAAACATTCCTTTCCAGACCTGGTAAGAGGCTTTTTAAACAACGAAATGTAACATAGTTTATAGTGTGACTATATAATGTGTTTATGTACTATAAACACAGTAGCTATTATTACCTCCAAAACTGTCAGAAAATGTTTTATTAGTAGCCTCACTGGTAAATAAATCTCTGGTCTAAGATGTATATATGAAATTACTGTGATATGACATCTATATAGATAGATATAATTCCAAAAATTTGTGGTAGAATGTTCAAAAGAGACAACTACCATTTTTCTAGGTTTTTTCTTGAGCACTTAGAACTGAATAAACTTTAAAAAATGTGGGGGTCTAGAATATAGCAGTAAATATCATCGACCTTCCAATGATCTGACTAAAAAGCTTGCTGAAATTGTTCAGTGAAGAGAGCCCCAGGTTCCCGGCTAAGTGACCTCACACAAATCTCTTATCTCCCCTAAACCTCTGAGAAAATGACTGACTTAGATAAGATCTGCTTTCTGACAAACTCATTCAAAATATCAAGTGTAACACATGAGTAATTTGCTCAAATATAAGGAGCTCTTGGCAAACAAGAAAAAAATGGTTGTAGAAAAATAACTTGTTTCATTTATTTGAAGTCTAATATTTCAGCCAGCATCTATGTAAAGGCAACCAATTTTGCTCAACTATGATAGATGGTCATTTAATAATTCCACATCAAATAAGACTATTTTCTTTGTCATGTAAATGGAAAGCTCCCATTAACATTCATGGAATTATTAACAACAGACATCTCTAGGTGAGAAATATTGCCAAGTACCTCTTGCAGAGGATAGTTGTATCTTTGATCTTGCTAATCTATGGAGCTATTTCTGCAGAATTTCAATTTTTGAGCAGCTACATTACTAATGCATTTTTACTTTTCTAAGATATGTGATCCAAAGTAACCATTATTTCCAGACTTCTTAAAATAAGCAATAGCATTCAAGGAAAATACAGATCATAAGCAGCCTAAACACTGAATGACTTATTTGGGTGGCAGGAGAAGCATCCCCAGAGAAAACCGTTATTAATAATTGTAATTAATTTTGGTGTGGCAATATCCACAAAGACATGCAACACTGAGCTAAGTAATTTCTTTCCAGATAATTCTTTCTGACAAATAATTCATTTGGTTTTCTAAGATATGTTAATGAGTTAAATAAAGTGCCCTAGATAGATTTCTCAACTGGTATAGAAAATTAAAAATGGCTGCCCCTAACTAATCCCTGTGTTTATATTCACAAACTTTTAATCACTTCTCGGTTCCCCTATAATATTTAGTTCTTAGTTAGTAAGGGTTTTGGTTGTCTTTTTTTTACATGTCTTAACTGATCTAAAGAACTGTGTGGAAACACTAGCTCCTAATTTGCTGCAATGTCCATTTAATAACAATCTGCTTCAGTTCTATCCCTCTGTTTGCATTTGAAAACAACACGTTGAGTGATGTATTGGAAATATGCCTAAAGTGTTGACAAGCACCAAGAAGCAGCATCCAGTGTTCCTTCTGCAGAGGAGAGGGCATTTTCTGCTGCATTATGAAGGATGAATTTCATGGAGGGAGCACTATGTTAGGAATCAGTAAATTTATGTTTCAGTTTAACATGCTCCACCAACTTAACACCCAGCTTTGGGTAAATTTAATGTGATCTCAAAATGCAGAGTCTGGCTTCCATAAAACGCAACTACTTGCATTTTCCCTGCCTCAACTACTTGCAAAACTTCTATCAGGATAGAAGGTGTTTATAGATGTAAATCATAATGCAAATATTTCAAAAATATTGTTATTTTTACAATACACAACATAGATAAGCATCATACTTTTAAAATTAAGTATTTATATTATAGTTGTAGTATTAAGTTAGCAGCTTGTCCTATTATTTCACAGTGCTGGGCAGAATAAGCAATGATTAGTGATTTATAAGCAATGATTTCATAATGAATGAACTCTGTCAATTTTGGTGATTTGGTAACTTTATCAGTTGACCCAAGTATATATTTATTTGTGCTGCAGAGATTTCAAGATGCTTGCTAAGTAATTCCCTATTGGTTTTCTTTGATATTACACATTAGCTTTGCTTTGATTCAAGAAAATCATTATCTGAGTGTTAGAATTTGAGAAATCCAAACAATATACCAAGTTCATAACATCATCCTTCCATCTTGATGTGTGTTAATTTTTCTTATGTAGATTATCTTTTCTCTCTTTGTGAGCCTGGTTGTAATTCCTTCTCCTTTGATATTATTTTCAGTAACTTACTAAATTGTTTAAGCAAACTCAGGAAACTAAAGGCCACCACGATCTTGAAATTTAGTTTGTGTAATGAATGAAGGATCTAGGAAGGGATTTATTCTTCATTGTCACCTATGCAATAGGTGTAAATGCCTAGTCAGGCATTTCATTTTTGAAAATTACTGACATCCTCTATGCCAAAGCACCCTTCACAGTACCTCGCAGATAGCTGTCACTCAGTTTAGATGGAGCTCTTTCCTTTTGAGGTACTTGATCTTTAGTATGTTCATTTATGCTTATTAAATTTTGAAATAGCTCTCTCTTTTGAATTATTTTCCTAGCACTCTAGTTTCTTAAGGATTGCAAAATCAAATTCTCTTCAACACCATCCACTTCCCTGAAAATCTGTGTCTATTTCAACATAAAAGTCAAGGATATGACTATTTATATCTGATATTCAGTCTGAATGTGTATTCTCTAGAAATCTTTAAATTTTTTTCTCTTGATGAATCCTAAATCATCTCTGAAATTTCAACTTTCTTTTGTGTTCTACTGTCATGTTCTTATTTCATTTGTGAATATAAACACTATTTCTCCGCAAACTAAACACTTTTAATGTTTTATGTAAAAGTTTATTCACTCTTTAAGAGAATTATAATTGACAGTCAATGTGTACTTAAATTTTTCTATGCTCTCATTGTATTGGTTGGATAAATTGACCTTGTAGAGATATATCTGGAAGGATAATTATCAATAAATCCTCCACTTCACTAGTCAAAATAATTTTCTGCTTGGGCACTGATGTTTCTAATGGTGTTCATTTTTTTTCCAAGACTGAGTGATTATAGTCATTTGGACATGGATTTCACAGTTTGTTACAATGGGACAGTTTATAAATAAGTAAATAAGATATCATATGCATCACAAGTGTCAGATGAAGTCAAGCAGTGGAATTGCAATTAATATAAAAAGATTCAGTAATGGAGAAATGCCAAACAATATCAGAAAGAAGCCAAATGAAATAAATTCATTTCCACTATACAAATGAACACAGCTCCAGTCTAGGATTTTACTCTATTCTGTATTTGTACCCAATCTAGATTTTCTAACCATAAAAGAGCCATAATTAAATGCAAATTTGTGATTGGTGTCAGTGTGCCAGGAGAGCTACTTTCTTACCTTTACCTTTGCTGAAGTCAAAGATCTGCTTAATCTTTATGACCAATTATATGCTATTCTAGTACCATGTCTTGAATTGTTTCTAGGTCAAGTAACCAAACATTTTTTTCTGCACACCTTCATGATTCCCCAGAGACCATTCTGGCACATTAATAGTGATTCTTGATGCCCACTTCTATCCATTTCTTTCAGAAGCTGTATATCAACTGATTTTAATACTGCACTATACCAGCATAAAACATGCACAAAATTACCCAGCTTGTATCAGGAAAACTTCCATTTATAATAAGAACTTTGCAATCTGATGTATTTATTTGTGACAAATACTTGGTAGTGATGGATACAAATTATATTTATATATTTGATTTTTTAAAGTAATATTTGGGGATCAGGGCAACCAGAATCAGAACCGAAATACAAAGCATTGTGTGGAACCCAAGAACATATTTGATGAATCTATATCCATAAGCATGAAGCAAGTGGAGGCTAATACTCTCCCCAAGTGAGAAGAAGGCCTTGAAAGGTTTGTTGCTGGAAACCAGAGGCTGGAGTAGCATTCTTGAGCGGCTGTTTAAGCAACCAGTAATTCGCCAAAATGACGAACACAAAGGGAAAGAGGAGAGGCACGCGATATATGTTCTCTAGGCCTTTTAGAAAACATGGAGTTGTTCCTTTGGCCACGTGTATGTGAATCTATAAGAAAGGTGATATTGTAGACATCAAGGGAATGGGTACTGTTCAAAAAGGAATGCCCCACAAGTGTTACCATGGCAAAACTGGAAGAGTCTACAGTGTTACCCAGCATGCTGTTGGCATTGTTGTGAACAAACAAGTTAAGGGCAAGATTCTTGCCAAGAGAATTAATGTGTGTATTGAGCACATTAAGCACTCTGAGAGCCGAGATAGCATCCTGAAACGTGTGAAGGAAAATGATCAGAAAAAGAAAGAAGCCAAAGAGAAAGGTACCTGGGTTCAACTAAAGCGCCAGCCTGCTCCACCCAGAGAGGCACACTTTGTGAGAACCAATGGGAAGGAGCCTGAGCTGCTGGAACCTATTCCCTATGAATTCATGGCATAATAGGTGTTAAAAATAAATAAATAAAGGACCTCTGGGCTGTAAAAAAAAAAAAGAAAGAAAGAAAGAAACTATTTCAGGCCGGGCACAGTGGCTCATGCCTATAATCCCAGCACTTTGGGAGGTCGAGGCAGGCAGATCACTAGGTCAGGAGATCGATACCATCCTAGCTAACATGGTGTAACCCAGCCAAGCGCAGTGACATGTATCTGTAATCCCAGCTACTTGGGAGGCTGAGGCAGGATAATCACTTGAACCTGGAGGCGGAGGTTGCAGTGAGCCAAGATCGTGCCACTGGACTCCAGCCCAGGTGACAGAGCGAGACTCCGTCTCAAAAAAACAAAACAAACAAACAAACAAAAAAACAAAAAACACAAAAACAAACAAACAAAAAAACACTTCCATCCCTTGATTGTTGACTATAGGTACAAAGCTGAAGCTGTACATAGCAAGAAAAATTTAGACACATCTACCCACTATGTTGATGTCCCCATACCAATTTTGAGCAGGACCTGTGACTCAACATTACAGATCTTGCAAAACCAAGAGATAATTGTTGTAACCATTGTCCAAGGTGGGGCCCCAATCTGCCTCCTGGTGTTCATGTCCTTGTTTACTCTCCTCATATATTGATTAGGACTGCCTTCTATCACCAATGAGGTGCTGTGGAAACGAGAGTGACATCATACAAAATACATGACATCCATCTTACTCTCTTTTGCATCACTCACACTAGGGAAGCCAGTTGCCATGTTAGAGGATACTCAAGAAGCCCTATGGAGAGGTCAATTTGCTGATAAAAGGAAGCCTTCTACCAATAGCCACATGAATGAGCTATCCTTGAAAAGAATCCTACAGTTCTAGTCAAGCCTTCAGATGAATATAAATATGGCTGATACTTTGATTACAAGTTCATAGGAAACCATAAACAAGAGCCACCTAGCTAAGCTTCTCCAGAATTTATGACCCACAGACACTGTGCGATAATGAATGTTTACTATTTTAAATCTCTATTTGAATAAAGTATTAGTTCGTTTTCACACTGCTGATAAAGAAAGACATACTAAAGACTGGGCAATTTACAAAAGAAAGAGGTTTATTGGACTTACAGTTCCACATGGCAGGGGAGGCCTCACAATCATGGTGGAAGGTAAAAGGGACTTCTCATGTGGTGGTGACAAGAGAGAGAATAAGAGCCAAGAGAAACAGGTTTCCTATTATCAAACCATCAGTCCTTGTGAGACTTACTCACTACCATGAGAACAGTATGGGGGAAACTGCCCCCATGATTCAATTATCTCCCACTGGGTCCCTCCCACAACACATGGGAATTATGGGAGCTACAATTAAAGATGAGATTTGGGTGGGGACACAGAGCCAAACCATATCAAATAATTTTGTTAAAATTATCATTAGGAAACAGACACCACAATTAATTATTAGGTTAAGAATACAGTTTAGTGAAACTTTTTTTTTTTAGAATGTGCTGACAAGGGTTTTGAGATAAGTATGTTTAGGTTACTCAAAAAAATAAGTAAGGGAAAAACATCCATATAAAGAAAACTTCAAAAGCAAATGAAAAAGAACAGCCAGACAAGGAAAAGAACGAGTTAGACACCTTAAAATGTTAAAGACAGTCACTGATTTAATCTTTTAATTCAACATAAATGATAGAACACACCTGTATTTAATAAATTAGAAAATCCATTCACATAATAACAGATATCAGTTGTCCATATAATATGTTTTGTGTGACTTGCTTTGAACCAATGGAAATAGCAAAGGGAATGGAAGGTACAAGATTATGGTTACCTGATTACATTGTGTTAAATTGTAGCACCTGTCTGGCTGAAGTCTCTCTCACCCTCTTTCTCTGTCCCCCCACCCCACTGGCTTCAAGAAGGCAGAACCCACACTAGGAAATGAAATGTCCCAAGAAAATGCAGGTGGCCTCCAGGAGATGAGGATGGCATTTGACTAAAAGCCAAGATAAAACTGAAATCTTCAATCCTACAGCTGTAAGAAACTAAATTGTGCTAACTACCTGAAAAAATGTAGAAGCAGATCTTTCCCTAGTTATTCCTCTGATAGGACTGCAAAATCCTGACCTGCAAAACCTGTGAGATAATAAATGTGTGTTGCTTTATGACCGGTACACATGTCACACTCAGCATTGATATTTAACTCCAGAGACACTGGGATTAGTGAGGGTCCTCCCTGAGACCCAGTTGTCTTTATTCTCAGCATTTAATGGAGTAATCTTTCGTGTCTTTCAGACCTTGGGCCCATTTGTACACTTCATTCCTGGTTTTCAGAGATTTCTACAACCAAGACCTCAATTCTTTTTCAGAGAATATTGCTGCTTATATGCTATCCATCTTCAGGGATTTACTTTCCACTAGTGACCCTGTTCAACTTGATTCAATAAGGGCAAGAATATTTTCTTCAGGCTGCATTCAAACTCACCTTTTTTTTCTCTGCAGCTGTAAGAACTCCCAGCTCCTTGGAGACTTTTAAGAACAAACTGAAAATGCTCTTATTTGTCTAGGCTTAGCTGTCGGCTAATATGCTAAGAGTGTATTTTATATTGTATTTTCATCATAGCCCTTTGAAATGCTTTGCATAAAAGACCCTTTATAACTGTCTCTGCCCTTCCTCTCTTGCCTATAGAAGTGAGTTCTGCACTAGGGAGAAGGACTATGTATTTCACCTCCTCCTGTTCTCACCCCCCTCCCCATTTACTACTTCTCCATTTTTGGTGAAAGGCACTTGATTGAAGGAAACTTGCCAGCAGCACTCTCTTTTAACTCCTTCATGCCTGCTTCCTGTCAGCTCTCTGGGCATTTAGAAAGAGCTAGCCAAGATGAATATCCTTCTTGGTTATAAAGGTGCCATATGAATGTACAGTCTTTGGGCACATAATTCTACCATTCACCTATGACAAATATAAAAATCCAGCATCATATTTAAAAAGAGGTGCTGCTTTCCTTGGGACAAACAAATAGAGTCTAGAACATTATTGAAATTGCTCATTCAATTATTGTGATGCTCATATAGAAAGTATTACATGATGCAGAAATAAAAGAGATGAAAAACAACTTATTAGGTGTCTAAGTGGTTTTAGACTTTGTATATTTGACACATCATTTGATCATTAAAGTAAGCTAAAATTGATATTTTTGTTTTTACAGATGAGAAAACAAAGCCTGAGTTTGGTCAAATGTCTCCAAATAATTGTAATTAGCAAATCCAAGATCTGTATAACTTCCTTTCCATTCCAAACTCTTGGTTCCAACACTAATTGTTTTATCTTTGGTCAAATAAATTATCTGTGCTTGAATTTTTAAATTATTTGCCTCATCTATTGCTGTATAACAAATTGCCACAAGCTTAAGAGCTTAAAACAACCCAAGTTTCTTAAAAGAACTCAGGTTAGAACTCTGGGTATGGCTTAGCTGAGTCCTCTACTTCAAGTCTCCCAGGTTGGAATCAAAGTGGCCTGATCTACATTCTCATCTGAGAAATGACCAGGGAATGAACTGCATCTACCCTTGTTCAGGGAGTTAGCAGAATTTAGTTTCTTGCAGCTGTTGGACCAAAGATCTGTTTTATCCTGACTTCTAGCTAGAGAACACCCTCATATCTTAGAAGCCACCTGTAGTTTTTTTACACACGAGTCTTTCCAGTGTGGGTTAAACCTCTTTGAGGGCAGCAAGAGAGAGAGAGGCACTGGGACTCTAGGAAGAAAGATGCTACAATCTAATACAATATAATCACATATCCCTAATCTTGTACATCCCATTCCCTTTGCTACTTCAATTGGTTCAAAGCAAGTCACACCTAACTACACCCAAGAAGAGGGGATCACATGAACTCCATGAGGCAGGGATCATGGGACTACCTTAAGAGTCTGTTGACCACAAAAGTAAGAAGGGTTATCAGTAATTCATTATGTTGTTGTAACATTATTGTGATATTATCAAACCCAAAGTAAGTGCTCAAGGAATATGATGTACCTATTAAAGTTCAGGCATTTTTTTCTTACAAAAAGTATATAAAAATAGAAGCACTATAAGAAATAAACAAAGGTTCACCTCTTCATCACAATAAAGAAACAAAATATCTTGCCTTCACAATTACTTCCTCTTAAGCAACTGACTTACTTCTTCACTACCAACCAACAATTCATTATGTTGTTGTAACATTATTGTGATATTATCAAACTCAAAATAAGTGCTCAAGGAATATGATGTACCTATTAAAGCTCAGGCATTTTTTTTCTTACAAAAAGTATATAAAAATAGAAGGACTATAAGAAATAAACAAAGGTTCACCTCTTCATCACAATAAAGAAACAAAAAAATCTTGCCTTCACAATTACTTCCTCCTAAAGCAACTGACCTACGTCACTACCAACCTTGAAAGAATAACCACTATTCATTGACATCACCTGTTCATATTTCACTCAAGAAGTTTCCATCTGATTTCTTCCCACTGACAAAGATGCCAATAAAATAGTAAAAGTCAAATTCAACAGGCTTTATTCTGCTCTCCCCTATCATATCGGATAACATTGAAAATATCTCTTAACACTGTTCACCAATCACTGTATGTTTCATTGCAGTATTTTCTTTTTATTTTCTCCTTCTTATGACTCTTGGACTTCCATTATTTGTCTGTTTTTTGTCCTTTCATATTAGCATTTATGTTTCATATGAACAAAAAGTTTTTTATATACATATTGCTGTGTTTACAGAGTTAGAACAAAGCCTGGCTATTGCAATCATCTGATACTTGATTGTGGAATGCATTAATAAATGAATGAAAGAAAAATACTCGCCCCCCAATACTATTGGTAAACCCAGTGGGGAGGTAAGGATGCCATCTACTATCATGATTCATTGTGGCCATTCATTCATTCACATATAATGTGACCTCCTTATCACAACAAGGTGGAATTTAAGAATAGTTTAAATTCTTATGTTCTTTAGTAATTTTTAGTATTTTGAACAGGTTATATCTTCATTCATATCGGAATGAGTTTCAAAAGTATAAAAGCATTTATAGTAGAGGGTCTTCCTCTCGTGAAGCTGCCACTGATACCAATTTCTTTGTTACCACGTATATTCTTTCAGAGATAATTCACATACATATATGTTTCTAGCTCTCCCACATAAAGGCAGCTGCTATGCATACTGTACTGGACCTATGGGTTTCACACTCAATATATTATGGAGATATTTTTATCCATACATTGTGAATTCCCTTATTCATTTTTAATAGCTGCATAACATTCTCTTGTAAATATATATCATAACTTAATCAGCCATCCTAAATAAATCTAATTTATTTTTATTGTTCCATAAATCAATTTACTTACTAAAAACAAAGGTGCTACAGGAATAAATTCTTATTTTTTAAATTAGTATAAACTTTGTGTTTTGAAATCCCTTTCTGTCAATCAAATGATGTGGATAGGAGTCATTCATTTCCAATGAATCCATCCAGCTAAAATGTTTGCTGAAGGGAGGAAAAAGAGGGAGAGAGAGAACATCTTGTTTAATGTTTGAATATTTCAGCTAGAAAAAAGATAGTACTACAATAAAAAATTTATTGTTTCTAAGTTACTATCTCAAAACATTTATAATATGGTGGGGTTTTTTTTGTAATTCAACTATTAGTATGAACCATGTATGACATCACTTATTTTAAAACTTTCATACAATAAAGACCTGGGAGCTAAATTACTGGCAGATCTACATACGTCATGAAAATTAGTTTTGCATATTAAATTAGATTAACTTACTTCAAATTAACCCTCCTTGGTAGTGTAGAAAAGGCATTTTTGTGATCAATAAATATAAATTTCCTTCTTCACATTTCTCAAACTTCTTTGCAGTTATTTTGGGGCCATGTGACTAATTCTAGCCAAAGAGCCACAGAAATGTGAATCGAATCAGTAAGTGTTACTTTAAGTCTGAGGCATTTAAGATTTGGTGTACCACTTCTATGCCATCTGTTCCCATCTTAAAGCCACTACAGAGTCCTCATGTTCCATGTCACAAAGCTATAAAAGTATGGGGCTTCCATCAGCCTTAGTCTCTGAGTGATTACATTGAGCAGATTCCCCTGTTCAACCAAACTTCCACCCAAAAAAAGACTCTTTTTTGATATGCAACATAAGCAAAAAATACACTTTTTTCTTATTGTGAACACATTAATACTCATTGGCTTATTTGTTCCTATAGCATAGCTTACCTTATCCTGACTAATATAAATATTCATGGGAAAATCTAATTTTGGAATATATTTCTTCTTTTGTTCTGTAGCTTGAAAAGCCCTGAAAAATTCAATTTGAATACTGCAATTTTCAAAATACAGATATATCTATTGCCAGCAAGAAATATTCACGAGCATGGCAGGATTTTTTTTTTACATTGATGCTTAAATTGAAGTGAAATCACTGAAAATGTAAATGTAAAGGAGTCCTTTATTGCTTGAATGTGGAATTGAAAATAAACACAGTATGGAAGAGTTGAATGTACACATCTGAACCACACACAAATAGTATAGAGTCTAAAAAGTATATGGTAGTTATACTATTTGTGTGTGTGGTTCAAATGTGTACATTCAATGAAACAACAGGTGCTGGAGAGGATGTGGAGAAATAGGAACACTTTTACACTGTTGGTGGGACTGTAAACTAGTTCTACCATTGTGGAAGTCAGTGTGGCGATTCCTCAGGGATCTAGAACTAGAAATACCATTTGACCCAGCCATCCCATTACTGGGTATATACCCAAAGGAGTATAAATCATGCTGCTATAAAGACACATGCACACGTATGTTTATTGCGGCACTATTCACGATAGCAAAGACTTGGAACCAACCCAAATGTCCAACAATGATAGACTGGATGAAGAAAATGTGGCACATATACACCATGGAATACTATGCAGACATAAAAAATGATGAGTTCATGTCCTTTGTACGGACATGGATGAAGCTGGAAACCATCATTCTCGGCAAACTATCACAAGGACAAAAAACCAAACACTGCATGTTCTCATTCATAGGTGGGAATTGAACAATGAGAACACTTGGACACAGGAAGGGGAACATCACACACCGGGGCCTGTTGTGGGGTGGGGGGAGGGGGGAGGGATAGCATTAGGAGACGTACCTAATGTAAATGACGATTTAATGGGTGCAGCACACCAACATGGCACATGTATACATATGTAACAAACCTGCACGTTGTGCACATGTACCCTAGAACTTAAAGTATAATTAAAAAAAAAAAGAAAATAAAAGAAAAAAAACTATATGGTAGTAGAAAAGAATGGGATAAGTCTAACTTTTGTATTCTCTGTTGACTCAGCTCATGGATACCATGAGCCTAAAAAGGCTTTATATTCAATGACTTCTGTTAGGTTGCTGCTGTATTATCAGTAAAAAATAATAACCAGATCATTCGTTAGGGCAGAATTTCAGAATCATGAACGTATACAATGTTTTCAATGCCCCAAGAGGTGGAGATATTTCATATTTCTTTTAAGATTCCAGAAAATTTCAAATGCAAAGATAAGGAATAATTTTGGGGTGGCATGATGGTTAATATTAGGTGTTAAGTTGACTGGAATGAGGAATACCTAGATAGCTGGTATAGTATTGTTCCTGTGTGTGTCTGGAAGGGTGTTGCCAGGGGAGATTAACGTTTTTGTCAGTGTACTGGGAGAGGAAGACCCACCCTCAATGTGGATGGGCACCGTCCATTTGGCTGCCAGCATGGCTAGAACAAAGCAGGAGAAGACGGTGGGATAAGCTGGCTTATTGAGACTTCTCTCTTTCATTTTTCTCCCTTGCTAAATGCCTCCTTCTGTTCCTCCTGCCCTTGGACATCAGACTACAGGTTCTTCAGCCACTTGACTCTTGGCCTTACACCAGTAGTTTGCTGGTGGCTCTTGGGCCTTCTGCCACAGACCAAAGTCTGTGCTGTTGGCTTCCCTACTTTGAAGGCTTTTGGAATCAGACTGAGCCACTGTTTTCAGGACATTTTTAAATCCTGCAAATAAATGGATGGATTCCAAGAAATACTCCACCCATCCAAGTTCATACTGCATTAAAAAAATAAAATGCTAACTACGTGCAATTCTTCTAATACAAAGCTCTATATATTTATACCTAACATATCCTTGCCCTGAAGGATCATCCTCTCTTCCTATATTAAACTTGCCAAACAGAATTTGACTTTTTTCTTCCCCAGCTTGCAGGCAGCCTATCAGGGGACTTTGCCTTGTGATCCTGTGAGCCATTTCTCCCTAGTAAACTCCCTTTCATATATACATATATCCTATTAGTTCTTTCCCTCTGGAGAAACCTAATACAGGATTATTGTATTAAATGGGGCTGACTGCCAACTGGAAATAATATCAGGGAGAATGTGCATACATGGACACATAAAATCTTATTATCTGAATTTCAGCTATATCACTAATTATTTGTAATACCCTAAAAAACTTTAGAAAACTTTTAAGAGAAAAAGATGAAAATGAATTCCTGCAGGTTTGGAATCAGGCATTAACCAGTTTGTGCCAATGTTCTAGGTGTTGGGGATGCAGGACCAAATACAACACTTCAGGTCTTTCAGGGAGCTTATATGTAAATTTGAGCTGCTTATATAGGAATGTGACTCTCAAGGTTGCAAATCTTCCACTTGAATATATATCTTCTCCTAGAAGAAGAGAGCTAATAGCCTCACTCTGGGACTAAGAGTAGAAGCAGTGAACAAAAAACTTGTCATCGATGGAAAATAATTTCTCATGCACAGCATGGTTGATTTTATTAATCTGCTTTGGACAACCTCACCTTCTTTTTTTCTTCATTTATTTATTCAGTAAATGTTTATTGAGCAAATGCATTGTGCTAAGCACTACAGCAGGAGCTGGAAATGTATGCATTTTTTCTTAATCTAATATGAACAAAAATCTGCTCATGGACAATATAATGTAATCAGATAATTGTTAATAGAACTTATCATAAGATGCTATTGAAATGCCAAAAAAGAAATATTTAAATGTCTGAATATTGAGGAGATGGGGTAGGTAGTGGTAGTAAGAGAAGACATCACAAAGGTTATAATAAACTATTTTGGAAGAAAATGTTAAATTCTATTTGCACATTTAATATCTAGAGAGACGATGATCTTTCAGGACAGGGGTATATTAGGTGTAAATAAATAGAGCTACATGCAGAAGAATTGCATGTAGTTAGCTTTTTTTTTTTTAATGGAGTATGAACTTGGATGGTGGATTATTTCCTGAAACCCAGCCATTCATTTGCCAGGTTTTAAAAATGTCCTGAAAACAGCTAACCTAAAAATATTAGCAAAAGAAAAAGGAGGTGTCTTTCGTTTTTCATTCTTATTTAAAATTCAAATTGAAAGTTGATTTTCTAGGTTATATTTAGACATTTTAAGGTAATGGAGAGAGAGAGGGCTTATCATCTCAGCACATTGGCATGCAACTTGGGTTTGTACTTTTTAAAGTAATTACAGGGAAATGTGTGTATTTATAGTTGACTTTGACTTTCTTACAATTATTTAATAAGGCAGGCTCGCTATATTACTCTCATGATCTAAGAACCTGTAATCTCTCTGGAGTCTAATTATCTCCTGATAACCTTGCCCCTTGACGACATTTGTATTACTATTATAAAACATGTTTATTTTGGGAAAGGACATATATTTTGTGGTGTAATAGCATTAAACTGTCAGACCTGAGTGTTAACAGCAATTTGCCCTAAGAGCTTTCAGAAAAGATTAGCTCAGGCATTATATGTGGCTTATCAGACAATCTAAGGGGCTCAAAAGACATTTTTATTACAACTATTTTTTTCTTGGAAAAGAAAGTCTTGCAGCTCTAGAACTTGGCTTTAATATCTTCAAACAGGGCTATTTACACTTTTACCTGTTAAAACTTTTACTGAAGGTTGCAGGCAATTAGGAGGAAACGCAAAAGAAATGTAACTGGCATAAAAAAGCAATTGAGGTCATGTCAAGAATAATGATGCTGAAATTTAAGCATATGGTTCTAGAATCAGAAACCTTTTGTTTCAAGTCCAAGTTCTGTCCTTATTACCAGTGTTAGTTTATAAAAGTTATTATTTAATTTATCTTAGCCTTCATTTTCTCATATGTAAAATGGGGATTACAATGAGGGGATTGGTAAAAATATTCAACTTACATTATTATATGAGGAATTAAAGTAAGTATTAGTTAAAATATTTTAAGGGTGATAAAAACCCATTAAGAAACATATATATATATTTTGTTTGTTTGTTTTGTTTTGTTTTGTTTGAGACGGAGTCTCGCTCTGTCACCAGACTGGAGTGCAGTGGCGCAATCTCGGCTCACTGCGATCTCCGTCTCCCAGGTTCAAGTGACTCTCCTGCCTCAGTCTCCTGAGTAGCTAGAATTACAGGCACATGCCACCACACCCAGCTAATTTTTATATTTTTGGTAGACATGGGGTTTCACCATGTTGGTCAGGATGGTCTTGATCTGACCTCATGATCCGCCTGCCTCAGCCTTCCAAAGTGCTGGTATTACAGGCGTGAGCCACCAGGCCCAGCCAACTACTGCTAATCATCATTATCCATTCATTACCAACAAATAGGTATTGTTCTTCAGCTTTGTGCTACTCACAGCTATAAAGTAGTTATGAAAGGGTAACCCAAAGTTGTTTCCTGCCATCACAAAGCTAAAATACATATGTTTGATTATTATTCTAAAACATTTCATCTTTGAATATTCAATAGAAATTGCCCTCCCTGTCTGTCATCTGGGTTGAAATAGGAAAAACAACCACTGAGCCCCGAGTCTGGGGATGCCCATCACAGTAGGTTACAGCCAGAGTCCCTCAGACTGAGCCTGCTTTAAATGTGAAGAAGGAAGGTCAATGTACTGGGCACTGTACAAGTGATTTCATAATATGTCCTATGGGCCAGGCACAGTGTTCCAGCACTTTGGGAGGCCAAGGCAAGAGGATCACTTGAGCCCAGGAGTTCAAGACCAGCCTGGGCAACATGAGGAGACCCCATGTCTCCAAAAATAAAAAGCTAGCCTGGTGTGGTGGTGCGTGCCTGTAGTCCCAGCTACTTGGGAGGCTGAGGCAGGAGAATCCCTGGAGCTCAGGAAGCTGAGGCTGCAGTGAGCCTTGATCAGGCCATTGCGATTCAGCCTGAATAGAGTCACACACTGTCTCAAAAGTATATTATTACTATGTTTGGAACATCTTTGAAGCAGATATTCATTAAATTTTACTCTAGCACCTATTTGTGCCAGCCGCTCTGAAGATAAAGCAGTCAATATGAAACCACATTGTAGTTGAAGGAGATAAAAATAAACAGTAACAAAAATAATAAGTAAAAAATATATTTAGCAAGCAAGATAGTGGTGAGTCCAGTAGAGAAAAATAAAGTGAGAAAGATGGATAGAGGTTGCAAGGGCAGGTACTGTCTTTGAAAGTGATCAAGAAAAGCCTCAATAAGCAGAGATGCTAATGATGCAGAGGCTTCAATAAACAGAGGAGAAGGGATGTCTTAATTGAAGCAACTGATGCTAAGAAAGATTTTTTCATTTATTATATAATTGTGTATTTACTTTTGCCCTTTCTGTAATTCAAAATTGATTTTAGGTGGCTTTAAAAAAGTCACAGAAGATAAAAAGGGACCAAGAAATTCCAAGCAAAGGGCAACAATGTAGAGAAGTAAAATAAACAAAGATTCAGATTCATATACAAAATTTGCTTTCCAAATAAGAGAAGTAAACTCAAAATTTTATTTTTGAGCATTCTACTAGCCTTTGCAAAGAGAAACTAGCCAATGGCAATATTGAAATAAATCCCTTACACAAAAATGCCACTGATAATTCAGGAGGGCCCGAGTTATTGCTGGTATTGACACCAGAGAGGAAAATGTAAACAAGGCACTCGCCAATATCACTACAGTAGATACATCAGCAATGTCCTCACTTCATTTATTATAGCGTTCCTACAATGTAAACAAAAAGCCAAAGGCCAAAGTCCAATTCCATTAATAGTGTTCCCCCAAAGCAAAATCAACACAATCCAGTTACTTACTTCTCTGAGGACCTGGATGAAACTCAGCATAGATTTTAGGTTATCTCAAGAATTGTTAAAGAAATTTTATTAAAAAAATATCATTTTAGTCAACTAAGAGAAACTTTACGTTGTCCCAATTATGCTACTATTCTAAGAATGCAATGATATGACTTTATAAAATCTAGGAACTTAACAAAGAAGTTTTCTAAAGAATTGACTGCTGCATTAAGACAGTGAGGTGAATCAGCTTACAAAAGACTACTGTACATCTAGGGCATGGAAGAGTCAGGTTTCAAGTCTTAGTAAATCTGACTTTTACATTCACTTCCCAATTGAAAATACGTCTCCATATGTATTTAAATTATGTTTAAATGATTATTAATTTTATTATATAAGTGGTAGATACACAGGAATAAAACAACATTCAATATAATACAGTAAAGATAAGTGAAATAATAATGTGTAAATAATAAATTAATAAAAATAGAAATATATAAATTTTAAAAAATAATAATTCTACATCAAATTTGCATGTTACCAGTCATTAAGAGTTTTTGTTCCTTTTTTTTTTCTGAAGGTAAGTGAAATAATTGTAAACTCATTTAAAATACTTCAGGTATGAGACTGGCCAATAGAAGTATGAATGAAAAAAGTTGTGAGGGAGCTGATGCTAAAAAAGATAACTTACCCTAAAGCTATTTTAATCAATTGGTACGGAAAGGACAAATACATCAGTAGAAAAGAAGACAATCTAAGGGCAGATTGAAATATATACGTGAATGTCACAAAGACCAATTACTGACATTTCAATTCAATGAGGAAATAATGATGTATTTAATAAATAGTGCTAGAATGCTGCATTATCTGTCTAGGATGAAAAAAAAAGGAAAAGTCCCTATTTCACACCATACGCAATACCTACAAATGAGTTAGCAACTTTTTAAGTGATATAAAGAAGTTTCAGAAATCCTGCTGATTCTACTGGAAAGTTTCATTGTCCTGCTATATCTGACCGAATAAGGTGAGAAACTAGAAAGAGATCATGTCCTTTCAACAATGTCCCTGATATGGTTTGGCTCTGTGCCCCCCACCCAAATCTCATCTTGAATTGTAATAATCCCCACGTGTCAAAGCAGGACAAGTTGGAGATAATCAAATCATGGGAGCAGTTTCCCCCATACTGTTCTCATGATAAGTGAGTGAGTTCTTACAAGGTCTAATGGTTTTACAAGGGACTTCCCCCTTCTCTTGCTCTCAATTCTCTCACCTGCCATCATGTAAGACATACCTATTTTGCCTTCCACCATAATTGTAAATTTTCTGAGGCCTCCCTAGCCATGTGAAACTGTGAGTCAATTAAACCTCTTTTCTTTATAAATTACTTAGTCTCAGGAATTTCTTCATAGCAGCGTGAAAATGGACTAATACAGGAAATCAGTACTGCAGAGAGTGGGGCGCTGCTGTAAAGATAGCCAAAAATATGAAAGTGACTTTGGAAATGGGTAACAAGCAGAGCTTGTAACAGTTTGGAGGGCTCAGAAGAAGACGGGCAAATGTAGGAAAGTTTGCAACTTCCTAGAGACTTAGAGGGCTCAGAAGACAGGAAGATATGGAAAAGTTTGGAACTTCCTAGAGACCTGTTGAATGGTTTTGACTGAAATGCTGATAGTGATATGGACAATGAATTCCATGCTGAGGTTTTCTCAGATGGCAGTAAGGAACTTGTTGGGGCCTGGAATAAAGGTCACTCTTGCTATGCAAAGAGACTGGCACCGTTTTGTCCCTGCCCTAGAGATTTGTGGAATTTTGAATCTGAGAGAGATGATTTAGGGTATCTGGAGGAAGAAATTTCTAAGTGGCAAAGTGTTCAAGAGGAAGCAGAGCATAAAAATTTGGAAAATTTGCAGCCTGACAATGAGATAGAAAATAAAAACTCATTTTCTGGGGAGAAATTCAAGCCAGCTGCAGAAATTTGCATAAGTAATGAGGAGCCAAATGTTAATCACCGAGACAATGGGGAAAATGTCTCCAGGGCATGTCAGAGACCTTCATGGAAGCCCCATTCATCACAGATCTGGAGGCCTAGAAGGGAAAAATGGTTTTGTCTGCCAGGCCCAGGGCCCCCCTACTCTGTGCAGCCTTGGGACATGGTACCCTGCATCTCAGCCATGGGTAAAAGGGGTCAAGGTACAGTTCAGTCTGTTGCTTCAGAGGGTGCAAGTCCCAAGCCTTGGCAGTTTCCATGTGGTGTTGGGCCTACAGGTATATAGAAGACAAGAATTGAGGTTTGGGAATCTCTGCCTAGAATTTAGAGGCTGTAAGGAAACATCCTTTAGGCAGAAGTCTACTGCAGGGGTAGAGTCCTCATGAAGAACCTCTGCTAGTGCAGTGTGGAAGGGAAATGTGGGGTCAGAGCCCCCATACAGAGTCCCCTCTGGGGCACTGCCTAGTGGAGCTGTGAGAAGAGGACCACCATCCTCCAGACCCCAAAATGGTAAATCCACTGACAGCTTGCACCATGTGCCGAAAAGCCACAGACACTCAACACCAGCCCATGAAAGCAGCTGCGAGGGAGGCTGTGCCCTGAAAAGCCACAGGGGTATAGCTGCCCAAAGCTGTGGGAGCCCACCTTTTGCATCAGTGTGACCTGGCTGTGAGACAGGGAGTCAAAGGAGATCATTTCGGACCTTTAAGATTGTGTACTTTAAGATTTTAGAGCTTTAAGATTTTTGACCCACTGGATTTTGGACTTGCGTGTCTCTGGTTGTGGGTTTTCTTCAGTGCATAGTTATTTTTTCTATTACATCTCATTAAGTGGAGGTTTCTCTCACAGGAATCGCATTTTTTCCCGGTTTCTGGAGACATTCTTAAGAAGTGCTTATACATTTGTCTGTGAAAAGTCTCTACAGGAATTTCTATTTTTAGGCCAGTTTTAGATTAGTTTTCAGGCTTGAGGTTTTCACACTGCATGAATGATTTGGAGTTCCACATACATGAGGTTTTGCTGGATGCTGTGATTTCTCCTGGGAATGAGGGGTATGGCTTACTACCAGGCCAGAACCCAAGGCTGGTAAGTGGAGATTTTTGGATTCTAATGAGAAAGGAAATCACATTCTCCTAGATTTTAGGTGTATGTAAAGATTTCATGTGAAACTCCCTACATACCTGAGGCTGGGTCCTCAACACTCTGGCTTGCTTCAAATGAAAATTTAGTAAGGAATATCCAAAGTTGACAGTTAACCAGTACACAGTACTTGTTATAATATTCCTATACCTTTAGCCATCCCAGTCATCTCAGCCCTTCACTGGGAAATAGATTCTCAGACTCTTCTAGAAAATATACTGACTTTCCAAGACTTAGCTTCCATAGTAAGACTGGCACCCAGTTTGGTGCTATACCAGTTGTTAAATATTAGCAATCTTACTTCTGATCCTAATCAACCACAACTCTCCATGAATATTATGATTTATATTCTTCTTCCATTTTGACTATCATTTCTTTTTGTTTCTAGCCTCTAATCTCCTTTCTGTCTTCAAAATTCCATGACTGTCTTTAGATCCTTTATAATAGACATACTGTGTTCACTTGAGATGTGGCATCCATACTCAGCATTGCAAATCAAGCTTAAAAACTCTAGTCGAAATACACGTTTTCTTTTATTTGTGGCCAGATATAAATAACATCACACTTTGATAAAGCAATCTGAATATTTTAAAATCTCATTTTCCAAAAACAAGAAAATTATGTTAGTTTAGCAACTTATAGTATCACATCTTAAATGGTTGGTGGTGATTTTGAAGTTTTATCAAAACCAAATTCAAATAATATTTGTGGAAAGCCTACTCAATTCACTTTATCACTCATAATAAAAATGCATGACCTTCTTGCTATGTATTCTCATTCTACTTTAATAATTATAGGAAAGACTAATCATATAGTTATTTCTATGCTTTATTTATATATTTTCTAAAAGTACCTTAATTATATCATGATGTAGGCAATAATGATGTGTAGTTTACTATCACTAAGTCCCCTGGATTCTCTTGCTGTTAAAGCTTAGTTTACTATTTTGGAGATTCCTGAGTTCTCTCACTTTCTGTAGGTAAGGTGAAAAAAAAATGGAGGCAACTTTTGATTTCCTGTGACTTTCCTTATAACTCCTGACCCTCCATTATGTTGTTGAAATAATATAAAATCTTAACTTTTCACTTTGGATACATTTGCGGGAAAAGCTTTTGCTTAGATAGGACTGGAATTTAGATATAGGCTGAGGGCAATGAGAAGCCACTGAAGGGTTTCAAGTGGAGAAGTGATTTGATTTATAGTTTTAAATATTACTCTGTTAGTAGAATAAATTAAATATTACAGAGGGAAAATATTCAGCAAAGGAAACTACTTTGGCTGTAGGAATCTTATCATGAGATGATGGCGACTCCTCTAAAATGGGGTAATGGGAATGGATTCTAAGGATTTAAGAATACAGTTGACAGTACCTAGTGATTAGATATTGGTAGCTAAGGACAGGCAGGGGTCAAGGACAGTTTCTGGACTGGCCCCCAAGATAGACAGCAACACCAGTTGCTAAGTGGGTTGAGACCAGAAGAGATGACACCGGTCATTACGATTGGTCGTATTGCTGGGAGCAGGTTTTGCAGAAGGAATGATGCACAAGTTATTAGCACTTGTGCTAACACCTTATCACAAGTTAACATTTATTTTGATCAGAAATAAATATTTTTAAAGTTATTTTCTTGTAATTGTATGTGTGTTTTAATTTTAATATATGATTACAAGACTTTGTAAGTCCTGTAATCCTATATTTTGGCAATAACAATTGCTTTAACCCTCATCTACATAATGGAAACAAATTACAAAGTTGAATGACTTAAAAAATAATTTGGAAACATACACCTTTCAAAACTGCGTAATAATAAGAATAATCTCAAACCAGAGTTAGCTGCCCTCACATGAGTCTGATACTACTGGATACCTTTTGGAAAGTTATAGTCACAATTAAGAAAAATCAGGTTTTTTTGAACACTAATACCCTGGTACTACTCTAGATATTTCATATGCATTTCATCACTAATCCTCAGAAAAACATAAGTTAGAAAAGGTTATGCCAATTTTACAAATAAGAAAACTGAGATTCCAAGAGTTTAAATAACTGACTCAAGGCCATATGACTTGTATTTAGCTACACTAGGATTTGAACTGAGGTTATGAGGACTTCAAAACCAAAACATGTCCTCTTTCAATTACATACAACTGCCTATAAATTAGGTATCAAACCTACTTATCTCTGAGCACATTTCACTTTTATGAGAACTTCTGTCCTATCCACTCCTTTTTCTGGGAGGAATAGTCTCATTTCCTCACTACCTACTTGATAGTCAATTGAGAACAGGAAATCAATCCTTTTGACTTTGGACCTAGTAACCACATATTATTCCCATGATCCACTAATTTAAATAGGGTGTGTATTAGGTTTTCAAAATTTCCACATAAATCATTCTATCCTGGCACATACCTCCTGCCTTCACTGATTGGACAGGCTCTTTCTTGCAAGATTCTTATTACAACTTTTTCCCTGCAGTCCATGGTTTCCGATGCATTTGACATATTTTCTTTAATGTGATCAGAACTTCTTGGAATCTACACTGGCTTATTATGACTGACACTATTTCTTTCACGGACTGCTTTTCTTCTGCACAATTGCAACTTGCCATCTATTTTAGGGCTTTTAACCAAAAGCCAGGGTTACTCACGTTTAGATCATTCAGATTAGTGTAAACTATCACAATGAGGAATAACATGCTCACATACTCTCTCCAGCAGACAACACTAGCTCTATCTAAATTCAGCAGTCCTGATCACTTATATGTTTAGCTGTTTCAGAAAAAAAACAGACTGAAAACTTATCTCTATTTTGGGGCACTATAGGTATCTTTTTCCATCAGTTTACATGTACTGAGAACCTAAGGTGTGTTGGGTACTATGATATACACTAGGCATACAAAAGCATGCTTCCTGTCCTCAAAAGATGGAATTCTAGTCAAGAAAATGAATAAATGTATACAGAATTCTAATGAATGTTAAATGTCAAAAATAGTTGTCCCAACATCATTTTTCTCAAGATTTCCTTGCACCTCTTTGTCCACTAACCAGTTTATTTTGCTGGCTTCTCTTTGCTTGCCATTCCTGTAACTCTGGCATGACTCAGAGCTCTGTACTCAGCCAGATTCTCCTCACACCCTTTACACGGTTTTTGACAGCTTATTCTCACTCTAGTCTCTTAATGAATGAATTCCAAATGAAGTTCCCTTGGCACTTCCAACTTCATGTTCCATAGACCTCTCACACGGAACAAAAGCAAAATGGATCTCATCATCCTTCTTCAAAACCTGCTACCAGCAATACGACCAATCCTGGTGGCCAGCATCATCTCTTCAGATCTCCTCCTTCTCAGTAATTGGTGTTACTGTCCATCAGGGAAGTCAATCCAGAAACCATCCTTTATCCCTTCCTGTCCTTAGCTACCAATATCCAATCACTAGTTACTGTACATTTTACTTCTAAATCCTTAAAGTCCATTTCCACTGTCCCATTTTAAAGGAGTCACCATCATCTCATGATACGATCCTTACAACAACCAAAGTAGTCTTTCTTCATGAGTATTTTCCTTCTTTAATCTATATTCTACTAACAGAGTCATATTTAAAACTGTAAATCCAATAACTTCTCCACTTAAAACCCTTCAGTGGGGCTGGGTGCAGTCCCCTATAATCCCAGCACTTTGGGAGGCTGGGGCAGGTGGATCATGAGGTCAGGAGTTCGAGACCAGCCTGACCAACATGGTGAAACCCCAGCTCAACTAAAAATACAAAAATTAGCCAGGCATGGTGGTGTGCACCTATAATCCCAGCTACTCAGGAGGCTGAGGCAGGAGAATCGCTTGAGCCCTGGAGGCGGAGGTTGCAGTGAGCCGAAATCGCACCACTGCACTCCAGCCTGGGTGACAGAGTGAGACTCCATCTCAAAAAAAAAAAAAAAAAAAAAAACAACCTTCAGTGGCTTCTTCTTGCTCACAGCCTATACCCAAACTCTCCTGAACATAGGATTGACAGAGCTTTGTATATGGCCTCAGATTACCACTCCAGAGTTTGTTCACCATTCTCAAGTTTCTTCTCTGCCCTACAAAAACACAAGACTCTTTTTAGTTCTCTCTGTATATTTTTCCCCCAACCTATAATTCATGCTCCTGATAATTCTGGGACACTCTCCCCCCTCTTCCCATTTATTAACCCCTTTCTGCTGGGGCAGATTTCAGATTTCAGGTTAGGTACCTCTGATACCCTTTAAGAAGCCTTCTGTGAACTCCCAAACTTTAAATTACCCTCCCAAGTATTCTTCCCATTGCACTCCATTCTTATATCTAAAGATAGCACTACAATTAGCGAATTGTAATTGCCACTTCTCTATATTCCCCAGCAGACTCTCGCTGATTGAGATAGTAATCACGTTTTTGTTCGTGCTTTTCTTCCAGAATATTGCTATGAGCATTGCAAGCATTCTGATAGTAGATGAGAAAACTAATGGACTGATGGATAGATGGATGGATGGATGGATGGATGGATGGATGGATGGACGGATGGATGATGAATCTTCTATCTGAGCAGTAAAGTTGATAAAAGTGAGCAGGAATCAGAGGAATGAAGAATGAAGTTCTCCTCAGGAAATAAAAGGGGAACCAAGGCTTGCCAGCAAGAAAATAAGAGGAGACCTGACAGTGAATGAATCATACATTTGATTAAGAATAAAAATTTCAGTGTTACTGGGGGATTTTCTTCACTCATTTAAGTGAAATAAATAACTAGGAGTTAGAATGTGACCAGACAATAGATGGTCTTAAATATACCAATAAGATTAGGCCTTGTGTTCAAAATATATTTAGCATAGACAGTATTTTGAGGCATCATAATTATTTAATAGTAATAACAAAGTTTATGGAGCATTTACTGTATGCCAGGCCCTCTTCTAACTACTTTAGATGTTAATCCAGTTTAACCTCCCCAGCATCCAAGTGGCAACATACCACAGGCCAGCCAGTGATGTCTGTCTGCCCTTTTACATAGGCAATAAGAAGTTGCATTTTTCTGTCAAAAATTTAAAAACAATTGTAAAACTATTGTTATCCCCATGTAACCAATATTGGTAACTCTTTAAAATGTCAATGATAAAATAGTAGTTCCTGAAACAAATAATTTGTTGGCTTAAATCCTATAATTGCTGATACTGTGAGTTTTGAGTGGCTTTTATTCTGTCATTGTGTATGGTCAGTTGAAGTTTTTATTAGTTTAAAATTTCAAACAATGAAATAGTGAGAAATGCATGATGGGCTATTGTGCCTGATACAGAAAATAGTTTACTGCATTTTAATAATATCCTTAGAATTAAAATGCCTTATTCTATTTAATTGTTACTTAATTCTTCATTTTTGTGACCGACTAATACATAGGTATATATACTCTCCCTTTTATCAAAAAATCAATGTAATTTAAAAATATTAATTTATTACTCTATTATAATTATGTTTAATTTGCTGGCATAATTATATATATACAAAATTCAATAAAATAAAATGATCACTGTGTTTTTTTTCTGGGTATTATTACTATTCACCTTATTTTATGGTTATTAATGAAACTACTTTTGTAATATTTAATAATATTGTTACAAAATGCTTCACTCTGGGTGCCAGATAATGACAGTAGTGTGATTGATATTGTTTGGCAGTGTCCCCACCCAAATCTCACCCTGAATTGTAGTAATCCCCGTGTGTCAAGGGTGGGACCAGGTGGAGTTAATAGAATCATGGGGGTGGTTTCCCCCATACTGTTCTCTTGGTAGTGAATAAGTCTCAGCAGATTTCATGGTTTTATAAATGGGAGATCCCCTGCACAAGTTTTCTTGCCTGCCACCATGGAAGATGTGACTTTGCTCCTCATTTGCCTTCTGCCATGATTGTGAGGCCTCCCCAGGCATGTGGAACTGTGAGTCAATTAGATATTTTCCTTTATAAATTAGAACAGATTAATACAGTCACTGACAATACTTATAAAATAGGTACAGATATTATCTCTAATTTTATAGGTAAGAAAACCTGATTGTAATCTGGCAAGTAGTGGCAGATTTGTATGCAAAGTAGATGATTGTGGTTGAGGGCATAAGGCAGACAGGAAGCAGGGAGAGAGTTAGAAGACAGTTTTGAAAGCCTGCGCTGGTGGCCATATGTAGAAGGGATGTTTGCTTTGAAGGGACTCTGCAGCTTCTGCATGAAGAAATGACCTGCAGATTGTTCTATGTACCAGTTCTTGCTGATGTTTACATACAGTTGTGAAAAGGTCTCGAGTTTGCTGATCCCTGTAGAATATGGTTGATGAAAGATCTAATCTCTGGGGAAAAATGCTTGCAGTGATTATGAGGCCAAAGTTATAAAACTGAAATATTGTAATTTCATAGTCACAACACTGGTTTTCTAACTGCAAACTCATTCCTTATTTGATATAAATTTAATGAGACAACTTTCAGAGCATAATATGATATGCAGGAAAATATTAGTAGTCACTGTGCTGACCTATGCTGTACCATTAAGGGAAAAGGCTCCATTTTAAGTCAACGATAACATATTTTGCCACCTTCTGCAGGATAGTTACTGGCGAAACATGAAATGACCAGTTAAGGTGTTTTCCATTCTAACATAGTATCACCCTGCATCATGAGGCCTTTGTAACCTCCATTCATCACTATTATCATCCAAACAGCAGGTTTTTGTAGGGTGATTCAACAGCACCCCAGCACCTCTCCCTGAAGCTGGATAGGGGTAAGGTGAGCAAAAGATGGGGCTTAACTGTTTAAGAGTGGATCACTCAGCCAATGTGAAAACTCTGCCTTATCTCTGATTCCATCGTGTTTGTTTCCCTTATCCCTAAAGCAACACATTATGCAGCTTTTTCCTTGCATTCTCCATTGTTATAAATGTAAGGGGCAAAGCCAGATGAGTTATTTTATATCTCACTCACAAAGTATGTGTTTCTCTTGAACCTTTAAATAAATAAAGGATTGGCTGACAGGTTCAGGGAGGAAATTAATCTTCCATTGACAGAAAAGATATCGTCCAGACTACAGAAGCCCAAGAATGGCTGAACATTTACCCAAAACCATTGCTCATTGGCATGCCTTAGGCCTTTCAGTCCATTCAACATTAGAATTTCCTGCTGAAAATAGAGAACCAAATACAAATCAGGGCCTATTGCGAAGCTGAATCTTGTGTAAGGTAGGACCTCACCAAGTTCCTGAGACCATCAAATTATTTATTTTTAATTTTTATAAACCACTTTATTCAGGTAAAACCAACATACAAAAAGCTTTGTGTATTTAATATATACAACTTGATAAGTATAGAGATAAATATTTGCCCATGCAATTATCACTGCAATTTATACCATAAATATATCCAACATCCGTGCCTTTAAAATGAAGAAGAAATTCTTTAATGAGGTCTGTAAAGCCTTCTTGATTCAATCCCTCTTGCTTTTCCGACCTCATCTTGGACCACTCTTCCCTGTCTCTCCTCTCCAGCCATGCTGGGTTTCTCTAGGAGTCTTTAAAAAGCCATGCTCTCTGCCTCCTCTAGTCTTGCGAATCCTTCTCATCACCTAGCTAAATCTAACCAACATGTCCACTTAAACATCAGTTTCTCAGGGAAGCCGATTTTGTCAAGATTAGATTCTTTAGTCAAGGTGAGGTTCCCTCTTGTTTTACATTCCTATAGGTCCTTCTATTTCTCCCTCATAGTAGTTTACATACTTGTAACTGTTTACATAATTACTTATGACCATTTTTAATACCTGTCTTCAGAGTAGTCTATAAGCTCCATGAGTACACAGATCATGTTTGCTTTATTGAGCTCTTTCTACTAATATCCAGTGCAGTGCCTGGCACATATAGATGTTTAACATTTATTGAGTAAATGATTTAGGTTTATTCTTTATAAATATAGAAAATACCTTAAAAATATATACAGCTGACTTATCATCTAAAATACAAATAGAATCTTAATCCTCAGCCCTTACTATCTTTTAATTGCCCTCATTCCAAAAGCCTAAAAGCTAACTCCTTAGTCTGGCATAGAAAACCTTAACTGCCTTTCCAATGTCACCCCTCCCTACTTTCTTAGATGGAATTACTTATATTTCTCCAAAGTTCTCATGCAATCTGATGTTTCCTTCTCTTCACTCTTCTTAAAATGTCCATCACATTCTTTATCAATTTGTGAAATTCCCAATTCCAGAATCAACTCAAAATAATCATTAATCTTCCTCAGGATTCTCACATGAGCAAAACTGAATGCTGTCACTTCCATAGTTCCAGAACAAAATACTTACATATTCCTGTATTTTAGCATAAGACTACTAATTTAAAAATCCTTTTCATCCTTTCAGTATTCCACAAAGACAGAGACATGGTCTGTTTCTACATTCCTGGAACATGTACAAAATCAATAGAAGTCATCCGAATCACTGGATGAGTGAATGAAACGTATTATCCCTGCACCTACCTAAACTCTTGTCCAAAAAAAAAAAAAAAAAAAACAGTGTATGGTGTTAGAATATTAACTAAGTAATTTTCTTTTCTATATAAGATACTTTTAAAATCTACTGCTAGGAAAAAGTCATGTCTGCTAAAGAGTTGGTGGATTTGCTTGAATTTTTTTTTAAATAAGGGAAACTATGTAAATTATTCTGATTCCCAAGGTGCCCTGGGATATTCAATTCTAATGACATGGATCATTTTCTTTTAAAATATATTCTTCTCCTTCCATAGTTCTGATTGCTTTCTCTGTACTTTAGTTTTATCAACCTCTCATATATATACTTTTTGTTATGGCAATTTCTAATTATCTTGAAAAGGAGAAGAATAACAAATAAAAGACTAGTATCACTAAAGATCTTTCACATTCTGTTATTGTATGATGTTAAGGAAATTAAAAGTTTTATTCACAAATAAGCTAAAAATGACATTTACAAAGAAAAAATATATTTCCTTAAGACAAAGTTCTCTTAGACATACATATTATTTAGATGATGTGTTCATAGTCTATCTACTTCTAAACAAATTGAAAATTTATACTACCCTCCCTAACTTTATACTCACTGGTTTATACAAATGCTCATCTTCTGTTTTTCCCTTTACCAATCTCCCCTTTTCACCTAAAGTCTTCACTAAGTAAATACTGCAAAAGGCTTTCAGGTCACAAAAAAAGTAAAGAAAATACATATGACATACATACAGGCTATGTTTTGTATTTTTGTAGTTGTATGATCTTGGACAAGTTATTTTATCTATTTTAGCCTCAGTGTCCTCATATTTATAATATGAATATGTTAGTTATCCATTCTACTTCACAGGACTCAAGATAATCAGATGGGCCCTTCATAGAAGTATTATCTGTGAGTGTAAGCTTAAATGAATAATATGTTAAGGCTTAATTGCAATACTGTAACATTTTCAATTACTATCAATGGGTATAACTATTTCCACCAACAAGGCGAACATTGCCTCAGACATTCAGTTTGTTTAGCTGCCCCCAGTCATTGTAAAAGTAACATTCTGGTAAACTCTAGTCATAAGTATGGTGATTCATTACTTTTATTAACCTCCTTTCATTATGCTTATGATATTATTTCTGGGAGCCTACTGGTTTCTTCTTTGTCACTACTACCTAGGCTTTCTAGGTAGATTCATGTATTTATCCATTTATTTACTCATTCACAAGCTCCATGAGGTCAGGAATCTTAATTTTTTTCATGACTATAAGAGTATCTTTTAGGCCAGGCACGGTGGCTCACACCTGTAATCCCTGCACTTTGGGAGGCCGAGGAGGGTGGATCAGCTGAGGTCAGGAGTTCCAGACCAGCCTGGCCAACATAACGAAACCCCATCTCCACTAAAAATACAAAAATTAGCCTGGCATGGTTGCACATGCCTGTAGTCCCAGCTACTCGGGAGGCTGAGGCAGGAGAATCACTTGAACCCGGGAGGCAGAGGTTGCAGTGAGCCGAGGTGGTGCCACTGCACTCCAGCCTGGGTGACAGAGAGAGTCCTTCCCCACCTCCCTCCCAAAAAAGAGTATCTTTTCAAATGATTCTCCTGTCTCAGCTTCTTAAGTTGCTGGAACTACAGACCCGCTCCACCACGTCTGGCTAATTTTCGTATTTTAGTAGAGACAGGGTTTCGCCATGTTGGCCAGGATGGTCTCGAACTCCTGTCCTCAGGTTATCCACCTGCCTTGGCCTCCCAAGGTGCTGGGATTACAGGTGTGAACCACCACACCCGGCCAAGAGTATCTTTTATACAGTAGGCACCCAATAAATGTTGGTTGAATAAACTGGAAAAATTAAATATTTATTGAACACCTACAATAAGCACTAAAAGTATTATCATGAAAAAGACCATAAATAGGTTTGCTTTTCCAAAAATTTTACTCTTGGTTGAATTGGTGGAGGAAAATAGTTAACAAGCAAACAAATGAACAAAGGTTCTTATTTCAGATTATGAAAGCAGTGATGTCATAAATTGTCTGAAGATGGCAAAGTCAAATTAAATTCCATAGTCAAAAAAGGCTGCCAGCTGGCGTTTGAGCTGAAACCTTTTTGCCAAGAAGGAAGGCGCTATATTCCTTGTCCAGGAAGATGCTGTGGCTCTGCTCTCATAAGTGGATTAATGCTGTTATCATGAGAGTGGGTTAGTTGCCACTAGAATGAGTTTCTGATAAAAGGGGTGAGTTTGCCTCCATCTTGCTCTCTTGGATGCTCTCCTGCCCTTTGGCCCTTCCACCCTGAGATGACGCAGCACAAAGACCCTCATCAGATGCCATCATCTTGATGTTGAACTTTGTGCCATCCAGTGAGAGTGCTAGAAATACATTTATTTCCTTATTAATTACCCAGTGTGATATTCTAGTATAGCAACATAAAGCACAGTAAGACAGGAGATAAAGGAGCACAGCCATCTTGGTAGAGGGAACAACAGGTGCAATCTTGACTGCTGGCTGACTTCCTGGTTAAGATTCTAAGTGCCATTTTATGTCTAGGCTCTCCTCCACGGGTAACACAACTTCACAGATATATGGCCTCATAGTAATTCCCATGCTGGCACAGCTGAGGAATCTTTCCATCTGTGAATACTAACCTTGTGAGCTACTTCCTCTGGGCACAGCTCAACTATGTCGCAGATGACTATACTTGTGTACGCACGTGCAATTCTATGCACTTTAAAGAATGACCAACAAAACTCTCTCTATTCACCTCTCGTGTAACCTGATTCTTGTTATATGAGCCTTGCAGGATTTTGAAGCATCCTCAGTCTCTGTCCACTGTATTCCAGTAGCAATCCTCCTCCCACACTGCCCACCCCCCTGCACATACACGTACACATTTCTGTCAATCGAAAATGTCTCCAGATATCACTGTATATCCCCAGAGGGGCAAATTTGCCCCCTGTTGAGAATGACTGTTCCTGAGGATAAAATACTAGTGTCATCTCCTGCCTTACAAAAGCTTTCTGAGTGATCTGGATGTATAATATTTGCTTATCCAATTTTGCAGTGGTCACTTCTAACCTTTCCAGTCATCAGCAATGCTGTGTACTTTTGACTACTCAGTATCTGAATTCCTCCCTTCTCCATGTCCAGGAGCTAATCCTTGCAAATCATATCCTATTTCTGGGAGTCTGCTATCTCATACATAAAACGAAAGGCAAAACTAGATTATATCCAAGAAGCCACACATCTCAAATGTACAATGATTCTTGAAGACAGAATCCTACAGTCTTTAGTGTCATTGATATTCTCACAATTTGCACAATGTTATTTATTGGAATCTAAGGGACTTAGGTCACTGGAATGTGCATGGATTAGAGTTTGTGCTTTGTCCTTCTTTAATTATTGGATTCATTCATTTTTTTCCAATATTGTTTAGAGTAGACTATACTGTTTTTGTTTTATTTTTCTTTTAGCAGTTGTTTCAATCATTTTGCATTGCAAGTTCAAAAATCTAGTAGTACAAGATTTAAGACATAATTTATGGTTTTTTTTTCCTACAACATAATATTTTAAAAAGTACCTTTTCAAGTGGGGGTAAATATTAAATAGGTTTCTTTCTTCTTTCATTAAGTAATCCAGTTATGCAATACATACTATTGTTGAGTGCTTAGATCCACGAAATGGATGGCATGGGAGTACAGAAACGTACTGGTCCTGCTCTTAAGAAGCTAACAATTTAATTGTGAAATAGGCATTGGCAATACAAATTGATAAGTGCTACAGAACAGGAACATGCAGAGTGGTAAGGAACAGAAAGAAGAAATATCTACCTAAACCTGGAGGGACAGATTTAATGAAAACATACTGTCAATTTTAGCACACATGTATATACCTACACACACACACACACACACACACACACAATGTACACATACTATGTGTGTCTGTTTCTATACACATGTACATATACATGTATCACATCCATATAAATATCTATATATTATATATAATACCTATTTGCATATATATTTTTGTATATAGAGAGATATCCATATTATTCATAAATGCATATAATTATTCATAAATATACATATTTATTTGGATCCAAAGATCCTAACCATTTTATAAACAGACTCCAAAGCCAGATGTGAACAATGGTCAAGTTAAAATTTGGGATAGAAATGTGAATATGCACCTAACATCTTTACATATAATATTTGGTGTTCTTATTTAAACACTTTTGCTGGACCATAGGTTCTCCACAGCATTCAGGTAAAAGTAAAGAAAGAAAGAATGGCAACAACAAAAAGCTTAGAAGTAACCTTATTTGTACTGTGATACACATCAGGGAATTTGGAAGCATGGAGCTCAATAAAGTAGTTTTTCATTTTGCCAGGAGCAGCAGGAGGGAGACCAAAATCAGAACAAAGAGATCTGGGTGTCAGTAAATCTGTGAAACTCTTTAATGTGGAATTATATTTCCTGACAACATATGCATTCAATAAAGTAAAGATATTTGATTGCAATTTGCACAGCATCTATTTGAAAGTTAATAATTAGCCATCAGGAAAAATGATGCTTTTCAAAATTATAATAAAATGTGTCATACTAAAACCTTTAAGGAGTGAGTAAGTGGTTTCATTTTGTTTCAGGGTCACAATTGGCTTCAATGTATAGCCTCGCCAAGCATTACAGCAGAGAAGCTTTTGTGCAAAGTGAGCGGAGCACCGGGTCAGCACCACTCAATCACTGTTCAATAGACTTCCTTCAGATAATACAATGGGCCTCAAAATAATCCAAGAAAAACAGTGTGAGGCCATTTCAGCTGAAGGATTATCCCATTGAGAGCTTAAATTTCACTTCTTTCTACAATCATTTTCACATTTTAATTTACAGTTCATTTATAGATTCCCCCAAATAATGATTTAGCTATTGGGTAATGTTGCTCAAGACCTTTTCACTTCATATAATATCCCCTTTGTATTTTAAAAGGTCCATCTCCTCTCAAGCTAGTAGTGTTCAACTTTGTAGAATACAACTCAATTGAACTAAAGACTTGGTAAGTCCCAGTACATCAGTTAGTCATTAATAGTGTCATTCAGTCCAAGGGTCAGTGAACAGTATTTGTGCAGAACCATAGTATGTTGTACCCAAACACATTTTCTAATGGGATATAAATAGAAATGGAAGTTTACCAAAATATGTAGCATTGGTGAGGGTGAAATCAAAGTCACACTGACAAACACTGACATGGAAATCATGGGTATTATTATTATTGATTTCTGTACCCCCAGTCCATCCTAAGTAACTGATCAGGTCAATTATGGTCATCCAGCTTCCCTTAGAGGGAGTGGTTGGGGATGGACACATGGTCAATCTGACCAATAACCAGAGAAGTCTGTGGAGGCTTCTTTGAATGGCTTTCTTGTTTGTATAAAAGTGGCGCTGGGCCTTGCTGTGTCCGGATGGAACATTTGGAACTCTCACAGCCACCTTGCTATTTGCCTGAGTATGATGACAACACCAAGAAAGACAGGTGGATGAGATGGAAAGAAGATAGGTTCTTAATGATTATTTTGTGCTTACTCAGTCAACACTGAAGTCTTCCCTACCCTTGGAGTATCTAATAATTTCTTCTTGTTATTTAAGCCAGTTTGATAGTTGTGTTTTACTTGCAATTTGGAACACCATAATCAAAGTGGTGTAATATGGTATTCTTTTCTTGTAACACAAATTGTTCATGTATAAAGAATCTTAAAATATTTGTATATTTTGGCACACATAAATAGTATCCAATGAATATTATCTGACTAAATAACCAAAAATGCATATCAAGTTTTAAACATGGAAATTTGACATTGTCTTTTATGATGGTTAAAAATTCAAAGCCACATAAATGACAAAAAACTGGAGAATTACTTAAATTAACAGTGATTCAATAAAGAAAACTATTAGACATTCATTAAATATTATGTTTTCTAAGAATAGTCAGTGATATAGGAGAATGTTTATGCTAAAATACCAGGTGATTACAAAATAGAAATCATACAAAATGATATACTAATGCTAGATCTATCAGCTGGCTTCTATAGCATTCTGGCCACTTTCCAGCCACAAGGCAGATTGTCTTAAGTACATCATCTCGCATAATTTTCCATGCAGACAAAAGAGGTAGGTTCTTTTATTATTCCAGTGTTGCAGATGAGCAGGCAGGTTTTGGAGAGTACATAACTTGTCAACGATCATATAGCTACGAGGTGTGAGCTGGGCTTTGAACACTGAGATTTACCTTTCTTTAATATATTTAGGATGAATAGGGTCTGGATCCTGTCCACATTTGGGTTAGCCTGTTGTGTGGCCAGCTTTCCTTGGTCACTGGGTTCCTCCCAGGACTCTGAGAGATTCCCAACATCTCCTTTCTCTTCACTGTGGATTACCATCTATGCCCTTCACCAATGTCTGATGATATAGCAAGGCCTCGCTTCTTGCCTCATTCCAATCATTTAATTTCCCACAGTTCTGAATATAGAATGTTTAATGAAATGTTCTGAAAAAATTACATCACTGAGATTGAAATGTATAAATTACAGCTAAACATTTCTGTTTCTCAGAGTCCCTTACCGTTACTGCCATAGGGAATTCCCCACTGGCTGCCTCTTTCCCTCCAACTGGGCGTCCTGCCACATTGCTTGAGCTTTTCCTCTCTCCACCTCCTGTCTCCCCAGCTGTCAACTTCCAGCCATATCTGAGTCTCTGTTAGCTGTCTATGCTAAACGTCCCAGACTAGGTTCTTGTATATTTTTGCATATTCCGAACTTCTTAAGATACTGTTGAATTTTTTAGAAGAGGGCAGTGTCTTCTTGTACAAACACTTAGAATACCAGAACTACAAATTATTTTATACACATTTCAGGTAGCGCTTTCTACTTTCTAGATTTCCAAAGTTAAGACTTACCTTTGAAATAAAAAGTAATTTATTTATAAAAAATAAAATAAATTATTTTTTATGAAATACTTTTGTTTATTTTAATAACGCTTTTGCTAAAGGAGTAAGATTATTATTCCATATGTGCACTTACCAGCTGCACAACTTAGGAGAATTCCTTTTACCTGTTTTGTTCTCAGTCTTCTCCTCTATAACAAGAAGGGTTGTCTCTGTCTTTTCCATACCTTTTCCCCTTGTTCATCAACCTTTCTGTTTTCTGCTCAGGAAATCCTATAATGAAGCCTCAGCCTGCCAAAGTGACCATATTTCCTAACTGTCACACCCAAATCTCCAATGAAAAATCCCTTATTAATAGGATTACCATATAATTTATCATCCAAATTGAGACAATTTTGAGAGTGTAAAGCAATGTTATTAATAATTATACCTCATAAACCAGAACAGTCTAGGCGACTGGAGACCTATGGTCAACCTTTATCAGGAGAAGTTCATGCTTTGGGGCTTCCCAGTTTAAGAAAAATAAAGGGGTTTTAGATGTTGAACATTTAAATTTTATCCAGAGGCCGCTATGCTTTGTGAGAGTTGTGCATTTGGCACAATATGCTGTGTTAGATGTATTGTATAGATCACCTCTGTTTCTAATAAGAAGCTTCCATAGTAGGACTATGATATGGTTCGGCTGTGTCCCCACCAAATCTCTGGAATTATAGATCCCATTAACCCCACATGTCACGGAAGGGAACCGGTGGGAGGTGATTGAATCATGGAAGTGGGTTCTTCCCGTGATGTTCTCATGAAAGTGAATAAGTCTCAATGAGATCTGATGGTTTTATAAACGGCAGTTCCTTTGCACACACTCTCTTGCCTGCCACCACTTAAAACGTGCCTTTGCTTCTCCTTCACCTTCCACCATGATTGTGAGGCCTCCCCACTCATGTGGAACTGTGAGTCGATTAAAACTCTTTTTCTTTATAAATTAACCTGTCTCAGGTATTTCTTCATAGCACTATGAAATGGACTAATACAGGCTATCGCCGTTTGAACAATGGCTTCATTCACAAAGAGAAATGTAAGGACACAAGAATGTTTCACTATCTGCCCCATCAAATCCTATTGCCAGCCATTGACCCTGTCCAGAAGCAACCAATGCCTGTCCTTTAAATTCACACTTACTCTCACCTTAAATACTTTATCTACTGTGGTAAAATCTTCAGTGTCTTTGATGTAAAGCTTTCTGTCCTAATTTATATTTAATGTTTCAGAAGCTTGCTTCTGAAAGCATATTAAATATATGAGTGAATCAAATGCAAGTAGCACATACAAATTCTATTTTCTCTTTATGTAGCAATTCTTTTTGCCTATATTTGATTCCTTGTAAAGGATGAGAAGTAAAGGAGAATTTGCTTCATTGTTTTTGGTAATTCCCAATTTACAAGAGGAGTTTGTTGTTCTTGAAAAATTCATTAAGTAAAGGTGTCCATTACCCATAACTGCAGCAGCAATAAGTGGCTGCTATTCACCAACGGA
This sequence comes from Pan troglodytes, assembly GCF_028858775.2. Lineage (NCBI taxonomy): Eukaryota > Metazoa > Chordata > Mammalia > Primates > Hominidae > Pan > Pan troglodytes. The sequence continues at coordinate 20,319,903 of NC_072401.2, forward strand.
AAAAAACTTTGGTCCAAATGGAAGAACCTGAGGGACTCACAGTAGTTCACTTGTTTTCTTTAGCTTTTCCATTTTGTATTTCAATTAATTTTCCCTCTGACAAAAATCTAACAAGGAAACAGAATGGTAAGGCCATTTTGTTTAAAGAAATGTATCTAGGGAGAAAACAGTACAGATGTAAAAGTGAGCAGACTGTATATTTAATTAATATTATAAAAATATAACGTGCTTCAACTGGAGCATGGAAATCTTATCCCTAGGCAGAAAAAACAATCTGGTATTAGGAATCCCAGAATAAAAGCACTATACACACTCACATATACATAGATACAGTCATTGCTATAAGCTAAGTGCAATTTTAGCTTAAAGAGGGACAGTGTTTTTGCCTCAACCATGCACACACATATCAATTATTTAATATACATTTATTAAGTGCCTACCATGTGCTATACACAGTGAGAAGTTCCATTATGTTATATATTTATATATAATATAAATCAAATTTTACTGCCTAAAAATTTAAATTTTAGTGGAAATCACAGATACATAGCCGTTGATTTCAATCCATTTCTGGTTAAATAATTGGTTATGTATAGATAAATCTTACACAAAGAATGGTTTAACTTGTCTTCATTAAACTGCATTCCTAAGAAAAACCTGGCAAGTTTTATTGCAAGCATACAAAAATATTTTGAAAATGCATTCCTTATTTCTTTAAAATACATTTTATCTGCAATACATACATGTTTATTACCCCCTGGGAACTTTTATTAGGCTTTAGAAGATGTGCAAAACATATTTAGGAACAAATGGACCAGAAATATTAAACCATTAAAGAATTCACCTAAATTAAATAATTATACAGCAACAATATAATCTAAATTTAGTATATGTCAAAAAATTTAAGTAGTTTATACGAAATTATGAACAAAAGTGTTACAGTTCTACCAGTCTGTGAAATTGAATGATGCAAAATATTAGAAGTGTTAGCAGTTTTAGTAGCATTCATTAAATCTTCAGTGTTTATGATGCATATTGCTATAGCCTTTTAGGTATTTAATGCAGGTATTTTACATTCTGAAAAAAATTCAAGTGTCATTTTGCACCATCTCAAAATGTAATAAGCATTTTCAATAATGAATGAAAAAAAATTCACAGTTCTGTATATTCTAAAAAATACTTTACTTATTTTATGAGTTTTAGAAAGATATGTATAACAAATATTAAGTAAGGAATTAAGAAATTATTGCTGTGTTTTTAAAGTTTGTGAAAATTAAGAATCTGCCATCTTTTGTCAGGGATTGAATGGATTTTTTCCTTCCAATATCAGTAGTGACTACAATCTACCTCGTAACTATTGTTGAATTGAACCAAGGAAGTAATTGCTATGTCTATATTAAGGATACATGAATTGCATTGCCTCTTACAGCACAGAAAGTCCTCTCTATTCCCTTCTTCTGATCGCAATTATTCTTCTCCTTATAACAATTATTTTGTTTTTATTTGATAGGTATTTTGAATTGTATATCTGACTAGGATTCCCTGAACGCACTAGCTGCAAGAAAGCACCTAACCTTAAGGCCTACTATGAGGAATTGGAGTAGGGTTTGGGTGCAGGGAGCATTAATTGATTGCCTGAGGGATTTAATTTGTTCTATAAATGTGTTTTGTTTGGTTTGTTTTTGTAAATTATGTTTGAACAATCAGAAATTTTACAAATACACACACACAGGTTTAGAAATAGGTAAAGAAGCACACGTGCATAGAATTCTAGCAACAACATGAGGAATTTTAAAGGAATTAAATGACCAAAGTCTCCACCACTCACATGACCTCATACTGGCCTCCTTCACTAATGTATAACATGTGCCTGTTTCCCGTTAATTATTTGGTTTTGTATCGTTTGGTTTTTGTAACATATTTCCCTTATTTATGGCTTCATTTCATGTTATTTTTCTTGCTTATTTTCTTTTTCCCTTTCACCATTATCTAACTTATAATATTGGTTTTGTATTTTAGTAGTTTTTATTCCTAACGTAGTTAAGGTATAAATAAAAGAAACAAAGGTTGATTAAATTTGAGTTAATGCATTAGTTCTATTAGATATAAGTATTTATATCTCATCCTTTTATATTGTATTTTCGCTTATCATTTTGTAGCTACTTTAAATCTCTTATGAAATGAGTTAGGGACTGTTATAAAGCCAATCTTAACTTTTTGAAAATCAAATTTTTACCAATGATTTCTTCAAACGTTCTCACAATATCCACCAGATGAGCCTATTTGGCTGAAACATGGTCAGAGAAAAGTAGACAAATGTATGAGTGTCAATTTCCAGATAGCACAAAGAATCATCTGGTTGTGACAGGACTCCAGAAATCTCATTCCTCTATTTTGAAGTGCTCTGACATCTGCAGTGAGTGCTGCTGGATTTCTCCTTGAGCACCTGATTCTGTGTTTCACAATGTTTTTTCAATGTTACTATTTTTTGAGCCCTTTCTATGTTTTGGGGAATAGACTAGATACTTAAAATATGTTATTTCATTTAGCCTGTTCTACAGCCCTGGGAATTTGGTATTATTGTATTCCTTAAAAAATGAGTCCACTGAGATTAGAGAGGCTAAATAACTTGCCCAAGGCCACGTGAGTGAGAAGTGGCTCAGCTAATACTGATCCTGGGTCGAGTTACTCCAAGGAGTTACTCCCAATGTGTTTGTTACCCTTGGGACAGGAGAGTTATCAACCAAAGGAGCTGGCAAGAACAGATGGCACCTCTAAGACTCTTACCTGCAATTAGAAACTGCCAAGGCAGCTGCTCTTATCATAACATTGTAGTAGAAAAGAGGTGGTAGGAGAAGAGTAGGCAAAAAACAAAAGGAATTCTTATGTTCTCCTAGAAAAGAAAAGAAGAATACAGTTATTTGACACTCCTGAGTTAATATGCACTTTTTAAAAATAGCAACGGCCTCTTGAACAAAATCTAAACTTAATAATCCATCATAACTTGGTTTGAATTCCACACACTCTCTACCGTTCCTTCTTACTATATTTGAGCTATAGTAGCAAATTTTCTGCTCCTAAAAACATGCCCTGCCCCAGGACCTTGTTATTCCCTGTGTTGTTAGACTTGCCCCTGGCTGATTTCATGATTGGCATCTCCTCCTTCAGGACTCAAATATTGAGGAAATTAAGGCAGCTTGCCTTATCCATTTTATCTAAACTACCTTACTCTCTCAATTATTTTCTGTTCTATCACTCAATTTTTTTCTCATAATATTTAACATTTTGAAGTAATTTTAAAATTAATTTATTTTTAGGGATTTTTGGTAACTGATGCTTTTTGTTTGTTTACATCTATTTCCTACTATTCTAGTAATTGTTTCATGAATCATGATTTTAGATAATTATTGGCCACCTTTTAATTTTTTTATTTTATTTATTTATTTATTTATTTTAGAAGGAGTATTGCTCTGTGGCCAGGCTGGAGTGCAGTAGCACCAACTTGGCTCACTGCAAGCTCCGCCTCCCCGGTTCAAGTGATTCTCCTGCCTCAGCCTCCTGAGTAGCTGGGACTACAGGTGCGTGCCACTACGCCAGGCTAATTTTTTTTTTTTCTTTGTACTTTTAGTAGAGACGGGGTTTCACCATGTTGGCCAGGATGGTCTTGATCTCTTGACCTCGTGATCCACCAGCGTCGGCCTCCCAAAGTGCTGGGATTACAGGCATGAGCCACTGTGCCCAGCCTTTTTTTTTTCTTTTTCTTTTTTGACTGTCTTGGTGGGACCTTCCTTTAAGGCACCTTAGCCAAAAGGTTGAAATATCATCCAGCTTGCTTAGATTACCTCTTCCTGGATTTGAGTGTCAATCAAAGTATTTAAGGACTGAAATGTTTGGAGTCCATTTATCCCAATTGTTCCACACTGAAGACATTCCCCGTTAGTTTGTTATATAGATACTTAGAGCAGCCATAGTTTCTGTACAAATTTAAGTCTTTAGTTATTTTTTGTTTGTTTTACGTTAAGTTAACCCATATTCTCTCAATACATTATTTTACTTTCTAAGTTAAACAAAATCAGAAAGCATGGTTATCCTTTTCTGGATCTGCAAACCAAAATATAAGCCCCATGAGGTCAGAAAATCTGTTTGGTACATTAAACATCTGCAATAGTGTGTGATAGCTAGTGTGCATCTAATAATTGTTTTTAAATATAAAATGAATGAATACAATCTGCCGAGTGTCCTGAAAGGGGTCTTTAAAGCAGAGATAATTGGATTCAAGAGAGATGTCTGTTTCTAGCTTTAGCTCCTCTTCAGTGAGTTTGTTCCCACATCATATGAACTTGTTTTCCCCCAATAGTAAAGGCTTCTCACTCTTCTGTGGTCTGTTGTCACTTTTTGTGGAAGATGATATGCTCTGATTTACTGACTTGATCAGACTCAATTTACTAAACCATGTGACCTTTGGGCAAGTTTCTTAAGCACTCTCTAAATCTTAGTTTCCTTCTCTGCAAAGCGGATAACAATACGTGCTGTTTCATGGGTAATACCATGAACTCACCAGGCGCTGTTTGGTCTTTTGTTTCTGAGCACTCAGAGAGGTTCCTTTCTCAGGTTTTGCGAGTGAGTCAGGGCTATGTGACTAAGTGAAAATGATGCATGCTACTTTGAGGCCTGACCCCTAAAAGCTTAGACTCAATCCATTTCACATTCACTTTTCCCCGGTCTATTGGCCACTGCCATCCAGTGGAGAATACTAAGGACCCAATGGTCCAGGATAGTCAGTCTGGATGGCCTCCAAATGACTGCATTTTACCTTCATGTGAGTAAGCAGTAAACTGTAGTTTATTTAAGCCACTAATATTTGGAATGTTGTAGTTGTTTTTATTGTTGTTACATCAGGTAACATAACTTGATTAAGTAGATCTATAATTACAATAATTCAAGTAAGGATTACTTAGGATAGAACCAGTACAAAGCATCACTCACAAAAGAAGTTCAAAAAAATATTATTCACATGTTTCTCCATTGGTTTTTACCCCTGTCCAACATATCTTCACCAGTCCACTTTTACTCCCTTCTTACCTCTTAAATAAAAATGTCTTTCTATTGGATTATAAATACTATGTAATTTTTTATTCTAATCTATGGAACTTGGTCCATTACTTTCACTGATTTCTTCGAAATTTCTTTTGAAACTTTCTTTCTCCAATGGTTCATCTCTACCTATGAATACATTCCCATTTGATGCATCCATGAGGAACAATGCTTCACCTCTTCTATGGCCTTAATCTATAGTCATTTCCCTTGTATGTTACAGAAAAAAAAAATTCTACTAAAAAAGTAATTTGGATCCTTTGGATCTTCTTTTTCACTACTCTTTTACTCATAAAACATTTCATTCAATTTTTCATCTCCTTCATTCTACATAAATATTTTCTCAGAGATCGCTCATGTTGAAATGGTCAAATTAAATTTGCATTTTTTGACTGCTCTTTAGCACTAGAATTGTAGCTAAAATTACAATAACTGGCAGCGCCAGTCTTTCTTCCCATAACAGTTCATGTCCCAGCATCTTATTCCCATGATCTCTTGGGAAGTTAGCCACATTCAGGGTTTCTACCTCTCTCAGTGGATGCCTTTCTGTGTCTGGTCTTACTCTGTCTATTGAGATCTGCCTGGACCTTTCTAATGGTCTGTTAGACATAACTAACTGTTAAAATTTATTTTAACACCTAAACCTTTTCTTCCTTTTAAACTATTCTAAACATGTCTAAAAACAACCTCCTTATTCCCATATGGGCTCTCTCTTCCTTTTAAACATGCTAACTGTCATAATTTTTTCAAACCACCTGCATTTGGAAATATAAGGCACCAGTTAGTTATCATTCTTCCCCATGTTTAACTCTCAATTAGTTGAACAATTTTCTCTACAAATTATCTTGAATATCACTTTTCCTTTTCCTCTTGGCTCGTTGAATGATACCTCCAACCACTCAGTTGCTCAAGTCAGAGAGGCCCATCTTTAATTTGGCAATTGGACTTGTTTAATTTAACACTCCCTTAACCTCCAAATTCCAGCAACCCACCCATGTCTACAACTTCTAAGTATAAAATATTATTCAAATTATTTTTCATTCATTCATCCCCATGGCCAGTATTTTGGATTAGCCTCCCAGGATCTGTCATTTCTATCACCAAGAAATTCTGTCATAGCCATTCTTCTATCTCACTCAAATCCCCAAAATCTACTATTTACAGTTCAACCACAGTGATATTTCTAATGTCAAATCTAACTTTTACTGTGCTTCAAAGGTTCTCCATTGTATTAAGGTAAAGGGCAGAGTCTTTAAGTAAGCTTGTGTAGTTTCCATTTGTGAAGCCCAATTGAGTACTTATCCTCATCTTTAGTTTTCAATCACACTGTACATTCAATTAACAGTAATTATTTATTAGTAGTATACTCAACATATTATATTTTCTTCTGTCTGAAGATCTACATGCATGACATTTACTGTTGTCAAAAAATTCTCTACCTCTGGCCATTTATCTGGATAACTGCAAGTCATCCCTATTTTCACTTAGAGAAAGGGTGACCACATAATTTATTGTTCAAGATGAGATTATTTTGAGAGTAGCAAGAGTATTAGTAATAATTACACCAAGAGAACAGACATACACAGTAACTATTCTGGGATAACTAGGATATATGGTCATGCAAATTAGGTACACTTATCAGAAAAATGTTCTCATCATCAACCCCGTGTTATTTATTTTTCATTACTCTTACATAGAATTCTATTTCTCCTATAAAATAATGTATTACATTTTATCAGCAGGCAGTTGATCCCCTTACAGTAGCCACAATTAGAGCTGACTAGTCCCCATTCCACAACCATTCCAGGTTAGACTGGAATCAGACTTTTAGAGTGAGAAAGCTGATCTGCCAGCAGCAACAGCAGTAGCAAAACTTTCTGCCTTCCTACCCTCCACCAAATAGCATAGGAAGAGGCAGGCTCAGCAGCTTATAATTCGCTTCCCACTTAAAGATCACTCAGTGTATTAGTCCGTTCTCACACTGCTATAAAGAAATACTTGCAACTGGGTAATTTATAAAGAAAAGAGGGTTAATTGGCTCATGGTTCTGCAGGCTGTACAGAAAGTATAGTGGCTTCTGCTTCTTGGGAGGCCTCAGGAAGCTTCCAGTCATGGCAGAAGGCAAGGTGGGAGCAAGGCATCTTACATGGTGGGAGCAGGAGCAAGAGAGAGCAAGCGGGGAAGTACTGCGTATTTTTAAACAACAGTATCTCATGAGAACTCACCCATGATCAAAAGTACAGTATCAGGGAGATGGTGTAAACCAGTCACGAGAAATCTGCCCTCATGATCCAATCACCTCCCACCAGACCCCACCTCCAAAATTAGGGACTAAAATTCAACATAAGATTTGGTGGAGATACAGATCCAGACCATATCATTCTGCTCCTGGCCCCTCCCAAATCACATGTCCTTTTCACATTGCAAAACAAAAACATGCCTTCTCAACAATCCTCAAAGTTTAAAATCACTCCAACATTAACTCAAAAGTCCAAAGTCTCATTGGAGACAAGCCTAGTCCCTTCTGCTTATGAGACTATAAAATAAAAAAACAAGTTAGTTACTTCCAATCTACAATGGGGGTATAGACATTGGGTAAATATTTCCATTCCAGAAGGGAGAAATTGGCCAAAAGAAAGGGACACCAGGCCCCATGCAAGTTCCAAAACCACCAGGGCAGTCATTAAATCTTAAAGCTCCAAAATAATCTTCTTTAACTCCATGTCAGACATCCAGGACACACTGATACAAGGGATGGTCTCCCGAGGTCTTGAGCATCTCTGCCCCTATAGCTTTCCAGGGTTTAGCCAGCACGGCTGCTCTCCAAGGCTGACAGTGAGTGCCTGCAGACTTTTCAGGTACAGGGTGCAAGCTGTTTGTGGATCTATTATTCTGCGGTTTACAGGATGGCGGCCCTCTTCTCACAGCTCCACTAGCAGTGTTCCAGTGAGGACTCTGTAGGGGCTCCAACCCCAAATTTCCCCTCTGCACTGCCCTAGTAGAGTTTCTCCATGAGAGCTCCAACCCTGCAGCAAGGTTCTCTCTGGATATCCAGGCTTTTCCATACATCCTTGAAATTTAAGCAGAGGCTCCCAAACCTCAATTCTTGGACTCTGTGCACCCACAGGCTTAACACCACATGGAATCTGCCAAGGCTTATGGATTGCACCCTCTGAAGCAGCAGCCTGAACTGTACCTGGGCTCCTTTGAGCCATGGCTGGAGCTAGAGCTACTGGGATCTGGGGAAGGGTGTCCCAAGGTTTCACAAGGAAATGGGGCATGGGATCTGGCCTATAAAGCCATTCTCTCATCCTAGGCTTCTGGGTCTGTTATGGGAGGGGCTGCCAAGAATTTCTCTGAAGTGCCTTTGAGGCCTTTTCTGCAGTGTCTTGGGTATTAGCACTTGGCTCTTTTTTACATATGCAAATTTCTGCACCCTGCTTGAAGTCCTCCCATGAAAATGGACTTTTCTTTGCTACATCATGGCCAGGCTGCAAATTTTTCAAATGTTTACTCTCTGCTTCCCCTATAAATCTAAGTTCCAACTTTAGGTCATTTATTTGCTAACTCATATGAGCATAGGTTGTTGGAAGCAGCCAGGGCACCCCTGAATGCTTTGCTGCTTAGAAGTTTCTTGCACCAGATATCCTAAATCATCACTCTGAAGTTCAAAGTTCCATGGATCCTTAGGGCACGGGCACAATGCAGTCAAGCTCTTTGCTAAGCGTAACAAAAGTGACATTTCCTCCAGTTCCCAATAAGCTCCTAATTTCCACCTGAGACCTCATCAGCCTTGCCTTCACTGGCCATATCACTACCATCATTTTGGTCATAACCATTCAACCCGTCTTTAGGAAACTCCAAACTTTCCCTCATCTTCATATGTTCTTCTGAGTCCTCTACAGTTTTTCAACCTTTGCCCATAACCTGGTTCCAAAGTTGCATCCACATTTTCATGTATCCTTACAGCAATGTACCACTTCTGAAACCAATGTTCTGTATTAGTCCATTCTTGCTTTGCTATAAAGAAATACCTGAGACTGGGTAATTTATAAAGAAAAGTGGTTTAATTCGTTCATGATTCTGTAGGCTGTGCAGGAAACATAGTGGTTTCTACCTCTGGGGAAGCCTCAGTAAAGTTGTAATCATGGTGGAAGGCAAAGAGAGAGGAAAGCATCTCACATGGTGGGAGCAGGATCAAAAGAAAGTGGGGAAGCGCTACACACTTTTAAACAACCAGATCTCATGAGAACTCCCTCACAATTGCAAGAATGGTACAAAAGGGATAGTGCTAAACCATTTATTTGAAATCCACCCCCCATGATCCAATCACCTCTCACCAGGCCCCATCTCCAGCAATGGGGATTACAATTCAATGTGATATTTGGTGGGGAGGAAGACCCAAACCACATCAATTAGCAATAGCAGGCAATTTCAGAAGATACCTTCTACATCACCAGAAAGGATTGAGCTGGGGCCCCAGCAGTGCAAGAACAAAGAAAACAAGACAAGTAAACTTACATTGGAACTAAAGTCCACAAAAGTCCACCAGAACCTATACACTAAAGTTAAACAGGATGACTGCAAGCTAAAGTAGAAGCTCCTTGTGTAATACCCACCCTTTGAGTATGGGTTGGTTTTAGTTATTTGCTTCCAGAGAATAGAAATTTCTTCCATGATTCAGCTGCATAATATTGTGACTTGTCTTTCTTGCTAGTAGACTTTCATGCTCTCACTCTCTCTCTCTCCCTCTCTCTCTGTCTCTCTCACTGGCAGAAGAAATCTTAAAAGTTTGAGAAGAAAATATGGTAAATAACTAAGAGAAATCTCTGGTCAATACTCAACAAGTCCTTCAGTCCAACAATATTCCATACATGAAATCCTGCCAAAAACCAGGTAAGTAACCATAGAAGCATATAATTCCCCTGTTGAACTTTCACAACCCAGCTTGTGACCTTCATTGCAGGTTAAAGAGAGATCATCAATCAGAGGACCCAATTAAGCTGTGACCAGAGTCCTGGCCCATTGCAACTGTGAACTAAGTGCATGTTGTTTAGGCTGCTAAACTTGTGGTTATTTGTTTCACAATAATAAGTAACTTATAAAAATGCTCTATACTCGTGATCCTCATTATCAATGAAACATCTCATTATTCATGTAAGGACATTGAATTCCTTAAAAATTGAGGTAAACTATCTTGAAAACAAAGCCCAAGGAGTTGATGCATTTTCATATACCCTCCTTCACCTGCTAGAGATCAAGTTAAAGAAGTCACAATCACTATTACTATTGTAGAAAAGGTACTCCTTTTCCTTTATTCAGGCTCTTACTTGTGCTTAGAATAAATGTTTATGGCTTCTATGGTTAACTAGCTGAAACATAAAGGCTTTGGTTATTGTATGTTCCCTTCGAAGGCCATTTGTAGTATTGATTTAACCCACAAGCACTTTGGACGTTGTTTTTGCCTCAATCATTCAAGCAGGTGGTTCTGTACAATGTAGAACACAGCTTAAAGGGAAAAACATAGAAAGACATCAACTCTACAAGCAGCTCCTGTAGTAGCTCTGGAAACATTGTGAAGTAACTCTATGCACAATATTATTGATACCTATTTGGAATTTTCCTATAATGGGACAAATTTGATATACAATCTATTTACATTATAGAATCTTTCCTAATGCACCTGTGTCTCACTGACAGGTTTTTCTTTCCCTATCTGCTGAATTTGTATGTTTTATCTAATGGAAGTTGATATTAAGCAATGATGGAAGAATTTGCATACAAGGCAATAAAACCTCCTATATGGTATTATTGTTGTTAGGGAAATTAATAGTAGCTTCCACAGCAAACAAAACTACTCATTGTCTGAACACAACAAAAGTCTATTTCTTGCTATGTCAAATCTTACGCAGATGTTCCTCGATGGTTGGAGAACTGCCTATGGTTTTTCAGAGATCCACACTACACATCTTGTAGTTCTGCTATTCTCTAGGGCTGCAGAGATGTAAACTTGATCCTTTGCTTTCAGCTGCTAGTCAGGAGAAAGGCAGAAGATCATGTGAGAAAGAATTTTCTGGGCCAGTTCCAGAAATGGTTTACACAGTCCACTAGACAAAAGCGAGTCCAACAGCCACATCTAACTGCAAAGGAGGCTGGGAAATGTAGTCTAATTTTGTGCCCAGGAAGAAAATGAGAACTGGTAAATATAGACTGTCTGGGGGTAGATTAAAATAATGCAAATATTAGTACAAATAGATTAAAGACTGCAGAAATATGGCACACGATTTATGCAACTTAATTCCAACATAGATCAGTATTTATAATAGAAAACTTATTTTAAAGAATTTTATACTATATAAATAATAAAAAAGAATTTTATACTATATAAATAATAAAATTAATGTAATAATGCAACAGTTGTGTTCTGTGGTTTTATTGTAATTTCACCTTTTGATAATAATCATCTTACTTATTTCCTGATTAGCTCTGTCAAGTTATTTTCCTTTTCCCCATTTTCTGTTCGTTTCTCCTTGGTAGGTTATATTCCCTTCTCATCTTCTTAAGGGAAGCTTGCATTTTGTACTATACCATATTGCATGAAATAATTCATTCTGCATAAAACATGTTTGGATACACTTTCTAGACTGGGTTAGGTTTTCCAAGGATTTTTATTGGAACTAAACACATTCTACAATCCTGTACCATACTAGAAATAGAAGTTGCATATGCTGCCTCTTGGGAAGTAGAGCAGTTAAGTGGTATCCTGGAGTTCAATAGCTGCAAGAATGAAGTAAATGACCAAGAGATGAAGAAAAATGGGGGGAAAAATCTAGCCCTTGCTACCAACTTCAACAAGTAGTATTTAGTGGCTGCTCATGTTGTCTCAGTGGACAGAGAGCATCTGTCCACTGAGCATCTGAAGGCATGAATCTTTTACTACCCCAGTAAAGGTCACATATTGTTATGCTCTAACCTAAGCTGAAAGATCTCATGGTCATGACCTTGACAAATTTCCTAGGCTATTGGTGTCAGGATGCACCCTTGATCTGCAATGTTTTATATTGTTCTCTGGGTTTGTTTCCTGAGAAGCAGGTCATGCTGGACCTGCAGTTCAGAGTGACTTAAGTAACCCTGACATTGTAATTGGCATTGTCTGCTCAAAAAGCTGTTATTAAAAATAAGTGTTTGAGGAAAAATTGTTGTTCTTATTCTGTTCCATTATCGCATATGGAACGTGAAAGTTTATTTCCGTATTTGTCTTCTCTTAGCTAGTTTATATGCCTCTGAAATATTAGATATTTTGTAAAATAAACTTAAATGCTAAGTTACATAGAAGTATCATTGTATAGAATTGGTTATACCTGAAAGACCAGAAATCACTTGAATTAAAACAGTGAAAGCTACAGAGAACACACCATAAAACTTTGTTCTGCTTCTCCTTTCTCTGCTTCTACCCCACTGATAGTTCTCAGTGGCATTTTATAGACCCAAAGAAAGAGAAAACAGGTATTTTCTAGTTTCTTTTGTTCTTTTTATAAAAAATACTTCAAGTATAAAATGCACAATATATTACTTATACATACATATATTTTTATAAAATGAACACATATCTTATTAACATACTAGCCACTTCTTTTAAAGTCAATATTTATACTTAGAGTGAAAGTTAATTTAAAAATAAAATCTCTTTTTCCCAACTTTTATTTTAAGTTCAGGGGTACATGTGCTGCGTGTGCAGGTTTCTAACAAAGGTAAAAAATGTGTGTGCCATGGTGGTTTGCTGCACAGATAATCCCATCACCTAGGTATTAAGCCCAGCATCCATTAGCTATTCTCCCAGATGCTCTCCCTCCTCCCACCCACACCCTCAGACAGGCCACAGTGTGTGTTGTTCCCCCAACCCACGCGTCCATGTGTTCTCTTTATTCAGCTCCCAAAGTCTTATCCTAACTATACTTTGACAGTGTGTGAATGGGTATGTGTGTATATTTTACCATATACACATGAACCTTTAAATATCATCAGTCTCTGGGTCTGAACTGTGACTGTTTGCTATCAAGGAAGTGGGCATTATCTGAAGGAATTTGTTTTCTGAGTTTCGGAGAGAGAATAGCAAGAGTTAGATTAGCAACAGATTTATCAGAAAATACTTCTCATCTGAATCTATTTGGTTTCTGATATACCATATTTGGGATAAATAACAAATTTATCCCAAATAAGTTATTTATCCCAAATACTGTATGCTTCAAGTTTTTGTATTATTATTACACTTTAAGTTCTGGGATACATGAGCAGAATGTGCAGGTTCATTACATAGGTATACACGTGCCATCGTGTTTTGCTGCACCCATCAACCCGTCGTCTACATTAGGTATTTCTTCTAATGCTATCCCTCCCCTACCCCGGCCACCCACCGACAGGCCCCGGTGTGTGATGTTCCCCTCCCTGTGTCCATGTGTTCTCAATTGTCCAGCTCCCACTTATGAGTGAGAACTTTTGCTGTTTGGTTTTCTGTTCCTGTGTTAGTTTCCTAAGAATGATGGTTTCCAGCTTCATCCATGTCCCTGCAAATTACATGAACTCATCCTTTTTTATGACTGCATAGTATTCCATGGTGTATATGTGCCACTTTTTCTTTATCCAGTCTATCATTGATGGGCATTTGGGTTGGTTCCAAGTCTTTGCTATTGTGAATAGTGCTGCAATAAACATACGTGTGCATGTGTCTTTATAATAGAATGATTTATAATCCTTTGGGTAAATACCCAGTACTGGGATTGTCATCTTCCAGTGTTAAGTGACAGAATCCATATTAATTGACACCAAACAATATTTTCCCACATAATACAACATCCATAACTAGCTATTTAACACACTTGGTTTGGCAGTTTGATAATGCCAGAAATTATGAAACTATTTTCAGTAAATTTTTGGCTTTCTCTTATGGTTGAAACATGACTACACTACTTCCAAGTTCCATATCTTTATACGATAACACCAAAACCACAATGATAAAATAGGAAATGGTCGTATTTGATTAGATAGAAAAACCTTTCCCAGAAACTTCCTCACAGATTTCAATTAGATCTTGATATAATTTGGATATTTGTCCTTGACCAAATCTCACGTTGAATTTTAATCCCCAATGTTGGAGGTGGGGCCTGGTGAGAGGTGTTTGGGTCATGTGGGTGGATCCCTCATGGCTTGGTGTTGTCTTCACAATAGTGAGTTAGCTTTTATGAGATATATTTGTTTAAAAGTGCATTGTACCTCCCTACCCTCTCTCTTGCTCTCACTATGGCCATGTGATGTGTCTGTTCCTGCTTTGCCTTCCACCATTAATAAAAGCTTCCTGAGGTCTCCCCAGAAGCTGAGCTGATGCTGGCACCATGCTTGTACAACCTGCAGAACCATGAACTAATTAAAATGAGTTTCTTTATAAATTACCCAGTCTCAGTTATTTCCTTTTTTTTTTTTTTTTTTTAGACAGAGTCTTACTCTGTCCTCCAGGCTGGAGTGCAGTGGTGTGATCTTGGCTCACTGTAACCTCTGCTTCCTGGATACAAGCAATTCTCCTGCCTCAGCCTCCCGAGTAGCTGGGATTTCAGGCATGGGCAACCAAGCCCAGCTAATTTTTATATTTTTAGTAGAGACAGGGTTTCACCATGTTGGCCAGGCTGATCTCGTAATCTTGACCTCAGGTGATCCACTCACCTGCCTCGGCCTCCCAAAGTGCTGGGATTACAGGCATGAGCCACTGCGACCCACCCAGGTATTTCTTTATAGCAATGAAAGAACAGCCTAACACAAAAAGGTCTTATTGACTAAGATTGGTTTGTGTTCCCACAATCTTGCCAAAAAGGAAATTGACTTTTTGGCATTTGCAGACTCTGTCACAAGAAGTAGACTATGCCAACCAGGAGAGGGGAAAGAAAATGACTATTGAGTGGGCATCCAGCAGTATATATCACCGCATGTGTGATATACATTGTTTTATGTAAATATGCTCTATTAGTCAGGGTTAACTAGATTATTATCTAGTAACTAATAATCCTGAAGGCTCATGCTTGATGTTCATTTTATTTGGGTTGTTGGTGGGGATCCCGATGAGTATAAACCTCATTCGGGAATTCAGGCTGAAGCTTCACTGGTTGCCATAACAGGAGGAAAAAGAGATGAATTGTGCTTCAATTCCTAAAGACTTTAATCTACAAGTGATATCGTCATTACTGCTCACATTTTATTGTTCAATGCAAGTCACATGGCCACTCCTTGCTTCACGTAAAGTTAGGACATATCATTTTTATCTGATTGACCTATGTCCATCTGAAACTTCTTTCACTATGGAAGAAGGGGGAGAATGGATATTAGAAGAAAATAAATAATACCTGTCACAACTGTTTAACAGGCTTGTTGTAGTAGACAGATTAACGGCCCCCAAAGATGTATACATCCTAGATCTGGGAACATGAAAATATGTTACTTTCCATGGGGAAAGGAACTTTGCAGATATGATTAAATTAAGGATCATGAGATGAGAGTTATCCTAAATTATACAGCTGGTCCTGATGCAATCACAAGGGCCTTTATAAGAGAGAGTCAGAAGGCCAAAGTTAATGTAGGAACTGTGGTGGCAGAAGCAAGATTTTAAGCATCCCAGTGGGTATGAAGTGTTTGTTATCTCATTGTGGTTTTGATTTGCCTTTCCATGATGACCCAATGATGTCAAGCATCATTTATGTACTTATTGACTATTTGTATATCTTCCTGGGACAAATCCCTGTTTATTTATATCACTCGCCCATTTTGAAAATGGGGTTTCTTTTATTATTGAATTGTAAGACTTTTTTTTTTACATATTCTAGATACAAGTTCCTTATGTGGCTTACAAATTTCTTCCCATTCTTTGTGTTATCTTTTCACTTTCATGATAATTTCCCCTAAATCGTAAAGGTTTTTAATTATGATGAAGTCTAATTTACCTATTTTTATCTTCTTCATGCTTTAGTGTCATATCTAAGAACATTTTGCCAAATCTAAGACACTGAAACGTAGTCCATGGTCTCTTCTAAGAGTTTTATAGGTTCAGCTCTTGCATTTTGGTATTGAATGTATTTCTATTTAATTTTGCATATGGTGAGACATAATGTCCAACTTCATTATTCTGCAATATGGTTATCCAGTTGTCCAAGAGTCATTTGTTTAAAAGAATATCATTTCGCATTGAATGTTCTTCATGCCCCTTTCAAAAATCTGTCGACTCTGAATACATGGGTTTATTTCTGGACTTTCCATTATTTTTTTATTTTTTTAATTATACTTTAAGTTCTAGGGTACATGTGCACAATGTGCAGGTTTGTTACATATGTATACATGTGCCATGTTGGTGTGCTGCACCCATTAACTCGTCATTTACAGTGGGTATATCTCCTAATGCTATCCCTCCCCCCTCCCCCTGCCCCAGGACAGGCCCTGGTGTGTGATGTTTCCCTCCCTGTGTCCAAGTGCTCTTATTGTTCAATTCCCTTGTATGAGTGAGAACATGCGGTATTTGGTTTTCTGTCCTTGTGATAGTTTGCTGAGAATGATGGTTTCCAGCTTCATCCATGTCCCTACAAAGGACATGAACTCATCATTTTTTATGGCTGCATAGTATTCCATGATGTATATGTGCCACATTTTCTTAATGTAGTCTATCATTGGTGGACATTTAGGTTGGTTCCAAGTCTTTGCTATTGTGAATAGTGCCGCAATGAACATACGTGTGCATGTGTCTTTATAGTAGCATGATTTGTAATCCTTTGGGTATATGCCCAGTAATGGGATTGCTGGGTCAAATGGTATTTCTAGCTTTAGATCTCTGAGGAATTGCCACACTGTCTTCCACAATGGTTGAACTAGTTTACACTCCCACCAACAGTGTAAAAGTGTTCCTATTTCTCCACATCCTCTCCAGCACCTGTTGTTTCCTGACTTTTTAATGATCACCATTCTAACTGGCGTGACATGGTATCTCATTGTGGTTTTGATTTACATTTCTCTGATAGCCAGTGATGATGAGCATTTTTTCATGTGTCTGTTGGCTGCATAAATGTCTTCTTTTGAGAAGTGTCTGCTCATATCCTTTGCCCACTTTTTGATGGTGTTGTTTGATTTTTTTCCTGAAAATTTGTTTGAGTTCATTGTAGATTCTGGATATTAGCCCTTTGTCAGATGGGTAGATTGTAAAAACTTTCTCCCATTCTGTAGGTTGCTTGTTCATTCTGATGGTAGTTTCTTTTGCTGTGCAGAAGCTCTTTAGTTTAATTAGATCCCATTTGTCAATTTTGGCTTTTGTTGCCATTGCTTTTGGTGTTTTCGTCACGAAGTCCTTGCCCATGCCTATGTGCTGAATGGTATTGCCTAGGTATTATTCTAGGATTTTTATGGTTTCAGGTCTAACATTTAAGTCTTTAACCCATCTTGAATTAATTTTTGTATAAGGTGTAAGGAAGGGATCCAGTTTCAGCTTTCTACATATGGCTAGCCAGTTTTCCCAGCACCATTTATTAAATAGGGAGTCCTTTCTCCAATTCTTGTTTTTGTCAGGTTTGTCAAAGATCAGATGGTTGTAGACGTGTGTTTGTTATTTCTAAGGCCTGTGTTCTGTTCCATTGATCTATATCTCTGTTTTGGTACCAGTACCATGCTGTTTTGGTTACTGTAGCCTTCTAGTATAGTTTGAAGTCAGGTAGCATGATGCCTCCAGCTTTGTTCTTTTTGCTTAGGATTGTCTTGGCAATGCTGGCTCTTTTTTGGTTCCATATGAACTTTAAAGTAGTTTGTTTTTCCAATTCTGTGAAGAAAGTCATTGGTAGCTTGATGGGGATGGCATTGAAACTATAAATTACCTTAGGCAGTATGGCCATTTTCACGATATTGACTCTTCCTATCCATGAGCATGGAGGGTTCTTCCATTTGTTTGTGTCTTCTTTTGTTTTGTTGAGCAGTGGTTTGTAGTTGTCCTTGAAGAAGTCCTTCACATCCCTTGTAAGTTTTATTCCTATTTTATTCTCTTTGTAGCAATTGCAAATGAGAGCTCACTCATAATTTGGCTGTCTGTTATTGGTGTATAGGAATGCTTGTGATTTTTGCACATTGATTTTGTATCCTGAGAATTTGCTGAAGTTGCTTATCAGCTTAAGGAGATTTTGGGCTGAGATGATGTCTAAATATACAATCATGTCGTCTGCAAACAGAGTCAGTTTGATTTCCTCTTTTCCTAATTGAATACCCTTTATTTATTTCTCTTGCCTGATTGCCCTGGCCAGAACATCCAATACTATGTTGAATAGGAGTGGTGAGACAGGGCATCCTTGTCTTGTGCCAGTTTTGAAAGGGAATGCTTCCAGTTTTTGCCCATTCAGTATGATATTCACTGTGGGTTTGTCATAAGTAGTTCTTATTATTTTGAGGCAGGTTCCATCAATGCCTAGTTTATTGAGAGTTTTTAGCATGAAGGGCTGTTGAATTATATCAAAGGCCTTTTCTGCATCTATTGAGATAGTCATGTGGTTTTTGTCATTGGTTCTGTTTATGTGATGGATTATGTTTATTGATTTGCCTATGTTGAACCAGCCTTGCATCCCAGGGATGAAGCCCACTTGATCCTGGTGGATAGCTTTTTGATGTGCTACTGGATTTGGTTTGCCAGTATTTTATTGAGGATTTTTGCATCAATGTTCATCAGGGATATTGGTCTAAAATTCTCATTTTTTGTTGTGGCTCTGCCAGGCTTTGGTATCAGGATGATGCTGGCCTCATAAAATGAGTTAGGGAGGATTCCCTCTTCTTCTATTGATTGGAATAGTTTCAGAAGGAATGCTACCAGCTTCTCCTTGTACCTCTGGTAGAACTCAGCTATGAGTCCGTCTGGTTGGTAGGCTATTAATTATTAGCCTATATTAATTAATAGCCTATATTAATTAATAGCCTATATTAATTATAGGCTATTAATTATCTCAAGTTCAGAGCTTGTTATTGGTTTATTCAGAGACTCCACTTCTTCCTGGTTTAGTCTTGGGAGGGTGTATGTGTCCAGAAATTCATTCATTTCTTCTAGATTTTCTAGTTTATTTGCGTAGAGGTGTTTATAGTATTCTCTGATGGTAGTTTGTATTTCTGTGGGATCAGTGGTGATATCTTTATCATTTTTTATTGCATCTATTTGATTCTTCTCTCTTTTCTTTTTGTTAGTCTTGCTAGCGGTCTATCAATTTTGTTGATCTTTTCAAAAAACCAGCTCCTGGATTCATTGATTTTTTGAAGGGTTTTTTGTGTCTCTATCTCTTTCAGTTCTTCTCTGATCTTAGTTATTTCTTGACTTCTGCTAGCTTTTGAATGTGTTTGCTCTTGCTTCTGTAGTTCTTTTAATTGTGCTGTTATGGTGTCAATTTTAGATCTTTCCTGCTTTCTCTTGTGGGGATTTAGTGCTATAAATTTCCCTCTACACACGGCTTTAAATGTGTCCCAGAGATTCTGGTACCTTGTGTCTTTGTTCTCATTGGTTTCAAAGAACATCTTTATGTCTGCCTACATTTCGTTACCTCCCCAGTAGTCATTCAGGAGCAGATTGTTCAGTTTCCATGCAGTTGTGTGGTTTTGAGTGAGTTTCTTAATCCTGAGTTCTAATTTGATTGCACTGTGGTCTGAGAGACAGTTTGTTGCTATTTCTGTTCTTTTACATTTGCTGAGGAGTGCTTTACTTCCAACTATGTGGTCAATTTTGGAATAAGTGTGATGTGGTGCTGAGAAGAATGTATATTCTGTTGATTTGTGGTGGAGAGTTCTGTAGATGTCTATTAGATCTGCTTGGTGCAGCTGAGTTTAATTCCTGGATATCCTTGTTAACCTTCTGTCTCATTGATCTGTCTAATATTGACAGTGGGGTGTTAAAGTCTCCCATTATTATTGTGTGGGAGTCTAAGTCTCTTTGTAGGTCTCTTGCTTTATGAATCTGGGTGCTCCCGTATTGGGTGCATATATATTTAGGATAGTTAGCTCTTCTTGTTGAATTGATCCCTTTACCATTATGTAACGACTTTCTTTGTCTCTTTTGATCTTTGTTGCTTTAAAATCTGTTTTATCACAGACTGAGATTGCAATCCCTGTCTTTTTTGCTTTCCCTTTGCTTGGTAGATCTTCCTCCATCCCTTTATTTTGAGCCTATGTGTGCCTGTTTACATGAGATGGGTCTCCTGAATACAGCACACTGATGTGTCTTGACTCTTCATCCAATTTGCCAGTCTGTATCTTTTAATTGGGGCATTTAGCCAATTTACATTTAAGGTGAATATTGTTATGTGTGAATTCGATCCTGTCATTATGATGTTAGCTGGTTATTTTGCCTGTTAATTGATGCAGTTTCTTCATAGTATCAATGGTCTTTACAATTTGGCATGTTTTTGCAGTGGCTGGTACCATTTGTTCCTTTCCATGTTTAGTGCTTCCTTCGGGAGCTCTTGTAAGGCAGGCCTGGTGTTGACATAATCTCTCAGCATTTGCTTGTCTGTAAAGGATTTTATTTCTCCTTCACTTATGAAGCTTAGTTTGGCTGGATATGAAACTCTGGGTTGAAAATACTTTTCTTTGAGAATGTTGAATGTTGGCCCTCATTCTCTTCTGGCTTGTAGAGTTTTTGCCTAGAGACCTGCTGCTAGTTTGATGGGCTTCACTTTGTGGGTAATCTAACCTTTTTCTCTGGCTGCCCTTAACATTTTTTCCTTCATTTCAACCTTGGTGAATCTGACGATTATTTGTCTTGGGGTTGCTCTTCTCGAGGAATATCTTTCTGGTGTTCTGTGTTTTTCCTGAATATGAATGTTGGCCTGCCTTGCTAGGTTGGGGAAGTTCTCCTGGATAATATCCTGAAGAGTGTTTTCCAACTTGATTTCATTCTCCCCATCACCTTCAGGTACACCAATCAGACGTAGATTTGGTTTTTTCACATAGTCCCATATTTCTTGGAGGATTTGTTCATTTCTTTTTACTCTTTTTTCTTTAAACTTCTCTTCTTGTTTTATTTCATTAATTTGATCTTCAGTCACTGATACCCTGTCTTCCACTTGATCAAATCGGCTACTAAAGCTTGTGAATGCATCACGTAGTTCTTGTGCCATGGTTTTCAGCTCCATCAAGTCATTTAAGGTCTTCTCCAAACTGTTTATTCTAGTTAGCCATTCATCTAATCTTTTTTCAAGATTTTTAGCTTCCTTGTGATGGGTTCGAACATCCTTCTTTAGCTCGCAGAAGTTCATTATTACGAACCTTCTGAAGCCTACTTCTGTCGACTTGTCAGTCATTCTCCAACCAGTTTTGTTCTCTTGCTGGTGAGCAGCTCCGATCCTATGGAGAAGAGGCACTCTTATTTTTAGAATTTTCTGCTTTTCTGCTCTAGTTTCTCCCCATCTTTGTTGTTTTATCTCCCGTTGGTCTTTGATGTTGGTGACCTACAGATGGGGTTTTGGTGTGGATGTCTTTTTTGTTGATGTTGATGCTATTCCTTTCTGTTTGTTAGTTTTCCTTCTAACAGTCAGGTCCCTCAGCTGCAGGTCTGTTGGCGTTTGCTATAGTCCACTCCAGACCTGTTTGCCTAGGTATCACCAGCAGAGGCTGCAGAACAGCAAATATTGCAGAACAGCAAATTTGGCTGCCTGATCCTTCCTCTGGAAGCTTTGTCCCAGAGGGTCACCTGCCTGTGTGAGGTGTCAGTCAGCCCCCACTGGGAAGTGTCTCCCAGTTAGGCTATACAGGGGTCAGGGACCCACTTGAGGAGGCAGTCTGTCTGTTCTCAGAGCTCAAACACTGTGCTGGAGGAACCACTGCTCTCTTCAGAGCTGTCAGATAGGGACATTTAAGTCTGCAGAAGTTTCTACTGTCTTTTGTTCAGCTATGCTCTGCCCCCAGAGGAGGAGTCTATAGAGGCAGGAAGCCTTGCAGCACTGCAGTGGGCTCCGACCAGATCAAGCTTCCCAGCCACTTTGTCTGCCTACTCAATCCTCAGCAATAGCGAATACCCCTCCACCTGCCAGGCTGCTGCCTCACAGGTCTATCTTAGACTGTTGTGCTAGCAGGGAGTGAGAATCCTTGGGTGTGGGACCTGCCAAGCCAGGCATGGGATATAATCTCCTGGTGCACTGTTTGCTAAGACCTTTGGAAAAGTGCAGTATTTAAGCGGGAGTGTCCCATTCTTCAAGGTACAGTCTGTCACAGCTTCCCTTGGCTAGGAAAGGGAAATCCCCTGACCCCTTGCCCCTCCCAGGTGAGGCAATGTCCCAACCTGCTTCGGCTCACCCTCCATGGGCTGCACCCACTATCCAACCAGTCCCAGTGAGATGAACCAGGTACCTCAGTTGGAAATGCAGAAATCACCCAGCTTCTGCATTGATCATGCTGGGAGCTGCAGACTGGAGCTGTTTCTATTCTGCCATCTTGGAACAGGACTCTTCTCCATTATTTTTTTATCCACCTATATGTTTATCCTTATACCCTACCACAATGTCTTGGTTACTGTTGCTTTGTAGTAAATTTTGAAGTTAAGAAGTGTCAGTGCTCCTACTTTTTTCTTCCTCAAGATTGTTTTGACTATTCAGGGTTTTTGTAATTTCATTTAAATTTTAGATTAAGCTTGTCAATTTCTACAGAAAATTTCTGGGATTCCTACAGTAAATTTGTGGAATCTCTAGATCAGTTTGAGGGATATTGTAATCTTAATAATGTTATTTTTTTCAGTCTATGTATAAGAAACAATTTTCCATTGATTTAGATCTCTTTAAATTTCCTTAAACACTGTTTTGTAGTTTTCAGAGTATAAGTTTTGCACTTCCTTTGTTAAATTTATTTTTGATTTTTTTATGCTATTTTAAAGGAAGTTGATTTGGTAATTTTGTTTTTGCATTGTTCATCCCAAGTGTATAAATATACAATGTATTTTTCTGTATTGATCTTATATCCTCCCACCTTCCTGAATTTGTTATTACTTCTAAGAGTTTTTTAGTGGATTCTTTGTCCATGTACAAGATCACACCACCTACAAACAGAAATAGTTTTACTTATTTTTATTGTTTTGGCTCTTCTTAATTTCTTTTACTTTCAGACCACCTTGCTTAGAACCTAGAGTGCACTGCTCAATAGAAGTGCTGATAGTAAAAATTATTGCCTTGTTCCTGATCTTAGGGAGAAAGGATTCAGTCTTTCACCATTAAGTATGATGTCAGCTTTACATTTTTGTAGCTACCGTTCATCAAGTGAAAAGTTGCAATCTATTCCTAGTTTATTGACTGTTTTTATCATAAAATTTTTTTTGATTTTTCTTCATCTATTAAAATGACCATGTGTTGATTAAATTATTTGACATGATATATTACACCAATTGGTTGCATATATAATTGCTGCGTGTAAATTTTAGGGTTGATATTTCTTTTCTTTTGCTGAAATATAAAAAGTATTATGTCACTTTCTTCTGATATCCGTGGTTTCAGATGAAAAATCTTGTGTCATTATCCCTTCTTTCCCTCACGCTAAATAAAAATAAAAAAGAAAACAGATAATGCACTAATTCCTACCCATCCTGCAATAACCAAATCAATTGTTTCTTCTTTTTACATCTTTGTATATTCTTTAAGGACCTTATTTTTAGTTCCAAATGATTTTTTAATATGTAGTATTTTTGCTTATCCCTGCTAGTCTCTGAATTTCATGAAGACATTAACTCTATATAATGCAATTTTATACCTCAACATCTAGGACAGTGTATTATAAGTAGTAGATATTGGTTACTTACCAAATTAAGTAAAATTATTCTACAGTCTCTTCTCTCTGAGTGAAACATTAATTTGTTTTTAAGAGGCTTAATTTCATTTTTAGGCTCAACATCTGTCCATATAAACACATTTCTTAAATTTCATTGGAATAAGTAATCAGTTTTGAAATACAAATGTTCTCTCTTCACACTCCTTTAAGGAGCATGAAGTAAATAGCACAACTATATTTCTTTGCTATAAAACGAAGAATGCTGTTCTTGAAATTAGTAGCACTGTGAATTGCAATTTACATTCAGAAATTATGAACAAATCTATTTTATTTTTTTAAAAGACAGTGTTTTCCCCAGAAAAACACAGATCCATGCTTTACTCTGTTTCATTCAAATATATGGCTGTAAATCAGGCATCAAGTGGAATGCGTGAAATCTTGGCGTGTAGAAGCACTTTTGCATAACCAAAAATTGAGATCAATGAAGCTAATCTGAAATCCCATTGACAAATCTGTTGTGCATTTAATAACTTTTTTCACCTAGAGAAGCAAAAATAAATCATAGGATTTATTATATGCTACAGAATGATACACACCTAAGTGTTGAATAAAACCTCCAGAGAGCCATCAGTTTATTTAAAGAGAACTTGGAAATGCAAGAGAGATCCCTCTGTCAAAGGAAGTTCTTAATATATGGTTCCTGCCAGTGTGCTGGGTTTGTTAACAAGTTTCTGTACCAATACACAAGGCTACAAGCTTTTCTTAGGACACTGCCTACAATGTTTGTTCAAGAACGTCTATTTTGAAGCAGCATACCACACTTTTTAAGCCTTCTTTTCTATACACACACACACACACACACATGCACAAACATAGACACACACAATCCTCTTTGTTTTAAAATTATGTTAACAATAAAAGTTTGTATTACATTCACAGTATGAGCCTCTTGATTCCAAAATTTTAAGAAATCTGGAACATTAATTATGCAGCATTTAAATACAGGGCATGTAATTCTGGGTGTGTGACAAATTCATTCACTTCATTGACCATCAGAGAGGGGTTTGAATGAATTTGTGTCAATATTTCTTTCTTTGGGAATTAAAGTTTGTGATTATGAATGTCAACTCCTAATATTTTCTTAAAGTCACTCAAAACCACTTTATTGAGTACACATCCTACATTATTAACTAGAGCAGTAGATCCTAGACCTGGAAACACATTGGAATTCTATGAGGAACTTTTTGAAAATGAACTCACTTCGAAACCACTGAATCAAAAACTCAGGGTGAAGGAAAGAATAAAATCAGGATTCTACCAGCCCTGCAAGTTTGGGAACCAGTGCACCAAGCACTCTGTCAAATCTATTAGAGGCTATGAAGTTGTATGAGTTAAAATTCTTCAAGTTAAAGGAAAACCTAATTCAAACTGAATTTCAAGTGAATGGAAACAATGGTTTAAAGCTGGCTCTTAAACTTGGAAGACATAATAAATGGTTATTTTTTAGCCATTGAATTTTGAGGTGGCTTCTAAGGAGCATCATTTGTGGCAAGAGATAATTGGTGCAACTATAGTCAGAATCGCTGCATGAACCTGAGCCCTGCACAATCATAAATGAAGGCTGAACCTGTGGCTGGGGCAACCTGTGGCTGGCGCAATGTCATGGGCCAATTGGCTTAAGTCCATTTACTTGAAGTAAATACTGTGTTGATGAGGATAGTAATACTAGAACCAGCTGGGGACTTTCTCTGGAGCTGGGATGCTGCACAATGGGAGAGGGCAGGATGGGTTTAGGAAAGACTTTGGGTGATTCAAAAGGAGTGAAAAGCATGAAACTATCAATCCAGTTGCAAGGCTATACTAACATATATGGAATAAAATCTTACAATAATAGCATAAGAAACTAGATTGTGGTGAAATTGCACAATGTAGACTATAAATATAGTAGAAATTCAAAGATAAAGGAATAAATGAGAACTAGAGACATCAACACAGGTTTCACTGGGAAGGTAGAGTTATAATTATACTTTGAAAGATGGGCTAGGTGTGATAAAGTAGGAAGAGAAATTCTTAGTGATCTCTTTAGGACAAAGGCCAAAAGCTCTTTAACACTATGAATGGAAGATTGTTTCTGTATTTGAAGTCAGTGCATGCAGAAAGATTATTTAGGGTTACTACAATTTTTTAAATTAATATTCAATGTATTAAAGCTATAAATTCAAAGGCTTAGTTTTTATAAAGCATTTAGATTTAATTTACAAACATGTGATTCTATTTATAAATTCAGTAAATTAAGTGTGACTTTTAAGAGAGATATTACAGCTTAGTTAATTAAATTTTGTTAAATATTTTAAACAGCATTTATGCACTTAATATATTTGATTTTCTTTTATATGCAATTCAACTGTCTGAATACCAAAAGAAACTGCCCCAAGAACTTAACTGATTCCTATAAACCTAATAAATTAGAGATATAAATACAGTAAATCTTAAATGATCTTACATATTCTAATATTATTTGCAAAACCTTGAAGAATTATTTTAACTTAAAATTATAAGCTTAAGACAATTATTCAAGTACATATTTTAAACTAGAATCATAAGATTTGTCTGGTAGATCAGTGCAATTGTTTGAATATGTTCCCCAAATTCATGTGTTGAAAACTAAATTGCAACTGCAACAAAGTAGAGAGGTGGGGTCTTTAAGTGGTGATTAGGTCATGAGGGCAGAACGCTCATGAATGGGTTAATGCCATTATTGAGGGCGTGGTTAAGTTATCTTGGAAATCAGCTCCTGAAAAATGATGAGTTAGGCCCTCTCTTTCCTTCTCATTCATGTGGTGCCTTCTGCCATGTATGACTCAACAAGGACCTCACCAAATGTAGCCCCTTGATTTTGGACTTCCCAGCCTCTGGAATCATGAATCAAATAAATTTTTTTCATGATAAATTACCCAGTCTGTGTTATTCTGTTTTACCAGCACAACACAGACTAAGACAATCAACAATCATTAACTAGAGGTAGTATTTCTGCCTCCCTGGGGGTTGGGGGAGCTTTTGATGTGTGAGCAGGTACTTTGGTTGTCACAATGCCCAGGGACTACTGTAGGCATTTAGAGGGTGGTGATTAAGAATGTTAACAGTCCTGCAATATATGAGAGCCAAAAGCATGCCCCTTGAGTATATTAGATAATGTTGTAGTTTTGATTCTTCCAGAAGCTGACCCTGACATGATTCAAAAGTAAGTAATCTATGTGGGAATAAAGGAAACACTGATTGGTAAATGAGAAGCAAGACAGGAAAGGAAAAAGATCAATAAAGTGTGCTTTACCAAGCAAGTTACCACTGAGGGCAATAAGGACATAATGCAACTGAGGAAGCTTTAAGAGTAAATGTAAATTTATATCAATGTCTGAGTTATCTTGCCATAGTTGTGAGAAAACTAGGGTAGTGATGCACCAATTTCCATCAGTAATTGACTGAGGGCTGCTTCAGTGGGTAAGTCTCCTGCACTTCAGCCAAAGCAAAGAGGATCCTTGCAGCCAGAGAAATTCTCTAAGGCCAGAAAAAAAATAAATGTTTTCTACTTTCAGGGGGTGTTGCAAGCACACGGAACAGACATCAAATAACTTTAATTTGGGGATTTAATCAATTGACTCCTTAATTCCCCTTGAGTACAGGTATGAAAATCCAAAGGAGGCTGGTAATTTCAGCTTTGAGGCTTCAGAGAATCCAATCAGCAAGAATTTGATCCTCCTTTGCTTTCTGGAGGTAAACTATGATTGCTTTGAACTACCGAATCCTAGAAAATTGGACAAAATGAGAATAGAAAGGCAATGTTGGTTTCAGTCTTCAAGAAGTCACTTCAACTCATTGGTAGCTGTCTTGTTGTGTTTGCTGGTGGATGGTGAGAGATTTCACACTCCTCATTCTCAAACAGTGCTTTGAAAAGACTCTAAGATTTGAGTCCCATGGGAAAGTCTATCAAAGGAAAAATGGAACTGAGTTGAAATTAAAAATGTTAAGCAATGTTTCCTAATGACTGTGCCCATGAAAGTATTTCATGGGGGTAAATGAATAGTCTGAAATTATGTGTCAACTTTTGTGCATGTGTATATCTTCCTGGAGAGAGAATCCACAGCCTTCATTAGTTTTTCTAATGAGATATTGTCCTTCATAGGAAAAGAATAAGCATTTATTTAATATGAGAAAACCAGTAGTAGAGGAGGAGAGAGGAGGAAGGTAGAGAAAATAACCAAGATTCATAAATATCAAGTATTAATTGAATCATAAAGCCTCATAAGAACACTGGTTTGATGACGAAGAGCTAAGACTTTGAAAGATTAGATTTTCATATTCAAGGACACAATGGGCAAGTGGTGCTGCTGACAGTCCAACTCCAATGCTCTTCTAACTCTAAAGCTTGTGCCATCTCTATCATGCATGCTGTTGTATCCAGAGGGTTCTGGAGTGAGGCCTTTGAATGTGTAATTACTTTTAATAGTCAGGAGAGAGAAGGAGCCCAATTTTACCTAAATTAAAATGATCCAGGTGAAACTTGAAATGCAGACTGTTTTAATATGGCTATCCCCTCTACAATCCACAAATGTCAGCCTCATGGCTTCAGTGACTACCGAGACTGTACCTGGAATGATGGATACTGACATTAAGTTTCTTCATTGCCATGGAGAAAGAAGAAATGAAAGTTATAACCCATCCCTGGGCAATTAAACTAAACTCACTAGAATTACCCTGAAATTATCAACATATGGTAGTTTTTAAAATTTAAATTGAAGTTCATCTCAGTAGGGTAAGAAGTTTTAAAGTTCCAAATTGTTATATAGTAAGCTTAGAAATCTTACCTCCTCACAATCTTATTTTTTCCTTCACGATTCCCCTAATATTTTACCAGAGGGATATTAGAGACCTCCTCATCGCTAAATCTAATAACTCATGTTTCAAATATTTTAACTATTATTTTCTATACAGAAATATTACATTTTTATTGTAATCAATTTAGAAAACACAGATAAAGAAAATAAAAACCATACAGGCCACACAAATAATGCCAAATCCTGCCTTATAACACATAAACTGTGAGCCATTTGGTACCCAGAATACTTTATGTTGAGATGGTAGAGAAAGATACGATTTTTAAATAAATATTATAGAGACTAAAATATGCATATATCCAGGGAGTTCATAGGGTCCCCACCCCCACCATGTTGTCTCATGGAGATAATGCACAAAGAGGCAGAATAGGAGATACCAAAAATGAGATTGGTTTCCATCAAGGAAGGACAGAGAAGAAGACGTAGAAAAAGATTGAGTCCTGGAAGGCAGAAAAGGGAGACTAGCATAGGATGAATCATGGGGCAACTTTTCCAGGGTCTTGTAACTGAGACTAAAAATTAAACAGTCTGTTTATACTTTCTTTCATTTCTTGTACCTTCAACAAATTTGAGTCTACTCTGCACCGTGCAAGGTCCCAGGGCAACAGAGATGGGAAAGACCTGCCCTCAGGATGCTGATAGCCTAATGAGAAACCTACATGCACGTCAACAAGCAATTCCAAAGTAGTGTGATATGTCCCTTGATAAGGGTAAGCATGGGATACCAGAGGGCAGAAGCACCCAATCTAGATTGGGTCCTGGGAGAGGTTAAGCTCAGAGGAAACTTTCTAAAGGTGCTCACAGGTATCCAGGAACAGCAGGACAAATAGAAGTTAGTCAGACAAGGGGCACCAGGAAGACTTGTCAGTGGAAGAGGTTCTATTAAAAACAGCATGGTCTTACAAAAATGGCAAGTCAGTGGGCTCATATTTATACAAGATGCAGGAGCCTAAAGGAGACAGAAGCTTGGTAATATCTTCCTGCCCTCTTCACACAAACATACACATATAGTGTGAATATATATTACATATGGATGTCCAGATAGCTATTCTCAATAACATACATTTAGTTCATCATAAACATATGAAATATAATTACAACAAAAAGAAGCAAAGAGTAAAATTTAAAGCCAGGCAGATTTCAGGAGGCACACAAAAAAGAACTCTATTACTGCATTCTTGCATTACTATAAAGAAATGGCTGAGACTGGGTAATTTATAAATAAAATGGGTTTAATTGGCTTACAGTTTTGCAGGCTGTACAGAAAGCATGATGCTGGCATCCGATTCATTTATGAGGAAGCCTCAAGAAGCTTATAATCATGGTGAAAGATGAAGGGAGAGTAGGCATGTAACATTGTCAGAGCAGAAGCAAGACAGAGAAGCAGGAGGTGCCACACACTTTTAAGTGACCGAATCTTGCAGGAACTCACTCACTATGGTGAGGACAGTACCAAAAGGATGGAACTAACCCAGTCCAATCACCTCCCACCAGGTCACACCTCCAATATCAGGGATGACATTTGAACATAAGGTTTGGACAGGGAAAATATCCAAACTATATCAAGCACAATTCTACTAGGATAGTTATCAACAAACAAAAAAAAAATCAAAGAAAGGAAGAAAAGTGGGAGGGAGGAAGGGGAGAGAGGAACAGAAAGAGGGGAGAAGATGTACAACTTGAAAAAGCAAAGGGTTCTCAATCACTGGATGTATTTTAATGCAGGAAATTATTGCACTAGACAACATTTACACTATGTAATGTTAAACATATCTTCCTTCCCAGCATTCTACGATTTTATGATTTAGGGTCAAATTAATGACAATAATATTTCTGGGATGTGGGATCTTTATTTTACAATTAAAAATACTATAAAATTATTTCAAAGCCTTTTCTTGCCTCCTAATTAAACATTTAAGACTACAATAAGTACAGAAAGATATATTAAAATATGCTACATTAAGAAACTCAAGTGATTACTCATTTTATGTTAATTATTATCCTTCATTTATTATTTCTGATGCAGTGCCTTGCACAGAGTAGGTTTTCAATAAATCTATTGACTTTTGATTTCTTCACAACAGGCTTTCTTACGTAAAAAGTACCCACATCCATTTTGGTAACTATTTTAAACGGATCCCTATTTGACAAAACACGTACCCAACAAAAAAATCACCATAAACAAAGGAAGAATGAAAGTTACAAATTGGAAAAACAAAAGTTTGTCCAAATTACAAAGAAATAGGATTGATATTCAGAATACTTCAAAATCTTATATAGATTGATGTTTAAAAATAGAAAGCCTGAGCAAAGAATATAAACAGAAATGCAAAAAAAAAATCACAAGAAGAAACTCATTTTCACTAGTAATCATGGAAAAACAAACAAAAATAATGAGATGATAGATTTTTGGCCAACAGACTAGCAGGATCTTAAACATTCACATGAAAGAATTATGTATACTGCAGCTTTTTGGAGACATTTTTGACAATATGTGTTAAATTGTTTGAATACGCTTTACTCAGATGCAGTCATCATTTCACCTGTTAGATTTTCTCCTCTAGAATTAATTGCATTTGTGCGCAAAGAGGATTTTCATTATAATTATTTTAAAAGACAAGAAATAATTTGAATATCCTGCCATAGGTATAATGGTTAAATATATTATGGTACATTCATAAGACAGATGATATGCAGATATTAAAAATATAGTTCTATCATTTTTAAAAGAATATATTTACATATAATTAATATAAAAGAAGCAAAAGCATTCACATTGAAATTGAGATTTGTTTCTTCAGGGGCTGAAACAGAGATAGGAAAACCCAGGATAGGTCAAAAGAGAAATGTTTATTTGTATTATGTGATTCATTTTATCTTACATGGAAACCATGTCTTATGTGTGAAGTTAATCAATGTTTTAAATAAAAGAAAGGAAAAAAAGACTATGTTGTATCACCTCCTACAATTTTGGATGAAGGGAATAGAGATATCACTTAATTTAAACTCCTAAATTTAAGTGTGTAGGACTTAGGCCCCAAAATTTGAAATTAAAAAAGGACATGTTCCTTGTGTCCTGTTGACTCAATTCTGCTGATTCAAATCCAGTGTTCTTCCCTGCCCCTCAAATGCACTGAAAGTATTCTTTAATTTTAAGCACAATATCAGTAATTTTTGTGATTTAGATGACGATGATCCTGAGGGTAGTAAGTCTTCAATAAGTATAAACAGATGGGTACATCCCCACTATAGGGAACAGAATTGGGTAGAAATTAATTATAACCACATTGCTTCCCCTAGATTAATCGTAATGAGCTAGTTGTGATGCTTCTACATGTACTGCATGATAGTAGTCAATTGAAGAGTTTATGGTCTTAATTATTTATTATTAAAGGGGTCATTTTGAGGTACAGAGTAACATTCAATTAGAAAAAAAAAATAGAGTACATGCATTTGTTTAAACCAGAATTTACAAGGCAGAATGGTTGCAGACCCAACAAACATTCACAAGATTACCTCAAGAACTGGAATTTAGTGATGATTCTACCAGTGATAATATAAGACAATGTGAATTTTTTATTTTTAATTTTTGGGGTACATAGTAGGTGTATATATTTATAGGGCACATGAGATGTTTTGATACAGACATGCAATGTGAAATAAGCACATCATGGAGAATGAGGTATCCATCTCCTCAAGTATTTATCCTTTGAATTACAAATAATCTAATTACACTCTTTGGGTTCTTTTAAAATGTACAATTAAGTCATGATTGATTGGAGACACCATGAATTTGTGAATGTGGATATTTGCTGTAAGCTTCTAAATAGTTCAATTAAGGAAAAAATCAAATCTGTCTGCAGATAATTCAACATTGCAATGTTGGGTGGGATCAACTGCTTTACCCCTACTCCGCATTTCAGCGGAGAGGTTTTCTGCTGTTCACATTTACTAAAAGAGACCTGAACCTTTGATGTTCAACGTAAGGATCAAGTAACAACCAGGGACCACTTCAGTGCAGGAGGGAAAAAACAGCATTTGGCTCTAGGTCTAAATTCTACTCCATTGTTCATTTACCAAAACCAAAATTATAATAAAAACAAGATTATGGACTTTATATAGGCCTATAAAATAACTCTGGAAAACTGCGGATCCGGAAAAAAATCAAAAACTTCAGTATCAACTGTAAAACTTTCTAAAAATGAAACAATATAATAAAGAACAGAGGTAGAATTTGGCTCTGAATTGAGTTGCCCACCTGCAAGTTATTTTTAGGCGTCCCCAAGATGGAAAGGAAAACATTAAAAAAAACTTTCCACAAGTCCCCCTCACAAGTGCTCTGTGGTTGAATCTTCACTCTGAATCCAAACCAAGCCTCGGGGCAGGTATGCAAGGACTTTGAATAAACTAAGGTTAGAGGAAAACAAACAAAAGAAGATAAAAGGAAAGTCAAACTTGTTCATGTGTAGACAGAAAGAAAACGATTTTAGCTAATTATTTTAAAGGTTTTTTTTTATTTTCTCCTTATTCATGCTCGAAGATAATTATTATGCTCACTGACAAACAGGCCATGAGACAGGTTACTTGAGGGAAAGCTTTCTCTCTCTTTATGGCTTCCAGAAAGTACCCAGATTGGGCAATAGAGATTTATTTTTCAAATTGGGTGGAAGAAAGAGAAGAAAAAAAAAGAACCCCGTGATGAGAAATGTCCTTTGTCTCTTCTAATATACTTTCTTTACAAACCCTAACTGTGGTATTAACGAAATGGCAATGAGATCAAAAAGACAGTGCCCACTTATAATGATTCTTCTATTGGGAGGATGACACATCCTAAAATTGTCCAACAACAACAAAATTTAGCCCGAAAACCATTATTAGTGGACCTGATTTCTTTCCCAGGAAATTCTAAAAACTGCATTTCATATTACAATAGGCTAACAATTCAACATATACCCCCTTCCAAGACTAATTTTTGGGGTAAATGGAGTATATTCAGAAAGGTCCGGGTTAGGTTTAGGTACAATGTAGAGGCTTCAGGTTAATTAACAATGTGAGGAAACTGTGAACCTAGGAGTTTTCTCTGCAGCCCTCCCCAGTCTGGCTTCTGTCACCACCACCCCCATGGAACCATTCTTGGAAGGTCACCAACATCCCTTTGCCAAATGTTGTGGACACTTGTCAGCTCATCTCACGCAGCCTCTCAGCTGGCTGCCCCTGCCTTGATGTGGTCACACTCTGCTCCTTTTCCTCCTCCACTTCTGGCCGCTGCTTTTCTGTCTCTGTGTTGTGTCATCTGCTTCTATATCTTGCCTTCCGTCTACAGGCACGCAGGAGGCTTCAGTCCTCAGCCTCTTTGCTTCCTGGTCTTCACTCTCTTCCATTTAATCACAACTCTCAGAGCTTTTAATACCACCTCAAGCCTCTGCCTCACTTAAAAATCTGCCCTGAGCTTCATCCTCTTATATCCCAGTATCTGATTTCTCTAACAAAATAATGAATAATCATTAAAAACTTAATATGGTTCAGAAAATAACTCTATTTTTTCTCTCAAAACCTGTTCCTTTCCTTCTCTTCTACTTTGTTAAATAACAATACAATAAAGACTTAAAAAGTCATTCTTAAATCCTCCTTTTTCCTGAGCCCTGACAGTCAATCCATAATAAATCATTTATGTCTGTCTCTGCAAACATACCTCAAATGCGTTCTCTTCTCTCCCATCTGCACCGCTACTCACTTGGCCTCAGGTCCTCTTCATCTTCACCTGGAGTGTAGCAATTGCTTCCTAACTGCCCCCTCAGCCCCCGCTTCTGGAAATGCCCACCTTTAATCTGGTTTGCACACAGCAGGTAGAGTAATTGTTTTAAAAGTGTAAATCGTGTCTTGCAATTGAACATGAGCAAATAAAATTTCTCCTTTGGTTAACATTCTTTAATGGTTTTCTCCTGTAGCAAATCCAAAGTTCTCAATAGGATCTCAAAGGCCCAACCTTATTTTCCCTCTCCAATTCACATACTACCTACCCATTATGCTTATAACCCTTTCTTTTCCTCAATAAAATCAAGCTCTTTACTTCCCCTGGGCCTTTGCACTTGCCAGCCCCTGGCTCCTCACTCATCTTCAGAATACTGGCTCCTTCTCATCTTCAGGACTTAACTTTCCCCATCACCGTCCACAGTTTGTGTCTCCTGTATTAGATAGTTTATTTCCTGCAGAACCCTTATCACTGAAATAAACTTGGTTTTGTTGTTGTTGTTTCTGTATTGCCTGTCTCCCTTACTGCTGATGAACAATCACTGCTGCTGTCAACCAGTGTCTAGCACTGTCACTGGTATCCTGTAGGCATTAAATATAGAAAGGTGAATGAATGATTGATTGAGTGAATAAATGAGTGTTGACAGCAGAAAGGGAAGGAGTAAAATATCACCTGCACAGTGGAACCCATAGTCCAGTGGTTGAGGTAGAAATGAACAATTAGTATAGGTGAAAGGAAAAACAAGAACAAGATGAGATGGTAACGCAGACAGGCTGTAACTTACCATTTTGGCAGGAAATGATTAAAGGTGATGTTTCTGAACCATTGTTTCCAGGGATGCTTATGGCACAAGGGTTTGCCTTCATGCCTGTGTTTACTGCACATAGTGCTGCTTCTTTTTTTTTCTTTTTTTTCATTTACCTCAGTAATTGTAAAAGGGCTTCAAGCCACATTTCCTAAGACACTTCTACAAACATTCTTAAGTCTGGCATCATACAGTGAGGTTACAGAAATGAGAACTGTGGCAAGCCCTGGAACATCACTGTGGAAGAGCAGTAACATTTATGGAAATGAATTGATAACATTCATTAAGGCTATTTTATTTTTTGAGCACAAAAATAGTTTTGATGAGATAGGATGAGTGAGAGGCTTAGAAGGAATGACTCTGTGGCAAGAAACAAGCATTCAGCAAATACCAGGAACTTTCTCTCAAATGCACTGCTACCATCACTGCCTAGCAAATCCCTACTGATCCTTCAAGAACCAGTTCAAATGTCTTCCTCTCTATGAAGCCTTTGCATTTGAGCAATCGCTTCTTCTACTGGGCCCCTATGGACTTCTATCATGCCACTCACTACAATGGATGGTGATATGTAGTTGACACATTGTATTAGTTAGCTCAGGCTTCCAGAACAATATACCATAAACTAAGTGCCTTAAACAACAGATTATTTTTTCATAATTCTGGATCCTGGGAAGTTCAAGATCAAGTGTCGGCCAATTTTCTTTTTGATGAGAACTCTCTTCCTGTCTTATAGGTGGCTGTCATGCCACTGTGTCCTCGCATGGTGGAGAGAAAGAGATCTGAAGTCTGCTCCTCTTCTTCTAAGGATACCAGTTCTATTGAAGTAGAACAGCCCGCTTATGACCTGTTAACCTTATTCCCTCCTCACAGAACCTATCTCCATATATAGTCACATTGGGGATTAGGCCTTCAACATACCAATTTGTGAAAGGACACATTTAGTAATAACACATGTCTATTTAATAGGATCAAGTCCTGGCCATGTTTTAATCCTAGCACTTGCCACTGTACCTAGAACAGATTAAGTTCTCAAAAGACAAATTTTCAATGAATGAATGAATGAGTGAATGTATGAATGAAGAAATCCTAGATAAAGTTGATACTATTTTGGAATATAATTTGATTTTTATTTTGTTGTACAGTTATGCCATTAGATTATTTTTGATTTATCAGAATCAGCAGCTTGCAGTGGAGAATACAAGTAATGTAAAGTTCCAAGATTTAACAAAATGAGGCTGGCTGTGTGACACCCAACTAATTTATTCTGTTATTTTAGTCATTAGATTAAAGACAAGCTACTATATTTCAATACTCTAAGTAGCTTGAATTTCATGTATTGTAAAATTAAATGCATTTCTTAGGATGGAAGAATTAGAAAGAATATTTTAAACATTAGAAAATCAACTGCTTCTCTTATATCTCATTTTACACTCAGCCTTGACCATGATATTTGATTTAGAGCCAATAAATATTGAAAACTCTATTTCAGATAAATAGAGTTCATGAGCTCTAACTTTCTTACTTGATGTTCTCAATAACTATTATCTTATTGCCTTAAGTTGCTCTCTTGAACACTCTGATAATTAAAAGAAATGAAAAATAATGCCCAATTTTGTGGTATTGCCCATGAATTAACCCATTGTATTCATAAACTCAAACCTCAGTAAATTTCCATTTGCTAAATATAAGAAGAAAGCATCAAAAGTATACACAAATGCTATTGCAAGAAAGAAAGAAAAAAAAAGAGTCAACCCGTAGGCTTACCCAAGGAAAAAGGAAAATATTTATATTTCTTTCAACTATCTATATAGTATCATGGAAAATACCTTTTCTAAATTAGAAATTACATAAACCTGTTCACCTTCCATCTTAGGAAAAAGTATTTACATGAAATCAGATATGGATAAAAATATTAAATATACATTTAAAATAGATATATCAATTTTCTCTCATTCTGACCATTGTAATTTCATACCCATGCTTTTTGTAACACCGCCACCCCATAGGCATTCTTCATCCCCAACACTCTGCTCTACTTTTTTAATTTTTTCCTCCAGCACTTACTGCCTTCTCACTAGGTAGCTGACTATGGGAATACAGTATGCTATGTAGTTGACTTCTTTATTATATTTATTTTTTAGTTTATGATTTGCTTACTGTAAAAATCCATGCTGTACTAGGACATGGGTTTTTGTTTTGTTTACTGATGATTTCAAGCTCCTAGAACACTGCCTGGCACAGAGCAGGCACTGAATAAATATTCACTGAATTTTTAAAGTATTTAAAGTGGTTATTATTTTTAAATGATGAGTATCTCCTTAGTCATTCTTGATTTCATCATGCACAAATTAAATCCACTGTAATTTTGTCAACATTTATAAATAGATGCCTATTTAATGTTTACAAATTCCCTAGTTTCAAATGTTAACATTTTTTGTTTAAGTATGATCTAAGGGAGAAATAAGGTAATTAAACAAGCAAACCAGAAAGTAACTGACAACTTACTTTCAAAAATATTCTGATGATCTAAGCTATGTACATTTCAATTAGTGATTTCTCCCCTATTACTTTATTTACCTTTGTGTGTTCTACTTTTATATCTATTCATTTACTAGCGTATTTTCAATTAATTATTACTCTATTGGCTTCATTCATTTAGCTCACATCAACCTATACATTTCTTAGTTGCAGGATTTTCTACAGAATACAAGCAAAGCATCATTTGATCAGGCAGTATCAAAGCCCAGCAAAAGCAAATTTGAATAGTCTGTATTTTCCATGTCATTTTCTTCCTATCCATTGCCTTTCAGCAATTCTAAGGTCAGCTCTGTCCTGTGCTCCATCTTCACACATCTTCATTCTGTCACTCAGCTGTCTTCTCAATTCTTAGCACTCTCTGAAGACAATTCACACTGCTAAGTTGTGATACTTACAGGAGGTTCTTCATTGCTCAAAGAATTTCCAAAACCTTGAATGTGTATCTGTTTATGGTAACATGATTCTTCAGAGGATTGATGATTCAGTCAGAGAATGAGACTTCTCTTGGATTTCATGGATGAAATGAAAATGGCATTTGGGCAGAAGTCCTGAGTGTAAGACCTGGCTTTAATACTTACCAGATACATGGCTTGGGTTAGATGCTTTTTAATAGCAATAGCCATGTCTACTCTCACAAGTAGTTATAAGATGCAATGCTCCTGAGAAAAGCTGTGCAAACTGTAAGCTGCCATACCAGGGTGTTCCAAATTCTCTTCTAAAATACATTAGGAGTTCCTTAATATGTTAATAAATGTTCTATAAAATATGGCCAAATAAACTAGAATGGGCATCTGAGCCTTTAATTTGCTAATGTATATAATGAATCTCTAAAAGGAAAATGTAGTGTGCTTTACTTTCTCAATTGTATTTTCTTAAATATAAAAGCCTTTCTCAAGCTTTATCAGTTCTTCTGCCCTGCAGAATAAAATATCCATTAAGTGCTGGGCCATAGAAGTGTTGATTATTTTGATACTATATAAGTAACTAATTAAATATTCAAACTGTTTAAAAGGCTGATCTACAGAAAACTGAAAGTTATTTGTTATGTATAGCTCTCTTTCTTTAAATACAACTTCCAATTTTGAAATTTTTGAGTATTCTTTATCAAAATATATTTATTCTATAATTCCTTTATAATAGCAATTAAAAGGATAAGATACTTGTCTAACTTTAACAACAGAACTGCAAGAATGTTGCAGTGGAAATGATGAAATATTGTTGAGGGAAATTAAAGAAGATCTAAATAATCAGAGAACAATTTCACATTTATGTGAAAGATTTATGTGGAATATCACATTTATGTGGAAGATTCAGTCTCTTACACATGGCAATTTATTTTCAACTGATCAATAGATTCAACACCAACCCTATCAAAATTCCAGGAGGCCTTTTCACAGAAAGTGAGAATTGGTCCTAAAATTTATATGGGACTGTTGATGTTTAATTTTATGTGTCAACATGACTGGGCTAAGGGATGCCCAGATAGCTGGTAAAATATTATTTCTGGGTATGCCTATGAGTATGTTCCTGGAAGTGATTTATTATTTGAATCAGTAGATTGAGTAAATAGGATCTGCCCTCACCAGTGTGGATAGACATTATCTAATCTGTTGGGAGTTAAATACAGCAAAATGGCAGGAACAAGTGAATCCTCTCTGTTTTCTTGAGTTGGAACATCCAAATTTTCCTGCTCTCAGAAATTACAGCTCTTGGTTCTCAAGCCTTCCAATTCTGGGACTTACAGCAGTTCGCCCCTCTTCCACTCCCATTTCTCAGTCCTTCAAATTTGGGCTGAATTACACAACCAGCTTTCCCAGTTTTCCAGCTTGCAGATGGTATATTATAGGACTTCTCAGCCTCTATTATCTTGTGAGCCAATCCTTAGAATAAATCTTCTCTTACATAGTTACATATATCTTACTGATTCTGTTTCCTTGAAGAACCTTGACTAACATGAGATTGCAAAAAACCTAAAACAGCCAAAATAATTTTGAAAAAATAGAATGGAGCTGAGAGACTCTAACTTTACAATTTCAAAAGTATTGGAAAGCTACCGTAATCATGACAGTTTGATACCAGGATAAGAGTAAATATGCAGGTCAACTGAACAGGATTAAGACTTCAGAAATAAAGCCTTATATTTATAGTTAATTTACTTTTGACAAAGGTGTCAAGGAAAAGGATAGATATTCTATTGATGGTACTATGATAATTGTTCATCCATGATAATATGAACTTAGATTTTTACCTTTCACTAAGTAAAAATTAACTT
Source organism: Pan troglodytes (assembly GCF_028858775.2). Taxonomy (NCBI): domain Eukaryota; kingdom Metazoa; phylum Chordata; class Mammalia; order Primates; family Hominidae; genus Pan; species Pan troglodytes. The sequence continues at coordinate 20,360,045 of NC_072401.2, forward strand.
AAAGATTATTATAATTTTACAAAAAGAGTTAGTTATGACAGTAAAACTTTTGGTAAATACCATAGGATGAAATCTTCTGAAATTTGGGTTAGGCAATGAAGTGTTAGCTATGACACCAAAGCAAAGTTAATGTAAGAAAGAAAAGGTGATAAAGTAGAGTTCATCAAAATTCAATACATCTGTACTTCAAAAGACATCATTAAGAAAATGAAAAAAAAAGTAACACTAAAATATCATATTTTGTAAAACACATACCTGATAAGGGCTTGTATCATGAATATACAGAGATTGCTTATAGGTCAATAATAAGAAAATGAGCACCTAAATAAAATAGGCGAAATATTTGAATGAACATTTTAATAAAGAAGATATAGAAATGGCTAACAAGCACAAAGAAAGAAGCTCAACGTAATTATTCATTAGGGAAATGTAAATTAATGCCACAATGAAGTACCATTTTAAATCTCTCAGAATGTCTATAATAAAAAAGACAGAAAATAGTAAATAAATTATAGAAATGGGATCCCTCATATATTGTCAACTGTGGCATACACTGGTGTTGCCACTTTGGAAATGCTTTGAGAGTTAAAAATACATTCACCATATGACACAGGCTTTCCACTCTTAGGTGTAAGATTCTCCCCGGGGCCTGAAAGTTTAAAGAGATAAATAAGTCCTCCCTTCTCAGGCCAGTCCCAAGGTGCAAGGCTACTTGCGCCAGCAGCGTGCGCCAGCAAGATAGCAGAAGCAAGAAGAGAGCCAGCCAGAAGACAACTACCCTGAAGATCCAGAAAGAGGCCATTCGGATACAATGTAGCAGTTATGTCATACTAGGACACTTCCTGTTTCCAGGAGACTATAAAACCTTTGCCCCATCCTCCCTTGGGACTGATGCCATTTTAGGCCTTAGCCCACCTACACCCAGGCGCTCGCTAAAACAGCGTGTTGCTCCATACTGCCTTGTGCTGTCTGTTGGCGCACTCTCCAGGTTCAAACCGATACAAGAACCTTACATATGGTGCCAAAACCCAGGAGGGGCTCAGGTCTGCGTCCTCTGTGGACCTACCCCTCCACCCCAGAGAGCAGGCCACAGCAGCCAGAAAAAGGAAGTTTCTCAGCCTCCAGTCGCCTCTCCGTGCATGCACATTGGTCATTGATCTCGCCTACTGGTAAATTTCCCCGGGAACCTGGTTAACAGGGGAAAAGCCGCACGGCCTCTCTTGGTTTCTCCAGTCCGAAAATCCAATGTTAGTCCAAAAAGGCTCTGGCATGTTCCAGGCACTCGCTGATCATCTGGTCTTAGGGGCATACCTCTAAGCCATTTGATCCCGTTCTGGAAACAAAAAAGGCAATGGCGATAATCACTCCCTTTATCGTCTCCTTCCTTCCATCCAGGACGGTCTCCTTTTTCCCTGTTCTCCCATGCCTACCCTCTGTTATGGGAAACTCCTGGTCCTCCATTCCAAAAAAACAGCCCTCTAGGCTGCCTCATTAACAACCTGCAAACTTTAGGCCTCAGGCAACATATCCACTCTAAGTGCCTTGTCGTTTCTTGCAATTCAGTCTGGCCACAATACAAATTGGATAATGGGTCCAAATGGCCCACAAATGGAACATTCGACTTTACAGTTTTAACTGACTTAAGCAATTATTACCGACGACTGGAGAAATGGTGAGAAATTCCTTATGTCCAGGCCTTTTTGCACTCAGATCACAACCTGACCTCTGCGATTCTTGCTCACCTGTTCAAATCCTTCTCCTTCATTCTCACCGCCCTGATCGCCTTTCTCCTCCCGACCCTACCTCTTCTATCCGGTTCAATCCAGCTGACTGCTGCCCATCCCTCCCAGCCCCTACCTCTTCCTCTCAACCGTCTTCTTTAACCCCCCAAGCCTCCATGTTGTCTTCTCAGCCACCATCTTCCCAGCCACCATCTTCCCAGCTGGCATCACCTCCAAAAGTACCCACTTCTTTTCCTACGCTTTCCTCTCCTCAGGACAAGTCTAGTATTGTCGGTACTCATTCTCCTTCCTCCCCACCCTCTCCTGAAGCCTGTAAACCCATCCCACCACCTTACGCCCCTATCTATCCTCCACTGCCTATCAACTCAACCCCCTCAGCAGGAACCCTCAGCAGGAACCACTTCTGACTTCTTCCTTCTCTCCCACCCATACTCACTTGGGCGCCATATTTGGCCCATGCCCCACCCTTACTTCAGTGCCAGTGCTAGAGTGCCCCCTTCAGGAAGCAGCAGGAGCTGAAGGTATTGTTAGAGTTCATGTTCCCTTCTCCCCCACTGACCTCTCTCCAATTAACAAAAGACTGGGCTCATTTCCACAAGACCCTATCTCATATTGAGTAGTTTCAGTACCTTACCAAGTCTTATGAACTAACCTGGCATGACATCTACGTTATCCTGTCTTGCACCCTCACCCCAGAAGACCAGACAGTATCTGGACCCTAGCTCAGATGCATGCTGATACAATTCATCACTACGCTCCTTCCCAGACTACTGGTGCAGAGCCAGTCCCCAATCAGGACCCCCACATGGATTATCAAGACGGGGCCTCTGGATGCCACCATCGAGACCACATGATTATGTGTCTCCTTGCAGGACTCAAAAACGGTGCCCATAAAGTAGTAAACTATGAAAAACTTTCAAAAATCACCCAAAGTCCTGATGAAAACCCAGCCCTGCTTCTCTTTCATTTAACTGAAGCCATGAGAAAATATACCAGCCTAGATCCAGCCAGCCCAGAAGAAATCACTATCTTAAACCTTTGGTTCATCCCCCAATCCACTCCCAATATTCGGCACAAGCTTCAGAAGCTTGATGATGACCCTCAAACCCTACAACGAGACCTTCTTAATTTAGCCTTCAAAGTATTTAACAATTGTGATGAGGAAAGTAAAAGGCAAAAACAGGCAGAGTTTCAAACGCTTGCCTCCACCATCAGGGGCCCTGCAGGCCCTCGGGGCTGCAGCTCCTCACAGAAGCCTCCTAAAAATCCACCTCCACCTGGTGCCTGTTTCAAGTGTGGCAAGGAAGGCCACTGGACCAGACAATGCCCACACCCAGGTAAGCCCACCAGGCCATGACCCCTCTGCAGAGGACCCCAGTGGAAGCTGGACTGTGAACAGCCCCTGCAAGGACCGCCCTCATCCCTTCCTAAGCCAGCCACAACCTCCTACTCGGATCTCATTGGCCTTACCACTGAAGACTGACAGTGCCCTGGAACGGACACCACGGCAACTACCATTGGTTTATCTGAGCCAAGGGTAACCCTAATGGTGGCAGATAGGCCAGTATGTTTTTAAATTAATACCAGGGCAACCTACTCTGCTTTACCTAATTTTTCAGGAGCCACCCAGTCTTCCCAAGTCTCTGTTGTGGGAATTGATGGACAAGTCTCCAAATCCCGGGCCCCCCCTCCACTTTTCTGCTCCCTACACAACCTATCCTTCACTCACTCTTTCTTAGATCTGCCCTCATGCCCAACTCCACTCCTAGGCAGAGACATCCTTTCAAAACTCCACGCTACTCTCTACTTCCACGTTCCCCATAGTACCCAATGCATCAACCCAGACTGCTCTAGGGCTTCTAAGTTTCTTTTACTCCTCCAACCTCCCACCTTAAAACATGCAACCTTTCCTTATCCTCCACCCGTAGTTAACCCTGCTGTTTAGGATACTTACACACCCTCAGTCACAGAACACCACACCCCCGTCCGCATTACCCTTAAGGAGCCCACCCAGTTCCTATCACAGAAGCAGTATCCCATCACCCAAGCAACTCTCATAGGCCTAAAGCCTATCATTTCTCGCCTCCTCGCCAGTCACCTACTCCGCCCAACAAACTCCCCTTTTAACACATCAGTTCTACCAGTTAAAAAGCCAGATGGAAGTTAACACTTAGTCCAGGACCTCAGCTCATTAACCAAGCTGTACTCCCGTATGTCCAGTAGTTCCTAACCCATATACTTTACTTTCCACAGTTCCCTCCAATACCACCCATTTTTCTGTTCTAAACCTAAAGGATGTTTTTTTTTTCCCCACAATTCCTTTACACCCAAAACCTCTTTGCCTTTAAGTGGGAAAACCCCGACACCCACCTTTCATGTCAGCTCACCTGATGTGTACTACTTCAAGGTTTCAGAGACAGCCCCCACCTTTTTGGACAGGCCCTTGCTCATGACCTCTGTACCTTATCCCTAAAACTGTCCACTCCCCTTCAGTGTGTTAATGATCTGCTCCTGTGAAGCCCCTCTCAAAGAGACTGCAATGCCCATACTATCTCTCTCTTTTAAACTTCTTGGCAGAACGGGGGTATTGTGTCTTCCCTAAGAAAGCACAAATATGCACCCCCTCAGTCACCTAACTAGGCCTAGCTCTTACCCCGCAAACCCGAGGGCTCACAGCCGACTGCCTACTTGCCAAACCGTTATACCAAGCTGCTAAAGGCCCTCTCTATGAGCCTTCAAACCTTGCACAGCCTATTACCCAACCTTTCCGTTTACTCCAGAAGGCTCTCATCTCAGCCCCCATCCTCACTCTCCCAGACCTCACCAAACCTTTCTCCCTCTATACTGATGAACGACGTGGAGTTGCACTAGGTATTCTAACCCAGTCTAAGGGACCCACCCTCTAAGTTATCATCTACCTCTCCAAACAACTTGAAACCACAGTTCGCGGATGGCCTGCCTGCCTCCAAGCACTGGCGGCAGCTGCTGTCCTCAACTTTAGAAGCCTAAAGCTATCTCCCCATGCCAACCTAACAGTTTATTCAACCCATAACATCAAAGATATGCTAGCTCACTGCAGTGTACTAAATCTCATCTCTGCCCCATGGCTCCTCCAGCTGTATACTCTATTCATAGAAACCCCCCCAAATCACCCTGCTAACCAGCTCCCATCTAAACCCTGCCATTCTCTTACCTGAAGCTACAACCGCCCAAGACCCTACACACTTCTGTGTGAACACTGTTCAAACTTTTTTCATCCTTTTCCAAACCTAACAGACCAACCCCTTCCAGGTGCCTCCTTTATTTAGTTTGTAGATGGCAGCTCCTTCCTACATCAAGGACGCCAACATGCTGGCTATGCTATAGTGTCACCCCCCACCACACACACACTATTGAAGCCAATCCGCTCCCCCTAGGCACCACCTCCCAAAAAGCTGAACTCAGCACCCTCACTCAAGCTGTCACTCTAGCAGCCGGACAACAAATTAACATATATTCAGATTCTTGTTATGCATTCCATATAGTACACTCACACTCGTCTATCTGGAAAGAATGAGGTTTCCTAACTGCAAAGAACACTCCTGTCATAAATGGCTCTCTCATCAGCAAGCTCCTTCAAGCTGCCATACTCCCACAGAAAGTTGCCATCATTCATTGCAGGGGCCACCAAACCCCAGACAATCATATATCAGCTGGGAATGCTTTAGCAGATCAGGTAGCCAAACGAGTAGCCCTACAACCCATGCAAGGCCAGTTTCTGTCCCTGTCCTTGTTCTCTCCTCTTTACTCAGAAGGAGGTTTCCAAGCCCAAAACCTTCAAAAGCAAGGACTATGCTATGTCAAGGAAGGACGCTTCGTTCTTGCTCACTCTCAAAGCCTTCCTCACCTCCAAAGCCTCCACAACTCTTTCCCTGTTAGTTACAAACCTCTCTTTCAACTTCTCTGCCCTATTCTCATTTGTCCTCGCCTTTCCAGTCGTGTTCAAAAAATCACCCAGTCCTGCTCTATCTGCCACTCAGTGTCACCCCAGAGCTCCCTCTGGTCGCTGTCTTTTCCTACCCACCAACCCCGGGGCCAGATGCTAGGGCAAAATTGGCAAGTAGACTTCACTCACATGCCGCCCAATAAACGGCTCCACTATCTTCCAGTCTTTGTACTTTCTCCCGGTAGGGAGAAGCATTCCCAACAACTTCAGAAAGTGCAAATATCATCACTCAAACTCTCATCATACATATAGTTCCCCGTTTCGGACTCCCAACATCATCCAGTCTGATAACGGGCCCGCCTTCATCAGCCAAATTACCCAAGGCGTCTCTACATCTTTAAAAATAAAGTAGGTTCTCTACACACCCTACATGCCTCAATCTTCAGGCAAAGTTAAAAAAATTAACTCTGTCCTTAAAGCCCAACTCACCAAGCTGGCTCTAGAAACCCACCAGTCTTGGACAAAAAAAAATCTCCCTTTTGCCCTCATGAGACTCCGTGCAACACCAAAAGCACCCTCTTTTTATAATCCCTTTGAAATCATGTATGGCTAAACTTTTATCTTGGGGCCTCCATCCTTACCAGACTCTGAGCCACTTGGGATTTACCTCCCCTCCTTAATCCAGACACGATCTTTCATTTGTAAAGCAGCAGATGAGGCCGTGCCTCTCCCTGTTAACACCTCCTTGTCCTCTCAACATAACTGTCTTGCAGGTACAGACATGTTTATCTGCCAACCCGACCCTCACCCAAAAGCTACAACCAAAGTGGACAGGCCCCTACACTGTGATTGATACTCAGCATGCCAACTGCAGTGGGGGTCCAAGGACTTCCCCACTGGGTCCATTGCACCAGGGTCACGCTCACCCCTAAGGCTACTTCTTCCTCCAAAACATTAACAGTGGGCCACACCCTCGGAGACCCTGTATATAATAACCTAAACAAAGAAAAACGATCCTTAAAGGTAGGAGGAAGCCAAAGATGGCAAGGGAACAAATGGCCTCTGTAAGGGATCATTGAATATTACGGTCCTGCCACTTGGTCTGAGGATGGTTCATGGGGTTATCGCACTCCTATATATATGCTAAGTAGAATAATTAGACTACAGGCAGTTCTAGAGATAATCACTAACCAAACTGCCTCAGCCCTGGAAATGCTCACGCAATGACAAAACCAAATGCACGTGGCAATTTATCCAAACAGGCTAGCACTAGATTACTTATTAGCAGAAGAGGGTGGAGTCTGTGGTAAGTTTAATATCTCTAATTGCTGTCTTAACATAGATGATAATGAAAAAGCAGCTCTAGAAAGATTGCTTCAAACATCAGAAAAGTAGCCCATCTACCAGTCCAAACCTGGGAGGGATGGGATGCAACAAACCTTCTGGGAGGGTGGTTCTCTAATTTAGGAGAATTTAAAATGCTGGTAGAGCCAGTAATCTTCATCACTGGGCTCCTCCTGTTTCTCCCTTGTGTTATCCCACTGATAATAAAAGCCGTTAAAACTCTTGTTAAAACTACATTTAACCACCAGACAATCCAAACGATGCTCCTGCTACAACACGATGGATACCAACCCATCCCTCAAGAATACACCCAAAATTAAGTTTTTCTTTTTCTAAGGTGCCCACACCACCCCTATGTCACGCCTGAAGTAGTTGTTGAGAAAGTCATCCCTTTTCCCTTTTCTGTAACGAAATAGACAAGAATGTAAGATTCTCCGGGGGGCCTGAAAGCTTAAGGAGATGAATAATTCCTCCCTTCTCAGGCGCATTCCCAAGGCACAAGGCTACTTGTGCCAGCAGCACGAGCCAGCAAGATAGCAGAAGCAGGAAGAGAGCCAGCCAGAAGACACTTACCTGAAGATCGAGAAAGAGGCCATCCAGGTACAACCTAGCAGTTACTTCAGACTAGGACTCTTCCTGTTCCCAGGAGATTATAAAACCTTTGCCCCATCCTCACTTGGGGCTGATGCCATTTTAGGCCTCAGCCTGCCTGCAACCAGACACTCATTAAAACAGCATGCTGCTCCACACTGCTGTGTTGTCTGTTGGCGTGCTTTCGGGGTTTGAACCAATACAAGAACCTTACATTAGGTAGCTGTCCCAGAGAAATAACAGCATATATACAGATAAACACATTGATTCAAGTGTTCTTAGCAGCTTTATTTAGAAAGCCAAAAATTAGAAACAGGCTAAATATTCCTAAACTGATAAATGGATTAAAGTGGTATATCTGTGCAATGGAATACTATTCAGCAATCAAAGGAAGCAAACCACTGATGTGTGTTACACCATGAGCAAACCTACAAAACACACCGAGTGAAAGCTGCCAAATGCAAGACACCAGGTATTACACAATTCACTTGATGAGAAATGTCCAGAAAAGCCAAGTCTGCAGAGACAGGCAGAAGATTAAATGGTTTCCGATGTGGTAGAGAGTGAGAGAGGTTGGGCACAGAGTGTGACCCTTAGTGGATATGAAGGATCTTACTGGAGTAATGGAAATGTTCTAAACTGATTTACTGTGATGGTTGCACAGCTCATATATTTACTAAAACTCATTGAATTGCACACCTGCAAAGGGTGAATTATATGATATATAAAATATGCCTTGCTGAAGTTATATATAAATATGTATTTATTCTACATCAAAGATGTGGTTGTAAAATGTTCCTCGATCCTGACCCGTGATTTTTCTCCTTCTCTGGTTTAAAACATTTCCATTTAGGGGAATAGCCCCAAAGCCTATAAAAACTAGCTTTTAATTCCATAAAATCGAATTGGGAGAGCTTTTCGGAAATAATTCTGCTTTGGAAAGTGATATATAACTGTGAAGTTATCCATTTTGCAATCAGTTTATACAATTTACTGACTATCCAATGTTGAGAACTCACCTACACATTTTCATTTCTTTTAGAATGAATTTTTATGATGAAGCTTTTATTTTAAAATAAATAGAACTAAATATTAAATGGCATAAGAGCTTATTATCTGTCAAAGGGAAAATAAAATAGAAACAGGCTGAAAGCTTCATCCTGAAGTCTAACATGTCTTTCATGAGGTAATTTATCAAACAGCAGGGACAAAAAAAATAGATACAATTTAAAGGGGATATTTATCTTTATAAATTTGGTAATTTTTGAAAGTTTTTCATTTAATTCTTATTGGATTATCACTAGTCACCTCAATGATTCTTTCAACAAGTCCCCTGCAGTTTGAATTTCTGACAAAATTGAAGATAAAGTGTATAATTTACTAACATTTCATACAATGAACAATTAAGCAAGGAATATGTTTGCAAAATCAAAATTTGGATATATTTTTATTATTTTCAAATAAAGAACATCTGGCACATATCCCAGACTCTACATCCATAACAGAAATTAAAGCAATTAAAGTATCATTGAGGATTACCAATAATAATATAACATAAACAATGGGCCTCACATTCTGTCTAGACCAGTTACCATAGTTGAAGAGACTAAAGTAAGTAGAGATTCCAAATTTCTTATTTTTCAGTTAATATTAGCAACATTTGCCAGGAGTTAAGCTAGGTTAGGGGTTAATCAAGAAATAAAGAATCCAGAAAAGAATGGATGATACAACCTCTCCTTTCTCTCTCTGATGTATAAAAACTGATCTACAGGGGACATAATATCTATAGGGAGCATCTTAGTGTCATTAAATCTATTACTCATGGGAAAAATTGAAACTGAAATCCATTAAAATGATTTCATAAACATATGATTGCTGTTTTGAAATGTCTGTAGACAATCTAATTTGGTAAGTAATTCACTAGACAAAAATTTGTATGAAAATTAAATAAATAAAAGCTACACAGTATCTTTGCCATTATTCTGTCACTGTTGAAGAATAAACTAGTGGCCAAAATGTATGAAAAAAATGTTCAATATCACTCATCATCACAGAAATGCAAATCAAAACCACAAGGAGATACTATATCACACCAGTCAGAATGGCTTTTATTAAAAAGTCAAAAGCAACAGATGCTTGAGAGGCTGCAGAGAAAAAGTAACACTTATACGTTGTTGGTGGGAGTGTAAATTAGTTCAGCCACTGTGGAGAGCAGTTTGGAGATTTCTCAATGAACTTAAAACAGAGCTACTATTTGACCCAACAATCCCATTACTGAGTGTATACCCAAGGGAAAATAGATCATTATAACAAAAAGATGCATGCACTCATATGTTTATCACCATGCTATTCACAATAGCAAAGACATGGAATCAAGCTAGATGCCCATTCATGGTGGATTGGATAAAGAAAATATGGCACATACACACCATGGAATACTATGCAGCCACTAAAGAGGATGAAATCATGTCCTCTGTAGCAACATAGTTGCAGCTGGAGGCCATAATCCTAAGTTAACTAATGCAGGAACAGAAAACCAAATACCACATATTCTCACTTATAATTGGAAGCTAAATGTTGAGCACACATGGACATTAACATGAGAACAATAGGCACTGCAGAGCAGGGAGTGAGGGAAGATGGTATGGTTTGAAAAACAACCTACTGGGTACTATGCTCACTACCCGGGTGCAATATACCCATGTATCCAAAATGTAAGTTAAATTTTTTTAAAAGAATAAAATAGGTAAATTTATTATTCCATTATAGATTCTTAAGTATTTCAAATCAAAAACAGCAACTTTCCTAATAAAAATGTTTAGTATTAGTTAATAATTTTAAAATACACACTGCATTTTATAGTAATATTTTTTCCATAGCCCATTTCCAGTAGCCAATTACCTAAAAATTTTTAAAAATTTTTTTATTGGTTTCAGATCTCACAATAAAATATATGCATATAGGGATGGCTCTTATTTTGGGAGAGGGTCATAAAATATCTACTTAACAGCCATCCTTAAAAGTCACTGCAATATTATGAAAATAAACACAAAATTATTATGAAAATCTACTTTAAAAGTGTATTTGTTCTACTGCTAGCTAAGTATCAAATCAAAGTAGACTGTTTTAGCCACAGAATGAATGCATCTGCTAAATCTGTATGTTAAAATAATAAATTTAATTACTTCCTTTTCCCACTTGGGAAATCACATGTATTAAAATATGCCCCCCATTACAGGTGTGTGTTCCCCCAATATTATAAATCTCAACCATTCCAGCCGCAAATTCAGAAACAAGAGCCTCAATAAGGTAGACCATCTTAATCTGGGCCCATTCTCTTTCAAAACTCATAATTTTCTTCTGGCTCCAAAAGAGTGGCTGCTGTGACTTGACACCTAATTTAATCTTTTGAAGACATGTTAATTTTTACCAACTCTTCCACCATTGAGATTGCTAACAACTAAATTAATGGAATTTAAAACTAAACATGCAGAAAGGCTAGGTTAATAATAATAAGTAATAATATTATAATATTAATGATAACAATAAGTAACAATAATATACTAATAATGATAATAACTGACATAATAATTAATAATATAATATTAATGATAACAATATCTAACAGTAGTAGTAAATAATATATTAATAACATTAATGATAATAATAACTAAGCTTAGTTCCTACCTTATGAAATGGGTGGAGATGTGGTGTCGTTAATGACATTTACAGAAGAGGAGCTCAGAGTTAGTGAAATTTCCTAACACATAGTCAGTGGCAGTGTTCTTTGTAGAAAGAGATCAATTGGTCTCTTGTTTTCTCTGAAGCTACATTTTCTTGCTGTTGATATTCCCTACCCTTTTGCCCTGGTTTGATTTTGAAGTTAAGACAAAGCAGGTAGAGACTCCAATACGTAGAAGGAAAATGTACCCACTTCTTTCCTCCAACCAGCTCAACTCCCTAAAAAGCTTCTACTCCATCTGCCAGACTGATACTTCCTTTCAGTTGTTACTGAACTTAGTCCTGCCAATGATCTCCAGGTTTTACCTGAACCCTTTCCACTGCAGCAGCCTTTGCCAACATCTCCTCCCTGTTTGGCACAGGAAACGCCTGCTCTTGCCTGCCCTTTCCACAAGGTTTGCATTGTCTGCCACTTCCTCATTCCATTTTCCCCTCCCCATTGAAGCTCAGAATTCTTCAGGATACCCCAAAATAGTTGATTCTCAGAAAGAGTTTGAGAAATACTATTTCAAATAATCTGAGGAATCTTTTAAGTCAAATGTTGGTTTCTCCCCTCTTTTTTGCATATTTCTTTTATGTATGATGTGTAATTGTGTTTAATTGACAAAAAACTCATTTTTGAGTAATTTTAAAAGATCATATTGTATGCTGCATTTAATGTACACTCTTAATTACTTAATAGTATTCTAATTCTTGGCTAATATGATTAACAAAGTGTCATTCTCATTTTTTATGTGCTTCTTATCTCTTCCCCTAATGCCAAATCCATTAATTAATTTAACATATTTATGCCTTCAACATATTTATGTTGTCCACAGAACACCTACTTCCCACTTCTATTTCCAGGTGATGGGATCCCTACTAGAGAAATACATTTGGTCTCCTGCTCATCCTTACTACTTCCCAAAGAGAAGTGAGTTATTTGGCTGGCAGTTGGACCATTGGACCACATTTCTTGATTATTATAATGCATCTGTCACATATCTTTGAGCACTAGAAATTGGCTTCTTTTTTTCTGGCATCTTTCCCCCGGGACCTGAGGAAGACAGAAATCCTGGGAAAATGTATACTTTTCTTTAGATGGACCATTTCAAGATTTTGATAGGCCAGCAAGGGGCATATTAGTGAGTCCACTTGACTAAGACCTATGCTACACCTTCCGATATATGTGGTCAAGAATAAAGATGATATTTTAACCTCTATTTGCCTGACTCTATCTACCTCTAAAGTTGGTGAGAAAACAAGGCATCATTGCCCTCAGACTCCAGTGAACCTCAATATATCATTCACTGTGCTCGGCACTGAAGACACAACTGTGACTAAGAAAAAGTCCCTGCTAGCAATTCTACCACTAAAATATTTGCCTTATTTTAATCTTTCAACGAGAATATTTCCAGCTTGCTAACCTGTTTCTATCTTCCCATATCCTAATGCCAAAATGATTGATTAAATTATATTAACGGCAAAATGGGGCTAGGTTTTGGCCAACTGTGGTAGCTGAGGACTTTTCCTTCCAAAACACCAAAATTACTCTCTTGTCAACAATCTTATCATCAATGACTAAGGTTTACAAATGTATTTGGACCATTATAAAGGGCAATATTTGTGTGGTTCAATTCAGATGGGATCAGGAAGGAGGCAGAGAACAGAAACTTGGGTAGGAAAATATGCAGGCAACACTAAGCTATTGCTGGCAGGTAATCCACTGAGTGATGGGAAGGTCAACTAGATGTCTCCTCAGCACAACAGATATTCTATGTTTACTTTGTGAGCAAAGAAGTTTGAAGACATCAGCTTGTCTTTCATCATGTTCCCTGGAAATTGCAAGAGAAGATACTAGGCAGTCATCCTGCTGGTACTGAATTGGCTTTCAGCAGACCCCTCAGGTACAATTCCCTGTCCCAGGCCCAACAGGAACTTCTTAAAGACACATCCCAACCAGTTCTCCTCTGCTTTCCCACACAGCTCATGTGAAGTTGATCTTGCCTCCTGGGTATAAGCAATGCAGTCTTCCTTTATCATTACTCTAATATTTTGTGAAGGAATATGCTTTACATCCTGCTTTCTTCAGAGACTTCTCTTATTGATTCTCAAGAGTCTTTCTTCTCCTAACAAAATCTTCCTCTTGGAAATGAAAAGTTATATTTTCTAAACTACTGTCTTAGTTGACTTTAAGATTATATTGTGAAAGCATTTGTGCCATAACAATTCTAATTATTCCTGAAGCAAAAGTGATGGCTCTGGCTGGCTAGGGCAAAGTCTCATAGAGAAAAGAGCCAAATAGAAAGGACAGTCATAATTTTATGAGATATATTGTCACTATAATGATGTATTCATCAAATGATGACCACGTGTCAGGCATTACACCAAGAAGGCTCACTTGGTTTATTATAGTTAAACACCATGAGATAAACTTATATACTGTGTACTATTACACTTCCCATATTACAGATTCATAAACTAAGCTAAGATTATATTCCCAAGTCAATGTAGCTTAAGTGCACATTTGACTTCTATTTAAAGTCACTTAATGACACTTATGTTCCTGAAGGACAAATGAAAACCTGTTAGTGTAAAATATATGCCTCTGCATACCCCCACCAAACTTTGTTTTTAGCATCATCTCTCCTGCCCCCATGTGTCCTTAACGAATTTTCACTCTTCCCTACCCAGATGCACATGCATTTTAACTTTTACACAACTATATAATTTTGCAAACTTTAACATCATTTTTTCATGGCTCACATATCTGTCTTCATTTCTTCTTCAACTTGAGAAATCTTAGATTTGTGTCCTAACCCAAAGAGCTCCACCTTGATAAGAAGCTCACCAATTCTCCAAGCCAGAGCTGGGCATCTCTTCTTTGTGTTCATTTGTGACCATTTGTATCTCCCAGCACTAACCACACTGCAATTCTCTATCTCTCAACGTGTCTACCATATTAGAAATTGGGTTACCTTAGGAAAAGCAAAAGTAGAAAGAAGGAAAGATACAAATATGAAGCACCAGATGTATGTCAAACACACACTGGTAGATGTGTTCTCATACCTTCTACCCCATATTTTCACCTGCTATTTCATCCTTTAAAGTCTTGAAATATATGTCATTGTAGATATTTAATTTTTCAAAGGTACTAACTAGTAAGGTAAATTCAGGATGTATACACATGTCTCACCCAAGCTGTATGTCCTTTCTTCTAGATTCTGTTTTCTTCCTCTAGGCACCTTCAGCCCATTGAAAAATGCTTGACATGTAATCAGTGCTCAATAAATATTTGGCAGATAGAAGAATAAATAACATTTATAAATTTAACTAGCACTTTCAAATAATCATCAAATTGTGCTTCACAATGAGTCTGAATAAATTATGTTTGTCTAAAAACCAATGTCTAATGTGAGGATTAGCAAGTTACTTAAGAAGTTGTCTTTTAAAAATATATGATACCATTTTATTCACATAAAGGTAAACTATATGAGTCCACTAAAATGAGGACTGTTGATCTCTGAAGAGTCTAGAGATGAAATTATTGAAGTCTAGGAACACATTAAATTTTGTATGAATTTTTTTTTTTGAGATGGAGTTTTGCTCTTGTTGCCAAGGCTGGAGTGTGATGGTGCAATCTCGGCTCACTGCAACTTCTGCCTCCCAGATTCAAGCAATCCTCCTGCCTCAGCCTCCTGAGTAGCTTGTATTATAGGCACACACCATCATGCCTGGCTAATTTTTGTATTTTTAGTAGAGATGGGATCTCGTCATATTGGCCAGGCTGGTTTCAAACTCCTGACCTCAGGTCATCCACCTACCTCAGCCTCCCAAAGTGCTGGGATTAAAGGCATGAGCCACCACACCCGGCCAATTTTGTATGAATTTTATACATTCTTCCAGGGAAATAACCTACAGATGTTATAAAATAATAATTTCAAAAGTTCTTTGACCCCCAAATGATTAAGAAATACAGACCATATTATTTCTATATTCATTTCCCTCTACAATTATGTAATAATAAATGAATAAAGTACTCAGATATATATAGTGTTTATTTCTGAGCCCTAAAATTTCATGAAACTGTAATGGAAATTAAACCAGAGAAAATATAATTAAAACACTCAGTTTTAAATCTGATGTAATCTACCAGTTCCAGCAATTTCTATCTTTATTAAGATAGCCAAATTAGACTGAATAGTTAGTTTTTATCAGTTTGTTTGTATGTTTGTTTTTGAAGGGGATGTGTAAGTGGAGGGGCTGGTGGTTTTTTGTTTTTTGGTTTTTATTTTCAGTTTCTGAGATCTTCCTGTTTGTAACAAGCTGACAAGTACGAAAAGATAAATAAATACAAACGTTTGTTTCTCTCATCACTTTCAAGTCAATTTGAAGTGCTTATATTGTACATATTAATAAGCAGCTCCTGGCTTTGGTACTGCTTAGACCACATCTAGTAAGAATGTATACAAAAACTATGTATCTTGAAGAAAGCATACTTATAACAATGCCCTTGTCTACAAGTCCAGGTATGTCCAAACCAGTATTAGATATTTGAAAAATAAAGGAAAGGCATCTAAATTAGAAAGGAAGAAAAATTTTCTCTGTTTGTAGACAACATAATCTTATATAGCGAAAACCCTAAAGTTTCCATAAAAAATTCTTATAACTAATTAATAAACTAATTCAGTAAAGTTTCAGGATACAAAATCAACATCAAGTAACTATCTGAAAAAGAAATTATTACAAATCACATTTATAATAGCTTAAAAAATAAAATAACTGGGAATACATTTACTCAGTGAAATGAAAGATCTGTACACAGAAAACTATAAAACCTAATGAAAGAAATAGAAGACATAAATAAATGGAAAAATATCTTGTGTTCATGGATTGTAAAAATTCATATTGTTACAATGTCCATTCTACCCAAAGAAATCTACAGATTCAATACAATCCCTACTAAGATCCTAATGCCATCTTTTTCAGAAACTGAGAAAAGCAATCTTAAAATTTTTATGAAACCACAGAAGATCCCAAACAGCTAAAACAGTTTTGAGCAAAAAGAACAAAGCTTGAGTATCATACTTCCTGATGTCAAAATAGTATTAAGTTTTCATATTCTGTTCATATGGTGATTAAATTTTAAAATAATCACAAGCTTTATTTTAAATTGTTTGGGCAATATTTTTTCACTTATGAAAGTATACTGCTCCCTACATACCATCTACAATCACTAAATAAAGTTGGAACATACAAAAACTAGTAAAACATATATTAAATCCAATAAAATAAAGAAATACATATTTAAGATAATAAAACAGTCATTTTTCCCCAGAAAAGTTAGCATGTCATTGAATTAGACTGATTTCTCTACATTAGAAGAAAATTCATTCAAAGACAAAAAAAAATGAAATATTGAGCATTAAAATTTGCCTTCCAGTAGCAACTATAAGTTAATTTTAAACAATCCCAGTAAAGTACAGCACACAAATAAATAAATAAATCATAAAAGAAAAGCTGCAGTTGAGATTTATTGAAAGTGAGTTCCAATATTGCATGAATTCCAAATTAGGCTTGACTTGGAATATTCTGTTAGTTCCTAAGGGAAATCAATACTCTTTAGAAAATAAAAAAATATGTGTTTTCCTTTCCCTTTTTAACAAAAAACTGAACTCAAATATTTCTTTTAGAAGCTTAGAAGGCACACAATCCCAGAGTGACTTTAGATAGCTGTACAGAAACAAAAGCACACAAAGAGGAAGGAAAGTTGCCAGAAGTTAACTATATTCCCACTTGAAAGGGAAAGAAAATGAACCTTTCCACTTTGTCTGGATTCCTGGAGGAGCTCAATTTGATCATTTTTCTCCCTCTCTAAAAGCAGAAGCATGTATTTTGAAGTTGTTATCATTGTCTATAAAAGGAACACATTTCAATCAACAGAATAAGAAAAGAACACCACTTTACCAGTGAAATACATTTTGATGATCTTGAATGGTTTTGCCTTCCAATTCAAAAAATTTCAAGAGGAAATAACTTATATTTGCAAATTTAACAAAATTGCAAATGTATTTACATTGAAAGGGTCAGGAATTTAATAGCATTTCCAAGTGAACTCTGGGCAGGTGCATACTTAATGTTACCCAAAGTTCCTGTCACACAATGGGCTGGTTTGCCACAACCATTACCATTTGCGTGGCATCAAGTTAAAATAAGCTTTCAAAAGCCTGGAAGGAGAACAAAGACCCATGAGGATCAGCTTCCAGTCTCAGGGCTCTTCCTAGATAGAACAAGAGAAAAGGTTTTCCATCACTGTGTGGTTGGAGTCACAGGAAGATGGGTAGCAAGAGGAACTCGGTCAAGTATTACCTGTGTGTTGATGAGTTTCAAATCAGTTTTAACCACAGCTAACCAAGATGCTCAGCTTCTCTTTCCTTCCTTCTTCCCTAGTCCAATTCACTGTGTATTCATTTTGTGAGGGACTCTGTCAATTCTTAGAACCTTGCAATTGCAACTTCCTTTGCCATGTTTCCAAAAGCCGAATCTGAATCCCTATTCTCTGGGCTTTTCCCAAAATCTCAGAGCTGCTGTGCCCATGTAGATTACAGGATGAAAATGCTGCAAAATTATACCCACCAGGGCGTGAATGGTGGGAGCTGGCATACAAATATCCCACTTCTTCCACTTATCAGTTAGGATAATTCTGAGGTATGCATTTCCACTGTTTCCACAATTTCCCTGAAGGATCAATCTCTTTTTATGTATGGTAGTGACAGGCTAAAAGCACCCTTTCTTGGTTTCTTTCAATCACTTTATCATTTGCTTATATGTATTTCCTTCCTATCTCAAAAAAAAAAAACCTATTTGAATATGAATCCTTATCTCAGGGTCTGCTTAAGGGAAAACCTAAACAAAGAGACTTTAATTCTAAACACATTTACTGAGGATCTACTATATTACTTTTGTTAAGGCATGTCCAAGTACAAGGACTGACTACTCAAATACATTCAAGGGTGGAACAGTGTATTAGTCTGTTCTCATACTGCTAATGAAGACATACCTGGAACTGGGTAATTTACGAAGGAAAGAGGTTTTATGGACCTACAGTTCCAGATGGCTGGGGAGGCCTCACAGTCACGGCAGAAGATGAAGGAAGGAGCAAAGGGTGGTGGCAGGCAAGAGAGAGCATGTGCAGGGGATCTCCCCTTTATAAAATCATCAGATCTTGTGAGACTTATTCATTACAACGAGAACAGCACGGGACAGACCTGCCTCTATGATTCAATCACCTCCCACTAGGTCCCTTCCGTGACACATGGGAATTATGGGAGCTACAATTCAAGATGAGATTTGGGTGGCGGACACAGCCAAACCCATATCATCAGGAAATAAATTTAAAAATGAGAACAGATGTACAACATATGCCCCATTTAAGACAGGGTTTCACTATTAGGCTTCTGTCCATTTTTGCAATGCTGGAATGCCAGCCATTGCATATCGGTGTTCTGGCTTTTCGAGGAAAGCTGAAAAAATCTTGAAATTTGAATATTGTCAGTAATTCAAAAAGGATTCATTTTGCATATAATATTCTTCATGACAGCAAAACTTGTCTATGTACTGGACTTGACCCACAGAATGCTAGTTTGCAAACTGTACACTGGAGATTAAAAATGAATAATTCCTGGTTCATATATATTAAAGAAACTCGCAATTTACAAAGGGTAACAGACATGCAAGTAACTAGCTATGAAGTTGATTAAAATGATAAAAGACATATATATAATCAAATAATAATTTCAGAAGAAGAAAGAGACACTCTGATTGGGAATGATGGAGAAGGAACATTGGAATGAGTTCAGAATAGTAGTATATACCAAGAACAGCTTATAAGTGACAAGTTTCAGAAAGTATTGTTACAGAAAGCTCAAAATTAGAAAGCAAGACTCCACTCATTATCCACAAGAGTGTCATGTCACAATCCTAATCTAATTTGGGGAATTATCATATGCTATAGCTGCCCCTAGGAGGCTCACAATGCACATTGATGTGTTTAAAAACTCTGATAAGTCCCATAGGAGAGAATCATGGTTGCCTCTGTTTCCCCTGGCATTTTTTCACTGCTTTCAGAATCTTTCAATTCTATGTGGACACTATCAAGAACATTCTGAGAAATGATGTTGTAGGGATATCTCTGACTTTAAGATAAGCACTGAAAAAAGGAGGAATGTACTAATTTATCTACTCAAGTGTAACCTAAAATAATATATTCAGAGAACTTTATAAACCCTCAAATCTAAAAAGTTGGTGTATTACTCATGGTTTTCCAAAAATAAATATAATAAATACATATGCACACACATACATGTGTATATATACATATATATATGTATTTATATACATATTTTAATTTTATATATAATATAGTATTAATAGGATACACATTTTTATAAAACATATTACTAATAGAATATATATACATTTATATAAAGTATATTACTAATAGGATATATATATTAATAGGATACATATACACATATAATTGTGTGTGTATATATTTTATTGGTTATAATTTAATGTGTACAATTATATTAGTTAATATTCTAATACGTATATAAAATATATGACTAATAGGATATATATATACACATATATGTGTATAGATACATGTATACATATATACATACATATATATGGATATGGATATCCTTATAAATGTATGTTTGTTTATTGATTGATTGATTGATTGATTGAGACAGAATATTGCTCTGTAGCCCAGGCTGGAGTGCAGTGGCGTGATCTCAGCTCACTGCAACCTCTGCCTCCTGGGTTCAAGCGATTCTCCTGCCTCAGCCTCCTGAGTAGCTAGGATTACAGATGTGTGCCACTACCCCGGTTAATTCTTGTATTTTTTTAGTAGAGACTGGGCTTCACCATGTTGGCCAGGCAGGTCTCAAACTCCCGACCTCAAGTGATTCACCTGCCTTGGCCTCCCAAAGTGCTAGGATTACAGGCATGAGCCACCATGCCTGGCCTATATATGTGTATGTATATGTATATGAAAATACTATGGATATATATGCATACGTATATATCTGTATACATATATGTGTATAAAATATACAACAAATATATATTTATTCATATACATATTTTAATATGTATATAGAATATATAATAGGATATATATATCCTAGGATATATATACATACAGTTGTATATTTGTATATACATGGTCTGAATGCCATTATGCTTAAAACTACCCTGATTTCTCTCACCCACACAGTGTTCCTCAACCTCCTGCAATAGCATATGAGAATGGGCTCCTGTGAGAATGGCCTCCTCCAATGGCATGTGAGAATGGCCTCTTGGGAATAAAACAGCCAATATCCCAAGACTCTGAAGCCCTTAGACATGGGTGGGCAGTAGAAAAGGAAAGTCCTCTCTCCAAAGGTCCCCTCTGAAAAAAACACTTCAATGCCAGCACTGACAAGAAGAGTTGGCTAGACTTTGAGACTTAAAATCAATTCCCTAGCAAATTCATGTGCCAGAAGATATATCAATGCCTGAATAAAACCAAATTACTACTTGGGCCCTACAGCAGAAATAATCTTCAGAAATCTTCTAATAATTAGGGTTCTAAAAATCAGGAACAGGTTTACCTATTACTATGAAAACAAGCATCTTCAAGTTTACAAGATCACAGTGAGCCTGGAGGAATATATTTGAAGGCAAGGAAGCCCCCATATCATGACCATGGTGACTCCTATTATTATAGACTTCCCATTTGACTGGACAGTTAACAGTTCAAAATTTCAGATATGATATTGTCCTATGAGGAAATCAATCTCCTAAGTGAACATCTCTATTGGTCTTCTCCAGAAACAAAGCAGACAATACTTTGTTCTCACGGGCATAATTTTATATTTTTGATTTTAGATATTTTATATAATACTTACATGTACATATTATGTATACAATTAATTTATGTATATATAATTATATTAATTTTACATATATCAATGATTCTGGGTTTTAGCATGTGCTTTTCGACTATCACGTTTCTTCCAGACATTCAATGTGACGGATCAGTTAAATGCTTGCTATCAGTTTTGCACAAAGCATTGCCTCTAAGAGCTCATTTCCCTGTTAAATAGGTTATCTAAAGTTAATCTATCTAAAGTCATGTTCATTTGATATTCCAGAGGTGAGTTTATATAAGGGGAACAATTTAAGAGCTGCTTCCTGAACCTAGTCTTATCCCTTTGTGTTCTGGAAGAAAAGGATCTCTATGAAAACCTCATTTTTCCATTCTACCACTTTTGACCATTGGTGATATCTAACAACCATCAATTAGGCAATACACAATAGTGTAGGAAAAGGAAAAATGATAAAGCAAAATAGATTTTAAATAACATACACTTGTGGGATAAAGACTATATTTCCAAAATTTTTTATGAGGCTATAGGTGGACTAAGAAATTATTTATGAGGCTATAGCTGAACTAAGAAATTGTTTATGAGGCTATAGTTGGACTAAGAAAAAAAGAGAAGATGCAAATAAAATCAGAGACACATTTCCTTTTTCACTACGTGTTTCATGTATGTTCCCCTTGCCTTCAGTCAATCTCAGCATCACTGGGGTCTTTGCCTACCAGGCCATTCCAAACCTTCATTTCTAAGTTAGTATTTTAAAAGGAGTAATTTCAAATCTGGCCCCGTTTGAATATCCTTCTCATCTGCTGAAGCACTTTGTCCTTCCAATTAGCCTTTTCCGTTTCTGCACCAACATTTTTCTCCTCCAAACCCACCACTCTGCCCAACTCATCTTTCAGTGAATTATTTCTATCAGTGTGGTAAATATCTTCAAATGTTTCCACCTTAAAAATATAAACCTACTTGTTTCCTCATACATTCCTGCCCACGGAACCTTTGCACATGTCCTATGTATCAAAACTCCTCAGAAAAACAGTCTACAGTGGCTGTTTCATCCTCCCTTGTACCTGTTACCATAAGGCTTACACAACATAGTGATGGCTAACTTTATGTCTTAATTTGACTGGGCCAAGGGGTGCTCAGCTTAAACATTGCTTCTTGGTGTGTCTCTGAGGGTGTTTCCAGATGATACCAGCATTTGAATCCCTAAACCAGATTATTCTTCCCAATGTAAGTTGTCATTACGTAATCCATTGAAGGCATGATTGGAACAAAAAGGAAGTGGAAAGTGAAATTTGCCTGTTTTGCTTCCAGGCTGCCTGTTTGATCTGAGATGTTGGTCTTCTCCTTCCCTTGGACTGGAATTTACACCATCATCATCCCTGTTTCTTTGGCCTTTGGTCTCATACTTGAATTACCACCAGTTTTTCTGGGTATATATGTGTGTGTGTGTGTGTGTGTGTGTGTGTGTGCCCTATTGGTTTTATTTTTTTGGAGAACTCTGATGCAAATGTCATATAGATTGTTAGTGGTTAGACTAAATTAGAAGACAGTTCTTCAGATTCCCATTGCCTAGCACTCCTTCCATACCGGGTTACAAGCAAATGTCATTTTATATCTGATATTAAATTTTGTATTGTATTAACTGAAATATTGTTTTCATAGTCATTGGGAGTAGGGCGCATATGGAGGGTTTGAAATAGTAATTGCATTCTGACTCTAAAGCAAAACATGTGTGTTGATACACCCAGTATAGAGCACGTTCTACCTTGTCTGTTTGTGATTTGTGGGTTCTGGGCATTTTATCACAGCTAAGAAGTGTTGGACTTGATGAGAGATCATGAGATCAAGAGAAGGGAAAAGAGGAGATGAACATTCTTCACTAAGGAGAGGCTCAGAGTAATTTCATTTTGCATAAAAGTGGAAAATATGTGCATAAAAGATATCACATTTTTCAAATATTATTTTTCATAGGTCTTTATGATTTGTAATGGGTATAACTGGATCTTTTTTTACTTTTTGTATATTATATGCAAAGTTTTCTAATGTTCATTCTTATGACAATTTGATCAGAAATATTTCCTCCAAAATAAAGTAGGAATAAATATGACATATTGAAAGTTTTTCTTCCGTCTGTGAAAAGTAATCATCTATCATCATACTCGAGATCTGATGCATAAGATCAGACGCATATTCACCTCCCATTAGAAGTAAAATGGCTCCACTGTAAACTTACATTAAAATAAAAAAAAACACTTTCATTGAGATGTAAATATTTTATGACCAATGGCATACAGATGCAAAATCATGTAGTAAGTAATCCTGATGAATGGCATTCCAGTTCCATCCCGACTTTACAAATGATGGAATTAAGATTCAGAGAGTTTAAGGGATTTGCTCAATGCTATCCTGGTGCTTAGTGGCTTCCTGAATCCCAGTACTCCCATTTTTCCATCAAATCAGTATGAACCTAGACTCAATAAACGTTTTGTTTTAAAAAATTCAGGCAGCTTCCTGAAAGAGGTGAGTTGGGCTTTGGAGCAAACAAATTTTTGTAGACTTGTCTTCTTGTTACTGAACATGGATGATGTCAGAAGTCATTTTCAATGACTTTAAAATCATAGGATGGAGAATGTTATTATTTAATCAACAAGTATTATTTAGCTGCCTCTGTTTACCAGGCACTGTTTAAAAGGCACTGGGATTCTGACAATAAATTTATAAAAAATCTTAAATGATTTACTCCCTCACTTTGTGGAGTTTGCAATTTGGAATAAAATATAAATAACATAGTATTCAAATCCAGAACTTTTAAAAGCTCTTCCGTGGTGTATACACAGTATTACTCTTCTTGCTGATTTTTTTTTGTAAATAATCTATTTTAGCGAAAGTGATTAATGTTTATTTTGAAAATATTAGTCAATACAGAAAGATACAAAGTACAAAAAACACTAAAAATCCCAGTACCTGGAAATAATTAGACAATATTTGATTTTGTAATTCCATCTGGATGTATAAACAGGAACTATTTTTATGAAAATTGGAATATATATTTTTTCTTTTTTACATTCTAAAAATTTTTTCTTGAAATATAGCATACACATAGAAAAGTGTGAAAATTCCAAAGGCACAGCTTGATGAATTTTTACAACTTAAACACACTCAACAACATCATCTAGCTCAAAAAATAGAATCCCAGAAATCGTATGACTTCTACCACATCAATTTTTCTTGCCAATTTCAAAACTTTAGATAACTGGAATTATACAATATGTACTTCTTTGTACCCAACTTGGTCTTCAACATTATGCACATGAGATTCTTCATTGTTGTTGCACGTAGAAAGATTTTGTTCATCATCATCACTGTATTCTGTTGAATGCATGCAGCACAATTTATTTGGGTGGTTTCCAGTTCAATGTTATCACAAATATAGCTGCCAAACACATTTTCCTTTATGTCTTTCAGTAGATCTGTATTTCTGTTGGAGATCTACATATGCATCTATATTCATATCCACATCCATATCTCTAGTTAGATATGCCTACATATAAGCATATATTTTCTGGGTCATAATGTATGATTATATTCAGCTTTAGAAGATAATACCAAACAGCCTTAGAAACAGTTTGTAAAATATCCATTACTACTGGCAATGTATAAGAGTTCTTGTTACTCTATATTCTGGTGAAACTTTATTATTGCTATTCTTTTAAGTTGTAGCCATTTGGATGAGTTTGTAGTGATATCACATTGTGGTTTTAATTTTATAATGACTGATTAAATTGAACACCTTTTACTAAATTTTTTGAAAGATATACTCTTTAGTAAACCACCTATTCCAATCCTTTATTTCTTTCTGTTGGATTGATCATCTTTTTTCTTAAGATCATATTCAGTAGATGGATAAAATGAGATCTTTGTTCTACAAGGTTATGTGGAAAGAACTGCAAAAGACAAACATTGTAATCCCGATTTTAGTCTCTAGTTTCAACTCAATGAGGAAGCGATGCTAAATCTTAATTGACGTAGTTGAATTATCCCCATGTTAAGAGGATCTTAATTCTCCTCTTACTGTTCGAGTTGCTTTGATTGGCCCAGAAATCCCTGCTCTTTTTTTCTGGCTCTTTTGTTACTAGAGTGGGCAGGCACCTAGTTTGCCTAAGACACTCCCAGTTTACATCTATGGTCTTGCTTGGTGCAATTATTAATATCTCCCCCTTTTGCTATCAAGAATGTCCTGGTTTACGGATGATTGTATGATCATTCTACTAATTATGTATAGGTTTTTGTTTTGTCAGTTTATCCCAAGAATGATACCTGAGGCTGCCATTCTATCCTGAATACTAAGCATGTACTTATTCTTTTTTTTTTTTTTTTTTTTTTTTTTGAGACGGAGTCTCCTTCTGTCACCCAGGCTGGAGTGCAGTGGCACGATCTCAGCTCACTGCAATCTCCGCCTCCCGAGTTCAAGTGATTCTCCTGCCTCAGCCTCCTGAGTAGCTGGGACTACAGGCACGTGCCACCTCACCCCCCTAATTTTTTGTATTTTTAGTAGAGACGGGGTTTCACTGTGTTAGCTGGGCTGGTCTTGATCTCCTGACCTCATGATCCACCCCGGCCTCCCAAAGTGCTGGAATTACAGGCGTGAGCCACCGCGCCTGGCCGCATGTACTGATTCTGATCTCAAGAGTCAGGGTTCTCTCCAGTGCATCCACCCAAAATTGTTATGGCACAGATTTCCTCGTTTTACCACTGAAATAATCACATTATAGTCATCAAGTGTCTGGAAGCACTCCAATGAAGAAGGGAGAATGACCAGCTCTAATCTGAACATTGCTCAGTTTATCTTGTAGATGGACTCAGTTAATCTAACCCAAAATATATTATCCAGTAAACCTGTAACATTATTAAACCCTTACAAATAAAACACTTTTCTCTAACCTAGTAATATAAGTCCAATGTCTGATCAATGGTATCTATGTCTGTATGTTAACCCTTTTCAGATTTAGCTTGCATCAGGATACAAATTACACCGTCCAAAATCAGTTCTAAGAAAAACCTGTGACCAATAAAATATTGTTGGAACCAGACAGAGATGGGGCAGGGAGTAGGAAGAATGTTCCTTAGAGTTGAGGACAAGAGACATTGTTGTGACCTCTCCTGACTGGGATCATCTTTAGTGTATATGGTGTACTTTATCCAGCCATCATTCATTCAACATACACTTTGGGGAAAAGAATTACCCTGTTCTATGTATTAGGCTAAACACATGAGAATCAAAAGGATGAATAATACATGCACTTTATTTTCAGTGAGTTTACAATCCAAGAGGTCAAAAACAGATATTTTAAAATTATGGTAATACATTGTGATAAATGTTATAGTAGGTATAAGTGTCAGGTAACTTGGGGATGCAAAAAAGTGATGTGGTTTCTACTGGAATTAAACAGAAAAGCCTTTACATAATAGCTAGTTGTTGATTTGGGTCCTTAAAAATGAGTAGAAATGTAGTAGGCAGACAAAGCAAGAAATGAAACACCAAGCAGAAGATACAATATACTCAAGACAAACAAATATTCAATAGAATAACATGGTTTGGAAATATCAGTAGTCTACTATAGCCAGGATTAAGGGTGCATGTAGGAAATAATTTTTAAAAATTAGGCTGAAGAATTAAGAACCAAATCATTGACTGCCTAGTACATCATGCTAAATAAAGGCCTTCAAGCTCATACTGTAGTTATTAAGATTAGTTTAATCTGAGGAGTGCCATGAACAGATTATGTATGTCATAATACAATGCCATATTTTATTTTAAATTACATTCTTTCTCCTTACTGCTGAGACACATAATAAATTTGAGGCATCTCCCTGAAAGTCCTAGTGTAAGCATAGGAGAGAACAAAGACTGTGGTGAGTAAATAACCTTGCCCCGCCCTACACATTGGTGCAGATGTAATCAGTAACTTACTTCCATCTCAAACCTGTTCCATTTGAAAATGCTGGAGGGTGGTGAATGTGTAAATGGGCGAGATAACTTACTCACTAGAAAATCCTGCCTAAAAAAAACAATCAAAGAATTTAAAAACCCAGGGCTAGAAGTCAGAAGATGAGAATTCCAGACACAGCTCTGAAGATGGCCCTTCTCCATTTACAAAATGAGGGAGGGGTCTACATGAGTTTAGTGTTTATTGCTGCCCTAAACAATTTTACCCTTCCTAGACCTTTTGGTGGGGGAAGGATAAACAGTGGCAGCAGCTGGTAAGATCTCAGGGATTAGAAGTAAATGCCAGATACCAGACCAGGGACTGGGTCTTCAAGGTGGTCTCGTGGATGCACAAACACAAAATAGTGGAGGAAATATTACCTTTCCCACAATTCATGAAGGTCTACTTTACATTGAGGCTGATACATTTAACCGCTAACTCAGAGTATTAGATATTTTTAAATTAGAGATGTTGTAAAATTAGGGTCAGCTTTCAAACTGAAGGGAATCTGGGGACAGCACAAGCTTCTCAATGTGCAAGGTGGGAAGCTGAAAGGAGCAAAGGGATCTTCCTGTGGTCATACAGCTGGTAAGGCAAAGGCAGGATCAGAACCCAGAGCTCCACACTCACAATCCAGGACATGTGCATACTCATCTCTAGGCTTCCTCATGAACACCAAAAAGTAACTATCCAGGATCTTAAGGTTCTCTTCTCTTCAGAATGTCATCTACAACAGCAGGCATGGAAGCATATTAAAAGCAGAGGCAAGGAAGTCTGTGAAAAGCCGAGATGATTAAAGAAAACCAACCTGTGTCAAGACATGCTATGCTGAGCCGTGTGCTTTAGGTGGACCAGTACTTGAATCTTCACAACAAGTCAGTGGCTAGAAGGGGGATGGAAGGAGCATTTCTATGCCTAATTTTCTCTCTTCACCCTCAAAATAACTATAGTTGTTAACAATTATTGAGCAATCGCTACTTGTCAGGCAGTGCAGTGACATTTATAATCTCCAATCCTAAGGTACAGAAACAAGCAGGTAAAAGTTAAATAACTTGCTATACTAGTTTCCTTAGCATACTAAATTCCTAATTCCTTGACACAACTAAGTACCAAAAACTGAGTGGATTAAAGCAACAGACATTCATTGTTTCTCAATTCTGAAGGCTGAAAGCCTGAAAGCCTGAAACTCAGATGTCTGCAGGGCAGTGCTCTTCCTTGTGTTTTCCAGCTGCTGATATGTGCCAGCAATACACATATCGGCTCCCTTGGCTTGCAGATGCTTCGCTCCAGTCACATGGCTGCCTTCTTTGTGTGTGTCTTCACATCTTTTTCCTCTGTGCATATTTGTCTCTGTGTCCAAAATTCACCTTACTGATAGACACCTGTCATATTGGATTAGGGCTCACACTAATTATTTCATTTTAAATTAGTTACTTCTATAAAGACCCTAAACTCAAATGAAGTCACATTCTGCTAACTTCTTTAGTGAGAATCCTTTCGTGCAATCCTTACCACTAGCCTAAGTATATAAAGCTACTCAGTATAAGATCGATAATGTAATCCAATCTGTCTCACTTGGAAAGATGCTTTAAAACTATAACATTTGGAATGCTCATGATTATTTTAACAAGTTACACTAGAAATCTGGAAGGGAAGGGGGAGGACTGATTCTTTGGTCCACAGTTCTCACTCATTCCAGATTTCCTCGATCCCAAAGACTTTTTCTTACATTTCTCATGTTTCCTAACTAAAGGGAGATGCAAAATGCTGTTTCTCAATATCTAGGTTTTTTTAAAATTATACTTTAAGTTCTAGGGTACATGTGCACAATGTGCAGGTTTGTTACATATGTATACATGTGCCATGTTGGTGTGCTGCACCCAATAACTCGTCATTTACATTAGGTATATCTCCTAATGCTATCCCTCCCCCGCCCCCCCACCCCATGACAGGCCCCGGTGTGTGATGTTCCCCTTCCTGTGTCCAAGTGTTCTCATTATATTCAGTTCCCACCTATGAGTGAGAACATGCGGTGTTTGGTTTTCCATCCTTGTGATAGTTTGCTGAGAATGATGGTATCTGGCTTCATCCATGTCCCTACAAAAGACATGAAATCACTCTTTTTTATGGCTGCATAGTATTCTATGGTGTATATGTGCCACATTTTCTTTATTCAGTCTATCATTGATGGACATTTGGGTTGGTTCCAAGTCTTTGCTATTGTGAGTAGTGCCACAATGAACATACATGTGCATGTGTCTTTATAGCAGCATGATTTATAATCCTTTGGACATATACCCAGTAATGGGATGGCCGGGTCAAATGGTATTTCTAGTTCTAGATCCTTGAGGAATCGCCACACTGTCTTCCACAATGGTTGAACTAGTTTACAGTCCCACCAACAGTGTAAAAGTGTACCTATTTCTCCACATCCTCTCCAGCACCTGTTGTTTCCTGACTTTTTAATGATCACCATTCTAACTGGCATGACATGGTATCTCATTGTGGTTTTGATTTGCATTTCTCTGATGGCCAGTGATGATGAGCATTTTTTCATGTGTCTGTTGGCTGCATAAATATCTTCTTTTGAGAATTGTCTGTTCATATCCTTTGCCCACTTTTTGATGGTGTTGTTTGTTTTTTTCTTGTAAATTTGTTTAAGTTCTTTGTAGATTCTGGATACTAGCCCTTTGTCGATTCTGGATACTAGCCCTTTGTCAGATGAGTAGATTGCAAAAACTTTCTCCCATTGTGTAGGTTGCCTGTTCACTCTGATGGTAGTTTCTTTTGCTGTGCAGAAGCTCTTTAGTTTAATTAGATCCCATTTGTCAATTTTGGCTTTGTTGCCAATGCTTTTGGTGTTTTAGACATGAAGTCCTTGCCCATGCCTATGTCCTGAATGGTATCACCTAGGTTTTCTTCTAGGGTTTTTCTGGTTTTAGGTCTAACGTTTAGTCTTTAATCCATCTTGAATTAATTTTTGTGTAATGTGTAAGGAAGGGATCCAGTTTCAGCTTTCTCCATATGGCTAGCCAGTTTTCCCAGCACCATTTATTAAATAGGGAATCCTTTCCCCATTTCTTGTTTTTGTCAGGTTTGTCAAAGATCAGATGGTTGAAGATGTGTGGTATTATTTCTGAGGGCTGTGTTCTGTTCCATTTGTCTATATCTCTGTTATGGTGTCAGTACCATGCTGTTCTGGTTACTGTAGCCTTGTAGTATAGTTTGAAGTCAGGTAGTGTGATATATCCAGCTTTGTTCTTTTGGCTTAGTATTGTCTTGGAAATGCAGGCTCTGTTTTGGTGCCATATGAACTTTAAAGTAGTTTTTTCCAATTCTATGAAGAAAGTCATTGGTAGCTTGATGGGGATGGCATTGAATCTATAAATTGTCTTGGGCAGTATAGCCATTTTCACGATATTGATTCTTCGTATCCATAAGCATGGAATGTTCTTCCATTTGTTTGTGTCCTCTTTTATTTTGTTGAGCAGTGGTTTGTAATTCTTCTTGAAGAGGTCTTCACATCCCTTGTAAGTTGGATTTCCAGGTATTTCATTCTCTTTGAAGCAATTGTGAATGGGAGTTCACCCATGATTTGGCTCTCTGTTTGTCTGTTATTGATGTATAAGAATGCTTGTGATTTTTGCGCATTGATTTCGTATCCTGAGATTTTGCTGAAGTTGCTTATCAGCTTAAGGAGATTTTGGGCTGAGATCATGGGGTTTTCTAAATATACAATCATGTCATCTGCAAACAGGGACAATTTGATTTCCTCTTTTCCTAATTGCATACCCTTATTTCTTTCTCCTGCCTGATTACCCTGGCCAGAACATCCAATACTATGTTGAATGGAGTGGTGAGAGAGGGCATCCCTGTCTTGTGCCAGTTTTCAAAGGGAATGCTCCCAGGTTTTGCCCATTCACTATGATATTGGCTGTGGATTTGTCATAGATAGCTCTTATTATTTTGAGATACGTCCCATCAATACCTAATTTATTGAGAGTTTTTAGCATGAAGGGCTGTTGAATTTTGTCAAAGGCCTTTTCTGCATCTATTAAGATAACCATGTGGTTTTTGTCTTTGGTTCTGTTTATATGCTGGATTACGTTTATTGATTTTTGTATGTTGAACCAGCCTTGCATCCCAGGGATGAAGCCCACTTGATCATGGTGGGTAAGCTTCCTGATGTGCTGCTGGATTTGGTTTGCCAGTGTTTTATTGGATCATATTTGCATCAATATTCATCAGGGATATTGGTCTAAAATTCTCTTTTTTTGTTGTGTCTCTGACAGGCTTTGGTATCAGGATGATGCTGGCCTCATAAAATGAGTTAGGGAGGATTCCCTCTTTTTCTATTGATTGGAATAGTTTCAGAAGGAATGGTACCAGCTCCTCGTTGTACCTCTGGTAGCATTTGGCTGTGAATCCATCTGGTCCTGGGCTTTTTTTTGTTGGTAGGCTATTAATTATTGCCTCAATTTCAGAGCCTGTTATTGGTCTATTCAGGGATTGAACTTCTTCCTGGTTTAGTCTTGGGAGGGTGTATGTGCCCAGGAATTGATCCATTTCTTCTAGATTTTCTAGTTATTTGCATAGAGGTTTTTATAGTAGCCTCTGATGGTAGTTTGTATTTCTGTGGGATCGGTGGTGATATTCCCTTTATCATTTTTTATTGCGTCTATTTGATTCTTCTCTCTTTTTTTCTTTATTAGTCTTGCTAGCAGTCTATCAATTTTGTTGATCTTTTCCAAAATCCAACTCCTGGATTCAGTGATTTTTTGAAGGGTTTTTTGTGTCTCTATCTCCTTCAGTTCTGCTCTGATCTTAGTTATTTCTTGCCTTCTGCTAGCTTTTGAATGTGTTTGCTCTTGCTTCTCTAGTTCTTTTAATTGTGATGTTAGGGTGTCAATTTTAGATCTTTCCTGCTTTCTCTTGTGGGCATTTAGTGCTATAAATTTCCCTCTACACACTGCTTTAAATGTGTCCCGGAGATTCTGGTGCCTTGTGTCTTTGTTCTCACTGGGTTCAAAGAACATCTTTATTTCTGCATTCATTTCATTATCTACCCAGTAGTCATTCAGGAGCAGGTTGTTCAGTTTCCATGTAGTTAAGTGGTTTTGAGTGAGTTTGTTAATCCTGAGTTCTAGTTTGATTGCACTGTGGTCTGGGAGTTTGTTATAATTTCTGTTCTTTTACATTTGCTGAGGAGTGCTTTACTTCTAACTATGTGGTGAATTTTGGAATAAGTGTGATATGGTGTTGAGAAGAATGTATATTCTGTTGATTTGTGGTGGAGAGTTCTGTAGATGTCTATTAGGTCCACTTGGTGCAGAGCTGAGTTCAATTCCTGGATATCCTTGTTAACTTTCTGTCTCGATCTGTCTAATGTTGACAGTAGAGTTTTAAAGTCTCCCGTTATTATTGTGTGGGAGTCTAAATCTCTTTGTAGGTCTCTAAGGACTTGCTTTATGAATCTGGGTGCTCCTGTATTGGGTGCATATATATTTAGGATAGTTAGCCCTTCTTGTTGAATTGATGCCTTTACCGTTATGTAATGGGCTTCTTTGTCTCTTTTGATCTTTGTTGGTTTAAAGTCTGTTTTATCTGAGACTAGGATTGCAACCCCCGCCTTTTTTTGTTTTCCATTTGCTTAGTAGATCTCCCTCCATCCCTTTATTTTGAGCCTATGTGTGTCTCTGCACATGAGATGGGTCTCCTGAATACAGCACACTGATGGGCCTTGACTCTTTATCCAATTTGCCAGTCTGTGTCTTTTAATTGGAGCATCTAGCCCATTTACATTTAAAGTTAATATTGTTATGTGTGAATTTGATCCTGTCATTATGATGTTAGCTGGTTATTTTGCTCATTAGTTGATGCAGTTTCTTCCTAGCCTCGATGGTCTTTACAATTTGGCATGTTTTTGCAGTGGCTCGTACCGGTTTTTCCTTTCCATGTTTAGTGCTTCCTTCGGTAGCAATTGTAGGGCAGGCCTGGTGGTGACAAAATCTCTCCGCATTTGCTTGTCTGTAAAGGATTTTATTTCTCCTTCACTTATGAAGCTTAGTTTGGCTGGATATGAAATTCTGGGTTGAAAATTCTTTTCTTTAAGAATGTTGAATATTGGCCCCCATTCTCTTCTGGCTTGTAGAATTTCTGCCAAGAGATCTGCTGTTAGTCTGATGGGCTTCCCTTTGTGGGTAACCTGACCTTTCTATCTGGCTGCCCTTAACATTTTTTCCTGCATTTCAACTTTGGTAAATCTGACAATTATGTGTCTTGGTTCCAAGATGGCCGAATAGGAACAGCTGCAGTCTGCAGCTTCCAGCATGAGCGATGCAGAAGATAGTTGATTTCTGCATTTCCAACTGAGGTACTGGGTGCATCTCACTGGCGATTGTTGGACAGTGGGTGTAGGACAGTGGGTGCAGCCCACTGAGCATGAGCCAAAGCAGGGCGAGGCATCACCCCACCTGGGAAGTGCAAGGGGTCAGGGAATTCCTTTTCCTAGCCAAGGGAAGCTGTGACAGATAGCACCTGGAAAATCGGGTCACTCCCACTCTAATACTGCACTTTTCCAATGGTCTTAGCAAGCAGCACACCAGGAGATTATATCCTGTGCCTGGCTTGCAGGGTCCCACGCCCATGGAGTCTCACTCATTGCTAGCACAGCAGTCTGAGATGAAACTGCAAGGTGTCAGTGAGGCTAGGGGACTGGCGCCCACCATTGCTGAGGCTTAAGTAGGCAAACAAAGCAGCCGGGAAGCTTGAATTTGGTGGAGCCCACTGCAGCTCAAGGAGGCCTGCCTGCCTCTGTAGACTCCACCTCTCGGGGCAGGACATTGCCAAACAAAAGGCAGCAGAAACCTCTGCAGACTTAAGTGTCCCTGTCTGACAGCTTTGAAGAGAGTAGTGGTTCTCCCAGCACGGAGTTTGAGATCTGAGAATGGTCAAACTGCCTCCTCAAGTGGGTCCCTGACCCCTGTGTAGCCTAACTGGGAGGCACCCCCCAGTAGGGGCAGACTGACACCTCACACAGCCGGGTACCTTTCTGAGATGAAGCTTCCAGAGGAACAATCAGGCAGCAACATTTGCTGTTCAGCAATATTCGCTGTTCTGCAGTCTCCACTGCTGATACCCAGGCAAACAGGGTCTGGAGTGGACCTCCCACAAACTCCAACAGACCTGCTGCTGAGGGTCCTGACTGTTAGAAGGAAAACTAACAAACAGAAAGGACATCCACACCAAAACCCCATCTGTACGTCAAAGACCAAAGGTAGATAAAACCACAAAGATAGGGAAAAAACAGAGCAGAAAAGCTGAAAATTCTAAAATTCAGAGTGCCTCTCCCCCTCCAAAGGAACACAGCTCCTCACCAGCAACAGAACAAAGCTGGACGGAGAATGACTTTGACGAGTTGAGAGAAGAAGGCTTCAGACGATCAAACTTCTCCTAGCTAAAGGAGGAAGTTTGAACCCATCACAAAGAAGCTAAACATCTTGAAAAAAGATTAGACGAATGGCTAAATAGTATAACCAGTGTAGGGAAGTCCTTAAATGACCTGATGGAGCTGAAAACCATGGCATGAGAAGTACATGACAAATGCACAAGCTTCAGTAGCCGATTTGATCAACTGGAAGAAAGGGTATCAGTGATTGAAGATCAAATGAATGAAACGAAGCAAGAAGAGAAGTTTAGAGAAAAAAGAGTAAAAGGAAATGAACAAAGCCTCCAAGAAATATGGGACTATGTGAAAAGACCAAATCTACGTCTGATTGGTGTACCTGAAAGTGATGGGGAGAATGGAACCAAGTTGGAAAACACTCTGCAGGATATTATCCAGGAGAACTTCCCCAACCTAGCAAAGCAGGCCAACATTCAAATTCAGGAAATACAGAGAATGCCACAAAGATACTCCTCAAGAAGAGCAACTCCATATCTATGTTTTTGAATGGTGTCCTGATTTCCTTGAAAGAAATCTCTATTATAGGTTTCTTATAAATCTAATGTATTGATAAAAATATAAATAGAGGCTGGCCAAGGTCCAAGCCAGACCCAAACTAAGTGATGAGTGACACTAATGACTGTCCTCAGAGAAAAAGCATACCAGGGAGATAGTATAGTATAGTAGTTATCATAGACCTTCAGGATAGGATTGCCTGGGTTTATATCCCTACTAGTTTAGTTACAGGATATGTAAGTTTAGGCAATTAATTAACCTATGTGCCTCAGTTTTCTCATATGTATAATATCAGTAACAGTAGTACCCAATTTAGAGAACTTGAAAGGATTAAAAGGGTAACTCATTAAAAAGGATTCACTTCCTAGTGCATTATAATGGCTGAATAATTTTTAACACTTATTATTATTCTGAGGGTGAGGAGATGGAACTTGAAATGGTTATGGCTTTTCTCTCTCATTCTTTTTCTAGCTACCTCCATCCTTATAAAACACAAGTCACATGCACAGGCACACACACAGAAACACACACAGAATATTTGCTGGCCTTATTGGTGAGATTTCTCTTCCCTACCATCTTCATCACCATCTCCAACTCTATTAGTAATTTGGGCTGGAATTAGTAATTTAACTATTGTAGAAGGAAATAAACGAGTAGTATGAAAACTCATGAGACCTCCTCGGTCACATCAAGTTCTCCATTAACATTTTGACCAGAAAATGCCATTCTAAGATGTGGGATGCATGCCTAGTTTTTTAAAAAACTGATACTTTTATTTCCTCTGTGACCATTATTTCTTGTATAGAATACATTCTTGCTCTAGCCACAAGGATCTTCTTTGTGCCTTGACGTGTCTTTGTTATTACCATTCATTGTAGCAATTCATTATTTGCAGGGTATTGGTCTATATTTTTCCAGCTAAAAATTAAAACTCCTGTGTTTCTAAAGCCCTCTAAGCTAAAACTAGATGCATTTTAAGGAACGAATCAGCTTCATATCTGATGTATAGGCCATACAAAGGTTCACTAAACCACCCAATGTTATGACCAGAGACATTCAAACTGCAAACTGAAAAAAGAACTTGGATTTTTCATGCTGTAAATAGCTTTTTCCACCATGTCAGAACAAAATTCCATATTATAATAAGACTCTTACCTCTCTTGATGTCTACATTTTCTATTTGACAACATAATGGTGCAATTAGAATTTTGCAATCAGTTTCTTCTTTTGATAACAAAACCTAACCTGAGAAATTTTTTAACATCCACTTTGATAAAAGGAAAACTTCAGCCGAGTTAAATTTAAAGGAGTTTAATTGAGCAATGAATGATTAGGGAATCCAGCAGCCCCCAGAATCACAGCAGATTCAGAGACTCCAGCACACCATTTGGATCAAAGAAGATTTATAGACAAAAAAGGGAAATTGATGTACAGAAATGGGAAGTGAGGTATAGAATGGCTGGATTGGTTATCGCTCAGCATATGCCTTATTTGAACACAGTTTGAACACTCA
The DNA here is from genome assembly GCF_028858775.2 of Pan troglodytes. Taxonomy (NCBI): domain Eukaryota; kingdom Metazoa; phylum Chordata; class Mammalia; order Primates; family Hominidae; genus Pan; species Pan troglodytes. The sequence continues at coordinate 20,396,762 of NC_072401.2, forward strand.
GCAGTGTATGAATGGTTGAAGTATGGCCACTGGGATTTCTCAAAACTTAGCTATTGTTACAGGCACATACTCCTACATTAGGTTTTCCATCTCATCTACTATTAAGCTAGGTTACAGTTCATCCACAAGGACTCAAATATAGAAGTACAGAGTCCTTCTCAGGCCATGTTTAGTTTGCTTAAACAACTTGTTAAATAAGAAAATATTTGTGCCACTGCTAATACTACATTACCTGGATAAAATACTCTGGAAAAGTTGAGAATCATAAGTACTAATAAGAAAAAAAAAAAAGAAATAAAAATGAGAAAATAGGCCACATGTTTTCAACAGGTGTCACCTAAATCCCGAGGATCATTGATTTATTCAATTGCTTTACTTTAAGCCTACGTTCATGGCCCAAAACCATTATGAAACCCGGAATTGACATATTACTATTAATTTTACTTTGTATTTTGTTTCTATTACTTTTTTAATTCTTGAAGAATACAGCTTCTAACAAAATAGTACTGGCCCAGCACATTCTGATGATAGCACAAGACCATGGAATGGCCAAAATGGAACTTAATAGTAGACTCAGGGCAGACTAAGCCTGAAAGCCACCCCCTTCAAACCTCCCCTGTTGCTCAAATGTGACTAAACAGTTTGACACTGACTCCTAGTTCCCAATCACTCTCCCAAATTGAGACTCGGTCAACAATTGGAGCACGTTCATCCTGGCACTGAGGAACATCAAAACCCAACTAGAAGATGACTGCTCAGTGGTGCTTTTGAAGAAAGATCTTGATCAAAAAGGGGAAATGGGCTGGACGCGGTGACTCATGGCTCCAATCCCGGGAATTTGGGAGGCCGAAGGGGGTGGATCACTTGAGGGCAGGAGTTTGAGACCAGCCCGGCCAACATGGTGAAACCAAGTCTCTACAAAAAAATACAAAAATTAGCTGGGTGTGGTGGTGCACACCTGTAGTCCCAGCTACTCGGGCGGCTGAGGCAGGAGAATCACTTGAACCCAGGAAGTAGAGGTTGCAGTCAGCAGAGATCGTGCCACTACACTCCAGCCTGGATGACAGTGTGAGTCTGTCTCAAAAAAAAGGGGGGAGGGAAATGTAAAAATTTTCAGGATGAAAATAAAGCCACTAATATTAAAAAAGAAAAAACCCTGACAAATAGAATAGAGCCAGAAAATGCCATGAAGAGAGGGTTCTCAGGCTTGTATAACAAAAATATCACAAACGACTCTGCAAATGCCACAACCTTGCACAAAGGCCATCACAACCTTACACAAAAAGTACTTCTGCAAAGGCATTTGCCAGCAACTGCCTGTCCAACCTCGAACTGGCATCACCCTTACTATTGATCTTTCTAGCCAAGGATATTTCTTTCAAAACAATTATATAATCCTCCTCATTTTTTTTCCTTTAAAAACATTTGTCCTTTTCCTTCCTGAATACAAACATGGTTTACTAAATCTGTTCCCTTGTTCTTTTAGAGAGTTTTTTTCTAGTTGCTATTTAGGTTGACAGATAAACATTACTTGTTTTATTTATAGCTGAGGAAATAAGACTCAGAGAATATATGTAACTTGCACCAAATCACACTGCTGGTAGGAAGTGGAGTAACAAATGAAAGTGAAATCCATACAAAACCACAGTTCATATTCTTGGCACCATTCCACAGTGTTTCAACTGGACCATTAAATAATACATGAACACAAAATGCTCAGGCCTTAGAGAGAGTGTTACCATCATGGAAGCAGTAAGACTCATTAAAAAATTAGCGATTTGGCAGTTGGACTGCCTGGGTTCTAGTCACCAGCTAATTTTATGACTTAGGGTAACATATTTAGCCAAGTCTCATTTACATAAAATGAAGGTGATGATACCTGCCTTACAGGGTAAACATGAAGACTAAATGATAAATATGATGCATAGGGTTATGTGATGTTGTATATATATCTGTCTTTAATTTAAAACATAAATAGTAGATATAATCTCATTAGCTCTACAAATAAGAAAAACTATTTACTAAACATTTAGAGAAAATTCATATTTTAATAACACAGCTTGCTAGACTACTCTTAACTTCTTACAGAGTGAAAATGGGTATGTCACCTTTCACGCTTTTATAACTAAAAGAACTTAACGAAACTAAAGAAAAAAAAGCTTGAGAATACTCTTTGTCTTTAATATAAAACCAGATATTAAAAATAACATTTATACCTTTAGCATCCTTTTGAAAAAATTGCAATCTAAATGTGTGAATGTAGCTGACAACAAAAAGTTGGCACTGGTGTTTCCATAAGTGTGTTATCTGAAACTGCCTGGAGATAAGAGATAAAAAGTCCATGTGTTTTACTGAGATAAATACAGAAGATTTCCTAATTTACTGAACATAGATTTGAGATTATCAGGGTTCATGCTCTGCCATGAGAAAAAAAAATGGTGCATGTGTTTTCTGTAAGGTTTTAATAGATGATTAGATTATCATGCACATCATTTTCCACTCAGCAACTGGATCCTGAACAGAATTTACTGAAAAGAGTAGTCTGTGTTTCAGTGGGAAAATATAATTTCAATGCTATGGTTTGAATAAGTACCTTTCACAATTCGGGTGTTTTCAAAGTGATTGTATTTAGAGGTGTGGTCTTTGGGAGGTGATTGGGTCATGAGGTCTCTGCCATCATGAAAGGGATTAGGTGCCCCTACAACAAAAGCTGGGCAGACAGAGTTCACCCCTTTTTATCCTTCTGCCTCCCACCACACAGGGACCCAGCCTTCCTCCCGGCAGGAGGATGCTGCATCAAGGCATCACCTTGAAAGCGAAGAGCAGCCTTCGCCACATGCTGGCCCCTTGATCTCGGACTTCCCAGCATACAAAACTGTGAGAAATAAATTTCTTTTCTTTATACATTTCTCACTCTGTGTTATTTGGTTATAGTAGTGCAAAGTAAGGCATCCATCATGTTAATAGGATGGAAAAGGTAGAGTAATTGTTACAGGCATTTTGGAATTATTTTTCTGGAGTAACCACTTGAACTACTGAGAGAAGATTGACAGAAAGGCTACACCAATGTTCCTTTTGTGTCAATGATCACAAGAGATTGATATTCCATTGAACACATTATTTTATCCAAGAAGGTTAAAACTAAACCCAAAGGACTGCTATTTTTGACTAAGGAGAAATTCTTTCAGAAGGCAATTGATTCAATGTATATGGCCCTCTGAGCATATGGCACTTCCATATAACCCCTTCCTCAGAATATTTTTACCTGAACTGGTTCTATATGATTTTGTATCTATTTTCATTGTTTGAAATGATGACTCCATTCCGGGTGAAGTATGGTATATCTATTGTGTAGAAAGACAAGGAAGAAAATAATGTCTATAGCTACTAAAGCATTACTGATATTTCCTGAGAATGCAATACTTACAAAGGTTGAGAAATTCACAGGTTATAAACTACATACACTTTTATAGACCCATTGAAGAAAAGCTCAATTAATTGTAAACCTTGTTGCAACATTTCTTTGGGGGAAATGGATAGATGATGTTCATTTTGCTAAACTCATTCTGCTTAAAACATTATTTTGGGGAAATATCTGTGTTCTTGGTTTCACAAATGTGAACTCATTAGCCAAGTTCAGACATAGACCCACACATTTACCTTTATGCAATTTCTTTTTCCCCTAATTATGAGATTTTCTCTTGCTCTAGTAATTTTGACTGTGTGGAGAAAGTATGCTGGAAAATGAACTCTGAATTGAAAGTACAGGAACCTGATTTGAAGCAGTCATACTAATTCTCCTTTCTACCTCTCATTTACTTTATCCAGATATCAAAACTTTTAAAGTCAGCTTTTACAAAATGAATGGTACAGTCTAAATTCTATGTTCCAGATCCCAGGGATATAGAATAATGTAAGGAGAGCAAGAGAAAGGGTCAATAGTTTTGGTTTTCAGTTGGAATATGTAGAGGGAGAGAATCATTTCCAAATGGTCTCAGTCTACAGGTCAAAACTGGAAAATTTTTCAAGTCATTTCCCACTCCAAAATTCCATGAAATATATATCTATTGCATTGAAGAAGAAGTTGATCCCAGTTGATCTTTGAGTTAAGCTTTTCTTGTAAATGCTATTTCTTAAATATGTTCTAAATGCACTTTATTTATTTACTTACTTATTAGAGATAGGCTCTTGCTGTGCCGCCCAGGCTGGAATGCAGCAGCATAATCATAGCTCACTGCAGCCCGGAAGCTCTGGACTCAAGTGATCCTCCCACCTCAGCCTCTTGAGTCACTGGGATTACTGGTGTGAGCCACTGCACCAAGCCACCTCACATTTTTGTGTTCAGAATCTTACCATAGATGACTGGAGGCAGAGTAGTCCCCACAATACAGACTACATCGTCTTAGGTGGCTACTTAAACACTGGTTTGTTGTCTCCAAGAGACGAAGGTCATTTAAATTTGAATATCAATTCTCATGCCATTTCAGATTTTTAGAATCCATCAGAAAGCAAATAATTATATGCACAGACACTTATGAGACAGTCAATCTTATTCATTGTCCCCTCACAAAAATATAGCCCATAATAAACAGACAATTTTGTTTATTTCCTCAGCCTGGTTTGCACAAGTCTTAGAGTCCTTTAAGCAATCTTGATCCATATAATCACTGTGTGACTGCTATTCTCAGGAACACTCCTGAAATTCTGGTTTTCATCCAGCACAAACATCCAGTAAAAGCTTAGTGGAAAGTTCATATATCAACTATGATCTGTAAAATTTTCCTGGTACAAAATACAGCAGGTATGGAGGTGTGTTCTCAGAACTCTCTTCAAGAGAGCCTACTTTGAGTAGCATAGTTGAATGACAGCTTCCATGTATGGCCACTTTGATCATTCACTTCAAGGCCTCACATCCTCCTGGCTGCTCCCAGCTAATGACTGAGTATAGCAGGCTGCTAGTGCTGCCCCATTTGTTTCTGAAGTGGAAACATTTGTAACTTTGACTCAAAGACTCCAAATTAGACTTGTGGAGCCTTTCTCAGAACTTTATTGCAATCGGAGGCTCCTCTTACCCAATCTTACTTTCTTCCTCTCTCGTTTCTCTGGTGTGAGAACAGCATGGCAGTCCAAAGGCTCTACCTTCTAACTCTTTCTCCTTCTCCCGTTGTCATTCGCAGGAGTTGTCTAAATCTCGATCACTATTTACTGTTATTATTTGGTGATAAATCTCTTTTAATAAATCTCTCGCACACTTAATATGTCTTGGCATCTACATCTCAGAGGGCCCAAGCCAACACAGAAAGTGAGCATTGAGAGCTTTTATTCTATTCAGGAGAATTTCTTCAGTTCGACAATATTACATGACTAGTTGTAAATATAAAATACTCAAAAAATACGTGGTCTGAAGTTCAAGTGTCTTTCCTCAAGGAAAGCATTAAGAGTAAAGACATTCATTTATTCCCTCATGTATTAATCCATTCATTCAATCAATAAAATGGTCATTAAAACAGACATGGCTCACACACAGCAGACGAAGTGCTGTACCAGAATAAGATGGTCTTAGTCATCATAAAGCTTACAGTCTAATGTAGCAAGTCTTAAATATTTTTTATTGTTGTTTAGGGGCCTCTTGGGGTTTGATAAACGCTATGGACATGGTCCCCAGAAAATTCATATGCACATATGCATATAAGAACATTCTGAAGCTGGGCACAGTGGCTCATGCTTATAATCCCAGCACTTTGGGAGGCTGAGGCAGGAGGATCACTTGAAGCCAGGAGTTCAATACCAGCCTGGGCAACAAAGCAAGAGCACATTTGTACAAATCGTGTTTTAAAAAACAAGCCTGGTATAGCAGTGTGCACCTGTAGTCCCAGCTACTTAGGAGGCTGATGAGAGAGGATCACTTGAGCCAAGGACGTTGATGCTGCAGCGAGCTATGATCGTGGGAGTGCACTCCAGCCTGGGTGACACAGCGAGATCCTGTCTCAAGAAAAGAACATTCTGTGTAAATACTGGAGATTTCATGAACATAATTCTAACAGCTTGAGTTCCTCCTTTGTCCTGGCTCATGTGGCAATCTGGCTGTAGTAACTGCAATCCTGCCATGTTCTTCCGTACCCAGGTTCCTACTTTCGGCACCTTTACTATAATCCAGATTCTCTCAATCGAGCATAGTCTTTTCTTCCTTCCTATAGAGACTGGAAAACAATCTCTGGAATAGAGTCTGGCTTCTCCAGAATTGTTAGTTTGCTTTCTGGGATTTCTCTTCATGACCGAAAGGCATCATTTTTCAACTGTGTAATTCCAGCAGCCTCCTAGCCCTTCTCTCCAATATCTCCTTATTCTGTTCTGTCATATTCTAAAACCAGATTCTCTTAATATTCATGAAGCACAGATTTGCAGATGACCCTTCTGTTGTCAATCAGATTCTCCTGTCCTCTTGCCCATGGAAGAAGGCACATTGAACTCAATCATTATAAACATCCTCTACATAAACTCCATGTTCCAGAGAAAGTCTAGTCTTTGCTTGTCATTGAAGACAATGCTCATTTTCCTGCCTCAGTGGTTTCTGTCAACTAAAATGCTTTCTATCCCCTTTTCTGATTATCTCTGTCCAGGTGTTAAGGCCTGAATAAAATGCCCACTCTTCCATGGTATACAAGCAAGGGAAGTAATATGAGTTGAAATAAAAGTGGTTAAGAGGGAATGGAAAGTAAAGAATTCGTGTAAGACCTATTTTAAAGGTAGAAGTAAAGGTACTTAGTTTCTGATTTTAAATATGAGGATAATATTAAATATTAATAAAAACTACCAATTTGTAGCACTTACCCTGTATCTACCTCTACAAATTGTGTTCTACATGAATTAGTTATTTTATATAAATATCCTGGACAGGAAGTTGCTATTATTATCCTAGTATATAGATGAGAAAATAGATCCTTACAGATGTTAGTAAACTATTTAAGGTTTCACAGCTTCCAGAGTAAAGTTGACATTTTAATTCAGGTATGTCTAACCTATATTATGGTCTTAACCGTGAAGACATGACTTGGAGGCTTGTAGCCTGAGGGAACTGGTAAAAAATTGTGAGAGAAATAAGCAAAACAATTCTTCTTTTTAAAACATTTAACTTTGAAACATTTAAATAATATGTAGAAGGAGACATTCACCAGATAATTGCAATCAGAGAAACGGAATTTGGGAAAGGAATAATTAATACAGGTATTGATGGAGATTCCAAAAACAATTGAAACAAAAACAAAAATTGACAAATGGGACGTAATTATGGACCTTCTGCATAGAAAAAATCAACTATCAACAGAGTAAACAGGCAACCTACAGAATGGGAGAAAATATTTGCAAAATATGTATCTAACTAAGGTCTAACAGCCAGAATCTACAAGGGACATAAACAAATAAGCAAGCAAAGAAACAAAACAAATCAAAAAAATAAAAAATGGGCAGAGGATATGAACAGACATTTCTCAAATGAAGATATATACACCATCAACAAGCATATGAGAAAATGTTCAATGTCACTCATCATTAGATAAATGTAAACCAAAACCACAATGGGATACCATCTTACACCAGTCAGAATGACTATTACTAAGTAGAAAATAACATTCTGGTGAGGCCGCAGAGAAAAGAGAGAGCTTATACACTGCAGGTGGGAATGTAAATTAGTTCAGCCACTGTGGGAAGCAGTTTGGAGATATCTCAAAGAACTTGAAACAGAACTACCATTCAACCCAAAAATCTCATTACTGGGTAAATACCCAAAAGAATATAAATCATTCTACCATAAAGGCACATGCACATGTATGTTCATTGCAGCACTATTCATAATAGCAGAGACATAGAGTCAACCTAGATGCCCATCAACAGTGGACTAGATAAAGAAGATGTGGTACAGATACACTATGGACTACTAGGAAGCCATAAAAAAAGAATGAAATTGTGTACTTTGCAGCAACGTGGATGGAAATGGAGGCCATTATCCCAAGCAAATTGGTGCAGGAACAGAAAACCAAATACTGCATGTTCTCACTTATAAGTGGGAGCTAATCATGGAGTACACATGAAACACAAAACAGGGCACACACAATAGACACCAAGGCCTGCTTGAGAGTGGAGGGTAGGAAAAAGTTGAGGTTAGAAAAACTACCAACAGGTACTATGCTCATCTCCTGAATGATGAAATAATCTGTACACCAAACCCCCAGGACACACAATTTACCCATGTTACAAATCTGCACATGCATCCCCTGCACCTAAAATAAAAGTTGGAAAGAAAAAAAAAAGTTATTTACTTGAAATGAAAGATAAAGTTTTAAGAGTAGGTGCAGTAACAAATGAGAGAACAATGAAGAAAAGAGAAGGAGGCCAAAGGCTAACATTCTGGAAAAACTTCCACGAATAATGATGAGGAAAAAATGGAAAAGGAAGACAGGAGAATTTCATGACAGATTCCAGGGCCAATAGTGTCATAATATGGAAGTATGTTGTAATATGGAAATGGTAATATGTTCCAATATGGAAAATAATTCGATGATCTAAGGTCAGAATATCTTGGAGGTCCCTGAACAAGAGTTGCAGCGGAGCAGTAGCAGTTAAAGCCAGATGGGAAGAGATTAAGGAGTTATATACGGTAATACCTGGCTTGACGACGGGGATATGTTCTGAGAAAGGAGTCACTAGGTGATTTTGTCATTGTATGAGCATCACAGAGTATACTTACAGAAACCTGGGTAGTATAGCCTACTACACACTTAGGATACATGGTATAGCCTGTTGCTCCTAAGCTGCAAACAGACACAGCATGTTACTGTACTGAATACTGTAGGCAATTGTAACACAATGGTCAGTACTTTTGTAGCTAAACATATCTAAAAATAGAAAAGGTACAAGAAAAATACAAGATGAAAAATGTCCACCTGCATGTGGCACTTACCATGAATGGAGCTTGCAGGACTGGATGATGTTCTGAGTGAGTGAATGTGAGCAACTGTGAGGCCTAGGACATTACTGTACACTACTGTAGATTTTATAATCACTGTACATTTAGGCTACACTACATTTACTTTAAAAATTTCTTTAATGATGCATTAACCTGCACTTATGGTAAATTTTTACCTTTATAAACTTTTTAAAACTTTTTTTGACTCTTTTGTAATAACAGTTAGCTTAAAACACAAATACAATGTACAGTTGTGAATGTGTTTTGTTCTTTATCTTCTTATTCTAGAAGCTCATTCTATTTTTACTTTTGATTTTTTTCTTTTTAAACTTTTTTGTTAAAAATTAAGACATAAACACACACGTTAGCCTCGGCCTATACAGGATCACGATCATCAATATCTATGAAGACAATGCTTTCTTCCAGAATTCCTCCTGAAGGACCTGCCTGAGGCTGTTTTACAATTAATTTTTATAAGTAGAAGGAATACCCTCTAAAATAATGATAAAATATATAGTATAGTAAATACATAAATCAGTAACATACTCATTTATTATTATCAGGTACTTTTATATGACTGGCAGCATAGCAGGTGTGTTCACACCAGCACCGCCACAAACAAATGAGTAATGTATTAAACCATGCCATTACAATGACTACAATGTCACAGGGCAACAGGAATTTTTTAACTTCATTATATTATCATGGGACCACCATTGTATGTGCAGTCTGTCATTGGCTGAAACGTGGTTATATGGAACGTGACTGTAGATGATTTGACTTTTGTCAGAGAAGGAAGTTTTTGCTTCATGTGGACTGTTTATTGGAAATACGCCTCTTTGTGTGTCTTTAAGTAATATCTACTCCCTCTCTGAACTGTGTCCCCCATTCTAAGAGAACTTTCCAGGTACTGGGATGCATCCATGTCTTCACAACCATCTTTTCTGCTCATTGAGTAAAACAGCACATTCTTCTGGGACAGGATTGATCTTTTCCAGTAGAATTACACAGGCTTGAAGTTGTCACTAGTTAGTGTCCAAATGACTATTATTCTACCGAAAAATGTTGTTCTACCACTGTAATTTGGTAATTCCAGTACTTGAAGGTCATTGTGACTATATATACACTAGACTGCAAAGTTTTTGAGGACGGGGACAATGTAATATTATCTCAATACCCATTAACCAGTATAACTGTCACAAACACAGACACACATACACACACACACACACACACACACACACCCCTTCACCTCCAGTACCAAACAGAATACATCCACTAGGCATTAAACATCATTATTGAATGAATTTATAAATGAATAAGAAGATGAATGAATGAAGAACTTGCTAAGTGACAAAGATAAATAAATACATTTGTAGAGACATAAAGAGAAATTATATTTAATGTAGCAATGCCATCTAATTAGTACATAGGCTAAAGGGATACCTAAAACAAAACAGGTTTTCTAAAGATGAACCCTCTATGGTGAAATATGCTACTTTATATAGTATAAGTATCCAAATAAAGTTTCCATCGGTATAGTGCAGTGCAGTCTTTCCTTGGCAGTACATTTATCTATACAATCTCTAAGCTACAAACTCTAACTTTACACACTTTTTAAAAATTATCTTTCACTGGATTAAAAATGGAAACTCTCTGAATTGATATATGTTCTTGACATTATTCTCTTCTTTGGATAATAGCCTTTGTACATCTCATTTATGGTAACATCAGTTTCACAAAGGATTATTGGGTTGTGTCAGCCAGAATAAGCTAGGTTAGGTTTTGGTAACAAACTGTAAATCTCAGTGGCCTAAAACAGCAAAGATTTGTTTCTCACTCACGTTACATGTCCATCTAGGGCTCTGCTCCTGTGGTCTTTAATAAAGAACTCAGGCCAGTGGGCTCTATTATCAGGTACATCCCACTAACAGGAAAAGGCACACAGCAAGTCATCCAGGAGCTCTTCACCAGGAGGTGACATGTACTACCACCACACAGGAATTTTTGACCAAAGCAAGGGTTATCTCATTAGGCAGGAGATATTTCTGCTTCATTTTATATTTTAGAACATTATATTAAAATGAGCTATTTAAAAACTGTCAGTCACCCAGCTGGTGTTCTTTGCTTCCTTAATGCAAGGAATATTTTTGGCAAAAAGTAATTTTTTTCTGGCAGCAGCAGGAAAAAAAAATCCCTCCTATACCTATTCAGATAGCTAGTATAACATTTACAAAAAACAAACAAACAAACAAACAAACAGAAAATAACAAGTTGGCAAGGATATGGAGAAATTATTACCCTTAGACCTTCTCGGTGGAAATGTAAAATGGTGCAGTCACTGTGATAAAACGTATAGCGGTTTCTCAAAACCTTAAACATAGCATTACTAAATGATCCAGTAGTTCCACTTTTGGCACACACTACAAAGATTTTAAACCAGGGCCTTAAACAGATATTTGTACATCAAAATTTATAGCAACGTTATTCACAATAGACAAAAAGGTAGAAATAACTCAAATGCCCATAATGGATGAGTGGATAAACAAAATGTGTTGTATACATACAATAGAAATCATTCAGTCTTAAAAAGGAAGAAAATTCGGATGCATGTTACAACCTGGATGAACTCTGAAGATATTATGTTGAGCAAAATAAGTTGGACACAAAACAACAAATATTGTGTAATTCTGCTTATATGACATGAGTAGAATAGTCAAATTCATAGAGACAGAAACTAGAATAAAAATGATTACAAAGGCCTGGAGGAAGGAAGGGAATGAGGAGTTAGGATTTAATGGGTACAGAATTTCAGTTTGGAATAGTGAAAAATTTCTGGATACAGTTAGTGCTGTTGGTTGCACAACAATATGAAAATACTTAATGCCACTGAATTACACACTTTAAAAATGGTAAATTTTATGTTCTGTATATGTTATTGCAATAAAAGTGAAAAATTGAGGACAGGAATTTCTCCTGCTTTTTCTCTGGCCATTTTCAAGGGCCATTTGTAGAAATATTTTATTTCTACATGTACCTGAATTCTGGCCTCCAATAAATGAGGCAGACTCAAGAATTTGCTCCTTGGATACCATTAATAATTCATAGCATACGAAAGACCCGAGAGAGAGATTGGTTCTGGTTCATGCTAGCTGGAATAAATGAGATCCCAACATTAAAAACATATGAGTTTATTCCCAAAATCATGAAACAGATCATACCATTTACACCAACATACTCACGGAATGAGGGTTTTATTTCCCAACGATTCTCCCTAAAACAACCTCACTATATATGATACATGATGTGTGTGTGTGTGTGTGTGTGTCTTTTACAAACTGTCAAAGTTAGACTGCAGAATTAGCAAATCTAGGACTACAGGCCTAGTGACCAAACATCTATGCATTGTTTACTCCATGCCAGACTCAGCACCAAACACACGAGATGAAACATAAGATGCATAAACACAACCCTTGCCTTTGAAGAACATTTGCACTAATGGCAGAGATGGGTGAGTAAATAATTCATAATAAAAGATGTCTTTGGTGTTGTGGCAGGCCAATTAATTCTGCATGGAAGGGTCAGAAACAGCTACACTGATAACTTGAGGAATGTTTAAAAGGGCAAATGGGAATTGGTCAAATGAAAAATGGCAGATGAGATGAAGTGAGTTGTGTTGGCATTACTAGCAGAGGGAACGGTACTAGGAAAGACTGGAAGACCTTGAAATGCACTGCATCCCTCCGAGACAACAAGTCTTCAGCTGTGATTATAAATGGAGAACCTGGTGAAGGTGGCCTGAGATCAATCCAAAGGCAAATCAAGGCCGCAGTGTGAAGGTCCTGGAGCAATATGGAATCCTTATGATAATCTAGTTTTTGAAATATCCATGTTGTTCCTCATAAACATCAATGATCTCTGCTCTTTAGATGTATTAAAGATTTAGAAAAATATCCATAAATCTTCACGTCCTTATGATAGCTGAAATACAATACTCCCTGAGTTATTGCCAAAATATGTGAAAAATAAAAATAGGCTGTATTTATATGCCACATACATATATTTAAAATGTAAGCCATTTTCTTAAACAAAGAGATGTCTATTTTTCTCAAATATAGAGAGGCCACAAAAGTTTATGTGAAAAAAAATATGTATGTAAACAATGAATTCAACACTTAAATTTCATTCTGTGAAGTCCAAAGGGAATGGCCTGGCAAGATCAAACTCAGATGACCCCAACTTACAAAAATAAGCCCTATGCTATATGGACCTAAAAATCTCCACCATCAGGAATTTACACGGTGGAAACTAAATCTCAAACTAAACCTCAACCCCAAATCATCCTCTCCTGAAGTTACCAAATTCCTGTCTCCTGACCACATTTACCACTGAGTTACTGTTGAGTCCAGTGCTGTTTCAGTTGCTAAGGTTACATTGCCTGGCTCTTAAAATATTAACTATAATCCTAAAAAAAAAAAAAACAACGTCGTGATCAAAATAGCTGGCTGGCTCAACTGCTTTATATACAGTCTATTCTGCTAAGGAAACCTAAACTAGGTGTGATAAATTTATTAGAATAGTGGAAAAATTAAAAGAAATACTGGGTGATGCTGATCAGCAAAGGAGACATTCTGTAAACATTTTGTAACAGCAATCCACAAATTAATGGTTCTACTATGTCTTCCAAATGCTCCCAGCAACAAAATTTCCCTTTGAAATTAAATGTTAACAATAACAGCAATATTTTTAAATAAAAAGAAAATTTTAACATAAATTTGCTGCATTAAATGTCTTGTTTTATTAAAAAGCAGACATAAAATTTTATACATGTGATATTTATCTAGATATTTAGGTTCTTTGAAATATTTTTTCTTTAATAACCAAAAAGTGCCTGTGATTGAGAAATCAGATGTTAAGCACATTTCAAAGGGTGAAACTTACTGCCACTTATAAGGGCAGTACAAAGAAAAGTTTGCTTATAAGTAGCTTCTATAAAAATGTGTACCTGAATATTTCTCTTAAGGACTTGCAAATTATTACAATGGAATCTTTCAACCATAATGTCTTATCCGACAATAAGTATTTCAAAAGTTTTTATCTAAATGACATTGGAATGGAATTGCTATAACTTAGTTTTCTGTTTACAACGGGTGCTGTATGAGTGAGCTGTGGCTGCCATAGCAAGACATCATAGATTGGATGGCTTAAACAACAGAAATTTATTTTTTCACAGTTCTGGAGGCCAGAAATCCCCAATAAAGGACTGACTGATTAGATGAGGGCTTTATTTCTGCTGACAGACAACCACCTTCTTGTTGAGTTTTTATACGGTCTTTTCTCTATGGCTCATAGAGAGAGACAGAGAGAGCTCTGGTGTTTTTTCCTCTTCTTATTAGGACACCAGTCCTGTATCACTAAGGCTCCATCCTGATGATTCCACTTAGCCAGTAACTATGGGAATTAGGGCTTCAACATACAAATTTAGAGAAATGTGATTCCGTTCATAACAGGTGCTTAACTAGAATTCTGTATGCACATTGTTTTAAGAAAAAGCGACATGAAACCTAAGGATTTCCTATCTGTTGTAGAATTTCTCATATAAAGAAGAACCTGAGGCAAATACAGAAATGTTACCTCCCTACCTTCTCATTGGAAAGCAGCTCACAGAGAATACAATAGTTCTACCCACTATGCCCGTATAGTGCAATGATATATATCCATCACTAAAATCTCCATGCTTGTCTCAACCAACTTCTCAAACTATGCTATAACTATTGGTGGATCTCACATAACTGAGCTATCTGAATGATGGAATTGTACACTAGTTGAATACAGGAGATACTATTTTACATAGCACAGCAAAGCTCTGCCATAACTCTACAAATAGGGCTGAAAAAATCAAATACGTAAAATGCAGCGTCATGTTATTGCATGGTTAATAAAATTACTGACTCTTCTCAGCTATCTGAGTGTTTTAGGTTCCTGAGAGCCAAGTCAGTCATGTCATTTCTGAATTTTGGTGATCAAAGGGTGGATGATCACAGTTTTACTCCATTTCAACTTGATTATTAGTTACATTAAAAAAAAGGTTTTTCTATGTGTGCTGTGAGACTGATTCTCATTTAGTATGGTTTCATTAAAAATTAGGATCCCTTTTTCCCTCTTGGTTAAGCCAGTAAGATTGTAGATTGTCAGACTCTGCCTTGTTCTTTTCCTGAAATCCAAAGGTAAAATGCAGTAATGAGAGTAGGGATGCCAGTAACGTGGAGGCAAGGAAAAAGCAGCTCCAGGGACAACATCGGGAAGCGCGACAGGATGTTGGCTAAAAAGCTTGCTTTTTCACGTTATGTCAGATTTCACATTCTAACTTTATCATTTCCTGGTTAAAGCATCTTGAACAAATCACTTTTTGAATCACTTAGCACCATGGCTTCTACATTTCAAGCCCCAAAGGGTAGGAATTATTATTAATGCTATTACCAAAGATGCTAACAAAGGAAAGGGTTTTCACTGTCCAACATGGTTCATGTTTATGAAATATTTATAAATGGTGCTCACATTCAAGAGCAAGCCTGTAGAGATCTTTGGGCAAATGCCTTGTTAAAGAGAATTAATCTAAATATTATTTGTCATTTGCTCAAGTACACTAATTCTATTAGTCTCAACTATTCAAGGATATTCATTGAAGGCCTAACTCCACAGGAACTGGATTGAAGTTAAGATTGGAGGGCCACAATTTCGCCAGTACTTTACTTAGAATAAGCAACTAGGTCCTCACAACAATCCCTATTTTCCAGATGAGAGTGTTGAGGCTCAGAGAAGTAAGCAAATTGTTTAACTTATTCCAGCTCTCAAGTACACACACTGAAATATAGCCAACACCTTTGTAAAGATTACAATTGAATATATTCTTGTTTTGGGGTTGGCAAACTTTTTAGGTAAAAGACCAGACGTTTTAGGTTTTGCAAGCCACCTGATCTTTGTCTTAAAGACTTTCAACTCTACCTCTTGAAGGCAGCTATTTACAAAATGTAAATGAACAAATGTGACTGTGTTCCCACAAGACTTTATTTATAAATATGAAGACTGGGCCGGGTGCGGTGACTCACGCCTGTAATCCCAGCAATTTGGGAGGCCAAGGCGGGTGGATCACTTGAGGTCAGGAGCTGGAGATCAGCCTGGCCAACATGGTAAAACCCCATCTCTACCAAAAAATACAAAAATTAGCCAGGCCTGGTGGTGTTTGCCTGTAGTCCCAGCTACTTGGGAGGCTGAGGCTCGAGAATCGTTTGAACCTGGGAGGTGGAGGTTGCAGTGAGCCAAGATTGTGCCACTACACTCCATCCTGGGCAACAGAGTGAGAATCTGTCTCAAAAATAATATAAATAAATAAATAAATAAATAAGAATGGACAAGATTTAACTCATGAACTGCAGTTTGCTGACCCCTGTTCTAGTTAGAGTTATAACTTAATTTTCACAATAGTTAAGCATTCAGGACAACTGTGTTCATTGTGTCTCCCCAACAGAAAGTTTTGAATTTTAATTTCCTAACTCATAGAACTCATAGTAAAAGCCTCTTCCCATGGTCTATTAAAAAATTATGTTTTACTGTTTATCTTTAGCCTAAGACATATATTTAGACACTCAAATATATTTTAGACAGATCATCACAGAAGATAACATATATTAAATGAACAAATGAATATATAACCAAAGAAATAAATTATTGGTGTATATGGAGGCAGAACATCTTTACCAAAATCTGCCTCCTGTTTAGATAAATGTGTCAGATATTTATCAAAGGTCTCCTATATGTGAGGTATTCTGCTAAGAAGTGGAGTTGTATGAAAGAATAAGACATAATCTTTCCTTCCAAATGACTTAACTCTGGGAGACAAATAAATGACACAAGTGTAAGTATTACAGTTATGAAAGTTATGTCAACTTTTTCAGAGTACTCAGATATGGTAAATGCATTAGTCCAGAAATATTCTCAAATACAGCTTCCTACAGTACCAATCCATATGGTACTACTATTCAAGAAGTGCAAGAATCTATCCTCACACAGCAAAATCACAGTATGTCTACATTTAGCCTGGATTGAATTGATATCAGGATGGTCAAAATTAGAAACATGATTCCATATTGGATATTATTTTGCCATTTCCTTATTTTATTTTTTTAAACAAGTGATACTCTTCTCAAATTCAATATTGGTTCCTTAACCCCAACATTATTTTGGAAGTGAGTTACATAAATTCTATCCTTTGTAGCCTCTATGCTTTATTCTTTATCCTCATGCTTAACTGGTTTTCTCCAAATGCCTTTTTACTTCCCTTTCCCTTCACAGCAGCCATGCAACCATAACAGAGTTGAGCATAAGTAGGCTTTTTTTTATTGTGTAAAATGCATGAGACACCATAAAAATTGCCAATGCTAAACTGATAACAATTCAAGGAAGATAAATCAAATGCTAAAATATGTGGGAGAACGTATCAATACATAAAAACAGGGTGGGGGAAGTCTGAAATTATCACAGCATGGCTTCAAAAGGAAAGATACTAAGAAAGAGTTTGGAAAATAGTAATATTATCTAGATGAGATGAGTGAGTTTCATTTGTCACAACCCCAGGATCTGAGTCTTGCAGATTATTGTGAATGATGCTTTGAGTGTTATAATAGAACTAAAAGATGTGGAAGCATTTGATTTAATGCAAAGACATCAGTTTTGTCTGCCAAATCCCAAGAAAGACATCTACAAGCCTATCAATCAACATTAGGATCTCTGTGTTGAGCAAATGACATCCAAATCATAAAGCTGTCATCATTTAAAATGTATTTTTAAATCACCTCTCCACTACCATTTATAACGGATACATTTTTAACTCTGATAATTAATCAACTCTGACACATTTCCTTCCTTTTTGCCTTTTTCTCCTCTGAAATCCTTCTTTTATAAGAAGCCATTTTTAATTTCCCATAGGCAGAAAACCAGCCAACGTATTCAGGTCCCAAAGTTTCATCTATGATGAAGCTTTGGAAGTTTATGAATTAAGAAAGTTGAAAAGCAATCTTCACTGTAGATAGTATCTTGACATACATGTGTCATGATCAGAGTGACACTTCCCTTAGGAATAGAACCTCACTGCTCGTGACTATCTAAGGAAGGCATTGCTTGAAAATTATGTACCTCAAGTTCATGGCCATATCACATTTCCCCACGTCTTCAAGCACCAGTCCATCAGATAATTTCTCTTACAGAGATTCCAGTACTGTAATTTGCCTCTGCTTTAATCAACAGTGAGATAATATAGAAGCCGCATTAAATGATTCAGAATCATTTCATCTGCAGGAAACCCATTAGTCTAACCATATTTTCCCATACTTCTCAGCACCATGTCCTGTCATCTGGAAATAATAGATACCATAAAAGCAAATTCTAAAAGCTTAAAAAAATGCTAGGGCAGAGCACATGGTGTTTATTTGGAGGTTGATATTACCACAAACTAATCAAAATGGGGAATTTTTTCCAGTATATTTGAATTCGATTTCCGTATGAAATAATGCTAAAATGTTACATTTAAACATGATATATTTACATATTTACTTTAATAGATTGGAATATGCCAGATGTGCAAGTGTAGAATCATACTAATGTGGATGTTTTCATTTCCTGTAAATCAATTCATAAAGGTAAAAAAAAAAAAGGGAAACTGGCAGCTTCAGGGAGGGGTTCATGCATGTGAAACATTTTGAGTCAGTAGTCTAATGGTGCACCTCTGGTTATTTTTCATGTGCTGCCAGTCTTCAAGTACCCTAAATGTATTAGAAATTATAATTTAAAAACAAAATTATGAAAGTTTAATGCATGTATTTGGAAAGAGTCAAGGGCCTGGCAAGTGGAAATCTAAACATTTAGAATTTCATCATCCATGGGTGCTGAGTACCTGCTAGATAGGCTCTCCATAAATACTAATTGATAAAGGTTTTACTTTAAAAAAACAGATTCCATAGAACATTCTTCAATTCTCAGAGTGTGTCACCATAGCACTGTAAGTTATAACGAGGCTACTTTGTAGCCAGTAGAAGGAAGAGTTGGAAGAAATAAGGCCTCAAATGATAGGGTGATGGCAATAGCTGGAATGGATTCGACCTTTTTAAGTGAAGGAAAATTTCTAGTTATCAAGTTGCAGAAGGAGAAACTGGTAACATTATAATAATCAGTAGAAAATGCTAATCCTTAATGAGCGTTCCAAGTTCCTACCCCAAACTTCAAAGTTTACTAGGTCTTTGCAAGATGGGTGAAGAGAATGGTTATCAAGTAATAACAAATGCCTGTAGTGTTTTTAAATAGATAATGTAAATCGAATAAATAGTCTTAAGTGACTTATTTGATTGCTACACTATTTATGACAATACACTCAGCAAAGATTCATGTATTATTTTAGTGAAGGCAATAAAACTGCAATGGTTAAGAACTACTTTCCATTCCATATCTGTCTTTTAAACTCACTGTAAGTATCACAGGAGCTAATGAAGGTAAAATGGTTAATGCAATGTCTGGCTTTCAGTAAGTAAAAACATTAAACAATTCTTACCCTTATGGATGTGATGGTTAAAAAGGTAAACAAAGAATATAAGTAACTCGAGAATGGGAAAAAGAACCCAAGCCTTTTTGATCTATTAAAAACAAGAATCAACACTTTATGACTCTTATCACATGCGTGCATTAAATATTTTTGAAATATTAATTCATGTATTATTCACCATATTCTGATAATACAGATACCTTTATTCCCATTTTATGGATGAAAGAAATTTGAGCACACAGAGGTTATGTAATTTCCCCTAAGTCATAGACCTGGTATACAGCAGACCAGGAATTTTAATTTAACAGGCAAATTCCCACTATAGCTTATCTCCTAGACAATTGACTATGCAGCCTCCTCTTTTCATTTTTATTATAGCTATTAACAATGAAACTATTGACTCGTTTCTTATAACTATAAGCAATTTCAAAATAGCATATTTTGTGATAGCCTAGCAATTATGAGACCAAATATCACTGGGATCATTTTTCTCTTTATATTCAAGCCTAAACCAGAGCAGTATAAGTTTGTGCTAATTCTGCCTTATTATCTCCTCTGAGAATAAGCTGAAAGCTTTATACTATGAACAGGAAAGATGTCTGTCTTCATGAGAACTAAGATCCCATGCCAATAAAAATGATAAAGAATAAAAGTGTTTTGTTTTGAATTCATTGTTTGACTAAAGCACTTAAACCCCAAATGTATGATCCCAGAATTATCTAGGTGTCTATTATCCTTCATAATGTGAAAGACAATTTAAATTTGATTTTAAAGTATCCAAGGAAACAAAACTGGGTGAAAAATGGGATGAAAAGGAGAGAAAAGAGAAATATCGCAAATGCCTTTCAAAAATATTCTACCCACACTACAGTTTTGGGCAACATTGTCAGAAGAGAAACATTTAACACTCCCTTTATTTAAAGTTGGATTTGTTTAACTGGCCAGGGCTTAAGAAAATGTTATGCCTTTTCTGTGGGAACATTTTCTAAGAACGAATTTAACTTGGCTTCTATGAAAGTTGTTTTTGTTGTTTGGAGTTTTTTAATGTTAGTATTTGAAATGACTTTGTTTTCTTTGGGATGGAGGGAGCAACTTTTCATACAATTTAGTGGTTTCATGAAACCACCTCCACTGGACTCTCATATATTCCATGTACTATATATAGTATATATTTCAGCTGGGTTTGTTTTCCCAAAATCCAAGAACTTTTACATAAAAGTTGCTCAATTTCAGAAAGATTTAAACCACAGGGAAGATAATTCTAGATGACACTGAACTACAGGGGTTTCCTAAGCAAACTGCATATCATTTCACCTCTCTCAGCGGTCTTCAGTTTTGCATCTTAGGGCCTCAATTTAAAAGCTACCATATTCTGCTTCAATGTATGTCTGATTTAGAAGCCCAGACAATTTTGCTTCAATCAATGCAACACCCTGAAGCTCCTTCCTCCATCTCCACATTTCCTCACATTCAGCCCTGTCTCTCCTGACACATACACTCAATACAGGTAAATCTAAGAGTCCAAACATGGTTTTGGACTGTACTTGGTTTCTCTTTCAACCACAAGAACATTATGCAACCTCAGAACAGCTCTAAGCCAGATTCCTGTTCAGGTGACACAAGACAGCCTGATTACTGTCTTTATTTACTACCTGGCACTTGGGGAGTTCCAAGGAGGGTTTGATGAGAAACTTTTTGTATTTTTTAAAATTAAAGTTAGGAATTAGGAGTCATGCATTTTTTTTCCTTTTGATTATCATAGACAACCTGGAATAAGTTGTACAATAGATATGGCATAAAACCAGAATTTGTCTTTCAACCCAACTCAAACATGGAAAATTGGACTAGAGTGTTTTATACCATGTTTGAACAGTGATTTAGGAGAGTTTAATGATGAAACGCCTTACCAGAGTGTGAGAAAAGTGAAGAAAAATCAAAAAAGGAACAATAAGACACAGAGTGGTGCTTACTCTAGACCCAAAAAAGAAAGGGGAGTTTATTTACCATCAGGCAGCAGCTATAGCTTCAGGAAAAAGATTGAGGTCACAGCAGGAGGACAATCACTGCCAACCCTCTCTTTCTGTTTGTTATCTGCTCCAGTCTCTCCTATTGCCAAAGCCAGCTGGAAGCCAGAGGGCAAGGGAATCCTCTCCTACAATCCAGGCAGGTCAGCCTCCCAGGGCACAGGGCCAAGTAAACTGGTGAATGGATCTGGACAGGCAAACGGAATTTCCAGCAAAAACATACTACGGATTATGTTTAAAAAATGGTAGATTAATCAATTGATAGATTGAACAGAAGCAATTTATTTGGCAGGCAAACGGAATATCCAGCAAAAACATACTACGGATTATGTTTAAAAAATGGTAGATTAATTAATTGATAGATTGAACAGAAGCAATTTATTTGGACCCTATTTAATTCAAATATGTTAAAATGTTGAATACCCTTTGTATCACATCCACTGTAAGTGAAGTCTGAAAACTTTCTCCTACCAAAGCCGAACTACGTTGAAACTATATAGGCACACCTCTATGAATAAAAACATTTATTAACCAAAGTATTGCTTTCTTTCAAAATAAATCACTTTATACTTCGGGGGAAAAAAAGATTGTAATTGGATCTTTCCCATTCTGTCTTTGCTCTGGGATTTTAAAAGGCATTCTGCAACATTTTCAATTCAGGTTTAAAAACCAAGATTATGAGATTCTGGGAATTGCAAAATGATCATTTTTCCAATAAAAATGGTTTTGAGTGATCACACTAGACTGTTTCTGTAAACTGAACTGAGGTCAGAGGATAAACATTTCTGTTCAGTAACTGTTGTTATAAAAAAGCATTGCCATATTAAGAAATGTTACAGTAGGTAGCTAGCCAGGCATAAGCAGGCAGGAGAGGGCTCCCCCAACCGACACCAAGAATGTCAGGTGACCACAGGATGATGGTCAGGAAGTTGTCACACTGCCTCTCTAAAATAACAATTGTTCACAGCCAGTGCCGGAGAAAAGCTGTTTCTCAATAGATAAAAACAACTGAAACTGGTGATCAGTTCCCAATAAGATCTTAGGAATTGGGAGAGTGGGCTCAAGCATGCACATTAAGAGGCAAAATGGTGGAGTTTAACTGGAATATGACCTTCTGGGGGCATTCCACTGGAAAACGAAAGAACGCGTCTGGTAAGCATGAGTACGACTGCAGTAAATACACTGCACGTGCTCCCCTTTCAAGCCCTGACAGGCCATTGTGCATGTGGACAACGTACCATAAAGGAAGAATCAGGGGAGAAGGGATACAAGACCTCAGAAGTATGCCAACATTCAAAACCCCAAGTCAAAAGGTCAAACCACACATTTGTGCTTCAAATGGCTCAGTTGGGTCTCTTCCAAGTGTACTTTCCTTCATGTGGTTCCTGCTCTAAAGCTTTTCAACAAACTTTCACTCCTGCTCTAAAACTATCCTTGGTGTCTTCTTCTGCCTTATGCCTCACAGTTGAATCATTTCCTCTGAGGAGGCAAGAATTGAAGTTTCTACAGATTTGCTGTACGGATTTGCTGCCAGTAACTTGCATAACTTCCACCAGTAACAGAAATAGTGGAGAAATAAAAAATAAACTAATTATAAAAAAGACCCAGCTGCAACCATCTACCCTGGGTGTTAATGAAGTTAGCTATTTAGCCAAGTAATTGGATGCCTTTTCTAGCCTTTGTTGACTCACAAGCAATAAAATAAAATATGTAAATACTTCATTTCCCTTGTGCTAGGGTTCCACTGACAGATACCATGGGATTCTGACCTTGCAGCAGCTAGACACTTTTTCAAAAGGACCAGAGCCACTCCCTGGCCATGACGGATCAAGGACTGTATGAATTCTCATTGCCAAAAAGTAATATTAACACAGTAATTGGGGCAATTAGAATCTGGTCCAGGTACCCACAAAAATAAACAGTGACTTTTTCAAGTTTCATACATAACCTACTTGACATCGAATTATTAAAAATTATCTAATACAAGATGCACACCTGCCACTACCTTGCTCTACAGGCCAATGTGAGAAAGACAAAGGAAAAGAGAGAGAAACAAGCACTTACACATGAGGAGCCTGTTTGAATTAAGCTCCACAACAAGTCCTAAGACTGGTGGATAATTAAGGGAAATATCTTTGTATTTACAAATGAAAAGGTGTTCACTCTTTCTCAGGCCATATCAGACACAGAAGAGTATAAGCCCAGTTATGCAGCCTGTTTGCTCACCCAGTTTCTGCCATACTGACAACCCTTAACTCCTCAAGCCAGTAGCCCTTTATTTCCCTTGCAACTTTTGCCCATTTGCTTTGTTCTGGTGGGGTATGCATTCCCTGTCTTGTTGCATGGCTCCTATTCAAACATGCCCCCTTCCCATTCTCTAACCCTGGAGGTGTGACCATTTCCTGCATTTCTCCCTCTAGATAGATGGTAAACCCTGTGAGGACAAGAACTGTGTCTGCGTGTCCTCTTCTCAGTACCTAACACAGGGCTTCACACATAGTAGATCCTTAATAAATATTTGTTCAATGCATGAATGAAATTCTCATCTAACTTTAATTATAGAACTATACAGTAACCTGCCAGAAGGCATGTTTTCTTTGTCTCTTCTTTTCTTTTTTAATATGGGAAACTATATCAAAACTTTCCCATAGCTTTTGTACTCATAATACTCTGAGTAGGTTTCTGGAATGTCATAAACAGCAATCCCTTGCCACATCATTGTAACAAAGAGTCCTGCTGCCAACAGAGCTGCAAACCGCAATGCAGACAGAGCTGGGAATCTTGCATTCAGTTCATTCTGTGATTGTGTTTATGTAGACTTTCTCTTTACAAGAGCTCAAGAGAGAAGGTATTAACCCTCACAGTGTTTTGTGAAGATGTCTCTTCTCTCCTATTAATATATACTAAGGAGATTAAAGTGACTAACACCGAAAACTACTGACATTGTTCACTTAGTACCAAGAAAACCTCCTGGTCTGGCAGGTGTGGCTTAGAACCCAGCATCACAGGAGAAATCCCAAAACTGGGGCTTAGCCTGGGTGGCCACGTGGGTTCTTGGCTTTGTGCAGGAATGAATTCAAGTGAGCCCACATAGTAAAGTGAAGGCAAGTTTCCTAAGAAAGTAAAGTAATAAAAGGGTGGCTACTCCATAGGCAGAACAGCCTTGAGGGCTACTGGGTGGCTATTTGTGCAGTTATTTATTGATTATATGCCAAACAAGGGGTGGATTACTTGTGAGTTTTCTGGGGAAGGTGTGGGGAAATTCCTGGAACTGACCATATGGGGTAACTTGTGGACATTGCCATGGCATCTCTAAACAGTCATGGTGCTGGTGGGAGTTTTATTTAATATGCTAATATATTATAATTAGAGTATAATGAGCAGTGAGGGTGACCAGAAGTTTCTTTTATCACCCTCTTGGTTTTGATGGGTTTTAGCTGTCTTCTTTATGGCATCCTGTTTTATCAACTGAGTCTTTGTGACCTGTACCTTGTGAAACCAGTCTTGCAGGATAGAACTCCTATCAAACTAGTAGTCAAAATTTCCAAAGACTTAGGAGAGGGTGGCCACAGTACAGGATATGTTTTTCTGTTTTGCTGACTGGCAGAACTTTTTAACTTCTCTGAGGCTCACTGGATAACGCAGAACTTGCAGAGTCATTGTAAGAATAATAAAAATAATAAAATAATAAATATAGTAAAAATAATAAAATCACACACTTATGTACACATACACACATAAATACACATACATATTTACATTTATACATATATATACACACACATGCCCATGCTCACACACATGCACACATCCACACACACACACACACACAAACACATATGCCTAGATCAGTATCTTGCACAAAGGAGGTATTAGATTATTAAAAGTTTATCACTTTTACTACTGTTACATCAAGATGTTAGAAGGATGGACAAAATATTTAGCTGCCAATTTTCAATACCCAAGAACTCTAGAATTTCAAGATATACAGAACTATAAAACAACAAGAAATGTGTTAAGTAGAACATAGAGTATAACAGCAAAAAGGCTTTCCTGGAAAAACATTAACTACACTAAGTAAAATATTTTAAAAAGGGAAAAAAATAGAAAATGAACTTGAAATAACAAACTGAGGTGTTCTTAAGGCACATTTTATCTCTGTGTAAGATAAGAAGGGAAGGTCAACTGATAAATGTCTAAAACAGTCCAACGTTTTAAATATTTTTGTAATTTCTATGCTTACAAACATACAGACATGAACTGTATTTAATACGCATACTTTGGAACACAGCATTTATTCCCAGCAGAAGTCCCAGTGGGAGCCCTGGTTATAGGACTCAGCATTCAGATGCCCTTACCATGGTCTGGAGGGTCAGAGGGATAAACCTTCCTATGGTTGGTTTTGTACAAAGAACAAAGCAACCTCCTGGGAAAACATTTCTGCTGGTCAACAGGAAGTCTGGTCCTCCCCTTATGCTTGTGCTAATTATGCAGTGTATATAACTATCTCACAAATAAGAGCACTAGAAGATGAAATTTTCTCTGCCAAACCTCCCTTCATCAAGCTTTGTGCCAAGACACACGGCTGGATACAACACAGAAGGGGCACTTTGTTTCATTTCAACCACAAAAAATCCCTAGCTTCAACACCGAGGGAGGTAAGGTAGTAAAGCTCAGTGCTGGAGAGAGGAATAAAGCCGGGGTGCATGCTATTAAATTTCTTCCTTACTTCACTCTTTTCTACCAGAGATTATAGCCAAATGAGGAAAAGTAAATGGTGAGAAATATCAAGAGAGAGGATAGTTCACAGACATTTCTACAAATTACCAAGTACCCACAGAAATAGTGGTGGGAATTGTGTAAAGAATAGAAACAGAGTTTTCCTTGAGGCAATTGCTGTAGCCCTTGGGACATGAGATGAAGATGCTGGTCCCGGCTGTGGGAGTGCCAACCTAATGCTGTAAGGAAGAGGATGCATGGAAGACACTGATCACTGGGAAGAGCGGAAATCAGTAGAACATCACTGAGAGAGGCAGGCAAAGCGAAGAAGTAAGTGACAAAAGCCTTGCAGCAGCTGAGTGCATGCTCTTGAAAAATGGTAAATGTAGATGGAGAGAAATCCAGGGCAATTGCCATTCTGAGAATGAACTGCCTCAAAATTTACTAGGGAGCTTTGATAAATAAAATTTCTGGCCACACTCTGAGAGATTTGGTAAATTTGAATTCACATCCTGGAAATCTGAATCTTTAAGATGTCTCCTAGGTACTACCCTGGATTTGAAAACAACGCATGTAGAGTGAGAACAGTAGATAATCCCTGGAGACCTTCATTTCTTGCTGAGGAATACTCAAGAATTGATCAGAAGGGTTGAAGCTTCTGCAGAGTAGAAATAGACAAAACAGAAAAATACATTTTTCTTACAGTTTGTATATCCATATCCTTTTAGTGACTATATCAGAGTAGCTTAGCATCTTTTTGGTGTTTATGGAAGAACTAGGAAGCATATTTCAATAGTAAAAATAAATATTTTTAAAGACACTTGCTTAATTGGCAAAGCAATCACAAGAAAAATGTGCATTAAATATCTACAGAACCAATAGTTGGTATGGATTATTTATTTGGTTTCAATATTTTCTTTCAATAATATTGAAAATTTGTAGTAAGTAAGAAAAGTTTTAGGTATTTTGAGAGTTTGGGTACAGGAGCAATGAAA
The DNA here is from genome assembly GCF_028858775.2 of Pan troglodytes. Classification (NCBI taxonomy): domain Eukaryota; kingdom Metazoa; phylum Chordata; class Mammalia; order Primates; family Hominidae; genus Pan; species Pan troglodytes. The sequence continues at coordinate 20,424,053 of NC_072401.2, forward strand.
TAAAATTCATATTTTAAATTCAATTTTAAATTCACATTTTAAGTTCACAAATTAAATTTACTGAAAATGTACACACCAATAAATTATCAATTTGTAAATTCCTAAAGGTACGCATTACAGAGTTTCCAGCAAAACAATTTGGTTTTTAATAATTCGCTTTCTTTTGTGAACACTAGATAACTGAATAAGTGGAGGAAAAGAAATGAATAAAAACAGAAAATTAATAGATTCTCTATGGACCCCAATAGTCAACATTATACGAATAGAATATATTCCTTAAGTACACCAGGATTGCTTAAGTACACAATCTTAAGGTGTACAGTATCTATGTCCTCACAACTAGAAATCAAAAGAATGTTAGAATTGAACATATGTATTTATCTGATTATTGAATTATAAAGTTGAAAAAACTGCAGAAAACATTCTTTGGGAGAATAAAATTATTTTTTTCTTTATAGTCAACGTTTAACATTATTGAATGCAGGTAAACCTTAAAAAGTATAGCATCCACTTACGAAGAATCTTATCATTCAAATTTATAGCAGCCAGTCCTGTTTGCATCTTGGGCTAAAGATCTTCTTCTTCAAATAGGACTTTTCACCTGGAGCTGTATACCTGTTCCCACCACCGTGTTACTAAAAATTATCTGGTGAAAGCACCAGTGGCTACTCTACATCAGCATATCCTAAAATGTTTCTGATGTTTAATAATCAATATTTTTAATGAGTGAATCAATAACAAGTCAGAATTGGCATGTGACCTTAGTTGTTCCAATGCACTGTTTGTGCATTGTGGTGTCTAGAAGATTCTCTATGCAACAACATAGACCTCTTTCCTATCTGCTGCACAGCTGTTATGAGATTAGGTCTTGATTTTAGTGTAGTTCCTATTTTATTCTCCCCATTCATTGAAAATAGCTTTTCCTTTTTATGATTTTTCTCTAAAGCAATGATAACTATTCCACTTACCTGTCACTTAAAAAGGATATTTCTTACTTTTAACTAAAAAGATCATTGTCACCATGGTGATGCTATTTATATCAGGTAAAATAGAGTTCCAGCTGGGATGGACTTCACAACCAGTCTCTCCAACCACCTTCCAATTCCTGCCATTGTTGTTGTAGGAACCCACTGTCCAGTTTCCCTGGTGCAGCATACACAGAGCACACCAAGTCTAATGCTCCCAAGGTACACTCAAGATCTTTTCTGTCTCTGACCCCAGTGTCTTCCACAGTGCTTTGCATTGGGTAAGTTTCATAGTTCCTGTAAAACTGGAAAGCTGTCACTCAGAATGGCCTCTTGCCTTGGTCAGTCCATGCACATGATACAATTGCTTCTGAAACTGCATCCAATTGGTTAGACTTCAGGAGCAACAGGGAAAGTGTAGCATTAGTTGCTGTTATTGCACAGCCAACTGGCCACACAATGTAGCATATGAGGTAGGGAAGAGAGGATGATTTCTTCCTTCCTATTCTTGATTCTTTGCTGAAACGCCCACCTCAGATCTCTTTAGTCTGAGAATCAGGGTCATTCCTATGGTTTAAAAGGCCAAGAAGTACCAGAACAAGGAGCAAGGTAGTTGTATCAGCTTTTTTCTTGTATTAATTATTTTTTGAAATGGGCATTGTAGAGTAATAGTGGTAGTAGTAGTCCTTTGTAACATAAATTTGTCTGTTGCTTTTCTTATCCAATGAGATATGAAGAAGTCTAGTCATCAGCTTAAATGCTTCTGGGTTCACACACTCTATGGCCTGGCCAAAGTGGAAACTTACCATACACACTGGATCCAGGTTTTGATAAGACAAATTTTATGTTAGTGTTCTCTGGTTTTATTCCTATTTCTAACAACAAAAGTTATGTTTTTATAAAACAGTTTAATAAACATATGAATATAAAAATGAGACAATGGCTAACAAAAAAGTGAGAAGATTTAGTTCTGCTAGCAAACAAATAAAACCAAAGGTACCTAGAGTCAATAAAATGATGAAGAGAAAAAAATTGATTTTATTCAGATTTAAACCCTATTCATGAAGTCAGCACACCTGAATATGTCAAATATGTTAAATACTTGATGAGTCATGGGTTTATTAACTTACTTTGTCCCAAAAAAATCTAAGGCAGATGTTCTTATCAAAAAAGCTCAGACCCTTATAAGATAGATTTCAATTTAATACAATTTTTAAAAATATTTATTAAACATCTGCTATATACGTCTCAGAAAGGATAAGAAAGATGACTCTAAGATCCGTAAGACTAAGGAGTATATTATCAATCATATATATAACAGCCACAAGAAGATTAAACACCTAGGAATATATTTAACCAAGGAGGTGAAAGATCTCTGCAAGGAGAGCTACAAAACACTCACAAAAGAAATTATAGAGGACACAAACAAATGGAAAAAACATCCCATGCTCATGGATTGAAAAAGTTGATAGTGTTAAAATGTCCACACCGCCCAAAGCAATCTACAGAGGCAATGCAATTTCTGTCAAATTATCAGCATCATTTTTCACAGAATTAGGAAAAGCAATCCTAAATTTCATACGGAACAAAACTATAGCCCAAATATCCAAAGCAATCCTAAGCAAACGAAATAAACTTGAAAAATCACATTACCTGACTTAAAATTATTTAAGGCTACAGTAACTAAAACAGCATGGTACTGGTACAAAAATAGACACATAGATCAATGCAACTGATTAGAGAACCCAGAAATCAAGTCACATACCTACAATGAACTGATCTTTGAGAAAGTCAACAAAAATAAACAATAGAGAAAGGAAGCAATATTCAATAAATGGTACTGGAAAAATTCGCTGCCCATATTCATAAAAAAACTGGACCCCATCTCTCACCATGTACAAAAATTAACTCAAGATGTATCAAATACTTAAATATATTTAAGACCTGAAACTGTGAAAATCTTAGAAGAAAACCTAGGATAATCTATTCTGGACACTGGCATAGGCAAAGAATTTATTATAAAGACCTCAAAAGCAAATGCAACAAAAACAGAAATAGACAAATGGGACTTAATTAAACTAAAAAGCCTCTGCACTGCAAAAGAAATAGTCAACAGAGTAAAGAGACAGCCTATAGAATGGGAGAAAATATTTGCAAATTATGCCCCAAACAAAGTATTATTAATTCCAGACTCTATGAAGAACTCAAACAACTCAACAAGCAAAACAACAAACAACCCCATTAAAAAGTGGGCAAAGGACATGAACAGACATTTTCCAAAAGCAGATATACAAGTGGCCAACTAACAGAAAAACATGCTCAACATCACTAGTTATCAGAGAAATGAAAATTAAAAACACAATGAGATATCATCTTACATCAGTCAGAATGGCTTTTTGTTTTTGTTTTTGTTTTGAGAAGAAGTCTCACTCTGTCACCTAAGCTGGAGTGCAGTGGCACAATCTCCACTCACTCCAACCTCTGCTTCCTGGGTTCAAGCAATTCTTCTGCCTCAGCCTCCCAAGTAGCAGGGACTTACAGGTGAGCACCACCACACCTGGCTAATTTTTGTATTTTTAGTAGAGATGGGGTTTTACCATATTGGCCAGGCTGGTCTCAAACTCCTGACTTCATGATCTGCCCGCCTCGGCCTCCCAAAGTGTTGGAATTACAGCCATGAGCCACCACACCTGGCCAGAATGGCTATTATTAGAAAGTCAAAAAACAACTGATGTTGGCTTGAAGGCAGAGAAAAGGGAACATTTATACACTATCGCTGGGAATGTAAATTAGTACAACTTCTATAAAAACAGTATAGGAATTTCTCAAAGAACTAAAAATAGGACTAACATTTGACCCAGTAATTCCATGACTGGATATCTACTCAAAGAAAAATAAATTGTTATATTAAAAGAACACCTGCACTTATATGTTTATCACAGCAGTACTATTCACAGTAGCAAAGTCAAGGAATCAACCTAAGCATCCATCAATGTTTGATTGGATTTAAAAAATGTGGTATGTATACATCATGGAATAATATGCAGCCACAAAATAAGAACAAAATCATGTCCCTTGCAAATGATTTTGGATGAAGCTGGAGGTCATTATCCTAAGTAAAATAATTCAGACAGAAAACCAAATACTGAATATTCTCACTTATAGGTGGAAGCTAAACAATGGGTAAACACGGATATAAAGATGGAAATAATAGACACTGGGGACTCCAAATGTAAAAAACCTGCATATGTACCCTCTGAATCTAAAACTTAAAATATATATTATTAAATGTTTACGCAATGGATATTGTAATTAACCTGATTTGATCATCATACAATATATACAGGCACTACAATATCACACTGTACCCCATAAATATGTAAACTTACTGTGTATCAATTATAAATAAAAACTAATCACAAAATCTTTTAAAGGCTAAGAAGTGTATCATATCTGTTTTTCACTAGTTCCTAGCACAATAACTGGCCTATAGTAAGCAATCAGTAAGTGAATATTTATATAAGGAATAAATTCATTCCCTTTCTTCCAGGGACTAAAAACATAGCTTTCGTGATTGGATTGCTTTCCTAGTCCAGGAAATATTTTCACACACCTGTTTGTTCCACACACCCCTGGGAGATAGGCAGGAAAAAATATCATTTGTTTTGCCTGTCTGATGAAGCAACTAATTATTGGAGAGTTAAAGCAATTTACCCAAAGCCAGGAAGTTAAGAAGGAACAAAATTGGGAATACTCTTTCCCCTATACCAGGACACCTGGGTGTATTAGTCCATTTTCACACTGCTATGAAGACATGCCTGAGACTGGGTAATTTGTAAAGGAAGGAGGTTTAATAGATTCACAGTTCCACATGGCTGAGGAGGCCTCAAGAAACTTACACTCATGGTGGAAGGGGAAGCATGCACATCTTACACAGTGGCAGGTTAGAGGAGTGAAGTGTGAGCACATGAAAAACTGCCACTTTTAAAACCATCAGATCTCATGATAACTCACTCACTATCACGAGAACAGCATAAGGGAAACTGCACCCATAATCCAATCACCTTCCATCAGGTTCCTCCCTTGACATATGGGGATTACAATTCAAAACGAGATTTGGATGGGGACACAGAGCCAAACCATATCACTGGAGCAACATAGTTAGGTCCTAAGCCATCTCCGTGGTTTACTTTTAAACTCACCTCATGGGGAGCATAATCATCAGAATGCTCCTCCCTTGGTCCATGTAAAGATATTTCATTCAGAAGGTAACCTTCAAATACCACCATGCTTTGCAGACAAGAACTGACATCTCTTGAGTTCTGATTATGTGACTGGCACAGTGCTACATTTTACACGTGTTAGCTTATTTAAACTCCCTAATTAGTGTCTAATATAGGTATCATTTCCCATTTGAGGCATCAGAAATGGGAAAATTAAATAACTTGCCCAAGGTCAAAGTTGGTAAGTGAGAGAGCTAGGATTTCAACAATATTAGTCTTGTTTCAAAGCTCATTGTCTTTACTTTATTACACACTGATTCCAAGAAATGAAAATTAGCTACTCTTCACAAAATATCTGGGGACTCCTGCCCTAAGAAATAACTGAGCATGATTTCAGTGAACCTCTCTAATAAGAAGTAACCCTGGTTTCCTTTGATCGGAAAGAATGCTTCAGAACTGTGTGGTGTTTACAAAGCCTTTCTCCAGGAATTGCTTTCTTTCTCTGAGATGTGAAACCACAAACTAGTTGCTTTGGGTAATTAAAGGTTCTTTGCACCATCTGAATGTGTCAACAGCAAATATCCTGGGTAAATTTCAAGTAAGTAATTGCATTCTGCCAATCTGAAATGCCTTTCTAATTTCTTTCCTTAAAATATCCACTTACTGTACCTTTTACTGTGGCTGTATATAATTTTAAAATAACCAAGACTATGCAATCAGTTGTGCCAAATAAGAGTAAGAATATGAACATTCATTTGGTGAATATGTCAAAGTCTTCTATGTCATTGGATAGGAGACAACCGTTAAGTTTTGGGAACCCACTTTTCTCCTTATATATCAGATTTCCAAGGATAATTAAAGCAACCAGAAATGAAAGTTGATTATTTCTTCTTTTTCGATTTCACCTTTACCTGTAGTAGTGTGGGTAAATCAATTTATTCATATTATAAGAACTTTCTCTTTCAAGAAAAAATGTCTATTGAAATATTACATTTATAACCACAGACAACCTAATAGACAGGATATTTTTAAAAGAGCTCCACTCTAGAAGATAAGGTGTCACCCTAAAATCCATCACATATGCTTTATTATAACAAGTCATATTATGCCCTAAAGGGGAAAAAATCTCAACAGCAAGCCATAATTTGAAGGAGGCTTTACTCATAGGAGTTAGTAGGAAGGATTTCCCTACAGTAGATCACTTTAAAATGTTTTGGCAAATCAACTGGATAAGTAAATAGTACAAGTAGAAAATATACATATTTTATAAATTAATTTCCAGAGCAAAAGCCCTCACATAATTTGCTTTTAAAACTAATCCTTCCCACTCAAGGATATGGTATATAATCAAGCAATTTATAAACTAATGGTCTAGCTAATAATTCTGTAATTGCTATGAAAGCAAATGAACCAATTGTTAATCCTACTAAAAGCATTTGAAGTGGTTTTATAAGAGAGCTCCCATACCCATGTAATACAACCACACTAAACACACACACACACATTCACACACACATACAAACCCACACTCACACAGAGAGTTCATCTTACTTCCAAAAGTAGTTTTGTATTTATGCCTCAGAGTTTTGAGTCATATAAAGGCAGAAAAATTGGCATAGGAATATGTATCTATTCCATTTCCATAGAGACTGAATGTTTCTTATTTCTGTATTGCATGAAAATTATCCATTTTTCAAATTGTCAAAAAAGTCATTATGCAGGGTCACTAACTACAAAAAAAAATGGCTGTTTGCTTCAGGTCAACTTTACCAATGCCTCATGTTGGTCACCTAGAGCCCATAATTTTTATACATAGTAAAAGGTCCAGAGGCCACAGTTATATTCCAATGGAAAGAAAAGGGAAACTATTGGATTATGAGTTTGAAGCCATTCTTCGGGAATGGAAGGTGTCAAGTGACTGAAGAGCATCCTTGGCGTCAATTATGGAACCATTTTCAATCAAACTTAACTTTAATTCTCTGTCCCTTTCTAGAGGTTTCTAGTCCTGGAACTTGAAAACCATTATATCCAACTTCTAAAACTAAAATATCAGATGAATAGTTTAAATTAGTGAAACAGTTTAAGTGTGTGTGTATGTTAATTGGCTGGAAAGATACCAGGATTCTCAGCAGTCCTCAGACAACAGAAGAGATTAAATGCAAGAAGTAAAAGATAATTAAGGCAGGCTTGATTCTAGAATGAAAGCCTATACACTCCCATGTTGGCTCTTTGTTCTACCCATGGTGCTATATAATGAATGATTTTCTTCTCCCAATTGTCTACAAAATATAAACTCTTGGGGTACAGACCTTGTCTTCTAATATTAACTCTCTCGACAATATTTGTTTTGACCATAACCTGGCTTGAAAAAGATCCTCAATGAATGGTAATTAAATTGCTCTTGGTGCTTTGCGTAGTAAAGGAAACCATTTCTAACCTAACTTTCTCACATTACCTTTCATTGTTTCCCAACATTAACTCCATATATCTGTCCATGATGACATATTACAAAAAGCAATATGAAGCTCCCTCATCCTTTAGGAAATTAATTTTGTATTTTTGTATCCCTACAAATGAGGTAATGATGAATTTAAGAGGACTTATAAGAAACACTTGCTATGGGCTGAACCATCCTTTTGTTCCCTGGTCATTCTTTAGCTAAGCCGAGTTCATAATTTCTTGTTACTGTAAAGGTTTTGACAGCTACATAGTCACTGCAAAAATATGCTTCAGGCCCTGAAGTAATCCATCTCATTAGTGCCTGACCTTTGATCCACAAAAAAAGAGTAAGGAGTTAAATATTTTACATGCTTCTCATGGCAAAATGTTACTTCTCTGTAAAACAGCAATTCAGAAAAGAGACTGGAAGATATACAAGGTTTCATAGAGAGAAAAGAAAATCAGTCAATGTATGATAATCATGATTACTAAAGGTTACTAAAATATCTAATACATTTTCTCCACATGCTTTTAGATGGCCACACAATAGGAAGGAGAATTGAACTCACATGATATCTTGACATTTTTTAATCAATGGAGCAGAAGCAATGATAAAGATAGATTAAAATTTGTTCCTAGCAGATACATCACTTTATTACAATTGGCTACCATCTTAGAAGTAATGGGGCAGCAGTAATCTTGGGTTACTCCTTATTGTAATAGAAAGCAAAGAGGAGGCACTAGCATGTAATAAATGCCTACTTAGTCCCACACATTCTTCATGTATTATTTCATGTAATCCTCACAAAAACTCTATTTGGTAAATATTGTTATTCTTATTTTACAAGGGATAATAGTGAGCGAAATTAAACATCTTGCTCAATGTCACACAAATAATAAATAAACAAATTAGAATATATGTCCGGTTCTACACACACCAACCTCTATATAGAACTGTTTAAACAACTCAGAAATAACTAGAAAGAGAAGAATAAAAATGTTCTGGGATTTGCAGTGGAATATTTATTACGTTAAATTCAAACACCTTTAGGAGGCTGAGGCAGGTAGGTCACGAGGTCAGCAGATCGAGACCATCCTGGCTAACACGGTGAAACCCCGTCTCTACTAAAAATACAAAAAATTAGCTGGGCGCGGTGGCGGGCCCCTGCAGTCCTAGCTACTCGGGAGGCTGAGGCAGGAGAATGGCATGAACCCGGGAAGCAGAGCTTGCAGTGAGCCAAGATCGCACCACTGCACTCCGGCCTGGGTGAAACATCAAGACTCTGTCTCAAAAAAAAAAAAAAAAAAATCAAACACCTTTATTGTATATTGTATTTCGATATTAGCACACTGTTGAAAAGTAGTACATGCTACATACTTCTGGAAAAGTATTAGAGCATTTTCAAATTCAAGATTTCTAACTAATAATTGTATTTTAAGCTTTTATGCCAAAAATGATATTATTCTTTATATTCTTTAGATCTTATACAGATGATCCTAGAATATTTTATTCTATAATTTAGAGACTTTATAATATAAACATATACAGAATTTAAGGTTCAGATATCTTCAAGTTACTTCATATCCAGTGACTTTGGAACCAAGAAAGATTATTCAAGTATAGTTTCATTAGATTTGGGGATGAAGAAGGCATATAGTAAATTTATTCCCGTGAAATCCCATTGCCAAAGAAGAGAAAATATTACTCAATTAAGAGAATAGGGAGGGTGGAGAATTTACACTGACACTTTGTAGTGTAATTGGTGTCAACATTTTTCTCAAAAAGAAGGATGGCATAGACTAGGTAAGTTTCCATTACTCGCTCACCCAGTGAATCCGGCTGATGAGTTTAATCAACAGATTGCAACATCTTTTTGCCTTAGTCCATTCAGGCTACTATAATAAAATATCATAAGCTAACTAACTTATAAATGATAGTGACATTTCTCACAATTCTGGTGGTTGGGAAGTCCAAGATTAAGGCATCAGCTGAAACAATGGCTGGTGAGAGCATGTTTCCTGGCTCAAAGATGATACCTTCTCACTGCATCCTCACATGGTGGAGGGTGAAATGCAGCTCTCTGGGGCTTCTTTTATATGAGTATCAATCCCTCTCAAGAGACTCTGCCCTTATGAACTTATTACTTCCCAAATGCTCCATTTCCTAATACTGTGGGGTGAGAATTTCAACATATGAATTTTGAGGAAATATAAAACATTTATTCCATTGCACTTTCCCAGTGAAAAACTACATGGCCTTTGAAATCTTACTAAGTATTTTTACTCCTCTTAGCATTTCAAGCAAATACCACCAATCAATAATTTAAATTGGTTTCTATACCAGTTAGACCTTATGTTAACTGAATGTAGCAGAATTCTCAAATAACAGTGGTTTATTATATCATATAAATGAAATCCAGGTGTAGACAGGCTAGGGATGTTATGTTGTGTCTACAAAGTACTTAGGACTTAGGATTTATTTAGCTTTCTATTCTGTGAACCTGAGCACTAAATTCTATATTTAATTTCACTTTATGGTTCATGTTTGATTCATCTTGTCAGCATGTAAAAGTTAGGGTTTTATTAGCAGTGCAAAACAACCATAAGGACATAAAGATATTTATTATAGGGATTAGACCTTGTATAATTGTGGGAAATTGTTGAGTTGCCCATGTTGCTGCTATGTCTGATCAGTCAGCAGGGATCACAGTCAAGGATATGGGAAAGCAAAGAAACATTTGAATGCATAAGGATAAGATTGAACCCATGAGGATGCACTGGACACTACATCAGTCTCTCAAACCCACAAGCGTACAACTTTATTATGCAGGCCATCTGAGAAGACCTAGAAGACTCTGATACAGATCTGCACAAGGGCCTGAATATGTACACCAGGATTCAAAGACAATAAAGAAGATTCAGCTACCGTCCCACCAGGCACCTCATGGTGGCTGAAGTTTAAACCATCATATCAACATTCTAGCCAGTAATATGGAGAGTGTACTTTTCATCTGAATCAGTTCTTTTTTCTCTCTCTCTTACAAAATTTTCAGCATATGATACCCTATTGTTAACTATAAGCAAACTGGTACAGTATTTTCATAGAAATTTTACACCTTGCATGAAAAGTTCAATACCCAAGAAAAATAAAATCCTCATTTCTCCCTACACTCAGCCTCTGGCAACCACCAATCTACTTTCTCATTCTATGATTATTTTCTTTCTATGATTATGCCTATTTTTGATACTTCATATAGGTGGAATCATGTAGTATTTGTTCTATAGTGGCTGGTTTAATGGAAGTAGCATAATGTCTTCAAGGTTCTTCTGTGTTGTATCATATGACAGAATTTTCTTCTTTTATTGTTGATTAATATTCCATTGTGTGATATGTGTGTGTGTGTGTATATATATATGTGTGTGTGTGTATGCATATAGCACATTTTTAAATGTGCTATAAAAATGGGCAAAATCCATTTGCCCATTTGCCTTAATCTATTTTCTGTTGTTTATAACAGAATATTGAGACTGGGTAATTTATGAAGAAAAATAATTTATTTGTTATAGTTGCAGAAGCTGAGAATTTCTGGGTTTTGGTGCTGTACCTGGTGAGAGCTTTCTTGCTGGTGGGGAGTCTGAAAAGTCTTGAGGTGGTGCAGGGCAACACTTGGTGTGAAGGCTGAGCATGCTAGCTCAGGTCTCTCTTCCCCTTTGTTTAAAGCCACCAGTTCCACTCCCATGATAACCCATATATTCATTAACCCATTGGGCCTTCATGGTCCAATCACCTCTTAAAGGGCCTATCTCTCAATGCTGCCACTCTCCAAAGTTGGAGAGTGCAAATAGTTGAACCACAGCACCATTCATCCATCAAAGGACATTTCGATTGTTTTTATCCTCTTGGTTGCTGTGAATAAAGCTGCAGTGGAAATGGAAGTGCAACTATCTCTTTAAAATATGATTTTAATTCTTTTGGATGAATACCCAGAAGTGAAATTGCTATATCATATTATCATATGGCAGTAGCAGTTTTAAGTTTTTGAGTAAATTCTATGTTGTTTTCTACAGCAGCTGCACCATTTTATATTCCCATTAACAGTACACAATGGATCAAATTTCTCCAGAGCCTTGCCTTGCCAACATTTGCTATTTTATATGTGTATGTGTGTGTGTGTATGTGTGTGTGTGTATATGTATGTATGTATATATATAGTCATTCTAACAGACATGAGGTGATACCTTATTATGACTTTGATTTGCATTTTCCTAATGATTAGTGATATTAAGCATCTCTTCTTATACTTGGGCTTTTGTATGCCTTCTTTAGAGGAATGTCTAGTCAAGTCCTTTGCCTATTTTTGATCAAGTTATTTGTTTTTGTGCTATTGAATTATAGGAGTTCCTTATACATTTTGGAAATTAACTCCTTATCAGATGCATGCTGTATTAGCCTATTTTCATGCTTCTAATAAAGGCATCCCCAAGACTGGATAATTTATAAAGGAAAGATGTATAATTGACTCACAGTTCCACATGGCTGGGGAGGCCTCACAATTATGGCTGAAGGCAAATGAGGAGCAAAGTCACATCTTACATGGTGGCAAGCAAGAGAACTTGTGTAGGGGAACTCCCCTTTATAAAACCATCAGATCTCATGAGACTTATTCAGTATCATGAGAATGGCATGGGGAAGACACAACCCCATGATTCAATTACCTCCCAATGGATCCCCCCCATGACATGTGGGAATTATGGGAATGATGGTAGCTATAATTCAAGGTAAGATTTGGTTGGGGACACTGCCAAACCATATCATTACACCCTGGCCCCTCCCAAATCCCATGTCCTAACATTTCAAAACCAATCATGCCTTCCCAACAGTCTCCCAAAGTATTAAATCATTTTAGCATTAACTCAAAAGTCCACAGTCCAAAGTCTCATCTGAGATAAAGCAAGTCCCTTCCACCTATGAGCCTGTAAAATCAAAAGCAAGTTAGTTACTTTCCATGTACAGGTATTGGGTAAACACAGCCATTCCAAATGGGAGAAGTTGGCCAAAATAAAGGGGCTACAGGATCCAGGAAGTCTGAAATCCAGAAGGGCAGTCAAATCTTCAAGCTCCAAAATTATCTCCTTTGCCTCCACGTCTCACATTCAGGTGATGCTGATGCAAAAGGTGGGTTCCCACAATCTTGGGCAGCTCTGCCCCTGTGGCTGTGCAGGGTACAACCCCCCTCCCAGCTGCTTTCATGGGCTGGTGTTGAGTGTCTGCAGCTATTCCCAGCACATGTTGCAAGCTGTCGATGGATCTACCATTCTGGGGTTTGGAGGACTGGGGCTCTCTTCTCACAGCTCTACTATGCAGTGCCCCAGTGGGGACTCTGTGTGGGGGCTCTGACCTCACGTTTCCCTTTTGCACTGTCCTAACAGAGGGTCTCCATGAGGGCCCTACCCCTGTAGCAAACTTCTGCCTGCACATCTAGGCATTTCCATAATCAACTCTTGGTAACAATTTAGTGTATTGGTTCATTCTCACATTGCTATAAGGACATGCCTGAGACTGGGTAGTTCATAAAGAAAAGAGGCTTAATTGATTCACAGTTTTGCAGAGCTGGGGAGGCCTCAGGAAACTTACAATCATGGAAGAAGAGGAAACAGATAGTTCCTTCTTCTCATGGAGGTAGAAAAGGGAAGAGTGAGAGCCGAGCAAAGGGGGAAGCCCTTTATAAAACCATCAGATCTTGTGAGAACTTACTATCATGAGAATAGCATAGGGGAAACCACCCCTGCGATTCAATTACCTCCCACAGGGTCCCTCTCACAACACATGGGGATTACGGGAACTACAATTCAAGATGAGATTTCGGTGGGAACACATCCAAACCATATCACATGCTTTGCAAATATTTTCATCCATTCAATAGGTTTCCTTTTCACTCTGATTCTGCTTTATGTTTGTTTATTTTGTTTTCCTTTTGCTTTGTAGAGGATTTATGGATTGATGTAGTCTCGACTATGTTTGTTTTCTAGTCGTTGATATATTTAAGAAACTATTGCCAAGACCAGTTTATTGAAGGTTTTCTTCTCTATTTTATTTTAGCAGCTTTTAACTTTTGGGTCTTAAGTCTTTAATGCGTTTTGAGTTGGTTTTTGCATGTGGTGTAAGATAAAGGTCAAATTTTATTATTTTGCATATGGTTATCCAATTTTCCTAGCACCATTATTTCTTTCTTTCCAACTTGGATTCCTTTTATATCTTTTCTTACCTAATTTATTTGACTAGTATTTTCAATACTATGTTGAATAAAAATAGTTAGAGTGGAGGCCGGGTGCAGTAGCTCATGCATGTAATCCCAGTACTCTGGGAGGCCAAGGTGGGTGGATCATCTGAAGTCAGGAGTTTCAGGCCAGCCTGGCCAATATGGTGAAACCCTGTCTCCACTATAAATACAAAAATAGCCAGGCATGGTGGTGCATCCCTGTAATCTCAGCTACTCAGGAGACTGAGACATGAGAATTGCTTTAACCTGGGAAGTGGAGATTGCAGTGAGCTGAGATTGTGCCATAGCACTCCAGCCTGGGTGACAAAGTCAGACTGTCTCCAAAAAAAAAAAAAAATAGTGAGAGTAGGCATCCTTTAGTCTTTCCCGATCTTAGACAAAATGTTTTCAGTTTTTCAGTGTTCAGTAGGATGTTAGCTGTGAGCTTTTATATATGGGTTGTATTATGTTGAGATAATTTTCTTCTATTTCCAGTTCTTGACAGTTTTTTATCATGAAGGAGTGCTTAGTTTTGTCAAATGCTTTTTCTTCATCTATTGAGATGATCATGTGATTTTCATATTTCATTCTATTAATCTAGTGTATCACAATGATTGATTTTGGTACATTAAGTCATTTTTGCATTCAAGAAATGTAAATCACATTTTGTCATGGTATACAATCCTTTCAGATGCTGTTGGATTCTTTTTGGTAGTATTTTGTTAAATATTTTTGCATTTATATTTATCAGGGATATTTGGCTATATATATTTTTTTCTTCTAGCATCTTTGTCTGGCTTTCATATCAGGGTAATACTAGCATCATAAAATAAATTTAAAATTGTTCCCCTACCTCTTTGATTTTTTTTTGGAGAAACTTAGAAGGATTGGCATTAATTCTTCTTTAACTGCTTCATAGAATTCTGCACTGAAGCCATCTGGTCCTAGGCTTTTCTTTTCTGAGAGTTTTTTGATGACTGATTCAATTTCTTTACTAGAAATAGATCTGTTTAGATTTTCTATTTCCTTGTGTTAGTCTTGGTAAGGTGTATGTTTCTAGAAAATTATCCATTTCTTCTTGGTTATTCAAGTTGCTGGCAAATAATTGTTCATAGTAATCTCTTACAAACCTTTTAATTTCTGTGGCATCAGTTATAATGTCTCTTCTTTCATTTCTGATTTCATTAATTTGAGTCTTGTCTTTACTCTTAGTTAATCTAGCTAAAGTTTTGTCAATTTTTTGATCTTTTCAAAACACCAAATTTTAGCTTTATTATTTTTTCTATTATTTTTCTATTCTGTATTTTTTAAATTACTTCCTAATCTTTACTGTTTTTTTTTCTTCTGCAAATTTTAGGCTTATTGTGTCCTCTTTTTTTCTATTTTTTGCAAATGTAAAGTTTGGTTTTTATTTAAAGTCTTTCCTCCTTTTAATATAGATATTATTGTTATAAATTTTTGTCTATCTGTATGTCTTTCTTTTTCATTTTTAAGTATGATTTTGTCAGATGCAGTATTCTTGCTTGGCAATATCTTTTCTTTCAGCACTTTGAATATCACTCCATTCTCATCTGCAAGATATCTCCTGAGAAATTCGCTATCAGTCTGATGGAAGATCCTTTGTATGTGATGAGTAACTTTTGATGCTTTCAGAATTCTCTTTATCTTTAGCTTTTGACAATTTGATTGTAATGTATCTTGTTGTGGATTTCCTGAAGTTCATTTTACCTGGAGTCCATCAGGCTTCTGAGTCTCTGTCTCTTCCACTTCTTGGATTGATAATACATATTCTTGTTGGCTTGATAACATTCCATAAGTCTTGCAGGCTTTCCTTATTCTTTTTTATTTTTATTTTTTTGTTATTGATGTGGTAACTCTGACAGAATAATTTCAAACGACTTGCTTTAGAGTTCATTGATTCGTTTTTTGTCCTTGATTAGGTCTGCTGCTGGTCTCCTCTAGTGAAATTTTCAGTTCAGTTACTGTATTCTTCAGCTACAAAATTTCTGTTTGGATTTTTTCTCTCTCTTTCTAACTCTGTCTTTGATAGAGATTTCCTATCTCTTAGTTGGCATTCTCATTTACCCTGAAAAGCATCCTTATGGAGATTAATTGCAATTATTTGTCAGATAATTCATATATAATTATGACTTCAGACTAGTTTCTGAAGATTTATTTTGTTCCTTTATTTGGGCCATGTTTCCCTGTTTCCCCATGTCTTATAACTTTGTACTATGATCAGCACATTTGAAAAAACAGCCATTCCCAGTCTTACATGCTGGCTTCATACAGGAGAATGCCCTCACCAATCAGGCCAGCTGGAGATTCTGGGGGCCTCTGAATCCTTTCATGGGAAGTATGCATCTTCTTTGGATGTGTGTGTGTGCAATTTCTCAATTAGAGGGGCATGTTTTTATCAGGAGCTTGTAATCTCCCACCCCCTCTGGTGTCTTTCTGCATCACTGCATGTTCTCTGGTTGTATAGCAGCATGCCACTCCACTCCCCCTTCTTTTTAGTAGCCATAGTCATCCAAATTATGGAGACTCCTTATCAGCCCACCGAGTCAGGCAAAACAGATACCAGTCCCTTTATTATCCCTCTAAATACCCAGAATACCAGATGCACAATCCACTTCTCACTTTCTCCCAAGGAGAAATCTCAAGTTGTGTCTTCTCCTGATTTCATTGAGCCATGCTGGCCACATTAAGCCACTCTTTACTCTTCTTTGCTCTCAGCAGCCTGCAGGCATCCAAACTATGCCAGTTAAGACAACATTACAATTGAGGTGAGACAGAAACCAGTCCCTTTGAAAGACCTTCTAAAAGCCCGAAGAATTGGACATATACTACCCTTCTCTTTTTTCCCCAGAGGGAGAAATCAGAAACTAGGTCATTCTCTCTTATCACTATGCTCTGCTGTCTTGAAGGAAGAGCTGATGTGGGTAGAGTGAAATTACTCTTCTCACCTATTTAAATGAAGATGTCTTCAGCTTTGTTTTCACCTGGGGTACTATAACTTCCTAACTGGATCCAGGAATTCTTACAAAAAGTATTTGGGTCTATATATCATTATTAAATTGGTGTTTCTGTGAGGGAACAAGGGTTGAGGCTTTCTATTCCAACGTCTTGCTAACATCGTCTCTGAGCCAACACTTTTAAAGCAACCTCTCCAGAAGTTCTACCTAACACTTATTGAAAATTAAATATTTAATGACTTCATCACATGACAAGACTGCCACAAAAGCTGAGAAGTAGTCTTTATGTTTAGCAGCTATTTGCTCAACTAAAAATGCAGTTTCTGGTTTCAAGGAAGAAAGAAATAATAGATACGTTTAATAACAACTGGCCCACGCCATAGCACTTCCAAATGAAAAGGGTAGCCTGCTTCCTCAGCAGAATATATAGAAAACATTTACATATGTTACTATCACAGCACCTACACCTACCTGATGTATCTTGTTTATTGTCAGCCTCTCCTTGTAGGATGTGTTATTTACTGCTATAAACTCCAAAACCAACAATGGTACATGAAAAGTATGAATTCCCAATAAAAAATTATAGGATTATATTTATTAAATACATGAATAGCTTTTGCCACCCCATTGAGCATGCCCATGTTTAATTATACCCAAGATGCAGGTCTTTGATACTTCCCAAGATATGTCCACAAATCCCAACTATGTATCAAACTGCACTGTTGAAGAGCTTCTAGGAAAAGTTAATTTTAACCAAATTTAGAATGTCCTTCATAGGCCTGAAAACTATTCGATCCAGCTCCCATGCCTGAACTGACCATATCAGTTTAGGTTCCTCTACTATATAATCTTCTATTACCTTGTCCTCCTTTATAACATTTATTGCAACTGGAATCCATTAATTACCTTTATAACTCGACAGTTTTCTGCTAGATGTGAAGACAAAGAACTTGTCAGTTGTATTTATTGTCATGCCTCCATGTTCTATCAGAGCAGGTGCTGAATAAATATTAATTGAATTACTGAATTTACTCATTAATTAAATCTACAGCACCTGCTCTTTTTTTTTAATCTTTACCTGTAACGCATCTAGCCAGGCTTAGGGTTTCACAATAAAGAATTTTAGAGTCATGGCAAACCAAGTCATTTTATTATTGAAGAAAGAATTCTGGAGATTACTGGCAAACTGTCTAAAATTAAAATCAATGTGATAATGGCACTAGAACTGGGACGCATGCCTCCATTGTCTCAGTTCAACACTACTCATTGCACTCTACTGACCTTTATGCTGAGAGTCCTTCAGCAACCCCATCTTCAAAATCATTTTAGGAATCTTGAGCTATCAGAACCACATAATTTGTTTTTATGTAGGACTCCTAATTATGTAGAGCTTTGGAAAAAGATAAGAGAGAACTCTTACTACTGAAAGTCAGTCATCTAAGGTCACAAGAATGACACTTCCTTCTTTCAGCTGCCTTGAACTGCAATTCTGTCTTTCCTCCTTTCTTACTGGCAAGACTTCTCAATTTTTATTAACTTCACTTCATCTCTCTTTTTAAGCTCTGTTCTCCTCTCATTCTAGATACTTACAGGAGATCTTGTCCTTTCCCATGGTTTCAGTTATGTTGTGTAAGCTGCTGGTCCTAAAATATATGTCTATACAATAATGAATACTGCTAGTGACCTACTCAGACTGACTTGTATCCCTCTGTGTGCTTATCCTCTAGTTTCTGTGTGCTTTGCTGTCAACAGCTCCTACCTATGACTTGTAGAGGATTTCCCATGGCCAGTAGAATTGCCTCACTCACATGGAGTGCCAGAAGTACCTTGGAATTTTATGTATTCATTTCTTTACACTCCAGGGTATAAGACCTAGGTCCTTTGATTTCCTTGCGATGAACTCTCAGGTATGATTTATGCTGTAAAGATCTCTGCATATTGGGTAGAAGCTGCATAACAGAAATAACTCTAGTGCTTGGCTTATTTCTTTTCTCTGCCCTGCTTCCTTCACTTCCTTAATAAATCATTTGCATCCAAATTCTTGGCTTACATTGTGTCCCAAAGAGAATTCCACCTATGCCACAAAGTTTATACCTAGCTTCTAAACTCCAGACCTATACCTCTAATTGCCTGCTGAGCAACTTCACTTGGCTAGCTCACAGACCAACTTTACATGCTTACGACTGAACTCGTCTCCTTCCTTTCCAAACCTGCTTATACCCCTGCATTTTCTATCCTACTGATTACATTATCATCCCTATGGAGCTCAAGGTATCAACCTGGGATCGCTTTGTTGCTCTCTTCTTCTCTTTCCATCTTACCCTTGAACCCTGTTCAACCAATCACCAATTCCTGTTATGCCTCTTGCTGAAGTAACAGAGCTCTTCATAGCTGAAGCCACATGTCTTTCACTTGAATTTTTTCAACAATCACCGAATAAGGCTCCTCAGCTTGAGATACACTGCTATCCATATATTTTCCACACTGCAAGCAGAGCAATCTTTATAAAAATATAAATCTCATTATAATCCTTATCTTCTATGTAAAGAAAATGAAACAAATTCTCTCACCCTAAGTCCAGAGGAAACAGTCTGAAAAATTTACAAAATCTTCAATATCTGGGCCCTTGCTCACCTCCACAGTATCTGGGCTTCAGCTATTTGACATATTTTTAGATTGCCTGACAAATTGTGCTCTCCCACATTCAGATCCTTACCCAAAAAGCTTTCTCTTTTTGCATGTCCTATTCAACTCTAAATACTGCCTCCATCATCACTACTTTCAACACCGCCTTCTAGTATCTTTATATTTATTTACTCAGTCAACAAATGTCATTGAATCTGTATGATGTTCCACGCACTATTCCAGGTAGTGAAGTAGCTAGACCACTAAATTCATAATATTTCAATACTTGATTGGGAAGGCAGATATTAATCAATTAACTACATAAATGTGTAAAACTGCAACTGTGCTAAAAACTACTAAGGAGATATACACAGGGCTACATATTCCTTTACTATACGGATTTTTTTCTAGGCATGAAAGTCCTCTCTAAGAAACTGATAATGCTTCAGCTGAGATCTACAAAACTTACAGTAAATAAATGAAGAAGAGTAAAATAAGTATTCTCAACATAAGGAATAACCTGGAAAAGACCTTGCCACGGGAGAAAACACTGAGTGTCAGTGAGGTTAAAAATAGGCATTCAGCTTAGTTATCATGGCCATAAGGAAGCTGCCTAACCACCCAAGCCCCATCTAGGAGGTTGGCTCAAGGCACCATTGTCATGCTACTCTGTATGTCTCCCTGTGCAGAGCTCTATTAGCACATTTACACCATACAGTGTAACTGTTTATTTATATACTCAACACATGCAATTCATTTAGGACCAACACTGTATCTCTAGAACACATTGCAAGGATGATATTTTAAAGAGGGAAGGAAGGAAGGAAGAAAGAAAGGAAGGAAGGAAGGAAGAAGGAAGGAAGAGGGATGAGAGATGAAGGAAGGGAGAGAGACAATAATTAGTTTAATGGCAAATGAAGAGTAACCTAACCTCTTGGGAGGTGTGAGGCAATTCAGGATATACATAGGAAGGATTTATTTTAAAGTGTGAGAGTTGGATGCATGTGTCCATTCATGGGAAAAAAAAAAATATATATATATATATATATATATATATATATATATTTTTTTTTTTTTTGAGACGGAGTCTCGCTCTGTCACCCAGGCTGGAGTGCAGTGGCATAATCTTGGCTCACTGAAACCTCTGCCTCCCAGGTTCAAGCGATTCTCCTGCCTCAGCCTCCTGAGTAGCTGGGATTACAGGCATGCACCACCATGCCTGGCTAATTTTTCTATTTTTAGTAGAGACGGGATTTCACCATGTTGGCCAGGCTGGTCTCGAACTCCTGACCTCGTGATCCACCTGCCTTGACTTCTTAAAGTACTGGGATTACAGGCATAAGCCACCACACCCAGCCCATGGGAATTAACTTAATGATGAGAGAAAATAATGCTTTTTGGTTCTCAGATATCCTGCAACACAGCCTCTAGGAATAAAGGATGAGTAATTGAGTTTGAGTTACTGTATGGGGTGGTAGTGGATAAATCCTCCAACCTAAGGCCTTCTCAAGAGATTTGAGCTCTGGGGACTAATTGTCCAAGAAAGACAAAGTTTAGCATGAGGCATTGTTTAGGGAGAGTACAAAACAGTAACCTAGGCAAGGTTGTTATGGCTGAAAATTGAACAAAACATTTTTTGTCTCAAACAATTTTTTTTCAAAATGACAGAAAACTTGAGAGAAAGAGGCTCATTTAAATAGGCTGGGCAATATGAAATTGCCTTTATTCATCTTTTTTTGTATCTACAAAAATTGCGATTTCACATGGCCTAACTTAACACTAGGAAAAATTAAAAATAAATGAGTAATAACTTCCTGAATATTTTGGCTATCTCTAACGAATATACTTTTAAAGTATGTTATGTTGTCTATGGTAAATAAGTTTCTGTATGTTCACCAAATGATGGCATATATTGATCAGGAAAGAGAGAGTAAGTTTCAGAGAAGTATATTCATTTATTTAACAACTATTTCTTGTTCTCCTACCAGGTACTAGGCATTGTTGTAGGGCCAGGGCAATTAAAAAACAAAAACAAAAACAAAAACAGCTACTAATGTGTAACAAAACATTTAACAAATGAGCACAAAAACACAAATATAAATTTTTATTTATATACTATAAATGGAATGAAAAGTATAGCACACTGTGAGAAGGAACAATAGAGAGCATCATGAGTTGGAATGTGTTCCCTCAAATCTTATATGTTGTAGTTGTAACTAAACTACAACTAAATGCAACTAAAGTGCATTTGGGATTGGCACTTTAAAGAGGTAGTTAGGTTAAAATGAAATCATTATGGCGGACCCTAATCTAATATGATTGATATTCCTACAAAAGGGAAAATGAGTACACAGACATGCACAGAGGGCATGATATGGTTTGGATGTTTGATATGGTTTGGATGATTGTCCCCTCCAAATCTTAAGTTGTAATGTAATTCCAAATGTTGGAGGTGGGCCCTGGGGGGAGGGTGATTGGATCATAGGGGTGGATCCTTCATGAACGGCTTAGCACCATCCCCTTGGTGATGAATGTGTCCTCACTCTGGTAGTGCATGCAAGACTTGGTTGTTTAAAAGACTGTGTGTATTAGTCCATTTTCACATTGCTGATAAAGACATACCTGAGACTGGGCAATTTACAAAAGAAAGAGGTTTAATGGGCTTACAGTTCCACATGGCTGGGGAGGACTCACATTCATGGTGGAAAGTGAAAGGCACACCTTGCATGGCGGCAGACAAGAGAAGAGAGCTTGTGCAGGGAACCTCCCCTTTTTAAAACCATCAGCTCTCATAAGACTTATTCACTATCACAAGAACAGCATTGCGAAAGGCCCACCACCATGTTTCAATCATGTCCCACCGGATACCTCCCACAACACGTCGGAATTATGGGAGCTACAAGATGAGATTTGGGTGGGGACACAGATCAAGCCATGTCATTCAACCCTGGCCCCTCCCAAATCTCATATCTTCACATTTCCAAACCAATCATGCATTCCTAACAGTCCCCCAAGTCTCAACTCATTTCAGCATTAACTCAAAAGTCCACAGCCCGAAGTCTCATCTGAGATGAGACAAGTCCCTTCCACCTATGAGCCAGTAAATTCGAAAGCAAGTTATTTCATTCCTAGATACAATGGGGGTACAGGCGCTGGATAAATACAGCCACTCCAAATGGGAGAAATTGGCCAAAACAAAGGGGTGACAGGCACTATGCTAGTTCAAAATCCAGCTGGGCAGCAAAATCTTAAAGCTTCAAAATGATCTCCTTTGACTCCATGCCTCACATCCAGGTCATGCTGATGCAAGAGATGGGCTCCACACCCTTGGGCAGCTCCAACTCTGTGGTTTTACAGGATATAGCCCCATTCCTGGCTGCTTTCACAGGCTGGCGTTGAGTGTCTGTGGCTTTTCCAGGCATATAGTGCAAGCTGTCAGTGGATCTACCATTCTGGGATCTGGAGGATGGTGGCCCTCTTCTCACAACTCCACTAGGCAGTGTCCCAGTAGGGACACTGTGTGGGGGCTCTGACCCCAGATTTCCCTTCTGCACTGCACTAGCAAAAGTACTCCATGAGGACCCCACCCCTACAGCAAACTTCTGCCTGGGCACCCAGGCATTTCCATACATTTTCTGAAATCTAGCCAGAGGTTCCCAAACCTCAATTCTTGACTTCTGTGCACTCACAGGCTCAACACCACATGGAAGCTGCCAAGGCTTGAGGCTTGCACCCTCTGAAGCCACAGCCCTAGCTTTACATTGGCCCCTTTTGGCTATGGCTGGAGCGGTTGAGATGCAGGACACCAAGTCCCTAGGCTGCACACAGGATGAGGACCCTGGGCCTGGCCAACAAAACCACCTTTTCCTCCTAGGCCTCCAGGCCTGTGATGGGAGGGGCTGCTGCAATGTCTGTGACATGCCCTGGAGACAATTTCCCCATTGTCTTGGTGATTAACATTCGGCTCCTTGTTACTTAGACAAATTTCTGCAGCTGGTTGAATTTCACCTCAAAAAATGGGATTTTCTTTTTTATTGCATTGTCAAGCTGTGAATTTTCCTAACTTTTATGCTCTGTTTCCCTGTTGAGACTGAATGCCTTTAACAGCACTCAAGTCATTTCTTGAATACTTTGATTCTTAGAAATTTCTTCCCCCAGATAAACTGAATCATCTCTCTCAAATTCAAGGTTCCACAAATCTCTATGGCAGAGGCACAATGCCACAAGCCTCTTTGCTAAAGCATAACAAAAGTCACCTTTGCTCCAGTTCCCAACAAGTTCCTCATCTCTATCTGTGGCCACGTCAGCCTGGATTTCATTGTCTATATCATTATCAGCATTTTGGCCAAAGCCATTCAACAAGTCTCTAGGGAGTTCCAGACTTTCCCATGTTTTCCTATCTTCTTCTGAGCCCTCCAAACTGTTCCACCTTCTGCTTCTTACCCTGTTCCAAAGTTGCTTCTGCATTTTTCATGATCTTTTCAGCAACAACCCTCTCTACTGGTACCAATTTACTCTATTAGTCCATTTTCACATTGCTGATAGAGACATACCTGAGACTAGGCAATTTACAAAAGAAAAAGGTTTCATGAACTTCCAGTTCCACATGGCTAGAGAGGTTCCACAATCATGGTGGAAGGGGAAAGGCACATCTCACACAGCAGCAGAGGAGAAGAGAAGAGAAAAGAGAACCTCCAATTTTTAAAAACCATCAGCTCTCATGAGACTTATTCACTATCACAAGAACATCATGGGAAAGACCCACTCCCATGATTCAATCATCTCCCACTGGGTCCATCCTACAACATGTAGGAATTAAGGAAGCTACAAGATGAGATTTGGGTGGGGACACAGAGCCAAACCATATCACTGTGGCACCCACCTTTCTCTCTTGTTGCCACTCTTGACATGTAACATGCCAGCTCCTCCTTTGCCTTTCACCATGCTCATAAGTTTCCTTAGGCTTTACTGGAAGCCAAGCAGTTTCTGGTGCTATGTTTTCTACACAGCTTGCAGAACTGTGAGTCAATTAAACCTATTTTCTGTATAAGTTACCTAGCTTCAGTTACATCTTTATAGTCAGGCAAAAAAATGGCCTAATACAGAGAACAGGTATTGAGGAGTGGCATATTGCTATAAAATTGCCCTCAGATGTGGAAGTGGCTTTGGAATTGGGTAAGAGGCAAAGGTTCTAAGAGTTTGGAGGGCTCAGAACAAGAAAAAAAGAAAGTTTGGAACTTCTCAGAGACTTGTTAAATGGTTTTGACCAAAATACCGGTAGAAATATGAGTAGTATAGGTCAGGCTGATGAGGTCTCCAATGGAAATGAGGAAGGTGTTGGGAACTGGAGTAAAGATTATTTGTAATATACCCTTCCAAAGAACTTGGCCACATTGTGTTTATGTCTTAGAGATCTGTGGAAGGTTAAACTAAAGAGTGATGACTTAGGGTATCTGGTGGAAGAAATTTCTAAACAGCAGAATGTTCAAGATGTGGCCTAGCTGCTTCTAACAGCTTACAGTCAGATACAGGAACAAATAAATGACTTAAATTTGGAACTTATATTTAAAAGGGAAATAGAACATAAAAGTTCAGAAAATTAGCAGAGTAGTCCAGTGGTAGAGACAGAAGCTAAGCAGGCTGAGGAGGAACCATTTGGTAGAAAGATTAGCATGACTAAAAGGGAGCCAAGTGCTAGTATCCAAAACATAGGGAAAAGGCCTTGAAAGTATTTCAGAAGTCTTTGAGACAGCCTCTCTCATCATAGGCCCAGAGGCCTAGGAAGAAAGAATAGTTTTGGGGGCCTGGCCCAGGGTACAACTGCTCTGAATAGCTTAGGACACTGCTCCCCATATCCTGGTGACTCTGGCTCTGCCGTTAACTCAAGGGAGACAAGGTAGATCTTGGGCCACCACCCCAGAGGGTGCAAGCCATAAGCCTTGGTGGTTTCCACGTGGTGATAAGTCTGCAGATTGTTTGAATGCATGCTTGAAGGAGGCTTGGGGGCTTCTACCTAGATTTCAGAGGATGTATAGAAAAGCCTGGGTACCTAAGCAGAAGCCTCCCACAGGGGCAGAGCCCCAACAGAAAAACTGTACTAGGAGGAGAAATGTGGATTTGGAGCACCCACACAGAGTCCCCACCAGGACACTGCTTATTGGAGCTGTGACAAGGAGCCCACCACTCTCCAGACCCCAGAATGATAGATTCACTAGCAGCTTAGACCCTCTTCTTGGAAAAACTCCAAACACTCAACTCCAACCTATGAGAGAAACCACGTGACCCGTACCCTGAGAGGCCACAGGAGCAGAGATGCTGAAGGTCTTCGGAGCTCACTCCACACACCAGGATGCAGAACATGGTGTCAAAGCTTATGTTGGAGCTTTAAGATTTGATGTCTGCCCTACAGGGTTTCAAAATTGTATGAGACCTATTACTGCCTTCTTTTGGTCAATGTCTTGCTTTTGGAATGGAAATGTATACCCAGTTCCTATACCACCATTGTATTTTTGGAGTAAACAGCTTATTTTTGATTGTACAACCTCGTAGATGGAAGGAATTTGCCTCCAGATAAGATTTTTGACTTGGGACTGTTGAGTTAATGCTGAAACAAATTAAGACTTTGTGGATCAATTGCAAAGGCATAATTTTATTTTGAAATGTGAGAAGGGCATGAGATGTGGGGGGCCAGGCATGGAATGATATGGTTTCGATGTTTGTTCCCTCCAAATCTAATGTTAAAATGTAATTCCCACTGTTGGAGGCGGGGCATGGTGGGAGGCGATTGGATCATGGGGGCAGATCCCTTATGAATGGCTTAGTTACATTCCCTTGGTGATGAATGAGTTTTCACTCTGGTACTTCATACAAGATCTAGTTGTTTAAGAGTATGAAACCTCCCCCATCTCTCTCTTGCTCCTGCTTTTTCTATGTGATACACCTGCTCCCCCTCTGCCTTCTGCCATAATTCTAAGATTCCCGAGGTTTCACCAGAAGCTGAGCCGATGCTGGCATCATGCTTTCTGTACAGCACATGGAACTGTATGCCAATTAAACCTCTTTATAAATTACTTAGCCTATGTTACTGCTTTCTAGTAATACAAAAACTAACACACTATGTGAGGACATGGAGGTGGCCATTTATAAGCCAAAGAAAGAGGCCTCAGAAGAAACCAACCCTACTGACACCTTGATCTGGGATTTCTAGCCTTCAGAACTGTGAGACAATTATTTTTGTTTTTATAAGCCCAACAGTCTCTGGTATTATACTTTGTTATGGCAGCTCTAGAAAGTTAATATGGGTGAAGTGGGAGGTGGCAGAATAGATTGAGCCCTCTCTATTGAGTAGAGGATTTGTAGGAAGAGTAAAGGGTTGGTAGGAATTAGGTAGAACATAATTAAAGGAAAGAGAAACACAGGCAAAGGAAGTAATGTATACCATGAAGCCAGAGACCTGAAAAGCTCTGTTCCCTCCAGGTAGTATTTGATTCATCTGCCTAAGCCATCAGCAAGACCAAAGAGTGAGGCTTCTATATGGATGGGATTTTCATTCATAGTTTCCCATTATACATATCTTCAAGGCCAGACTTTCAAGTTAGCTGGGTCATTTATTTTTTTCATATCATTAATGTTAATACTTAAAATACCTAACATTTATTGAGTAGTTATTTATTTTAAGCACTACTGTAAGTACTTTACTGTCATCAACATGTTCAAGACTCCAAGCAATTCTATGTGGTGTTTTTTATTAATTTTTTTATAGATGTGTTAACTGAGACACAAGGAAACAGACAGGTGAATTCCTCAACAGCACAGAGCAAACATAAGAGAAGGAAAATGAATCTGATGAGTTGTTCTGACTCTAGAACCCATATTATGAACTCAATTGTAGTTATTTTGGAACCCTGCATGTAAATTTTCTTCAAAAATGTTCTAAGGTTTGTTTGTCGTTGTTGTGGCTTTTTTCTCATTTTAACAAATAGGTGTCCTGCCCTATAATCAGATTATAATGAAAATATGGAGTCCATTTCAGCCCCTGATGACATTTTAAAATTATGAGTGAACCCTGAGCTCCAAACTTCTAGTTAAATAAACAATGTGTTCTCATGTTTTAAAATACTGTTCATCAGAGTTTTTGTTACTTGAAGCCAAAACTTTCTTGAAAAAATTTTAACATATAAGAAAAACAAAACGAAAATTCCCAGACATATCGTATTAGGAAAATGAAAGAACATATTGTCTGTACTTCCACTAAATATCCAAACTGTTAATGTTTTAATGTGTATGACATTACACACATTTTCTACACATAAATTACCAAAAAAGGATCATTTTTTAATATACATTTTATCCTAACATTATTTTATGAACATTTTTCTATTATACATCTTATATGTATGAAATATGCATGAAACAATGGCACTAAATATTCTTCTTAACAGGAATCAGCAAACTTTTAAATATAAAAGGTCAGATAATAAATATTTTAGGTTTGGAGGCCATATGGTATCTGCTGCAACCACTCAACTCTTCTATTGCAACATAAAAGTAGCCTTAGGTTATATATAACCAAATGGACAAAACCATGTTCTGTTAAAACTTTATTTACAAAATCAAGTGGCGGGCCAGATTTGACAAGTGGGCCAGTTTGCCAATCATTGTTTTAAAGCATTGCTTTGAATGGCTGTTTTGAATCCCTTTACTATATGTATTATGTTTCTTAAGCCTTTCTAAAGGCAGAAAAAAATATATCTTATATAGTTGCTATAACCCATAGCACTAGAAACACAGATATGTTATAAATCAGTTTAATTAATAAATTAACAAATGCTGATAAAGTTTAGAATCAAGATTCAAGTTTTGAAATGTATAAGAAAGACACAAATTTGAAGAAAATAGGTAATCTATTCCAGTAAATAAAGAAGGAGAATTTGGGAAGCTTTTTATTCAGTGGGCTATGAGAAAGCAAATGAAATAGGAAAACCAGAAAAGATAAGGTTGAAATAGCTAATGGACAAATAGTAGAATCCAAAGAAGCATTCTTAGGAGGAAGGATATATAGCATTGAAGTAGAACAAAATCTGGATTGGGCTTTGGTGCTCAGACCAAGAGGACTTGGGTCATAATAATTTGAGGTTTGATTTGAGAGGAGCCACTTCACTGGAGGGAAAGTGTTTGGTTCGTTGCAAAATTAGAGTGTTAAGTTGATGATGTCCACCCAAATCTAGACAATTTTTGCATTAATCTTTGGTTACAGATGTTCTTTCTTCTGAAAAAAACAGTTTGGTTCTCACTAGGTTAACTTAAACATGAGCATTCATCAGATGGGTATATTAAATCACAAGATAAAAATATTTTGGTGACTTGGGACTGTACTATTCCATACCATAAAGCAAAAATTCAAATCATGGAAGCATGCATATTTGCAAGCATTGAGCTGGTTGTATTATTAAATGTTTCCCACAATTCCTCAAAATCTATAAAAGAAAGCTATGAAAAAACAAAGGAATTATTTGCCATCTGGCTAAACCTAATTAAATACCCCTCTAGAAAGTTGGTACATCTTTCCCTTAAGGATATTATAGCAATTTTCCATTAGATATTGTGTTCCTCCTCAATAGTTCACAGAGGCGAAAAGATAATACTTCATTCAAACAGAGACTCCTGTTGGATTGTACAGTCCAGGCCCTGTAACCTGTGAACTAGGAAAAAAAGTGTGAGCAATCCCTACAGGTTTACCAGCGGATGCAGGGGTAGGTGCCTTGTGTGGAACTATGGTGATAAATGGGAACGATTCAATTGCTCAGAAGTTTGAAGCTTCTATTTAGTGAGGCCTACATAATAATTTAACACACTCCATGAAGCACTTGGAAATGTGATTTTAAAAACCCTGTTTATTCCTGGCAACATTTAGGGTCAAAGCACTCATCTGTGACTCAGAGAATCATTGTTGATACGGATTGGTTAACATCTTTATAAGGAAGAATGTAGAGATTTATCACTTTAAGAGATCTTTCGAACAGAGACCTTGCATATTTTTGTAATGAAATGTTACTTTTCATTTTCCTAGAACCTTGGGATCATGAGTAGTTTGTACATAAATAGGTGAATATTAGTCTTAACTGCTGAGCAGAGTAGAGAAAGGTAAAATGCTAATGCTGGTAGTTTAAAGTCCATCAACAGAAGATGATGAGAAAAATATAGGTGTGTTAACCAGCTTGGATAATTATAATGTAGTATGTTTTTGACATCTGAGATATTGTTTTTATTCTAGCAATGACTGTGCTCTCCCTTAACACATTACTATTACTACTGACATTTCTCCTACTACCACCACTACTTACCATTTATGGAAAATGTACAATATGCTAGTCTTCAGTAAATTCATTCCAATAATATGTATCTAATCTTTAAAATATGCAGAACACTGTGGTAAATCCTAAGTACACACTGACATGGCATTTCCTTTTCAGTTCTAAGCCCTTTCAGAAAGTTGTTTTATGTCCACATGTTAGGCCTGAAGATGTAACCATGGGTGATTTTTCAATATTTCCACTTAACAAGTATTCTCATAGATGACAAATACTGGAATGTACAGAAAAACATTTACATGTGCTAATATATGGCAAAGAAATGCCAAGTGATTGGGAAAAAAAAATTGGAAAAGGCTTACAAAACTGCATGAGATGAACAGAAATATCATATTCCTTCTGTTACATCCTGAGCAGAAGCACAGGAATAATCTTCAATAAGGTACAACGTTTATCAACTCAGTGTGTTTTGAGCACCTACTATGTGCTAAGTACATACTATGTGGTCTTTTAATTATAATTCTTATTCTGAGAAAATTTTAGAAAATGTATCACATGATGTTATGAAATTATAGAGACAATAGGTATATTTTATCCATTTTTCTCAGTGGTAGTATCTTTCAAGCCTATAGTGTAATATCACAACCAGATATTGACATCAATACAGTCAAGAGATAGAAAATTCCCATGACCACATGCATCCGTCCTATTGTCTCTTATAGCCATGATAAAAGGCTATACTTTTGTATGTCCACCCCCTTCTTAACACGTGACATCCACTAATCTGTTCTTTCATTTAATGAATGTTACACAAATAGAATTGTACACTATGTAACCTTTCAGGGACTGACTTTTCTTACTGAGCTTAATTCTCTGGAGACTCATGTAAGTTATATCGGGTATCAATTGCTCATTTCTTTGTATTAGTGAATACCAAGTCCATGGCATAGATGTGCCCCAGTTTGTTTAACCTTTCCCCTGTTGAAGAATATTTGGTTGTTTTCAGTTTATAGCTATTACAATTAAAGGAGCTATAAACGTTCTTGTATGGATTTTTTGCATAAACGTAAGTTTTCCTTTTTCTGGGATAAATACCTAGGAGTACAATTGTGGAGTAGTATAATAATTGCAGATTTAGATTTTTAAGAAAGTATCAATTTGTTTTCAATGTGGCTGCACCAATTTACCTTCTCACCCCAGGGTATGAATGATTCAGTTTTATCCACATACTGTCCAGCATTTGGTATTGTCACTATTTTGTTTTTTTGATTTTACCCATTCTGATATGAATGCAGTGTTACCTCATTGGAGTTTTATTTTGCATTTCTTAAGGGCTCATAATGAAAAATATATTTTCATGTGCTTATTTACCACCTATATATCCTCTTCAGTGTCATGTCCCTTAATGACTTTTGCATATATGCTAATTAGATTGATTTTTTTTTTCCTTACTGAGGGTTTTGAGAGTTCTTACGTATTCTAGATACTAGCCCTACGTTGGATGTATGGTTTGCAAATACTTTCTCCAACTCTGTAGTATATTTTTTCATTCACTTAACAACTCTTTTGCAGTGCAAACGTTTTCAATTCTGATGAAGAACAATTTATCCTTTTTCCCTTTTATAGATGTTTTTGGTATTAAGATTTTGCCTAGCCCTAGATCCAAAAAGATTTCCCCGTATTTTTTCCTAAGAGTTTTATAATTTTACATTTTATACTTACATCTGTATTTCATTTTGACTTAATTTTTTAATACAGTATAAGACATCGATCAGGTTTTTTTTTTTTTATTTCTCTGTTTTGTTTTGTTTTTGTTTTGCCTATGGAAGTTCACCTGTTCTAGCATCGGTTTTTGAAAAGGCGATTTTTCCTCTGTTAAACTGATCTCGTTCCTTTGGCACAAGTCAATTGGGTATATATGTTTGGACCTATTTCTGGGGTTCTCTATTGTATTCCATTGACCTATGAGCCTAACTGTCTGCCAATACCATACAGACCTGGTTATGGTATCTAAATAAAATAGGTCTTGAAAGTGGGTAAAGCAATTTTTCCCACTTTCTTCATCTTTTTCAAACTTGTTTAGCTATTCCACTTCCTTAGCCTTTCAGTGTAAGTTGTAAGATAACCCTGTCTATATCCACAAAAAAATGCCATGATTTTGATAAGAATTGCACTAGACATGTATATCCCGTTGGGTAGACTTGGCATCTTTGCTATGTGAGTCTCACAATCCATACATAATGTTCATGTCTCTTCATTTTTCACAGATCTTTGATTTTTTAAATCAGTGTTTTATAGTTTGAAGCATACAAGACCTGCAAATGTTTGGCTATATTTAAAGCTAAGTATTTAATTTTAAAAATGTTTGCAAATGATATTTCATTTTGCATTTTTGTTTCTATGTGCTAATTGTTTTATATATAGTGTCTGTGTGTGTATATACACAATTATTTTTGTGTTTATTTTGTTCTATCAACTTGCTAACCTTATTTATATGTTCTAGGAGGCTTTTTTGATAGATTTTGTAGAATTTTTTCATGTAAGATGATCATGTTATCTGCAAATAAAGGTAAATTTATATCTTTCATTCTGATCTGCATTCCTTTTATTTCTTTTCCTCACCTTATTGTGTCTACTAGAGTTTCCAGTACTATGTGAAATAAGAGGGTTGAGAGTGGATGTCCTTGCCTTCACTCTGATTCTACGGGGAAAACATTTAGTCTTTCACCATTAAGAATCACATTAGCTGTAAGAATTTTTTTTTTTTAATCAAGTTGAGGAAGTTCCTCTCTATTCCTGATAAGGTTTAGCTCTGTGTCCCCACTCAAATCTCATCTTGTAGCTCCCATAATTCCCACGCATTGTGGGAGGGACACAGTGGGAGATGATTGAATCATGGGGGAGGATCTTTCCCATGCTGTTCTCGTGACAATAAATGGGTCTCACGAGATCTGATGGTTTTTAAAAAGGGAGACTCCATACAGGAGCTCTCTTTGCCTGCTGCCATCCACGTAAGAGGTGACTTCCTCCTCCTTGCCTTCCACCATGATTGTGAGGCCTCCCCAGCCACGTGGAACTGTAAGCCCAGTTACACCTCTTTCTTTTGTAAATTGCCCAGTCCTGGGTATGTCTTTATCAGCAGGGTGAAAACGGACTAATACAATTCCCTTTTCCCTAAGAGTTTTTCCTTATGTGTGTTAAAGCTTGTCAAATATTTTTTCAGCATAAATTCATATGAACATGCGATTTTTATTCTTTAAACTGTTAATATGATAGGTTACATTGCTTTTTAAAATGTTGAACCAGCCATAAATCTCTGGAATAAATCCACTTGATTATGGTGTATATTTTTTACATATTAATGAATTCTGTTGACTAAAATTTTCTTAGGGAGTTTGTTTATGCATTCATGAATACATCCAGGTATACTCGTATTTATATTTGTCTGCAGTTTTGTGTTTTATTATTTTTCCTGGTTGATCATGCATGGCACAGAGTGTTATTAGCTTCATAAAATGAAGTGCTCTCTCATCTATTTTCTGGAGAAGATTGTGTATAATTGCTGTCATTGTTCTTTAAACATTTGCTAGAATTCAAGACTGAAGTTATCTGGGCTTACTAGATTTTTAACAGTTTTCTTTCAGCTACAGATTCGATTACTTTAATAGTTAAAGGCTACTATTGTATATTTGATGAGTTGCGAGTTTGTATTTTTCAAGTAATTGTCAATTTTTCGCATATAAAGTTGTTCAAAATATTTCCTTATTAACTTTTTGATGTCTGCAAGGTTATAGTTATATCCCCTGCTTTATTTCTGATAGTGTTAATTTGTGTCTGCTTTTATCTTTTTCTTGCTAGAAGTTAGTTGGTTTTATTAATATTTCCACAGAACAAAGTTTTTGTTTTCTTGTCTCTATTTTTTTTTCTGATTTTAATTTTATTAATCTATGCTTTTTTTTTAGTATTTTTTTCTCAATTCTTTGGGTTTATTTTGCTCTCTTTTCTCTCAGTTTTTGAGGTGGATCCTAGATTATTGATTTAAACTTTTTCCATTAACGTATGCCTTTATTGCTCTAAATATATATATATATATACACACACACACACATATATATATACACACATATATATACACATATATGTGTGTGGGTCTATGGATTGTGTGTGTGTGTGTGTGTGTGTATAGTTGCTGTTTTTTTTTTTTTTCTGAGACAGGGTCTAACTCTGTTGCCCAGGCTGAGTGTAGTGATGCGATCACACTCACTGCAGCCTTGACCTCCTCAGCTCAAGCAATCCTCCCACCTCAGCCTTCCAAGTACCTGGGACTGCAGCCATGCACCACCACACCTGGCTAGATTATGCTTTTTGTAGAGATGGGGGTCTCACTAGATTGCTCAGGCTGGTCTCAAACTCCTGGATGCAAGTGATCCTCCCACCTCAGCCTGCCAAAGTGCTGGAATTACAGGCATGACCCACAGAGTCTGCCTGTATGTTTTTTTCTTTTTCATTCAGTTCAATATATGTTTGTATTCCCTTTAAACATCTTTGTTGATCCATGGATTATTTAGAAATGTGCTGTTTAGTGTGTAGTACTTAGGGAGTGTCCTGTTCTATTTTGTCATTGAATTTTAGTTTTACGAATCTGTAAATTGTATTTTTTCCAAATTTTGGAACTACTTAGACACTATTTTTTTAAATATCCTTTCACCCCACCTTCTTTCTCCTCTCCTAGGATTCAGATGACTCAGATGTTAAATATTTTCATATAATTCCACATGTGTCTCAGGCTCTGTTCATTTGGGTTTTTTGTTTTGTTTTCAGTCTACTCTCTGTTGTTCAGAAAGGGGAATTTCCACTACTCCATCTTCAAAGTCACTGATTTATTCTTCTCTTGTCTCCATTTTGCTGTCTAGCCCACCCACTGATTTTGTTTTCATTTTGGCTATTTTCAAGTTCTAAAATTTTATTTGATTCTCCCTTCTATCTTCTCTTTCTTTGTTGATACTTTCTATCTTTCATTTGTTTTACATATGGTCTCTCTTCTCCTTTCCACCTTTCCAAGTTTTATTTTTTACAGAATTTTCATCTGTACTATTTATGAATTTTTTTGGGAAGGGCTTTTATCTGTATTTAAAAAGAAGAATGGAGCAAAGAATGTCTATTCTACCTTTTTGGAAGTGGAAGTCCTCTATAAATGATGATTTTCTTTCTTTCATTTACTCAAGTATTTATTATCTACCAATTTCCAGTGACACAAAATGACTAAGATAGATACGGTTTCTACCCTCAAGGTTATTAGAGTCTTGTGATGAAGATGAATATTAAAAAATTTAAAAATTAGTCAATTAAAACTGAAGTAAATTGTACCACACAGAGTAGCATATTAGCAAATATAGGGGACCTAACTTAGTTTTATCCAATATTTCATACAATGCCTTATACATGTGTTAGTTGTAAATAATGTTTAAAAATTTGGAAGCTGAGGATATTTCTGAGTGGTACATTCCTCTGCATTTTTGTTTTTGTTTTGTTTTGTTTTTGACAGTCTCTTTCTCTGTCACCCAGGCTCCCATGCTGGATACAGTGGTGCAAACACAGTCACTGAAGCCTGAAACTCCTGGGCTCAAGTAGTCCTCCTACCCCAGCCCCCTAAGTAGCTGGCACCACAGGCACACACCACCATGCCCAGCTAACTTTTTTCAGAGAGGCAGTCTCACTTTTGTTGCCCAGGCTGGTCTCAAACTCCTGAATTCAAGCGATTCTCCCACCTTGGCCTCCCAAAATGCTGGGATTACAGGCATGAGAAACTGCTCCCAACACCGTTTCTATGCATTTGAGGTTTATTATGATGAATGATAACTCTACTCTCTTTCACACACAGATTCTCTCTTACTTCCACAAACAAGATAGAATTCCAGGTTAAGGGAATTTTAGTTATACTCCAGTACAGTGATTCTTAGGGTATTAGAGTGCCTAAGAATCTCTTCAGTGTCATAGCACTATTTCATTATGGAATGTTCAGCTACTTTGTCTTCGGATTTGGCTGACTTCATTGTCTACTATCCTCCAAAGAACATGCTGACATTTTTAATTTGATGGACTGCTGAGAAACCACAGCAGGATATAGACCAACCCATCAAAAGTGAATTTAGGATTGCATTGATGTGTAGAACTAATTAGGTGACTATGGGGAGTGGGACACTGATTGAAATCCATATGACTTTTCAATACTCACTCTGTAAGCTAGCTTCTGAAAGGAATAGTAAATTCAGGTGACTTGTTCTTTGCCGTCACCACAGTACTGCCTAGCCCTTCTCTGCTTCAAGTCAGCAGCAGAGGCCCTGACCCCTCCCCAAAGCGAAGCATCCAAAAACAGGCAAGAATTTTCTTTGACTGATCTTGAAGTCGTTTTTAGTTTATCCTGAAAAGATGCTGAAAACCTACCTTCAGATCTTCTACCAAACATATCAACTCTGTCTTTGTACTCTCTCTAAAGCCCATCTTGAGCTTTAAATACTTTAAAAATAACACTGATCACTATATGTATATGTAGATATGAAGTATTTATATTTGTGTAATGAAAATTACATAAATATAAATATTTGTGTATGTTTGTTTAAATTTTGTATTTATAGTTTGTTTAAACTCCCTAGGGACAGATCAATCCTATGTAGTTATGGAAAAGATTGCTAAACTTAGAAGACCTGAGTTTGTATAGCTTTCATAACATGTGAGCAACTGACATATTGTCTTGTAAAGATTTTATAGGACAGTGCCAACTGCTCTTCTTCTTAAAGAAGCATTCGCTAAATGTGTAAATCTAACATTTTTCTTTCTGATATCCATCATTTCTTTGAACTCTTTTATTTTTACTAAATCTGAGCTGTCTTTTGTGCACAATCAGCTTTTACCTACCTGGTAAGTCTCTCCCTTGGCTACCACACTACACTCAAATATTTGGTTTTGATTCATGCTCCTTAGGGTATGATATTCCTGAATCTCCACTCCAAATATGTATTTTAGATTTCTTTTTTCAGAATGTCTGGTCCTTACCTCTGCTCTTACTGCTCGCATTCTTGACTGAACCAGCCCTGTTGTATCTCCACATCAAATCCTGCCATTTGTTCACAGTTAATTAAGATAATTTTAGGAAAGAGAAGTAACATTTTTCTTGGGTATTAATTAAGTGCCAGAAAAAAAAACATTGAATTGTGTATTTCATAGGCATTATCTCATTGAATTTCCACAACCTAGGTATTATTATATTCACTTTTCAAAATGCTTAATAGAATCACAAATAAACTAAGTAACTCATATAAAGTCATACAGCTGGAGAATGATTGGATTAGGACTCAAATCTTAGAATGTTTGACCTCAAAGTGTTTTGAGCTCTTATTCTCTATAACAGTGTTTCTTATAATCAAATGATGAATTGATCCGTTTAAATGAGGAAAATTATGGTGGGCACTGATTCATGGTTTAAATTATGATCTTCATCGTGGTACTTATTGAATACAAAAGTATAAGTTTTATACATGTAACTTTTGTGCAACTCCAACACTAAATACATCTCTGGGTATTGAAGAGACTTCTTAAACTTATTACTTGCAAAACTGATCTTTTGATATTCCCTTCTATTTCCACACTTGCTCCTTCTGCAGTTGTATCTATTTCAGTTAATGTCAACTGCATTCTTCCAATGTTGCAAGTCAAAAATAATAATGTCATCCTTTAATTTCCCTCTTTCTCTCACTCCCCACATCTAGCCCATCAGGAAATTATATATTCTTTATTTTCAACATAGATCCAGAATGCAAGCTCCTCTCACAACTCCCGCTACTCCCATCCTGGTTCAGGTCATCGTCACTTCCCTTATAGAGCAGCCTTTCAACTTATTTCCTTGCTTCGGTTCTTGACATCGTTAAGTTCATTCTAAACACAGCAGTCAGAAAAATCCTGGTTAAACATAAATCAGATCACAATGTTTCTGTGCTACAATCTGCCCAATGGCTCACATTGGACTCAGAAGAAAAGCTAAAACCCTTCCACTGATTTACCAGGCCCTACATAGTCGGGTGCATGTTTTTACTTCCATAACATTCTCATTTTATTCTCTGCCTTATTTATATCTCTCCAGCAACACAGACCTGATCACTCTCGTCAACTACACAGACATGCTCTTGCCTTAGGGCATTTGCACCTGCTATTCCCTCTGCTAGAAATGCTGTTTCCCTGGTTATCTATATGGAAAGTTGCATCTTCTTGAAGATCTTCAGTGTAATTCCACCTACTCAGTGAGGCCATTCTTAACCATAATACTAAAGCGTACTAAAAATTGCAA
Organism: Pan troglodytes; assembly: GCF_028858775.2. Classification (NCBI taxonomy): domain Eukaryota; kingdom Metazoa; phylum Chordata; class Mammalia; order Primates; family Hominidae; genus Pan; species Pan troglodytes. The sequence continues at coordinate 20,462,191 of NC_072401.2, forward strand.
CCCTCCTCATCCTCCTTAGTCTCCTTTACTATTTCATTTTTCTTCCTAATCATTAATCAGTATCTGACATGCTATATAGTCTACTTATTTATATTGGTATCTGCCTCTTTTATTACAATAAAAACATGCATGAGGGCAAATATGTTTATCTATTAATTATTCTATTTCTAGTACCTAGATGACTGATTTGTACATAGAAAAGCTTAAATAATTATTCAATGAGAAAATAATTTAAAATTAATAAAATAACTATACAATTAATACAATTAAATCTGAAAATATTAGTTGAATGCAATAGATTAGTTTTATGATATATAATGTAAATTTTTTGAAACAAATTTTGCTCATATTGCATCCCATAACAGAAACATATTTGCATGTTTTTGATTTTTACTTGTTTTCAGATTAATTCCCTTGAATTTGACAACGCTAAGCCATCATTATCACTTCTCTTAATTTTCTTATTAACAATGAAATTGTTCTTTACTTTGTTGGGCCAATTAGTAGAATAGTGCCCCTCAAGCTACAATATAAAAAGAGAAAACATTTTCATTATTTGCATACTTACTACCACATTTATTGTCAATGAAGCATGGATAATTGGAATATAAAAGATGGAAAATGTCCTGCAAACATCAATTCACCATGTGAATATGGCAGATAGAGCATGAATTGTTCAGTGAGCCCAAATTTTAAAATATACAGAAAACTTGCTTTTACCTATGTCTCTTCCCTACTTGAAATATTATAAAACTTGTGTCTTACCAAGTGAATTCTTCTGCCCTTCACCTCTTGTGAAGGAGATTGTAAAGGCAAATTCATATATGGGAAATAAAATGCATCTCAATACTCAATTATGAGATTATTATACAGGTGACCTAGAATATGCATATATTTTTTAAGATTGTCATCAAGAGAAAAATACAAAAATTCATTAATTCTTATAGAAATTGAGACCATGTCTGCAAACTCACATGATCCACAAAGCACAGTTTAAGAAATATTCCTTATAGTACAAGGAGTTTGCATGGTAAAGTATGATAAATAGCATATGGTAATATTACACTAGATTGAATTGAAAGAGAAACATTCGATTTGTGAAAAAGGACAGTCTTATTTAAGGAAATGACATTTATACTAGGGCCAATTTAGGAAGGTAGAAACTGAAAGGGAAGTTAATTCAGCTGGAGAAAATTGCATGAGCAGAGAATCAGAAACCAAAAGGACCTTGATTTCTCAAGAAATTTCAAAACCATTAATTTACTGGAAAACAGTTTAAGAAGGAGATTAATAAAGATTAGCATGAAGAGATAGTCTGGATATTAGACACACTAAGAAATAATGGTAGCCTAAGGGTATACAGTGCCTTCTACACACGCAGGCACTCTCCTAAGTGCTTTACCCATAGTCCCTTGTTTCACCTGCACCATAACCCTTTGAAGTAGATGTTTTCATATTCTTCTCTCTACTAGGCTGAGAAAGGTTCAGCAACTTTTCCAAGGTCACACTAATTTGATAGATCTTAGAGTTCGATTCTGGAGCCCATGTTTAACACTCTGTTCTAGACCTCTAAATATATAATTCAGTGCGTATGAAGAATTAGAACCCCCTCCAGGACATAATAAATTATTGACAGTTGATGTAGTAGGAAAAGTACAGAAAGTTCTCAGGAGCAATAAGTAATATTTTGAAATAAGAATCTCCTAAAAGTTAATAAAAATACCATACAGACTCAGTTTTCTCATAAGGCCAGAGAAAGAGAGGAGTTTCTAGTGATCTTTTGTATTTTAACAAACCACATTTTAATAAAGTGTGTTTCTCATTTCCTTCTTTCTCTCACATCCCTCTCCCTCCCACAGCTTTGCAACAGTCACCTCATTGCAGCATTTCCTTTTCTTTCAAGCCCTGTAACAGCTCTGACTGCTCATTTATCTTTTTTTTGGTACTAACTAAATATTTTAGTAGTTTGTGCCCCATGAATCTGATGTAAGAAATTGTCGGCCTTCAGTGATCTCATAAATGCTAAATCTGATCTGTGAAAACTTGGCAAAATCGCGTTATGATCTTTGTTTCTCATGTTCTCCACCCTCAAGTGCGAAGGGACCACTTAGCTAAAAATGTTTAAAATTTTCAAGAAACAAAAGACAGGCAGAAGAAGTGAAGTGGTTTTATTTTTCTCCTTAGTAAATCTTTAAGTTTCTATGTATGTTCTTTCATCTGCTCTCCAGAATGGTAAATGGAAGTCCTTGACACATAAATTAAAATTCATTTTAATCTTAATAAATATGGTATGGGCATTCTTTGTTTTTCTCTACACATTCCCTTTATTAAAACATGCAGTCTGGTAACTGATTAAAATATTATTTCCAGTTGACGCAAAATACAAGGACATTTCATATAACCATATAATAATAAATATCTGAATTAAGAGGCTTTTTCTCACTTTAAAATGTAAAGTAGAATCTACATTTACTTCTCTTTTTATGTTGTGGGGAAAAGGTGTGGGAAATCATAGCATGGTATCATTTATACGTTTATGATGGTAATATCGGATTCCCAGGAAAATTATGTTAAGTATTCTGTTTTACAAAAGCATACTTTTTAATGATTATCATTGGAATAGTTAAATATTTTTAATTATCAAATGAGGAATGAATGTTATTCATCAATAGCATCTTCAATAGACCTAATATTGGATCGATGTTGTGTTAGATTTTAAAGGCAGAAAAGCTAGGAATGGGAGAATTAGATGGATCATCAAATATAGGAATAACTCTATGCTTGGTGGGGAATCAATACAATAATATGTGGCCACTCCAAACTAAAAAGTGGCTATGCCATTGTACTCAATACTTTATTTAAAATATTTATTGAGTCCACTATATGCCACCCTATTTGGTGCTGCAATGAGTTAAAAAGTCATTGCAAAGAGGTAGTCCCTGGCCTCATACAACTTTTTTTTTTTTGGTTGGGGGTGGGGTGGAGATCACACAGGTAATAAACAAGCATACAAATAAATAAATTATATTCAGGTTCTCAGTCCACTATGGGAGAAAATCCGGGAAACTAAAAAATCTAGGTTGTACTATAAGTATAGAGGAAAAAAGTATATGAAAACCTGGACAATATTAAACACTTGCTTCTGATAAACCTGGGAAGACATTTACACTCTATGCTTTTCTATCTTCATATCTAAGGTGAGAATATTCCACTGACAAGTCTTTTAAGCCCCCCTTCATGTTGTATAATTTAAAAATCCTTGTGTTGACTTCCTTGGCTGAGGAAAACAAAGGAAGACTTTCAAAAGGGCATAGATGGCCTTCGCACTCCAGTGGCATCACGACCTCTATTAAGGTGCTCAAGGTATATGTTCCATCTAAGTTGAAGAACACCCAATTATGACAATAGAATGAATTTCGAGATTTCCAGTCAAGATGACAGATTATAGTGTTCTAATTTACCTTTGCTCTTCTCCACCAGGCCCCATTAAAACAAAAACAGGCCGGGCACAGAGGCTCATGCCTGCAATCCCAGCACTTTGGGAGGCCGAGATGGGAGGATCACCTGAGGTCAGGAGTTCAAGACCAGCCTGGCCAACATGGCGAGACCCCATTTCTACTAAAAAATACAAAAATTAGCTGGGCGTAGTGGCATGTGCCTGTAATCCCAGCTACTCAGGAGGCTGAAGCAGGGAGAATTGCTTGAACCCCAGAGGTGGAGGTTGCAGCCTGGGTGACAGAGCGAGACTCCGTCTCGAAAAAAAAAAAAACAACCAAACAAAAAACCCCCACAACAACAAAGTGATTTTTTGAAAGGTATCTATAAATTCAAAGAGAATGGAGGAGACAACACTATCCAATTTTTCTAAGCTGCAAAGTATGTGCCTTAGCCGATCAAGAAAGCTGACCTCTAAGTCAGCACTTGAAAAAGCCAATAAGCAACCTGCCTTATTGAAACATACACAGAAGACTAAAATTTCATCAGCAAGTATCTCTGTTCTGAGGATAAAATTGTGGCTAAAACCTGGAGTCCTGAGAAATTCCATTTCATAATCTGCAATACATCCCCTGTTTCAGAGCTTATTCTTCACTTTCAGCAGTCAGAAGATGACCTTACCATATTTTGGCCAAAAATTAGCGTTTATTTCCTGGAAAGGTGGAAAAAAAGGAGACCCTGGAATAAGATCCCAAACAAAATTGAGAGCAAGTGTATGAAAGGAAAAGAAGGCAATTAATTATGAGCATAGTTACTGAATGTAGAGATTCCTAGACCCGTTCCTCCACTTTTCTAGTGAATTTGATTTCTTTTTTATAGAGAGTGGAAATAAATAAGGTACCTCAATTGGGGAAACATCAAGAAAACACCAGTCAGAGCACCGTACAAAAATGAACTTCAACAAATTATACAGCTCATACATACAATGATTCTAATCAGATTTTTCTTACCTCTCCTCAAAGCTCAGCATCCCATGATAAATTTAAGGATATCGTCAAATAGAAAGAGACCAAGGAATCAGGTTAAAAAATTAAATTATAGGAAAAATAAAATATTTCCGGAGGAGAAACTTGACAAAAATATCTTCAGAAGAATAAAATAAAATATTCATGAGGTAAGTGTAATAAACTGCAAAAAGAAAATACAGAGACCAACTAAGAGTTCTTGCACTTAAAATATTATTTAAGATATTTGAATATAATACACATTTAAAAATTAGAGATCCATTCCAGGAAGTCCAATATTTGAATAATGGGAGTTTCAGAGACAGAGTGTATAGAGGAAAGAAAGGAGTGGCCAAGAAAGTAATTCAAGAAAACTTTCCTAATCTGAAGCCCCTGAGTTTCCATATTAAAATTTTCTCCAAAGAGACTACAAAAATCAAGAAAATAGACTCACCAAAGCACATCATCATGAAAATTTAGAGCACTGAGAACAAAGAAAATTCTACAAAAGTTGAGAGAAAATAAGTTTATGTGGTGTATCAAAAATCATATTGGTGTTAGATTTTCTACAGTGACAAAGGAAGAATGCCTTCAAAATTCTAAGGGAAAATTGTTTCCATTTAAAATTTTCTGAGAATGATGGTTTCCAATTTCATCCATGTCCCTACAAAGGATATGAACTCATCATTTTTTATGGCTGCATAGTATTCCATGGTGTATATGTGCCAACCATCATTCTCAGTAAACTATTGCAAGAACAAAAAACCAAACACCGCATATTCTCACTCATAGGTGGGAATTGAACAATGAGATCACATGGACACAGGAAGGGGAATATCACACTCTGGGGACTGTGGTGGTGAGGGGCGAGGGGGGAGGGATAGCATTGGGAGATATACCTAATGCTAGATGACGAGTTAGTGGGTGCAGCGCACCAGCATGGCACATGTATACATATGTAACTAACCTGCACAATGTGCACATGTACCCTAAAACTTATAGTATAATTTAAAAAAAATTAAAAATAAAGATAAACAAAAAAAAAATTTTGTATCTAGGAAGCCATGAAAAAAGAGAATCTCTGGATCTGCAGTTTCCTCCACTATCTACATAGAGCTATTGGCATTTGAAATGTGGCTAGTGTGAATTGAGATGTAATATCAGTAAAAAATACACACTAGATGTCAAACACCTGTTACAAAAAAGAGTGCAAAATACTTCATCAATAATTTTTACACTTATTATATGTTAAAATGTTGATAGTTTTGATATTTTGAAATAAATTATGGAAATTAATTATATATGTATCTTTTATTTGTTTGCTGTATCTATTAGAAAAAGTATGAGTAATATATGTGGCTCACATTGTATATCCATTGGACAATTCTTCTAAAAAGGATGGATAAATGAGAGCTCAAGCCAAGATCTCTGGAGCAGTCTTATAAACAAATTGCCTAAATTGGAGCAGATCAGAGGATCCAAAAAATCTTTTCCAAGTGATGAAACTAACAGAAGAAATAGAATAGATTGAGATAATATTTATACTACTTTGGAAGAATTTTCAGTTGAATTAGTAATAAGCACATAGAAAAAAAACAAGCAATTAAGAAACAAGACAAATTTAAAGAGAAAATAAAATATTATGTAGTAAAGGAAATATCAACATAGTATTACATGGCTCAGCTGTGAATATTATTTACACAGACATGATAAAAACAATGATTACTGACCTAAGCAAAGTTAGGATATAAAGAATTATATCCTAATTTGGTAGGATAAGACACAGGAAGTGTTCATGTGTGTAATGAGGGCTGCAGATTATGACACAGAGTCACTCATATTCCATGACGGCAAGAAAAAGTTGAGTACCTAAATTTAGACAACCAAAATTGACAATATAAGAATTTTATTCATAGAGATAGAGGTGGATATCAAAAAAATCAACAAAAAGAGTTACAAGTAATTTGTCCTTGGAAGTAGAAAATAAAAGAGAAGGGCAGATAGGCAACGACTATTTTTTACAACATACCATTTGGGTGTCTAAATTATGTGCAAGTTATAATTAGATTAAAATTTAAAATATGTAAAACAAAAAATAAACAAAGAATAACAAGACATTCATAGAAGAAAGTCAAAATATAAAGTAACATATTGAAAAACATTCGAGGTTTTTAATTGAAATTGAAATGGTATAACTTTGAATCCATCAAATTTGTGAAAATTAAAGAGATTACTATCCAGTGCTCATTATTATGTGGATAAATAGGCTCTTATATGTATTGCTAATGAAGGGTGACTTGCTGGAAATGGTTATGGAAAATAAACCTTGCGCTGTCTAATAAAATTACTTCTTCATCCAACAATCCCATTTTGAGGAATTGTTTTCACAAATATAAATGATAATAGAAAAGACTTATTAATAAGTATATTGCATCTATATTATCGAATATTAAGCATCTATTTAAAGAATTTATTAAATCTATATGCATCAAAGCAAGAAATAACCCTTTACAGATTTTAATTGAAAAAGCAGTACTAAGCACAATGTCTTTAGTGTATTCACTTTGTTAGAAAAAGAAAAAGGTAGGAAAGAACAAAGTTCCTCCACAAACATGTATTTATATGTCGTTATGTGAATATGTAGAAAGACAGATTAATATGTTGCAAACTGTTGATTTCAGTACTATTAGCAGCCGTGTGACACAAATGTTTTTTCTGTACGTGTTACTTAGCAAAATCTTAATGATAAGCAAGAGAAATTCTCACGTTCTTGTCATACCTTAATAAGACTTCAGTTTTCAACACCTATAAACTTAGATTGAATTTATGTTTACTCATCTATCTATCTGATAGTCTGTAAATTTGGTTGAACGATCTACGAAATTCTTCATGTTCTATCACTTTGATCCACAAAATGGCAATATCATATGCTTCAACCTATTATTCACCTGTTTTTTTTTTGTTTGTTTGTTTGTTTTTTTTTGTCTATTTCACCCTGGGAATATAGAAGTTCTCTGAGGGCAAAGGCTTTGCCTATTTGTTCACTCTACCCCTAGTGCTAAAATAGTGCATGGCTCATAGTGAGAACTGGGTTAAAAGTTTGTTTAGATTATGTCTGAATGAATAAGGTAGCATGTCTCATTTTTCTGGTTTAAATAGAAAATATAAAATTTTCAAATATCAAATCTTTAAAATATCTAAATATATTTGTATTTCCTCTTTAAGTAAATAGTTGTTTACGATGTGAAATTGATGGTTCAACTGCAAAGTATTGTTATTCCCTAAATTTTTATATGTGATTTCCAGTTTTACTATGTCATCAAAAATGTGGACTGTGAATTTTCAGCTTTGGCAACTTTGGCCAAATTTATTATTGTTTATAAAATCTGGTATCACTTAAGAAAACATGCAGGTTTTTCTTGTAGAGTACCCAATTCATACATATCTATTATTTCAAGTTTATTTAACTAAAATGCTTGAATTTTTATTAATCATAAGCTAGTGATGATGCTTCATGCTATGGTTAATTCTTTTTAATCTCTCTTTGTAAATACTGTGCAAATGTTCATTATCTAACGTTTACAGCTATTAAGTATCTAATATAAATTGTGGTATCTGTCAATAAGTAATGCCCCTTTTGGTCATTTGGTTTCAATGACCTTCATTCCAATAACATCTTTAAAAAAATTAAACAGGTTTCTACTTACTAGACTATCTTCTTAAAATTTAAATGATAAAAACTACAAGGATCTAATAGGCCTTAAAAACTCTTGTATATATTTTTGTCCAAAAATGTATCTCTACTCTTTTTCCCAGTAACATTTTACTACAACGAAAATTACAATGTATGAAAGTGGAATGAAGTGGTACTGATTTATATGCAGTCAATGGCACAACTGAACTGCATAACTATTCTTATAAATTTTATATTTTACTTTGGGTACAAAACAAAACAAACAGAGCAATCCTTGATCTTTTTTGGTATTTGTCTGATTTAGTTCCAGGTCCTCAAAGTGTCAGCTGGCTTTCTTCTGCATCATTAATCCTTTAGAGAGAGGAAAAAAAGAGTGGAAAAGAAAATAATTTTCAAAAATAAATGTGTTTTTATATATGTAATAGACATGCATATATACATATACATATGTAATAGACATACATCTATATGAATATGTAATATATTTACATAAATATACATATGTAATAGACATTCATATATACATATGTAATGTACATACATAAATATACATATGTAATAGATATTCATATATACATATGCACATATATATGTAAACCCCGTGTGTGCATGTATGTGTGTTTATGGAGAGAGAGAGACAGAGAGAGAGAGACAGAGACAGAGAGAGCTTGAAATGCATTCTTCCTTCACTGGAAGACAGGCCACTCTGCTTATTTCCCAGGCTCTCCAGGCAAACATGGGTCATCTGTTTTTACTTGTATTCAGTTTTTGTGATGATTGTTGGAGAGATTAGGTGGAGTAAACCACACAGATAACATTATCTCCCTTGCAATTTTCTAAAATGTAATGTGATTTTCCTGTCAACCTTTCTGTGGACTTGTCTTTAAACTAAACTACGCTAACATATATACTAAGATATTAATAGATCTTTGTTATTGCCACAAATATTATTCCAACAACAAATTATCACACTTAAACAAGGCCTAAAACAAATCAAGTACACGAATGAGTGATTATCTAGAGCACTCAGTAAGGAGGCCAGAATTTGCTATTTTTGTTTACTGTGCATTTTTTTGGTCATAGATTTCTCCATACACTGCTGAAAATTCATGCCTTCAAAACCAGAAAATCCTTTATCTTTCTCTTCACAGGTGGTAGAAGACTACATAATTTTTCTCTAAAGAAAGAAAATCACAGCACAGAAAATTAATTTCCAAGACCATTAACTAAAAAATGAAATTCTGCTGAGTTCACACCACAGGAACTAGACTATGCTGCTCTATATAGTATTAGTTCTTATAAGTCTCCCATCATAAAATAAGCTAATATGTCTCTCCATTCACTTAGTAGTACACAATGTGATATCAATCAACACTTTCATTCATTTAATGAAAGTTGATTAAGCACCTTAAATGTGCTGGGCATCACTCCAGCCACTGGAGATAAGAACGATAAACAAAACAAACTCCTGCCTTCATGTGGCTTACTCTCTAGTGAGCAATTCAAATATGAAAAGTGTGTAAGTCACTGACAAGTGGTATGGAGAAAAGATAGCAGTAAAGGGGATGGTGGTGGGGGTGGTGAGTGCAATGTCAAATGGCTCCATCTGGGAAAGCATCAAGGGGAAGGGGCCATTTAAATAGAGATCTGAAGGAGATGAGGAAAGAAACCTTGTTAACATCTAGGGAGACACTTTCCAGGCAAAATGGGGGTATGCATAAATATTTGGGAAAAACTGTATATTTACTGATACAATTAGGCATCAATTATCAAAGCGTTTGCAACTAAAAAGTCCATTTAACAAATATATTTTAATATAGATTCCTAACTAAGGACACTCCAATTCAATACATTAAAGCAAGCTTTGTTGTGATTTCCTAGGCCTGTCTCTTTCGTTGGCACATTTTGATCCTTTCCCTACTGACTATGCTTTTCTAATCACCCTCTTACAGAAACTCACTCTCAAGATTAAATATGGGATAGGTTGATTCACACTAAATGGCGTAGTAACTGATAATCCTCCTAGATTTAGCTACCTGTCTCCGGAAACATTTGAATTTTGAAAGTGCACCAAAATTCAAACCAAATAAATCCATTTATAGCAGTGGTGTTTCAAGATTTAGCAAGAGGTAATAATGTTACTAATACAAGGAATGCAGGAGTAAAACTCTGGACTTGAAGGTAGAAGTCTTCAAGTTCACTTCTTACTAAATTGCTGAGGGTTCTTTGACAAATCACACAACCTCTCATAGCCTAATCTTTCCACTTATAAAATTAAGGCATTATGTGGAATAACTATCAGACATCTGCAGCTACTGTGCAATATATTTATCTCAATGAGATTTTATAGGAGCCTTTTAACAAAAGAAAACAACAAAGGAGGTGATATGATTTGGTTCTGTGTCCCCACCCAGATCTCAGCTTGTAGCTCCCATAATTCCCTCATTGTGGGAGAGACCCAGTGGGGGATACCTGAATCATAGGGGTGGGTCTTTCCCTTGCTGTTCTCATGATAGTGAATAAATCTCACAAGATCTGCTGGTTTTAAAAATGGGAGTTTCCCTGTGCAAACTGTCTTCTCTTGTCTGCCGCCATGTGAGACGTGCTTTTCACCTTTCACCATTAGTGCAAGTCCTCCCCAACCACATGGAACTGTGAGTCCAATAAACCTCTTTCTTTTATAAATTACCCGATCTTGGATATGTCTTTATCAGCGATGTGAAAACAGACTAATACAGGAGGACTATCTTATTCTGCTATGTCAGAGACCGAATGTCTAATCCAATGCCCTCTGGCTCTTAAGTACCCATTAAATTATAACTCTAATTTCAAATGAGACAGCCCTGTAAATAGGGTGGGGTAGACTAAAAAGTCCCATGGCTTTTATGTATTAAAAGTAAAATAGATGATGGGAAATGTCTTATGGGACCCACGTTGAATACAGTATATATTTTCTCAGTCAGCCAATTGCCTCTAAATTTGCTATTTATAATTTACTCAGTCTTAATTAGCAGGCTGCTCCCCAAGTCAACCCTGCTGCAGGCAGAACATGAAGTAGAATATAAAAAAAACAAGTGTTTCTGGTTGCTGAAAGCAAGCCATACATATTCATGGTGAAAACAGAAAGTCATTTGCCAAACTGTGGACGGTAAATACAAATTAACCCTGCAATAAAAAGTGTAATATTTGCATTTTCAAGCCTTAGATCTCTCTGGGATTAATTAGGTGATCAATCGGAATTAGAGTTATCAGGAACAAAATCTGGGTTTAGATTATGTGTGTTACTGTTTGGAGGAGGCGAGTTGTATTATTCATTATTTTTGCTTTCATTATAATTATTTGATCCCATCCTCAAAGACTGTTGTATAAACTGATTGATGAAATCCTTCTGTGAAAATATTTTACAAACTGTTCATGGCTACATAAATACAATGGGGTTTTATTGTTTCTATGTGTGCTCAACAGAATAACAATGAAGAGATATATTGATAATCTGGAAGATTCTCAAATTGTCTCTCTCCTGTCCATCCCCACTGTAACCTCCATGGCTTAGCTACTCAACATTTCCTTTCTAGGGGAATGCAACAGCTTCTCCATTACTCTCTGGCTCCTGGCTCAAGGTTTGCTTCATTCTGGTCCATTCCCACAGTGCTGCGAGAGCAAATTTTCTGAGACCCAAATATGAAGTTAGATCATTTATAAAGTTTTGCCATGCCTTTGGATAAAATTCAACTTTCTTAGCTTGCCACAGATGATCCCTGTCCTGCCTACCTCTCCAGACTCATCTCCTGGCACTCAATCTGTCAACAATTCTTGACCAAGAATCAATTTTGTGCCAGGCACAATTCCAAGCCCTGCACATTTCATTCTCCACATTTTAGCTTTATTAAATCATGTACATCCCTTAAAAATATTGAGATCTCTAAGCCTTCTGTGCATTTTCACATTGTTGTTTCCCTGCGAAGAACACTCCCTTTTGCCTCTACATCTTGCTAAATTCTTATGGGTTAGGACTTGGATAGGAAATTCAATTCTATGGGAGGTCCTCTCTGACTTCACTTTGCCCACATTAGTGGTACTCCTCTCATGGCACTTACCAACCTGTATTATGTTTGTCAACTCTGTTTGTCTTTCTCCTTTCTTAAAATTCTTGCACCTTGAAAACAGAGACGGTGTCTGTTATTTCTGACTTGATAGTGCCCAGGAGAATCGCTGGCACACTGTAAATGGAAATAAATATGCAATCAACGGATGAATGCCAGAGGGGAAACTCTCAAAGGTCCAGGACACCAAAAGTAAGTCATCAGTGATATCCAACTTCATAAAATAAATTTTTATTAATTATGAAGATATTCTGGATAAAGGAAAACTTTTATGGTTTCTATTACTTATATCCTGTAAAATAACCTTGGCAATTTATTTCAAAATTTAATGTATCATTAGGAATCTATCCTTTTGGTTTTAATTTACTAAAAACACTATCTTTGAAATCACAAGCTTAAAAAGGAATTATTTACCTCAGGATTTATCCATTTGGAAAGACAATTGGGACGTTTTCTGAGGGCACCCAAAAAGATAAAGTGAGGGCTTAGGTTGGTCGGCATGGGGTGAAAACAAATTATAGTGAGAGGTGACGGCGTGCTGGCAGTCCTCACACCCCTCACTCGCTCTTGGCGCCTCCTCTGCCTGGGCTCCCACTTTGGCGGCACTTGAGGAGGCCTTCAGCCCACGGCTGCACTGTGGGAGTCCCTTTCTGGGCTGGCCAAGGCGGGAGCCGACTCCCTCAGCTTGCAGGGAGGTGTGGAGAGGGGCGCGAGCGGGAACCGGGGCTGCGCGCAGCGCTTGCGAGCCAGCTGGAGTTCCGGGTGGGCGTGGGCTTGGCGGGCCCCGCACTCGGAGCAGCCGGCCGGCCCTGCCTGCCCCGGGCAATGAGGGGCTTAGCACCCGGGCCAGCGGCTGCGGAGGGTGTACTGGGTCCCCCAGCAGTGCCATCCCACCGACGCTGCGCTCGATTTATCGCCGGGCCTTAGCTGCCTTCCCGCGGGGCAGGGCTTGGGACCTGCAGCCCGCCATGCCTGAGCCTCCCCACTCCGCCTCCGTGGGCTCCTGTGCAGCCCGAGCCTCCCCGACAAGCGCCGCCTCCTGCTCCACGGCGCCCAGTCCCATCGACCACCCAAGGGCTGAGGAGTGTGGGCGCACGGCCCGGGAGTGGCAGGCAGCTCCACCTGCAGCCCTGGTGCGGGATCCACTGGGTGAAGCCAGCTGGACTCCTGAGTCTGGTGGGGACGTGGACAACCTTTGTGTCTAGCTCAGGGATTGTAAACGCACCAATCAGCGCCCTGTCAAAACAGACCACTCGGCTCTACCAATCAGTAGGATGTGGGTGGGGCCAGATAAGAGAATAAAAGGAGGCTGCCCCAGCCAACAGCGGCAACCCGCTCCGGTCACCTTCCACATTGTGGAAGCTTTGTTCTTTCGCTATTTGCAATAAATCTTGCTACTGCTCACTCTTTGGGACCACACTGCTTTTATGAGCTGTAACGCTCACCGCGAAGGTCTGCAGCTTCACCCCTGAAGCCAGCGAGACCACGAGCCCACCGGGAGGAACGAACAACTCCTGACACGCCACCTTAAGAGCTGTAACACTCACCGGGAAGGTCTGCAGCTCCACTCCTGAGCTAGCGAGACCACGAACCCACCAGAAGGAAGAAACTCCGAACACATCTGAACATCAGAAGGAATAAACTCCAGACGCGCCACCTTAAGAGCTGTAACACTCACCGCGAGGGTCCGCGGCTTCATTCTTGAGGTCAGTGAGACCAAGAACCCACCAATTCCGGACACAATAGGAGCAAAGTTTGGAGAGACTCCAAATGGAAAAGCAAGTTAGGACTTGAAAACACTGGTCAAACTGTAGGCAACACTCTAAACCAACTATGGGCTATAGTCAACTATGGCCCGTAGGTAAAATCCAGCCTGCTATCTAATCTAAATATGTTTTTTACAAATTTTAAATTTTTCCATTTTTAATAGTTATCTAGGTATCTATATAAAATCCATGTTTTTGCCTCTTTGTCTGCAAAGCATATAATATTTACTATCTGGCTGGTTACAGAATACATTTGCAAAGCCCTGGTGTACTAACAAAGGCCAAGAATGTGAGCGTGGAATAGGAGTGACACAGATCGGAAGAATGCAAGCAGAAGGTGGACATTTTTCTGAAGGGGCCCAATGAATTCAGACACACACTACACAGAAGCCCCTGGAATCACAATCATGTGTAAACAAGTTTCTTCACTTATATTGAAGAATATAGGAGATATCCACTCTTTATACATCTAATCAACCAACTGGTCTTAGGGAGAGTCTTATTTTAGAAGCCCACCAATAGTCCTGGAGATCCTGTAAGGGAGTTGGATGGGATAATCGTAATATGAAATGAAGCAGAAAGAGAAAAGATCTTTTCAGTAAAAGAAGAAAGTCAAAGCCACTTCTAGTCTTGAATACTTCTTCCTAGACATGAATAAAAGTGGATGATTTATTTTTGGCTGAGTCCCCTTCTGAAAAACACTGTGACAAAGAATGAATGTTTGGTGGCCATGTGAACTAAGAGTCCAATTCACTTTGGTCTACAAATCAAATTGTCAAAAGCTCACCCTAATCTCATCCATCCTTCTCACTTATGATGTGTGCCCACTTAACTTAGGCTTTAAATTTATCTGCAATGATAACTTCTTGTCAACTTGATAAAATGTACAAAAAGACACCAGACTGAGTCAAAAATTGCTTTCACAAATGGCTTGAAAGTCATTGAGCTTTGTAAACATGAAAAACACATCTTGACTAAAGACATGTTCAGAACTCTGGAGTGACACAATAACAGTTTTAAATCCTACAGTGCATTCCTCTTTTGTTCTCAAGAAAATGGGAGTGTATATAATGGAGTATATAATTGAAGCAATTATGATGTGTTAAGTTCTAAGTGAAATATATGGAGATAATCTCTTTCTAATAGCCCTTAATTTAGGTGCCAGCACTATAATCTGCAAGTAACCCTTGTGGCTCTTAAAAAGTCATTTTTGACCTTGCATTTTTCTTCTCCTGTTTAATTGTCTCTCCTCCACATCTTTATTTCTCAGAACAAAGCTGGGAGTGGTCCTCTAGGAGCAGCCCTCAGAGCTGCATCTAATTTAAAATATGGAATCTTTCATGCCATTACCTGAGGACTTACTACATATTAGACTGTGCATAAGCATTTCTTATAACAATTTGGCAAATTAGGGTTTCCAGCCCTCTGATGAGGAAACTGAAGCTCAGAGAGGTTAAGAAACATAACCATGTTGGATTTGTGCTGTATCAGCATGGATAAAGCCGAAAATTGTGCTCCCCATAATTTCTTTTCTTGTATGGCTCCAGGTTAACATTGGTCAAAATGGTATTTGCACGAGATATAGAAGGTGGAAGCAAAACAACAGTCGTTCGTTTCCCCTAGAAGGTGGTTGCAATTAGATACCATGATAAACAGGAGAAGCTTGCTTTTGCTCTCCTGTGCTCTAGGTATATCTCATCTTCCAGAAGGCTGACCTGCTGATCAATAACGACCCAGGCCCACCACCAGAGAGCTGGCTTCACACAGCAGAGGGAGAAACTACACAAATAAAACAGCTCTCCATAGACCTCTCCACAAATCCCTTTTCTTTGGTCCCAAATAGGTATCTTGAATTGCTTGGCTTTTTATAATTCCCTGAAAACGCTGGCTTGCTGAACTATACCACTGCTTCAGGAAGAGTGGTGAGTGTTACTTTCTCTGACTTTTTGAACTCCTCTTCTAGACTTTTACTTCCCTAATGTTTCCCACATTGGCTCGAGGTCCAATTCCTATAATAATTCCTCACTCCCAAG
This sequence comes from Pan troglodytes, assembly GCF_028858775.2. NCBI lineage: Eukaryota > Metazoa > Chordata > Mammalia > Primates > Hominidae > Pan > Pan troglodytes. The sequence continues at coordinate 20,478,226 of NC_072401.2, forward strand.
TGCTCACTGTGGCTTTACTCGCTTGTCTCAACTCTGACTGATACACACAACCAAGACCATGAAGCAGACCCTAGGACAGTCACAGCTAAAGTCCATGCTCTTCTTTTCTATGGATTATGGTTTTTGGCTATCCTTATGTTTAAGGGGTGGTTCCAGGCCTACTTCCAGCCCTTAAAAGAGGGATAGAAAATGTAATAGTCACAGATCGCCACAACACAAGGCAGGAGGAACTAAAATTCATAAGAAAAGTGCAGGCAGAGCATTAAGGGCCTTCAAAGATAGAAGAGAAGATCTGCTAAATGGAGCCTTTGGAGATGAATGCTCCCTCAGCATTCACAGTGAAGAGAGTAGAGGTCATCAGATGGAGAAGCACAGAGAATGAAGAAATTATGTAATAAGATGGCAATATTTTTTTCTAAAAAGCCAAATCTGGATTTCTATTGGGGAGAAAGCTAGATTAGTAGGAAAAAAATGCATATGTTACAAACTGAGCAAATAATGCTTCCCTCCCCTCAAGGGCTAGTGTGAAAAGTCTTAAAGAAAGGGGAAACTACTCTCATTATGAAGGCAGAGGAATTTGAAATGGGGTTTGGGTATGGATGTGAAGTGCAGAAAAATCAGGGAAAGGAATGAGAAGGGGACAGAGGCAAGAAGAAAAGGAGAAGGAGGAAGAGGAAAAGGAGGAGGAGACAAGAAAGTAAAGGACAGGAAAAAGGGGGAAGAACTTGAGCAAAATAGGAAGGAAAGGAATAAAGAAGAAAAAAAAAAGCAAGTGGACAGAGAAGAGAAAATGATTCCCAGTGGCAGAAGGTTTTAATATGTAAATGCTCCTATATTAACCCCAAAGTTTACAAAATAATTTTTTAAACTAAGTACATCATACAAGCAAAGTCTTGGATGTGAACACACAAGAGTTTAACATCAAGGTACAGTATTGCCAAGGAAAACTGATATGTCCCACTGGAATGCAAGAGCTTGAGGGTACAGGGAAGCTTGAAACAAGATCCACAGACTTGGCTGAAATCATGGGAAAGATTTTGGAACATCACAAGTCATGGATTGGAGTTTCAGACAAGTTTAATGAGCTCTCTGGAGGGCAGGGGTACCCCATATGACATCTGTGTTATAATTAGTTACCATACATTGAACATTCTAAGTACATATGCCATTTAGCCATCTCCAAAACCATAAAGTGTATACTATTATTATCTTCATTTTACTAATAAGAAAACAGAGCAGTTGAATAACTTCGTAAGATCACACAGCTTAAAAGGGTCAAAGATGATATTCAAACCAAGGTTTTTCTGATTCCAGAACCAGCAACTTAATCTTAATTCTCAATGACTTAGAAACAGTTGCATGCACTATAGTCTCCTTTATTCTCTCTGACTCTGCACTATGTTGAAACCAGAACACTACATAAAATGTAGAATCTGCTATCAATTTTTCCAGGGCCACTTCTTATTATTGTTTCTTCAAATGAGACAAAGCTGCAAAATCACTGTTTCTTTTCATTAGGCACTTGGTAAGGGACTGTTCAGCTATCACAATAAAGCTAACATGATCTCAACCATTCTTATTAAGACAAGTGTTTTAAATTAAAAATTAACATCTTTGACATGTTAGAATGGTATATATTAACTCGAAGTCAGGTTTCTAAATAGGAAAAATATGAGATTAGCATGATCTAATGGACAAGGGGAAAGAACACCTTCTCTCATTCCTATCTTCTAACATGGAAGGAAATACTTCCTGTGCTTTTGCTTAAAATCAAAAAGCAGGGTTAAAAGGTCAAGTAAAAACAGAATGCAGTTGACAATAAGTTTAACCATACATTATAGGTATATATTTTTAACAGGTGACTTGATATGAGATTCTTATAAATCAGAAAGGAAATCCCCAATCATGGTTCCTATTACTCTGTCTTTTAACCATTGAAGACTAGTTTCTATTGAAAGTCTCTTTTGTGTTATTTTTATATAATGTTAGTGTCTGGCTTAAAGACTAAGAAATAGGCTGGTGCGCTCTAAAATAACTGTTGAAGTATGAGACACAGGATTCCCTGGATACTGGAGGTGCCTCATTTATCCTCCTTAATAAATCACAGTCACCAAGTTGAAACTAGAAAAATAGAATTGCCCATTTCTTTGGCACATATGTCAGAAAATAAACAATTGATTTTATGTTTACGTGTTTGTGTTTCTGTTTTCACAATTTTAAGTACATCGCTTTTTGAGGTTTCTTTTTTTGTTTTTTGGTTTTTTTATGTGTTTGTTTTTAAGTTATTGAGTACAGATTGGAATGTTTGACTTAGATCAGGTGAGTCCCCTAAACTGGTAAATATTTACACACATTTAACCTATAAATAAGTTCAGGACAATTGTCTGAGTTTTTAATTACTTATATTTTTTAATGTGTGTATCTAAAGCTGAGCATGCATATCTTCTAATTACCAGAAAAAACTTTCGATCCCCTTAGTTTTTGTTAGGATCTAGGGCAGGCTGTAGCCAACATTTTCTGTAAAGGTTCATCTAGTAAGCATTGAAGGCCCAGAGTTATCAACCTCAGTGCTACTGACATTTTGTATGAGATAATTATTTACTGGGGAGAGCTGTATTGATCACTCTATGAATCTTAGCAGTATCCAAGTCTCTTCCCATAAGAGTACAGTAGTATTCACCTCTTATAGTTGCAACAACCAGAAATCTCTCCAGATTTTGTCAAACGTTCCTTAAGACCTAGAAGCAAATTTAGCCGTGGTTGAGAGCTATTGCTTTGTAATATACAGGTCATACAATCTCGGTTGCAACTATAAAAGTGTCCATAGATGATATGTAAACAAAAGAGCATGGATGTGTACCAATAAAAGATTATTAATGAAGACCAAATAGTGAACTTTATACAATTTTCCTGTGTCATAAGTTATTCTTCTTTTGTTTTATTGTTTTTCAACCATTTCAAACTTTCAAAACAATTTTTGGCTCATAGAGTAGACAAAATGGCAGCAGACCATGGTATTCCAATTCCTAATCTAGGGGGTCAAATGATAAACAAGATGAGTCTCTGCTTCAAGACACTCCTGATCTACAATAACAAATGTTTCTTTACTTGGTAAATCCTTTCAAAAAGATATGTAAAGGTAGCACCAAGGGATTTGGTTTACAGAGAAGGCTGCACTGAGAAGGGACTAAATTAACCCAGTAGATGACCAGAAGTCCACCAGGCAGTCCATGTCAGGGGTGGTAGAGAGGCACATATTTTATACACCAAACTATCCATTATATATCATTTGATATTGATACAAATGTATATATGTATGTGTATATATTTTTATTTCTTTCAAAGAAGCAACATCCCAAAATTAGATAGATTAGAAAGCCTTCTTTCAACCACCTTTCTCCACATTTTTGATTGGTTGGTTGTTGTTGGTACTAGTTCTGTCTTGAATCCAGGGTTTGCACATATAACGATACGTTTTTTGGTGTGTTTTTTGTTTTTTGTTTTTGTTTTTTGCGGAGAGTCTCTCTCTGTTGCCAGGCTTGAGTGCAGTGGAATGATCTTGGCTCACTGCAACCTCTGCCTCCCAGGTTCAAGCCATCCTCCTGCCTCAGTTTCCCAAGTAGCTAGGACTATAGGTGCGCACCACCATGCCCAGTTAAATTTTGTATTTTTAGTAGAAATGGAGTTTCACCATGTTGGCCAGGATGGTCTCGATCTCTTGATTTCATGATCTGCCCACCTTGGCCTCCAGAAGTGCTGGAATTACAGGAATGAGCCACCATGCATAGTCTTGAGACAAGTAGTTTTTCTGTGCTGGAGTAATGACAGCAAAAACAATCATAAATGCAGCAAGCTTATTTACGAACAAATTGATTTGAGGGAGTTGAAATCAGCAAATATTGGGATGGATTTATGTGAAGGACAAAATTCCTTGAGCTGTTCTTTCCAAATGTACCCAAAGAAGCTCTTTGTAATTTTTAAAGAATAAGCTGCATACATCGTGATGAAGTGAACTTAAGGAAATAAAGTGCATTCAGTTTGGGGAAAACGGGTTTTTTTTCCGCTTTATTTCCTTGAGTTTTATCTTCCCTATCAAGTTGCTGCCATCCTCAGAGCAGTGGTTTCTGTAACATGTACTGATATAGACAACCCAATATCAGAACTATATTTGCCATGTAACTTTAATCCTCAACTTTGGCCACAACTATTCACAGTGATTAATACCAACTGAGCTATACAGTTGTCAGTTGTTCTCAAGAGAAGCATCAGTGTCTCTTGTGGGCATCTGTGGCAACCACTGAAATGGATAAAATTGAGGGTTAAGCTACCCTGTACTCTAACCATTTCCTTGTAAGCATCCAGTCTAAGAGTTATTCATCTGACCTCTTCACTAAATAGTACCCTTACACTGTTACCCCAGGAAATGAAATGTACTGTAACAGATCAGGGAACGACTCATGCTGATTAGTGAAACTTTCCAAACAACTAAAAATGTGCATCTTTAAGTGTAGATAGATGATAAACAGATACATACACACATGTGTGTATGTATAGTTATAGATGTACATACATATAAATGCATAAGCATATATATGTGTGTATACATATTTCTTGTATGCCATGTATTCTCCTATCATCAATTTCATCTCCTTCTCTTTTGTATTTTAGTTGGTAATTGGTGTTTCTCCTTTACTATACCATCCCACAATGTGTTTGAGGGAAGCAATTATGGCTTGCTCATATCTGGAGACACTACAACACTTTATGCAATGCTTAAGCATGCAGTAAGTATTTGTTGCATTTCAACTTAACTACTAAAAAACTTAATAGTATTACTAAAAACACAATGATTGGTAAAGGGATATTTTAGAAACAATTATGGTATATGGGTCTTGTTTTAGAGAAATTATTCACCAAATATTACAGATAAATGCTCCAAAAATAATTGTATTTATTTTTGCTATTGTCATGCATCTAGTGAAAGATTGAGACTACTAAGTAGTGAAAACAGCCTAAAATATTTTAGTTTATCTCAGAAAATCACATGTAGCAATTATCAGATATTACCCACTCTGGTTTCTCAAGCCTCTGCTCTAGGGGAGGGAGTGTTTCCTTAAATTACTTTAAGAATAATGAATAAATAAACAAATGAAATTTGAAGAGACAAGACAACTCCTCTGTGGAGTGGCACTCACAAGAAAGAAAATCTAATAAAGGTACCTTCAAACTTCAATGTGCATCAGAATCGCCTGTGGGACTTGTTGAAACACAGATTGCGAGGCTCCATACTCAGAGTTTTCTGCTTCCATAGGTCTGGGTAGATGCCCAGAAATGTGCATTTTTACTAAGTTCCAAGGTGATGCTGAAGTTGCTGATATGGAACCCTACTTTGAAAAACATAGATCTAATGTCATATTTCATGTATCCATCCTTACTATTTCTCTCACTGATTTAGGTAACTACGTTATTTTATACATGATAAAATTGACAGTTGGAAATCCAGTTACAACTTCTCTTATCTCATTTGGATAGTGTTTCCATGGAGGATTTCCTTCTTCATATTTACTGGGAAATTTATGATTTTCTAAATCCTGAATCTCATGAAAAATCTTTCAACAAATCTGAGAAAAGTGTTATAAATCCCCTGTGAGAATTGAAGCATAACACGCACCATTGAAATGTGACTAATCTTACAGAAAACACTGACTTGAAAGCCAGGGCAGGGAACACCAACACACAGAGTCAAAGATTGAGGTCAACATTTCTGAGAAGCAGGACAGAACATTTAGAAGAGAAGGTGTCATGATAAATTGATCAGTATGACGTTTCGCTGTTCCCATGTTATCAGTTTGTGTACATGGCCCTGTCCATTGCTAATGGTGAGCCATTCCAACAAACAGAAATAAGCTTATATGTACTGTATACTTTATACCCACCCTATGAGTGTTGTTCTAAGAAATAACAAGTTTAGAAAGCAAAATACATTTTTAATTGCCAATTTCAAAGCATGATTTTCTTAACATTGATAGGAAATTGGAATCTTAACATTATTCACATAGTGCTTATTAATGTTCAGTGGCATTTTTTCAGTGTTTGAATATTACCTAGGTTACAGTTCCTGGTAAACACTTTATCACAATTAACGCAAGGAAAGAAAACCTGATTGTTGTTGTAGAAGACTCTGACATTAAATCAGAAACTGATTTAGAATCTGTTTTAATATTGCAAAGCAATAATAATTTCAACAGCAAATGAAAATTGGGGCAAGTGGACAAACGTTTTTATTAATAAGGAATTAAATGTGTTCTAAAGCACTATACATCCTTACAGCTAACCTGGAGAAACTCAGGAATAAGCTTTCTAAAATATGAGCAATTTCAATTCAGAAGGAAATAAATTTTTCTACATCTGAGATATTTGTCACAAAAAAGAGTATTTATATTGAATAGGGTATTTAATGTCTTGAGTGTTGTAAAATTTCATTTTAGAATGATAATTTATTAATATTAAGTAATTTATGTTGTCCTTTAGCTTTAAATTATTTTATTTGATACTTACTTTTGTGTTCATTCTCCTGCCTTTAGTTTTCCTATTATGAAATATATATATCAAGCTGAGAACATTTGTACATATTATTGAAATATAAATGTTGTCACAATATATTAATACCGGTAATAATAAACCATACACTTATTGTTACATCCATTTTATTTTGCAAAAAAAAATTTATGAAACAATGTAAATCTACTGCTGAAAAAAGATTCACTGTTTATTTTTATAGTCACTTATTATTACTGAAAATGCATGAAGTGCTTTGAAAAAAATGTAAAAGAACCTGATTTTGAGAATTTCTACAAATTCCCAGGAATTCTAATTTCTTTTTTTTTGTTGTCATTGTTTTATTTTTGAGACAGAGTCTCTGATATGGTTTGTCTCTGTTTCTCCACCCAAATTTCATCCTGAATTGTAATTCCCACATGTGAGGGAGGGAGGTGATTGGCTTACGGGGGCAGTTTCTCCCATGCTGTTTTCATGACAGTCAGTGAGTTCTCACGAGATCGGATGGTTTTATAAGTGTTTGGCAGTTCCTCCTGCAATCTTCTCTTTCCCGACAACTTGTGAAGAAGGTGCCTCCTTTCCCTTCTGCCATCATTGTAAGCTTCCTGAAGCCTCCCCAGCCATGCAGAACTTTGAGTCAATTAAACCAAATTCCTTTATATATAAATTACTCAGTCTCAGGTATTTCTTTACAGTGGTGTGAAAACAGACTAATAACGGAACAGGCTGGAGTGCAGTGGTACCATCTCCGCTCACTGCAACCTCCCCCTCCTGGCTTTAAGCAATTATTTTGCCTCAGCCTCCCTAGTAGCTGGGACTACAGGTGTGTGCCACCACTCCTGGCTATTATTATTACTATTATTATTATTATTTTTAGGAGAGACCGGGTTTCACCATGTTGGCCCGGCTGATCTCAAACTCCTGGCCTCAAGAGATCCACTGAACTCAGTCCCCAAAAGTGCTGTGATTACAGGCATGAGCCACCGAACCTGGCCAATTCTTATTTGTTGTTTCCAAATTCAAAGATTAATATCTATCAGAAATTTGGAAATGCTATGCTTGACAGAGGCAGGCATTTTCAATTTCCAAGTTTCACGAAGTAGCAAACACAAGTATTTTATTTCTATTGATTGATTTTTTTAAGCTTTTATTTTAGGTTCAGGGGTACATGTGCAGGTTTGTTGTATAGATAAATTGTGTCTTGCAGGAATTTGACATACAGATTATTTACCAAGGTAATAAGCTCAGTATCTGATAAGTAGTTTTTCAGTCCTCACCCTCCTCTTGGCCAGATCCTGTTTATTTATGAATAAATAAACAAATGAAATCTGAAGAGAGAAGACGACTCTCTCTGCCCAAATCTGCTCCTTCTGCAAACTTCTTCATCTCAATTTGTGACAAGTCCATTCTTACCAGCATTTAGGGCGAACACTTGGAACCTTACTTTTTTCTTTCCTTTTCCTCATGCCCCACACCTAGTTTGGAAGAAAGCTGTGCTGGGTTTACCTTCCAAATACATCCAGAACCTGACCACCTCTCCACTACCCGAGGCCAAGCCACTGCATTGCACATTTGAGCCATGCAAAAGCTTCCTCATCTGCCTTCCTACAGGTTATTCTCAACACAGCTGCCAAAGTCATCCCTTTAACATTTCTCTGGAGTACTTCTCCAGTTCAGAACAAAAGACAAAATTATTGCAGAAGCCTTATGTGCCCCTCCATGGTGTATCCTTGGTTACTCTCTGTCAACTCCTACTTTATCTCCTTTGCACACTCTGCTCCTTGAACGTACCAGGCTCACTCTCTTTTTGAGGCCACTGCTGTTTCCCCTGCCTAGAACATTTTTCCTAGATACCTTTCTTGTTCACTCAGATAATTGGTGAGAACAAGTCTCTTTAATAGAAAATCGACTGGAAAATACTAGGAAAGCACATGGATGTATGCGGAGAGGTGGATTTTTTTTCTGGCCTATATTTTGTCCCTTTGCTACTAGTTATTTTAATTACCTCCTAGAAATAGGCCATGTTAGCCCACTCATCTTTCTTTTTCCCACAATTGAAGAAATATTTGTTACATTGCCTAGAGCCCAGAATCTCGTTGCTAGGGTAGAATTTTCCAAGGGTTCTTTGGCATATGTCCCTGAACAAAAGATGTTTTAAAAAATCTTTTATATCATATTTTTACTGTTCCTGTTCTATATTTAGAGCTGTTTAGATATACAATACAACCCACTATGTTACTCGTGCCTACAATATTCAGTACAATCACATACTGTTTAGGTTTTTGGCCTAGGAGCAATAGGCCATACTGTATAGCCTAGGTATGCAGTAGGCTATATCGTCTAGGTTTATGTAAGTAAACACTATGGTGTTTGCACAACGATGAAATCACCTAACTGCACGTTTCTCAGAACTTAGCTCTGTGCTTAAGCAACAATGCATGACTGTAACTAAATTGGATACCATGGTGTAAAAAGTAAAGGTTTCCAGTAGCATCCTAAAGACTCTTTTCCAGAAACCAGAATGTTTTTATATTTTCAGTAAGCAAGATCTGTTTTGCTTAAAAGAGTGGTTGTTAGTGCTCTGCCATAAAAAGGTCCAGTTCTCCTTATGGAAATCTGAGATGGATGTATTTTCCTGCCTTACTTGAAGTCAGAGGCAACCATGTGTCTCATATTGGCAATAGGATGTCAGCGGAAGTGATGTTTGTCATTTCTTTTCTTTTTTTTTTTTTTTTTTTGAGACGGAGTCTTGCTCTTTTGCCCAGGCCAGAGTGCAGTGGTGGTGCTATCTTGGCTCACTGCAAGCTCCACCTCCCGGGTTCACGCCATTCTCCTGCCTCAGCCTCCCAAGTAGCTGGGACTACAGGCGCCACCACGCCCAGCTAATTTTTTGTATTTTTAGTAGAGATGGGGTTTCACCGTGTTCGCCAGGATGGTCTCGATCTCCTGACCTCGTGATCTGCCCGCCTCGGCCTCCCAAAGTGCTGGGATTACAGGCGTGAGCCACCGTGCCCGGCCTGATGTTTGTCATTTCTAAGCTAATGTTTCAAGAGTCAGTCGGTAGTTTGCCACATTTACTTTGGTCTGCTTTGGTGACTGTGCAGCATAAAGGTGAAGACTCCTGCATGCCGAGGTCCTGAGTGAAGGTGATCTAAACTGCAACTACCCAGCTGGCCTGCAATGGTCAGAGAGAATGAATACGAAATAAACTTAGGTCGTTTTAAGGAATTGAGATTAGGTGCTTTTTTGGTTTTGATTTGTTTTACATTTTTTATATTGCAGAACAACTTAACCTATCCTGACTTATACACCTAATCTAAGGTATTTTTTATTTTCCAATTTTTGGCTGTGTTTGAGTCATTTACGCAATTATTGTCATTTTTTTTTTATTTTTACAGGATTAAAACCAGTTTTTGATTAAGAATTTCAAAAGTAATGAGTGGACTGCCTCCTGAACAAAGCATTCAGCACGTTGCTTACAGTCCTCTTGCAATCATTTTGATGATTCTGAATACTCACTAGACACACAGATGCACAGAGCAATATTTGTGTAGAGTGATAGGAATTTCTGTGATGCTGCCAAAATGTTCATTTCTGCACATATAAATCCAACTCCCTTGCATTTATCATAACTGAAAAATTCTTTGAGGTTTCTGTAACTGGCTTTTAACTGTCTCAGTGCCTGTTTTTTAGAGGGTTAGCATCCACTAGGAAAGCTTTCCCTGTCCCATTTCCTCAAAGCAAGGTGCTTCGAAAGACAGAACAGCTAGAAGTATTCCAGGGTATATTCATGATCCAAGCACCCACTCCTGAGAGGAGAGAGACACAGAATTTAGAGGTAATCCCACCCAATTTTGTGGACTTTTATGCAATTTGACTTAAAAAATCCACACCAATCTGGAGGCATATGGATTTATTTACTCATTTCCTTTGCAGAAGAGTACTTTAGGAATCATTTCTGCCTTTCCCCCACCTCCCGCCTTTCTCTGTCTCATCATTTGGAGGCTACAGGGGAAATAAATTTATCTTGAAGGAGTGTTATGAATATGATCGTGGCCATTATTTGATTAAATACTCAAAAGATATAATCCTACCCAGCGACCATGTCACATGAAGGAACCATGGTTACCATCAATTACTGTTCGTTTTCTGTAAACATGGAGCTGAGCCAACTTTAGGGGGAAAATAAAAAGTTGGCAAATGATGTATTTGGCATCTTCCATCTGTCTTTTTTTTTTTCTCTACCCCTTCAGTTTTTGCTCTGGGTTTATTATTTTTCTTGGGGCACCAAAACTATTAGATCGGGGATTGTGTTTCTCGCCTACACTTCTTTAAACGTCTCCTGCTGTGGAAATGCTGTCCTCTGGCTCTTATTGTTATATTAGGACATCATTTTGAGCTACTGCCAGAGTGCTATGGAATCCCTATCTCTGAAATGGATTTCCAGGGAAAGTCTAGGGTAGGCTTTTCAGATGTTAAGCAAGTTCCTTAAGTTCATATAGCTGCCTGAAAGCAAACAAAGCATTGCATTTTAACAGGTTATCAATTATAAATGAATTTCAGGTATTAAAGAATGGTCAATTATAGATAAACGTTTGGGCTTAGGACTTTGACTGGACCCCGTTTCTAGCTGACCTTGTGACTGACACTGCCACATGGGCTCCACTTTGCTCACCTCATGCTGCATTCAGGCATCTTGGAGAATTAACCTCAGTTCCAGAGGCAGGAGCTGCAGAATCTAAGCCAATCACAGTCATCCTGACTCTCATACCATCGTGAATGTCTTATGGATGGGCCAATCAGCATAGAGATTTATTCAGGAACATGGAAGTGATGGCAACAGATGGGAGAAAACATTTCCTTAGGTCCTTTGGAGAATAAATTTCTTCCATTTTATGAAAAATATTTTAAGAATATTTAAGGGTCATTAAGAAATGACCCTTTTTCTCTTCTCCAGGGAAGATGAGGAAGGAAGTAGGATGAGGACATGACACTTCTACCAGGGTTCACAAGGGGGTGCCAGCTTTACAAATACTTTGGCCTCTGAAAGCTGAAAATGATGTGAGGGAATTGGTCCTTGTTGACTTCATCATGCAACTGAAACAAACCTGCCCTGGAGTCCATGTTTGCTCTGCATTTCCTTCCAATTAAATGAGACCTGTAAATCTCCTTTTTTTTTTTTTTTAACAATTTCAAGAGTTTTAAAATTTGCAACCAAAATATTCCTTCACTATTACACCCTCTAAGAACAATAGTCTCCAGTAAACATATGTGTGCATGTGTCTTTATATTTATTGCAACACTATTCACAATAGCAAAGACTTGAAACCAGCCCAAATGCCCATCAATGATAGACTGGAAGAAGAAAATCTGGCACATATACACCATGGAATACTATGCGGCCATAAAAAGGATGAGTTCATGTCCTTTGCCGGGACATGAATGAAGCTGGAAAACATCATTCTCAGCAAATTAACACAGCAACAGAAAACCTAACACCATGTTCTCACTCATAAGTGGGAGTAGAACAGCGAGAACACATGGACACAGGGAGGTGAACATCATACACCGGGGCCTGTCGGAGGGGTGGGGAGCTAGGGGAGGGACAGCATTAGGAGAAATACCTAATGTAGATGATGTGTTGATGGGTGCAGCAAACCACCATGGCACGTGTATAGCTATGTAACAAACCTGCAAGTTCTGCACAGGTATCCCAGAACTTAAAGTATAATAAAAAAATAAAGAATAATAGTCTCTAACTTTCTAAAACATCCACATATGCCCAGTACCCAGGTGATTCATAATGCAGTCATGTATTGTTTAATGATGTGGATATCTTGTGAGAAAAGTGTTGTTAGAAAGATTTCCTCTTTGTGCAAACATCATAGAGTATGCTTATTACACAAACCTAGATGGTATAGTCTGCTACACACTTAAGTTATATGGTATAGTCTATTGCTTCTAGGCTACAAATCTGTACAGCTTGTTACTATACTGAATACTATAGGCAGTTGTAAAACAATGTTATATATTTCTGTATCTAAACAGATCTAAACATAGAACAGGTACAGTAAAAGTAACGTATAAAAGATTGTCTAAACTTGTACACCTTTTATGGCACTTACCATGAATGGACTTTGCAGGACTACGGTTGTTCTGGGTGAGTCAGTGAGTGAATGGTGAGTGAGTGTGAAGGCCTATGATATTACTGTACACTACTTCAGATTTTATAAACACTTAAACTTAGGCTACACTAAATTTATAAAATTAATATTATTTCTGTAATAAATTAACTTTAGCATACTGGAATAGTTTTCTTTATATGCTTTTAATTTTTTAACTTTTTGACTATTTTGTAATAACCTTTAGCTTAAAACACACATTGTACAGCTGTCCAAAAATATTTTGTTTAATTCCTCTTTTATAAGCTTTTCCTATGGTTTTTAATTTTTTTTTTTGCCTTTTAAATGACTGGCAGAGCAGCATGTTTGTTTACACCAGCATTACCACAAACACATCAGCAATGTGTTGCCCTAGGCAGTTACAATGACTGTGATGTCACTAGGTGATACGAATTTTTCAACTTTTTTATAATCTTATGGGAGCACTGTCATATAGGCAGCTCATCATTGACTAATGCGTCGTGATGCAGTGCATGAATATATAATGTGTCTATAAAAATCAGATCTTTTGTCAGATAAATTTATGTTAAAAACACATTTGGGCTGGACACGGTGAATCACACTTGTAATCCCAGCTCTTTGGGAGGCTGAGGCAGGCAGATCACTTAAACTAAGGAGTTTGATACCATCCCGGGCAACATGATGAAACTCTGCTCTATAAAAATACAAAAATTTGCCAGGTGTGGTGGCGCATGCCTATAGTCCCAGCTACTTGAAGGGCTTAGGTGGGAGGATCCTCTTGAGATGGGGTGGTTGAAGCTGCAGTGAGCTGGGATTGAGCCACTGCACTCCAGTTCGGGAGAAACAGCAAGGTCCTATCTCAAAACACACACACAGACACACACACACACATACACACACACCCCCCTTTGAAGAGACTCACTCCATGTTGAATAAGAGTAATGCTAATAACCATGATTAGACCTGCATATTCCTCAATAAAAATATTTTTGAATACCCCTATTATTTTTGCCCACAGAGAATGTACTATATTTTGCTAGTAATGACAGACACTGCAGTTGTGTTTGGTTAATAATGCACAAATATGTTTAACAAAATGTGAATTTTTAAATTCTTCTTTGTCTCAGACATTTGTTTATGCCTAATAACATAACACATATATCAATAGTTTTTATTTTCAAAGAATTAATCCATTAATTTGACATAAAATAACTTTTCTGGTTTTTATGAAGAGAAAAAATATGAGAGAGAAAAGAAAAACCTGAAGGCAATTATAGGTAAATGAAATTAACTATGAAATTCATTTATATAACTCCAGAATCTCTGTAACTGATATTTCCCTTCAATGTTAGTGACTGTATATCCTAGTCCCCTACGTGCATATAGTTGGCTGTTCTTTTCCTCCTCACCTTATTTATATCTTTTTTTCTTTTTTTTTTTAAATTATACTTTAAGTTCTAGGGTACATGTGCACAACGTGCAGGTTTGTTACATATGTATACATGTGCCATGTTGGTGTGCTGCACCCATTAACTCGTCATTTACATTACGTATATCTCCTAATGCTATCCCTCCCCTCTCCCCCCACCCCACGACAGGCCCCGGTGTGCAATGTTCCCCTTCCTGTGTCCAGGTGTTCTCATTGTTCAATTTCCACCTATGAGTGAGAACATGCAGTGTTTGGTTTTTTGTCCTTGCAATAGTTTGCTGAGAATGATGGTTTCCAGCTTCATCCATGTCCCTACAAAGGACATGAACTCATCATTTTTTATGGCTGCATATAAAAACCCTAGAAGAAAACCTAGGCGATACCATTCAGGACATAGGAATGGGCAAGGACTTCATGTCTAAAACACCAAAAGCAATGGCAACAAAAGCCAAAATTGACAAATGGGATCTAATTAAACAAAAGAGCTTTTGCACAGCAAAAGAAACTACCATCAGAGTGAACAGGCAACCTACAGAATGGGAGAACATTTTTGCAATCTATCTTTATTCATTTCTATTCTTAGTAGTTTTTCGCTTTGTGGGCTTTCCCTTCCTCAGTTCCCTCTTGTATAAAATAAGATTTTTGTTTTTAAATGCTTAAATGAGCCAATAGTGTAAAGTTCTTAGAACACTGCCTGGAACACAGTGTGCACTCATTGATTGCTTTGCCTTATTTATTAATGTTCCTAATCACCAACAGTGTTATATAACATACATGTAGCAAACACTTTTCAGTTGTTTTTATAAATGCAATTTTATTGGATACACAGTGCTCTGTGAAGAGTTTCTCATAATATAGTTTATTTTTTATTTTGTGGTTGTTTAATAGTTACATTGTAGTTTTGTGAGTTTTAATTTTTTTAGATGATTATTATGAGTAACCATGTAATGTATCCTTATTCATATATCTTTGATTAAAACTCTCTTATTTCCTTGGGATCCAGTCTCAGAATTGAAATCACTGGGTGAAGGAGTATACTGGTGTGACATATGTCTTCCAAATATTTCCTGCGGTTCCCTACATGTAGCTTCCTCACTGCTGGTTGGGGCCTATTTCTGGCCAATGGGCACTGGCCAGTGGGATGTAGACCTAAGTAAGTTGTGTCACTTCCAGGATGAACATGTAATTTCCAGAGAAAAAAGTTTGGATGTTTTCTCTGTCCATTCATGGGGGTCTTGTATTGAAACATGGAGGCACCAAAAAGAAGCAGTTTATATCACTAAGTTGCTACATGAAGGACAACGTACCAGAGAGTTATGTGGATATAAAGCTACCCTACATGATCAAGAAGCAAACAGTTTTGGTGTTAAGTACTGAGACTTGAGGTCTCTTTGTTATGGCACAAATAGGATGCTGCTGTGGTACAATGGCTTGCCTTTATCCACCCATGGTTTCACTTTCAGAGGTTTTAGTTACCTATGGTCAACTGGGGTGTGTAAATAGGTTAAGTACAGTACAATAAGATATTGAGAGGGAAAGATACCACATACACATAACATTTATTGCGGTACATTGTTATAATTGCTCTATTTTATTATTAGTTATTGTTGTTAATCTCTTACTACACCTAAGTGATAAATTAAACTTTATCATAAGTATGTATGTATAGGAAAAAACATAGTATATACAGGGTTTGGTACTATCTACATTTTCAGGCATCCAGTGGGGTCTTGGAACATATATCCCACGGATAAGGGGTGATATGGTTTGGCTGTGTCCCCACACAAATCTCATTTTGAATTCCCATGTGTTGTGGGAGGGACCCAGTGTGAGGTAATTGAATCATGGGGGCAGCTCTTTCCCTTGCTGTTCTTGTGATAGTGAATAAGTCTCATGAGATCTGATGGCTTTATAAAGAAGAGTTTCCCTGCACAAGCTCTCTCTCTTTGCCTGCCGCCATCCACGTAAGATGTGACTTCCTCCAACTTGCCTTCCACCATAATTGTGAGGCCTCCCTAGACATGTGGAACTGTAAATCATTAAACCTCTTTCTTTTTTAAATTGCCCAGTCTCAGGTATGTCTTTATCAGCAGCACAAAAACAAGCTAATACAAGGGGAATTCCTATACTGACTTAGCAGTTGGATGTGAGGAGTTGAGGAAACTGAAATCAGAGTTTGGCAGGATACGGATTCATTTTATAGCACTGCCAAAGTAATTGACAAAATAGTGTCTTAGTCTATTCTTGCTGTTAATATAACAACTGTAGCTAGGTAATTTATAAATAATATAAATTTATTTCCTCACAGTTCTCGAGGCTGAGAAGTCCAAAATCAAGGCACCAGCAGGTTTGGTGTTTGGTGAGGGCCATGGTCTCTGCCCCCAGGATGAGGCAGGTTATTATGAAGGAAAGCTATGGTCTGAAACTGTCTCCCAAAATTTATAAGTTGAAACTTAATCAGCAATGTAATAGTATTAAAAAGTGGGGCCTTAAGTGTCATGAGGATAGAGACCTCTTGGATGGGATTAGGACCCTTATAAAAAGTTTGGGTGTCCTCACATGGCAGAAGTATAGAATGCAGCAAACCTACTCCCTCAAAACTTTTCATAAGGGCCATAATCCCATCCATGAGGTCTCCACCCTCATGACACTTAATTATGTCCTAAGGCCCCACTTTTTAATACTATTACATTGGTGATTAAATTTCAACTTATAAATTTTGAGGGATAGTTTCAGACCATTGCTTTCCACCCCTGGCCCACAGAATGTTCTTCACACCTGCAACATACATTTATTTTATTCCAGTAGCCTCAAAGTCTCAACTAATTCTAGCATAATTCAAAAGTCTGAAGTTCAGAGTCTCATTCAAATCAAATATGGATGAGATTCGGTTAAGATGTGAACCTGTGAGATCAAACAAGTTATATACTTCCAAAACACAATGGTAGGACAGGCATTGAATAGACATTCCTATGCCAAAAAGGAGCAATAGGAAAGAAGAAGGGAATAACAGGTCTCAAGTCCAAAACCCAACAAAGCAAACAATATTAAATCTTGAGGCTTCAGAATAAACTTTCGACTCCATATCCTGCCTTTTAGACACACTGAGGCAGGGCTCGGGACCCTAAAGCCCTTGGGGTCCCCACACCCACAGCTTTTCTGAACACAGCCCACACAGTAACTCACACAAGTTGAAATTGGGTTCCTGCACCTCTCTCAGGCTGGTGTTGCACACTGGTGGTTCTACAATTATGAGGTCTTGGGTATGACACTAACAAGGTTCTCAGAGGCATCCTTAGAAATCTAGGTAGAGGTACCAATGCTTCCATAGTTCTTGATGTCTACATGGCTGCAGAGTTAGTAGCACATGGATACCACCATGATTTATGGCCTGTACCTTTCAGAGGGGCAGTTGAGCCACACCTGGGCCCATGAGCCACAGCTGGATGGTCAAGGAGCATTGCACTCCAGTGTAAGGAGCAGAGATGTGAGGTGCTACAAGGCAGCAAATGCTGAGGTCCTATGGGTGATTGGGTCTTTTTTTTTTGTTTTTTTTGTTTTGTTTTGTTTGTTTTGGTTTTTTTGAGATGGAGTCTCGCTCTGTCACCCAGGCTGGAGTGCAGTGGCGTGATCTCGGCTCACTGTCACCTCTGCCTCCCGGGTTCAAGTGATTCTCCTGCCTCAGCCTCCTGAGTAGCTAGGATTTCACCAATCCCCAGAGACCCCAGAGATGGGGTTTCACCATGTTGGTCAGGCTGGTCTCGAACTCCTGACCTCGTGATTTGCCCACCTCATGATTTGCCTGCCTCAGCCACCCAAAGTGCTGGGATTAGTCCATGCCCACTTCTATGATAAAATACCTGTGACTTGGTAATTTATAAAGAGCAGAAATTTATTCTGGAGCCTGAGAAGTCCAAGATCAAGAAGCCAGCAGGTTTTGTGTCTGCCAAGGTCCATGGTCTCTGCTTCCAAGATGGTGCCTTTAACACTGTTTCCTCACATGGCAGAAAAACAGAAGACAGCAAACCCACTCCTTCAAGCCCTTTTATAAGGGCCCTAATCCATCCATGACAGTTCCACATGACTTTAATCACCTCCTAAGGCCTCACTTCTTAATATTATCACACTGATGATTACGTTTCAGCATGTGAATTTGGTGGAACACATTGATATCATAGCACTATTACCTATGGATCTGCAGACCTACGTGAAGGATTAGAAATTAGACACCTGTTGATTGAATGTCATTGAATGCTATTTACAATTTATTATAAGAAAAATAAATTCAGCAAAGAATTGGCCAACTTTCAAACATAACTGAAGGAAAAAGATAAAGTTCATTAATTCTGTAACTTGCCTGGTTGGAGAAAGTACCTGTTTATCAACTCCGAACAGTAGGAGTAAAGGTTATTAAGTCAAAAATGTCCAGTAAAACTTTCATCTGATTAAATACTCCCAGGACAAAGAGTAGACTAGAGTGTAATGCCTTTAAATATCATCAATAAAAATTATTAATAAGGTATTTTATATTTTTGTGCAAATACTAAAATTCACATCTCAACTCAGACTGGCCACATTTCAATTAGCCATAACTGCATGTGCCTAGTGGCTACTGTGTTAGACAGTATAAACCTACCTACTTTAATGAATATAGCTCTATGTTATAAACTGGTACTTTCAACAACAAGAAGGACCACCACCTTCCTGATGCCTAAGTTAGAAAGTGTGATGGTTAAATGTATATGTCAACTTGAAGGGTGTTTTTGAAAGAGATTAAGATTTAAATTGGTGAACTTCCAGTAAGCACATTGCCCTCCATAATGTGTGTGAGCATCATCCAATTAGATGAAGGCCCGATTAGAACCAATAGACCAGCCTCCTTGAGCAAAGGGTAATATATCAGCAGACTGCCTTCAGACTTAATCTACATGTTTGTTTCTCCCAGGTCTTCAGGCTGTTGTCATTTGAACTAGAACACAACCATGAGCCCTCCTGGGTCTCCAGCTGTTGGCCAACACAGCAGATTTTGGACTTGCCAGTCTCCATTATCATGTGAGTCGATTTACATATAAAGATTTAGATATACATATAGATACACATATAGATATATTGATTTATATCCAATTGTTTCTGGTTTTCTGGAGAACCTAACACAAAGAGCAATTACTTAAATGAAAGTCACTAATTTCAACCTTTTGTTCTATTGTCCATATCTGTCATAAAGGTTGGAAGTTAAAAACTACATTTTTCAGAATGATTATAGCTAAGGTCTTAGATGCAATTGAGATTCCACTAATGAGTTGCAGTTGCAAGATTTTTGGAAGATACAAGTGAGGAAAAATCTTTCTTCAATGAAGTGCCAACAGACATAGGATTTCTTCCATTACTAAATTCTACATTCCTTTGTCTAGTAACTGAAGCAGTTGTAATCGCAACATACTTCTAGCAGCAGCCACAAATATTTTCCTGTTCTTTGTATCACAGCTATAGTGCTATGACCCTGAAACCAGAAATCCAGTGCAGCTCTCTGACATTTATTCCTTTGTCCTTTCAGCAATTTTCTAAGTACCTAATTACCTTTGGATTGAAATACCCAGAGAGGTTTCTGTTTCCCACATTAAATTTCACTGGTAGAATAATGTGTTATATTTAATTATTTGTTAGATTTTTAAAATCAGGGTTAGTTATGGTAAATGCTAAGGTTCTGTAAGAGCTTAAAATTTAGTTAGCTAAATAAAAGTATATTTATCCTTTATATAATAGTTCAGAGATACATACATTTTTATTACTTTGCATTGTAAAAAATGAGCATTCTAATTATAAAAATATACTGATTTTTCTGTTATATTAATAGTTCTCAAATCTCAGGCATTAGGAAGATAGTGGTTCTTAATAGAGAACCTATGCCAACAAGTGTGGGAGTGAGAACAAGTTTAGGAGACTAGGTGGAAGCTGCCCATAAGAATATTGTACAGGCTCCTGTATATCTGGAAAGATATTTCAACGACCTATACATATATTAAACCAAATCATAGAAGTAAAAATAAGGAGAGATTACTTTGGAAAGGGATTTCTGTCAAACAGAATGTGACACATATTCTCTTTCTAGTCTATTTTATTAGCCAGAACTATTTCAGTTGCAAATTTTGTATATTCACCTTAAACTAACTTCAAAGAGTAAGTCGGTTCGCAAACCTAAAAATCCCAGGGGTTGATTACGCTTCAAGCAAATGTGGGTCCAGGATTTCAAATATTGTCAACAGGGCTGTTTCATTATTTTCGTTTTCATTTTATTTTATTTTCAGTCAATACAAAGTCAATTTCATTATCTGAGCTACCCAAGAAGGGACAAACTTCTTTTTCAATAAAAGTCCGATAACAATTCTTAAGCTTCACTGGAAATGATTTAAATAAGATCATGTACTCATCCCTGAATCACATTTTTGACAAGGCATTCAATACTCTGAATAGGTCATATTTCCACTTTGAAGAGGAAGGTAAAATCAGCTGTAACACAACACATGTAATGACACTGGGCAATTAAGTTATTTTCCCATGAGAATTAGTTTGTTCTTACTAGAATAAGAAGGTATTGATATTAAGGAGGCAAATATTTGTAGGTCAGTCTCCAGCTAGATGGCCAGTACACTAAAAATATGTAAACCATTTAATTAAATTTATATCTTATATATTTACATGCTAATGTTTTATATTTTAGCATCAAACTTAATAATCTTATTTGATAAAAACTTTGCTATGTCAAATGTAGAAAATAGTGCATAATGGGTGCAAAATAAATATTTGTTGAGTTAGTTAATGTGTTTCCATTGGCAACATTTATTCATTATCTATTGCCATATTTTAAAAAGAATTAAAAACATTATTGCTTAAAAACAATAGATATTTATTTGTTCATAATTGTGTGGGTCAGCAATTTGGTCAGGTCTCAGATGGTATATCTCTTCGCTATTGTCAGTTGGACTCACTCATGCATTTGGAGTCAGTTTTCAACTGGCAAGTTTTCGGCAGTGATAAAATGTTTCCGACTTGTCCCAGAACACCACGCTCAGATGCTTGGAGGTTGTCTGGAGAAATAGAGATGGCCGGACTATATATCTGTCGTCTGCCTACAAACTGATCACAGGCTTTCTTTTACAATAACTGTATTCACAAAACTTGAAGACAAGGAAAGACTCAGTGTACAAACACTTTTAGGCCTCTGTTTGGATAATGTTTGCTGATACACCTTTGGCTGTGGTAAATCACCAGAAATGGAGAAATAGATTCTACCTTTTCATAAGGAAGCTTACAAATTGTATGGCTTTTTTCATGTTTAAATTTACAATAGTCCAATTTATTTACATTCCTCTTAGTTGCAAAATAATTCATCCTCCCCAAAGACTTCTCAAGAAATCTCATCAAATTTCAATATCAGGCTCAATGATCAGTATCTGGTCTAAGATAGATGTATCTCTTATGATTCATCTCCTATTGATTTAGTGACTCGTAAACTAAAAGGATAAGTTACCTGACCTGAACATGGATACTCCCATTCCAAAAGAGAAGGAGTAGAAGGTCACATTACTCTGCAAACACAAAGTTTTTCTTGATTAAAGATGAATTCTGCTTCTTGTGAGTAATTCCTGAGTCTATTTTTCTTCATGGTACTTGGTTCTGCCCTCTGAGTCATTCTTCCTTTTAGAAAAAAAGTACCTAAGAAAATGCTCCACCTGATTTCTACTTCTAGAAAGTTAAAGGCACAAAAACATTTTCCAATTTGAACGAACTCACTTTTAGTAAAAGTGGTAGTGCTTTGATTTTTACTACTTCCTTCAAAATTCTATATGTTTCCTATGAATTCACAAAGCTCTAACCGTATTTGCTAATGCTGCCCTTGTTAAAGCAAGTCACATGGTCAAATCCATTTTCAAAGGGTGGAAAAGTGGTTTCCATCTCTTAATGGAAGAAGTTACATGTTATGATGGCTTTTTCTTTTAACACTACCACAAAATTAAGGTTTAAACATTCAATAGGCAATATTCATTTTTATTTACCAAAAGTAATTAAAAAAATGAGAACTCTTTTTGTGAGATAAGCTCTTGATTCTTTGTAAATTGACTTTTTCCCAAAGAAACTTGCTGTTAATTAGCATCTGGCATTAAATTCAGACTAATAAAGAAAAAAATAAATGTGGACTATGTAAAATATTTAGTAGACATGAGACTCATAAAAGAAGAAATAATATTCAAAATCTTATTTACTGTAGTCTCTAAATAGTCTCAGAATAAGATGATGAAGCCCAGAATTATAAATTGAGCATTAATACTAACCTCAAATTGTGGGGTCTAAAATAAGGATATTACATACAATTGCAAACTAATCCAGATATCCTTACAGATCTTACCTCTAACATAATAAATGACAGTTATTTATTGGGTGAATGAGAATTTTTGTCCCTAAAATCTATCTCCCAGTGTTAGTATTATATTAGATTTAATTTAGAATACTGAAATTTACTGCATGACATAGTGAGAAAGGATAGTGAAAATCTTTGTGAGCCAATAAATGCTTTCAAGTCCATTGTTCAGGGTCAGTATACTTTGTACAGTTTCTATAGAAACCATATTTCAATAACAAATATCTAAAATAAAATCACCTTGAAGCAAACTAAAAATACTCGACTTATTTCATTATAGGTTATAAGTTTTAGAACAATAATTCAGTGAAACAAGCCCTATAGAATGCCTCTTTTTTTATAAGCTGTTAGTAAATCAGAATATAAAAGCCAAATAGAAGATCTTAATAAATATCACAATTGCTGCTTTGTTCTATTTCCTCAAAGCTTTTTGTATTTTCCATATTTAGGCATGAGATGAAAGAGGAGGTGTGGTAGTTTATGGGAATGGAGGAGCAGCTGGATAGAAAGATAGATTTACCTTTGGAAACTCATATGCAAGGGAAGAAATCTACATAATCATTTCAATGCAAATTATGACATCAATATACCAAATGTTACTGAGAACTCCATTAAAGCAAAGAAAACATGAACTTAACATCTACTTTTTTATTGCTAGACTCTGTTCTAGGTTCTAGGAATAAAGTTATCACAATAGTATTATAAAAGTAAATGAGTTACCTATAAAAAATGAAAATAGGTGTATTTGTGCTTTACCTTGACAATGTTCTTTAAAAATAACCTGGTGTAAAACTGGGATTTTATTGGGGAAAGAGTGATTTTAATATTGATGATGACAGAAGTTTAAATATATTGGCTTGTTTTAAAAAATATTAGTTATTTAAAATCTTCTGTTAAAATATATGTCTATTATAATGGAAACATAAAAACTATTGTGACCATGAGGAATGGAAAGCTCTATTTCAACTTAAGGAATCTGTGAAGATAATTTTGAGGAGGAACCGTTTGTGTAAGACTTTTGGGTATGCAAAGGAAAAGAATGTGATAATTCACTAAGGGGATGGATTTCTTATGATTTTTATTTTCTTTCTCTACTGTAGCTTTATGTTTTCAACCAACTTGAAATTGGGTTCATTTGTATCCACATAGCTAAACTAACAGTACAGAGAACTGAGACTATCTTTATCAATGTGATAATTATTTCTTTCATGAAATTATTCCTCAAGAAGATAAAGCTATAAACCAATTAATAGCTTCACCATTTGTTTCAGGAAATTCTTTTAAATGAATCATCTGGACAAAGAGTTCCCTCATGTCGGCTATTAGTTGTATTCAATATAGAATACTCACTTGGGCAAAGTTCTTGCTTATGAAACAAAAGAAACTCATCTAATTTTTTCAACAATCTTATAAATTATCTTATGAAATTTTCTCAAATACAATCAGTCCCTACCTTGAAAAATCCACTTTAAACTACTTGATTCCAGATCCCAACCCCTATAAATATCCTTCTTTGAACTCCTTATTTTGTGACATAACTAAGATTCTATTAAGTTCATGATTTTTCCTGTTAGACTATGTTAATATATTGAGCTTTGCTTAACCAACAGTTTATTCTGGTGGTCTTCAAACGGAGTCAACTGCTGACAATTTTAGAGTGCTGACCAAAATCCAGTTGAGACACCTTTGCTACCGTGGTTCAAGACCCTTGACTCAGAAAGTCAACTACTCTGAAGCCCTGGAGCTTTTTACTAAGGACTCTTCATGACCATGTGATGCTCTCCCTTACAGAAGGACGTCTAATAAATATTTGCTTGATCATTGTTTTTCTGTTGTTTTGGTTGTTTTGACAGCCAACAACCTAAGTAATTTGCTTATAGAGAATCTTACCATTCCATATCCCTAATTTGAGTTTCATTTTTGGCAGATATGATTCCCAGATTTTTTTTTCCATTGAGAAAAGTAAATATCACAATGAATAAATGTCCATTCAAAGGTCACCCAATTATTAATGAACACAGATAAAGTTTGTATCAAGGTCCAGCTAAAGTTATCAAGACTAGTGGTACACACTGCTGGTTAAAATTTATGTAAGAGAATTGTGCCTCCAGAAAAAATGGGATAGTTGCACTTTTCTCCTCTTGCCAAGTGTGCTAAAATCCTGAAAATTATATATAAAACAAATCTATGGAGACGCTAAAGGATGAAGAGAAGAAAACAGAAAAGTTAAGGACCTTGGGACCCAAGAAACAACATAGGAATGAGTACCATGGGTTTGTGGTTTTCATTTTAATTTTTAATTTATTTTTAGTTTTTGTCTTCATTATGTCAGAGAAGGTGCTGAAGAAGCCAGACACCTGGAACTGTCAAGGAGTGTGAACAAAAATGCCTCAGTATAAATATGCTCCCTTTATCCATAGAACCAAGAAAGGAAAAGCCTAGCAAGATAGAAGTATTTTTAAATAACTGCTGTATTCTAGCTAAATGCCACAGAATAAAACTACAGCTTCAACTCCAACTCTGCTAGCATAGGTCAAGTGGGGAACTTTCACTGTACCCACACCAGGTTGTAACAAAGTACTGCAAACCCTCCATGTGGTGCCAAAGAAGGTTGAAGAGATAGCCATGACTTTCATCTCCACCAGGCACCTGGGAGCCCTCTTCTCCTTTTATGTTAGTAGGGGCTACATGAAGAGAATAGACTTCTACACACATGTGGTAATAACGAGACACCTCACCCACTCTCTGCTGGGAGTCAGATGAGGCCTAGTGTAGAGACAGCACTTTTTTCATTGCCCGATGTTAAAGATGTTGATATCCTTTGGCTTTGTGCCCACCTAAACCTCACCTTGAATTGTAATAACCTCCCTGTGTCAAGGGCAGGGCCAGGTGGAGATAATTGAATCATGGGGGGCGGTTTCCCCTATACTGTTCTCCTGGTAGTGAATGAGTCTCATGAGATTTGTTGGTTTTATAAAGGGGTTCCCCTACACAAACTCTTGCCTACTGCCAGTAAGATGTGACTTTGCTCTTCATTCGTCTTCTGCCATGATTATGAGGCCTCACCAGCCATGTGGAACTGAGTCAATTAAACCTCTCTCCTTTACACATTATTCAATCTCAGGTATGTCTTTATTAGCAGCATGGGAACAGACTAATACAGATGTCATCCCTAACAGCAACAATATAGGCCATATCAAGATTAGGAACAAAATGCTACTGTTCCTCCCATATAAGCTGGTATAAGCAGGAGCCTCCTGGGGATCCTACACTCCCACCTAGGTCTAGTACTATTGAAGAGCCTCCAAACCTCTGATGTTAAAAGAGGCCAAGTAAGGAATTTAACTATCATACTCACCTGGCAGCAATTTGGCAACACCTTTCTTCCCCCAGGGCAGTTGTATTGGAGGAGATCTGCTAAACAACAAGATTTAAATAATATCCAGTGTCTCATAACATTACATCCAAAATGCCCACATTTCAACTGAAAATCACCCATCATACCAAAGACAGAGAAATCTCAAACTGAACGAGAGAAGATAATTATCACACCAAAAGCAAAATAACAAAAATGTTAGAATTTTCTGACAAGGATTTAAACCAGCCACTGAAAATGCTTCAAAGAGCAATTACGAACACTCTTGAAACTAATATAAAATGAAAAATTTCAGCGAAGAAAGAAGAACAAAATGGAAAATTTAGACTGAAAAATACAATAATAAAAATGAATTTCTTATGCTTAAGAGCAAAATGGAGAAATCAGAGAAAAATATTGGTGAACATAAATATAGGACACTAGATATTAAGTAATTTGAATATGAGAGATAAAATATACTGGAAACAAAGACTGTGGAACAATGACAAAAGATCTAACATTCATGTCATAAGAGTCCCATGAGGAGAGAATAAAAGGTAAGGCTGAAAAATATTGGAAGAAATAATGTCTGAAAAATTTCCAAATTTATTAAAACAAAAAACCTACAGATTTACAAAGCTGAGTAAACACAAAAACGTTTAAATACAGAAAAAAAATATGCAAGGGCATCTTGTAGTCAAACTTCTAAAGACAAAAGTATATATATATTCCAAAAGAGGCAAGAGAGAAAAAAAAAAAACACTTTATAGAGTAAAACTATTTTAATGACAGAGTATTTTTTTACTCAGAAACCATGGAGGTCAAAAGGAAATAACATCACATTTTTTAAATATTAAGAAAACTGTCAATACAGAATTCTATGTCCAGCAAAAATATCTTTCAGGAACAAAATGGAAATCAAGATACTCTTAGATGAAGGAAAGTTAAGAGAATTTGTCACCATCAGGCCTAACTTAAAAGAATAGCTAAAGGAAATTTTCAAAGCAGAAAGAAAATAATAAAAGAAATCTTGAAATATTAAAAAAAAAAACAATCGAAAGAGTAAACATACAGGTAAATGAAACAGATGTTTCTTCTCCTGATAAGTCTTGTAAAAGTAGTTCAAAGGCCAAAGCATGAATTATAACATTGATGTGATTTTCAATGTATAGAGATGAAATATTTAAGACAATTTTTATAGATGTGGGAAGATAACAAAATGGAAAGGGAGATAATTTTTCCCACACTTCATGGGAACTGATATAAATTATATATCTTATTTATAAAATACTGAACGTAAATAGGCAAATGGTAAAAAAAGTATACAAAAAGATACATTCAAAAACAACATAGATAAATCAAAGTAGAAGTATAGAAATGTTTGAGAAACCCATATGAAGCTAGGAGAAAGAAAATATTGAAATAAAACTCAGAGAGGATAAAACAAAAACAAAAAAATTAAAATTGTAGACTTAAGCTATTTAAATAAATAATTAAGCCATAAATCGATACATTTAATGTTTAGAGTAGATCATGCCTACGTAGAAAAACTAAAAGAGAGAGATTGAAAAAAATGCCTATAAAATCATGAGCCATCTAAACATAGCTTATAAAATATTGACTTCAAATATAACATTAGTAGGTTGACAGCACATGAATGCAAAAAGTTATACTATATAAACATAAATGAAAAAAGAAAAAATGACTATATTCATACCAAATAATGTATACTTTAGAACAAATAACATTTCCAGAAAATAAAAGGTTTTATGTAATGATAAAAGGTAAATTCACCAGAAAGAGATAGTAATTCCAAATATAGATAGGCTAAACAAAAGTGCTACAAAATATATGAAACAAAAGTTAATAGAAATGTAAAATGATAAATAAAAAATGCAGAAATACAGATGATCTCCAAGACTATTTTTTAACAATTAATGAAAGAACTAGACAGCAATTCAGCATAAATATGTACGATCTCAAAAACACCATCAATCAACAGTATCTTCTCAACATTTATAGAACACTCCATTCAACAAAAGCAAAATATACACTCTTCTCAAGAGCTTATTGAATAAATACCAAGATAGACTACATCCTAGGCCATAAAGCAAATATTAACAAATTTAAAGTAATTGAAATCATATTGAGTGTGTTCTCTGACCACAATGAATCAAACTGGAAACCAATGACAGAAAGATAACAGAAAAACATTCAACAAATACAAACTAGACAGAACCTTTAAAACAACTGATGATCAAAGAGGAAGTCTGAGGAAAAGTAAGATAATATATTGTAATGAAAGGAAATAAAAGTATATCAAAATATGTGTAATGCAGCTAAAACAGTGCTGAGAGGGAAATTTAGAGAACTAAATAAATGTTATAATGCAAAAGAGGAAAAGTTTCAAAGTAATACTTTGAGGTTCTACATCAAGCACTTAAAAAAA
Source organism: Pan troglodytes (assembly GCF_028858775.2). Taxonomy (NCBI): domain Eukaryota; kingdom Metazoa; phylum Chordata; class Mammalia; order Primates; family Hominidae; genus Pan; species Pan troglodytes. The sequence goes on from NC_072401.2 coordinate 20,506,576, forward strand.
AGAAAGACAAAATATACCCCGCAAGCAGAAGATAAAAGTATTTCTTCCTAATGTTAGGGATAAAGCACTCACACCATCACCATCAAGTATAATATAAAATGAAGTTGAGACTGTGCATGGTGGCTTATGCCTCTAGTCCCAGCTACTTGGGAAGCTAAGGAAGGAGGATGGCCTGAGCCTGGGAGGTTGAGGCTGCACTGAGCCGTGATCATACCACTGTACTCCAGCCTAGGTGACAGAGCGAGATTCTGTCTCAAAAAAAGAAAAAAAAGAAATTGAAAATAGAAAAATAATAGATAAATATTTTTAAAACTGGTTCTTTGAAAGATTAATAAAAGGTATACATCTCTATCAAGACTGATAATAAGATAAACAAGAATTACTAATATCAGAAATGAAACAGACAAAATCACTACAGATTCTGCAGGTATGAAAACAATAATAAGGAAATACTACAAACTCTACATATACAACTTTGACAACAAAAATGAAAGGTACCAATTCAATGAAATATATCAACCAAGGTAACTTACTCAATATGAAATCGAAATTTGAATAGCCTTGTAACTATTAAGGAAGCTGAATGCGTTATTTAAAACTCTCCCAACAAAAACATCTCCATAGTTTTATTAGAGAATTCCAGTAAAGATTTAAAGAAAAATGAACATCAATTCCATCCAATCTCTTCCAAAAAAATAGAGGCGGAATAATTGTTTTCAATTTTATATAGTTAATATTAATTACTCTGATATCAAAACCAAAGATAGAACAAAAAAATTAAAAGCCAATACACTTTATAAATATAGACACAAAAATCTTCAACAGAATATTAGCAAATAGAATACAACAGTATGCTTAATTATACACCATAATCAACTGGAGCTCATTCCAAGGATTCAAGGCTAAATTCGTGTTTTAAAATTAATAGTTTCCAACATCTTAATAGACTAGACAGGAAAAAAATACACATGATCATATCTGTTGCCACTTGAAAATGTGTCAGACAAAACTCAATGATCATTCAAAATAAAACTATCAGAAAACTAGGATTAGAGAGGGACTTTTTAAACCTGATAAAAACATTGAAACACAAAACAAAACAAAAACCAACCCTACAGCTAATAACACAGTTGATGGTAATAGTCTGAGTGCTTTACTTCTAACATTGAATGTAAGGTTAGAATGTCTGCTGTCACAATAGCTATTCAATATAGTACTGAAAGTTGTAGCCAGCAAAAGAAGGCAAAAAAGGAAATAAATTACATATAGATGGGGGAGAGGATAAAATTGTCCCTATTTGCAGATGACATAGTTGTCTGCATGGAAACAGAAGATTCTCTTCCAGAGAATCTTCAGAATAACTCTTTGAATTATAAAAGTGAGTTCATCAAGAGCACAGATATAAGATGAAGACAATAAACTAGCAATAAACATATGGAAACAAATTAAAAATATACTACAGTACAATAAAATACTAGAATTTACTCTTTCTAACTGTATTTTTGTATCCGTTAACCAATTTCTCTAAATTCTCCCTCTCCTTTCCAGTCCCAGGCTCTAGTAAGCACCACTGCACTCTCTGTTCCTTTTTTCATAACTTTTTATTGGTTTTGTTGAGGCTCGTTACACAAACATTTCAATTTGTACATAATTATTGGCACATATAATGAAAATCTTAAAAAGCCATGTACAGTAATTCTTTTTTAAAGTTATTCCAGTGACTTTCCAACTTAAAATTTTGAGGCAAATTTTCCTTGAGTGGCTATCAATGACTAGTATTTTCATATTTTGACCAGTTGATAAGCTGTTCCATATATCCCACCAACTTATAATTTAATAACATATGTACTATATACTCAAATTTTCAACCGTTCACCATACATTAACAAAATTAAGAAAACAGGACTACAATGACCCAAGTTGTTACAAAGTGCACACAATTCTGGCAGTGAGAGCCATAGTCAAGGAGTGGTTTTCTGTAGGAAACAATTCTACTAAAAAACAACATGGAAATAGAATTAATTTAAAATGTTCAAGACATTAAATGCAGGACTGTGACTCCACATCGCCATTTAGTATGCTTTGTATTATAGGATATAAAAACAAACCCCCCACCTATGGAATAATAAGCTGACACCCAAGACAGTCAAATCTTCCCATAGTTCAATATCCCTCATTAGTTTCTGGTTCTATGAAAAAATTAATAACCAGTGAATGATTTCACCTCTTTTTTATTTTTATTTTTAAAAAGCATTCCCACTTAAAAAATGGGATGAGGTGGGATTCCCTCATTCTTAAAAATGTTTCCAAAGCTATTAAAAAACTTGCATTTACAAAATAATTGATAAAAATATTCCTCTTATTACCCAAGGGAGACAGGGACGACAGATAAGACATAGTATATGATATTAGTCTGACTTGGCTTCTATCTCTCCAGCTTCATCAGAGGCTGGACTCTTCTCAGTTTCAGTTTCTCTGTTTTCTGCAGATAATTCTTCTTAGTTTACGTCTTTCACTACCCCTTCGGCTGAGCTGAACTTCAGGGAGAGGCAGATGGGTAAATGGGTGCAATCTGTACAAAGAAGTAGCCATGTGCCCCGCACCCTCCCAGCATGTGAGAACAATGCCATCATTGCACCCTCTACCTCCATGAGATCTACATTTTTAGCTCCCACATATGAGTGAGAACATGAAATATTCGTCTTTCTCTGCCTGGTATAGTTCAGTTATTAGCATTATGACCTCCAGTTCCATCCATATTACTGCAAATGACAGAATTTGGTTTCATTTTATGGCTGAGTAACATTCTATTGTGTGTATATATATATATATATGTGTGTGTATATATATATGTGTGTATATATATATGTGTGTATATATATATGTGTGTGTATATATATATATATATGTGTGTATATATATATACCAAAGTTTCTTTATACATTCATTTTTGATGGACATTTAGGTTTATTCTCTACCTTGGCTATCGTGAATAGCACTGCAATAAACATGGGAATGCAGATGTCTCTTCACTACACTGACGTTCCTTTCTTTTGGGTATATACCCAGCAGTGATTTTGCTGGATCATATGGTAGTTCTATTTTCAGTTATTTGAGGAATCTCCATATTATTTTCCATAAAGGCTGTACTACTTTACATGACCATCAAGAGTGTACTAACATTAGCCTTTCCTCACACCCTCGCCATCATTTGTTATGTTTTGTCTTTTGGTAATAGCCATATTAACTGGACTGAGATGATATTTATTGTGGTTTTGGTTTGTATTTCCCTAAGACTAGTGATAGTAAGCATATTCTCATACACCTTTTGGACATTTGTATGAATTCTATTGAGAAATGTATATTCAGATTTTTAACCCATTTCAATCAGATTTTTTTAAGTGAGTTGTTTGAGTTTCTATATATTTTGGTTATTAATCCATTTTTAGATGCTTAGTTTGCAAATATTGTCTTTTGTTATGTGTATGTCTCTTTATTAATTGCTTCCATTGCTGTGCTGAAGCTTTTTATTTTGATGTAATCCCATTTGTCTATTTTTGTTTTTGTTGCCTATGCTTTTGAGGTCTTACCTCAAAAAATATTTGCTCAGACCAATGTGTTATAATGTTTCCTGATGTTTTCTTTTAGGAATTTTATCTTTTCAGATCTTATATTTAAGCCTTTAATCAATTTAGAATTTTGTAAATAGAGAAAGATAGAAATCTAGTTTTATTCTTCTGTATATGGATATCCAGTTTTTTCAGCACAATTTATTAAAGAGACTGTCCTTAACCCAAAATATGTTCTTGGTGCCTTTGATGAAAATGAGTTGGTTGTAAGTGCATGGATTCATTTCTAGGTTTTTTTACTTTATTATTATTATTATTTGGTTTATGTGTCTGCATTTATGCCAGTACCATGTTGTTTTGGTTAAAATAGCATTGTAATACAATTTAAAATCAGGTAGTATTATGTCTCCATCTTTCTTCTTTGTGGTTGTTGTTGTTTGTTTTGGTCAGGACTGCTTTAGCTATTTAGGGTCTTTTGTGGTTCCATGTGAATAAGTTAACAATCATTTACTGTATATTTAAAATAACTAGAAGAGAAAAATGTTAATGATACCAACGCAAAGAAAAGATAAATGCTTGCAGTGATGGATAGCCCAGGTACCCTTATTTAATCATTAAATAATGTACACATGTATCAAATTAGCACAGGTACCCCCAAAATATATACAACTATGATACATCAATTTTAAAACATATCCAAAAAAACAAAAAAAATCATAAAAGTAGTCCATAGACATAAATTTTAAATGTAAAACTATAAAAATTCTAGAAGAAAACATAGAAGGAAATCTATGTGATCTTGGGTTTCATTATAACACCCAACACGTAAAGCCAATTCATATGCACACACAAATACAATAAAATACAATATACAGTAACTCAGAAAATGAAATACTGAAGTGCAAATCAAAAGTATTTTCAGATCATATATGCTAAAAACTACAAAATATTGATGAAAGAAATTATAAATATCTGTATAAATGAAAAGATGTGCTGTGTTCATGGACTGATAGAATCAACATATTAAAGATGTCACTTTTTGCCAAATTTTTATATAGCATTAACACAATTTCTATCAAATTTTGAGCAAGATATTTTATGTAGTTGTAGACAAGATTATTCTAAACTTTATATGGAAAGGCAAAGGAACTAAAACAGTTAAAAACAATTTAGAAAATGAAACATAAAGTGGGAGAAATAACCCTACCAAATTTCAAGACTTACTAGACAGTAATCAAGACTTTTTGATTTGTAAGAGTAATAGGTACATAGATCAATGGAATCAAATAGAAAATTCAGAAACAGCCCCACACTCATATGGCCAACTGATTTTTAACATAGCTATAAAATTAATTATTTTCAAAAAATGTATTTGGAGGAATTGGATATCCACATGCAAAAAAAAAAAAAAGGATAACTGTGAACCAAATCATAGACACTGTATAAAATTTACCTAAAAAGTTATTATAGATTTTAATATACAACTATGAAACTTTTAGAAAACAACATAGAAGGAAATATTTTCAGGACCTAGGGCGTGTAAGAATGTTCCTAAACATGACACTAAAAGCACCCTTTTTAAGAGAAAAATGTAGATAAATTGACTTGATCAAAACTTTTAAATTTTTTTTGTGCAAAAGACCCCATTAAAGGTGTGAAAAGAAAAGCAACAAACAGAGAAAACATTTTCAAACCGCACATCTGACAAAGGACTTATAGCTACAATATACAAAGAATTCTCAAAACTCAAAGGTTAAAAAACAAAAATCCGATTAGCGAATGAATGAAAGTCTTGAGGGAACACATCACCAAAGAGTATCTATGGATGGTAAATAAGCATATGAAAAGATGTTCCATATCAGTGGTCATCCGGAAATGTAAATTAAGACTATGATTATTGGAAATAATTGTCAATTTCCTAAAAAAACTAATCATAGTCTTAATTAAAAGATATGAATAAATTGAAAGTTATATTATACTTTCCTTTTTACTTATCTTATGCCTATAGAATATCCATAAAGCTTAGCATATAGACTATTTATATTCTCATTCTAATGTGCTACTTTATTTTTTCTCTGGAATCCTTGATGTAGTTGGCTTCCCTTTTTAATTGCTTCCAATCCATACTCCCTCTAACCTTCTTAAATAGCCTATGACCTAATAGTCCAATATCGAAGTCACTTAATATGCTAGTAATTGCCATTTTGTGAAAAATATACATCCAATTGAACCTATTTATGTTTTGTATTTGTTTCAGATATTCCGTGTACCATTGCACTAACACATACCTTTTATTTTTCCTTTTCAGCATTTCTGAAATTAATGATAATGTGTTTGGTGATTAATTTAAGTTTTAAAACACCTTCTGGGTGTTTTATGCTTTTTATGAGTTTGGGGAGGAGGAATTAGCATGTGTGCTATACGGAAAATTTTTTATTTCTTTATTCTCTCTCTCCCTTTTTTTAAAAATTTACTGCTACATCAAATTTATACTACATATTCCCATACTATAAAAATGCCTTCCAATCTATTTCATGTGCTGGTATTATAAGGTGCACCAAAGGGTATTTCCCTTCACTGCATCATTTTGATAATCACTTCTGCCTCAATGCATGAAGGGGTTCTTTTGTATAATGGATGTTGGAATGTGTTGATAACTTTAACAGACAGTTGTTAAATTGAGCATACATTTAGACAGCAATTTGCACCGGCTATAACTACAATACCTAGTGTGCTACCAAAAGAACCTGGCATATTTCAGTAAGGGTGAACACTTGTAGTTCATCAGATATTAAATGACAAGATTGGTTTAACACATTCTATATATCTCATCTTGGTTGACATGCAACTATTTTACTTCTCCTAGAGTGCAAATCAAAATGACATCTATTACTGTGCTCACATTTCAGATAATCAAGGCCTACAATAATGGAACAAATATTGTTAAATGTGCATTATTGCAGCATTCACTTTCATCTTCATCACCATCATTAAATTAGTTGAAAGCATGAGCGGGGAGCATGACATTCCACTAAGTGCTTCCTGCCTTTTAGGAAACTATACCACTGTCTCCAACACCAGAGAAGTAACAGCAATTAATCTGAGTTAACAACTCCCTCCATCAACAGCCATCTAATATGATTTGACAAATATGCTTATGGAAATTCTTAGGCACTGGAATAGAGTTTTGATGTGTATTTATGTTTCCTTTCTTATAAAAGGGTAACACCCCAAGATACAAACAGCAAAAATAAAGATCGGAGAGCTAAGAGTCATGGCTTGACAAATTTGCACTCCATTGCTCACTTGATAGTGGGCAGGCTGGAGTATTAATACCAACCCCAACACCACCCACCATGTTTAAGGAAATCACTGATACTTCTCCCTATCAGAAATTGTTTTGTCTTTGCTATGTGCTACCTCATTGCTTAATACTGCTTTTCTCCTTTCTTCACTCAGTAAAAATCTATTCATTCTGTAAGTACTGACATCTGGGAAACAATAAGTAAGTTGAAAGCACAAATGTATTTTACTTATTCTTACACTCCCAGTCCTTAAGAGGATAGCACATACAACATGGTTGTGCTGAATGTTTATTGAACAAATAATCAGAATCAGGCAAGCATAGACTTGAATTTTCGCTTCAACTTGACTGACTGTGTAAGACTGAACGTTTTTGAGCCAAATTTTCCTAATCTGTAAAATCAAGAAAATAAAATTCGTCTCAAGGCCTTAAAATTTTAAGAGATGTGTCCGTAATGTGCTTAGCACAGCCTAAAAACCTGACTCACTTTCCTTCAGCATGGTGCCTCCTTCTTCATTTCCTTTCTCATGCATATTCTGTTGTTATTGGAATTCCTCTTGAGTTTTCTTTCTTCCTCTTTCAAATTCTCAGAATCAGAGTTAGACCTTCTTCACACTCAAACAAAGAGAAAAGCTCCTTTTGATATATAGTGTATAGTGTTCATCAACTCTGGGTTTATTGATTGGTAACCCTCATTAGTAGAGGTGGATTTCAAGTGATAAAAATCCTGCAAAACACAATTTATCAGAAACTCTGATTGCAGAGCACAAACCTGTAACAGTCACATGCTTTGATGCTATGAGTAATAATTTGCATATTTTATGCATTGTGACACTCTAAACAAAACAAACAAACAAAACATTGATTTGATAACTACCCTACAGGGAATCTGGGTTATCTGTCAATTTTCCTTATGATAATTTCCCAAAAATATTACCATAAATATAAGGAACAACAGAGTATATGGCAAAGAAATGAAGGGAAAAAAGGGTAGTTGGCGGCAATCTGTTGGAGAGTTACTTTTAAAAGGATTATATTTTTCAAGATTTTGTTATATTTGTGGTGTTTGTTTTTATAAAGTTCAAATTTGTTGTATGTTTTCTCTTTCAAAATAAGTATTAATGTTCATACTTGATTCCTTTTAAAGCGGGTTAAATTGTACACATCTTGGCACTTGCCTACAAAACTAGATCCAACCTCACTTAAAACTTTTCTTACAATTAGCTGCCTTCTTATTTAAATAGAAGGTACACATGTACAAGAATCACACATTTCCTGTGCACTTCTGCATTTCAATGCCTACACACTAGTCCAAACTTCAGATTTCCAGAGAAATATTTTCTATCTTTTAATGTGACTATGAGACATCTCATTTTATTATAGTTCATGGTGACTGGCTCCCTCAAGCTTTACTTCACATGAAATGTCAACATTGAACATAAATACATGGAAAGTACATCTGGTCTGGTGGGATAGTATCGATGCTGGCTTTTTGGAAATTGTGAGTTGGGATGAGTTTGCTGCAGATATCCAAGCATCTTCCAGTTAATTTTGTGTGGTATATCTGGAAAGGTCCCATGCACACTGAGGCATAACTTCAAATACGTTTTTTTGGCTGTGGATTCCTGGGAAACAAGATGAGCAGACAGACAACATTGCCTAGAGTAATTAGGAACAGAGTGACTCTCTCTACATCCTCAGGAAATTGTTGCAAACTGGGAAGGCACATCCCCCAATTTGTTTTTTTCCTCTGAACATCCCTGTCTATTGAGAGGCAACAGCTGGCAGTGTAACTGGCTGGGCTGCTTGAGTTTGCACTAATATCATTAAAGAGTAAAATATTAATATACTCCTGTTAAAAGAAGTTACACAGAACTTATCCCTGAAAAGCCATCATTAATCTTCATAATGACCTTCCAAATAAGATAGAAAAAATGAACACATTTTATAGATAGGAAAATCTGGATAACTAGGGTTTTGTTCAAGGTCAGAAGTCTAAAAAAATACACACTGTATTTCTCATAAATTAAGGTTTTGCCATGATTGCCTCAATCCTATTCTCTGCCTGCTATAAGAAAGTGTTTTCTCTGCCAAACGGCATTTCTAGCAGAAATAAATACTTTATAAATCCATTCCCTTTGAAACTTGCATTCAAGTACAGTCAATCTTATTTTTAGAACATTTATGCATTCTTACTTTAAAAAATCATTTAAAGCTCTCCTTATAAAGATCATATTTCTTCTTTACTGCCAAAAGATCACAAATGCCTACAGGGCAGAAAACTTCCTGTTGAACAAGGGAGATTAGATGAGACTTTCAACAAAAGATTAATTTGTCTACTGAAATACGGTTGGTATTGCTTAAGCTGATGATTTTCTTAGCAACCATTGCAATGAAAGCAATATGACTTAATGTGTCCAGTTTAATGAGTAAACATGTTGGTACTACCAAAATGTATTAGATTCCATTTTAAATAAATTTACAAGCAATATGAAGCAAGTGATAATCAATGGAAAATTGTAACAGAAATGGAGAATATGAAGAATTGAAAGAATGTGGCTACGTTTTTAAAAGTAAAATTCACAAATAAAATAATCAGATCTTCTTCAAATTGCTGATAGGGCATAGCTTATACATCTAATTACAAAGATTGCATAGACCATATCACATAAACAAAGAAGCATTTGTCCTTACTTAAGAGGGTATTCAAACCACAAATTGCTCTGTAGTATGCTCCGAATACAGATAAGCTTGAAACTGCTTTATTTAGTCTTCATACACACACATCAAAATAGAAAATGGTTGCATATTTAAACATTTTAGACCCATTCCTATTTTAGCAAATTCTAGCTTACAATATGATTATGATTACATAGATTTATAAAACCTCAAATATCTCCAGTTATCACTTGGGATTTTTCTTCTTCCTGATTTTTTTTTGGGGGGGTGTGTGTGTGTGTACTTAATCAGGACTCAGATAATCACATATGGTCTGAAATGCCTTTCCTGCTGCTTGGGCTCTCAATATTATACATCATTCAAGTCCTTATTAAAATACTACCATGTTCATGAAACTGTCCCACTCTCTGATTACTGCTCCTACCACCGTTCCCAATAGGACTGATTTTCCTTCCAAAATAGGTTTTGGCTGGAAGTCCCCATTGCAGTCTTTCCAACTTTCTACTGAAAAGCTCACAGATAACCTGAACATTTGAATGCACAGAAACAAAAACACTTAAAAAATACCCAAATGTGATTTTGACCAACAACTTACCTTCAGAATCTGAGTAGTATTTTCATAAAATGTTAAGACCCATGGGCCCAGGTTAAAAGAAAAAATCTACCACCGAATGACTTATGGTAAGTCTTTATAAGCCAGAGTTATTCTGTTCACCTGGAAGAAAGAAAAATGAACTCCATTCATTCAATGGCGTTTTGCTCACTTATTCATGAAGCCATGGTCTATAGTATAATAAAACAGAGTTAATCAGCAGAATTCTGGATGATGACAGAAGGCAGGCTGGTTCAGTGGTTCAGCTCCTAAAGAAAAGCATAAAATGCCGGCCAGAATGACTTTTTTTTCCTTTATAGGAGCATAGGCAGGATGATCATTTATTCAGGAGCATGGAATTTTGGAAATCAGTGAAGCAAAAGGGATGGAGCCAGAGAGATGGCTGAACATGAGAGAAAGGAAGTGCAAACTTGAAGGTGATGGCTTCTACTTGGACCACAGTGAGGGAGAGACAGAGGTGGGATGTGAGGAACTGGTTCCCACAGAGAATGGCTCTGTCACCATTTCCCTAAACAAGAGAGAAGATCATGTGCAGGCCAGGTGATAAAAACCTATTACGACATCACCAGCGAGAGGCAAGAATCCGTGAAAATAGCATAAATCATAGGGCTAAGAGATAACAGGATGACATAAAAGGGAAGATGATAGCATAAAATCATGGGGCGATACCCAAAGACAACAAGCTGACATAATCAAGGTGTAAAGTGAGAAGGGTAAAGTTTAAAATATTAAAGGAAAAAAATCTCCATATAAAGTTTAATGGAGAAAATGGACACTAGAATATTGGATCAGTGAGGATGGTTTGTATGTCAGTGTGGTGGGGAGCAGGGAGAGTAGGATTGTGAGAATGACATCATGGAAGAGATGTTGACAGATGTTGAGGGGAAAAAAAAAGAAACCACCCAAGACTGAGATACAGTCCCCTGAAGGGAACCAGGACAACTGAACACAGGAAAAAGCAATTACATATTTGAAGAGAAAATTTTAACAAATAAAATATGTCCTAGAATAGTAGATGAAATAACATCAGAGCATTTGAGGCAAAACATAAAAAGAACAAGACATCCAGACATTTCTTGTGGAGAAATTTTAATTATGATAAAAAAATTAAAAGATTCTTCATTCAAAAATGCAAAAAAGAGAATCAGAAAAGTATGTAAAAGGGGACAAAATTGGTCTGTCTTCAGACTTTCCCATGTTAAATATCAGAAGATACCAGAGAAACATTCAGAAAACTGATCAAAGAAAAGTTTGTGATTCATAAATTTTTAGACTCTGCAAGTTTTCATTGCTGTATAAAGCCAAAAGAAAGGAATTCTTAAAATAATGTGAAGTCTTACACAAAGATACCACCCACGTGGCCAGGCAAAGGAAAAATAGCTGAAGACATTCTCTAGCTAACTTTGAGATGAATCCAAATCAAGGGCTCAAAAACAGGAAAGAATACTTTATAAAACAGATGACAGAGTTTTGTAGGAGACTGTATCTCTATAATTGTAAGTAGTGTAACTAAATAAAAGCAAATATCAAAAATCATTATTGGAAGCAGACAACATAAAAGTTATTATCGACAGCAATAATTCATATTGAAATTCATGTGTTAACATAAGTGAATAATACAAGGCAGAAAACTGGGCAAAGTTTGCTACATCATGTTTAATACAGAGGACAGAGAAGAAAAATTTTCATTTTATTTATTTATTTATTTAGCTATTTACTTTAAGAATCACCAAAAGTGTAAAACAGAATGTACGAAACAGGCCAGGCACAGTGGCTTACACCTGTAATCACAGCACTTTGGGAAGCCAAGGTGGGCAGATCACCTGAGGTCAGGAGTTCAAGACCAGTTTGGCCAACATGGTGAAACTTCATCTCTACTAAAAACACAAATATTAGTCAGGTATGGTGGTGCATGCCTGTAATCCAAACTACTTGGGAGGCTGAAGCACAAGAATCCTTTGAGCTCGGGAGGCAGAGGTTGCAATGAGCGAAGATTGTGCCATTGCACTCCTGCCTGTGTGACAGACGAAGACTCTGTCTCAAAATAAATAAATAAATAAAAGGTAGAAATGAAAATAAAGTAAAATAAATGCAAATTAACATGGTCCATGGAGTTGAAGAAAGAAAATAAAGTGTATGTTTTTATATTTATTTTAAAACAAAATTTAGTACATGAAACAAACAAAATCAACCTAATAATGAAGGAAATTATCTATTAAAAGACAAAGATTCTAAGATTAAGGTAAAATATAATAAACAAACAAATGTCACATCCAAGGTAGTATGGGTAGCATTTACTCACTGCCACACCTGCTGCAAATACTTTTACAGTTACTGATTCATTTAGTCTTTGCAGAAACCTCTCAGGCAGTACTACTTTTATCCTCATCTTACAAATGAGGAAACTAAGATGTAAAGAGAAGAGTAGTCTGAAATACATCTAAACTTCACAGGAATATTAAAAATAAAAAAAATCAAATATTCACCAACGTCAAACAGAAGTATATAGTAGGGGTTGCTATACTGATTTCCAACAGCTCCAAGCACTGTGTACAAGGAGCATCATATAATTTTGTTAGAAGGCGCAAGCAAAATTAAAGGTGAACAACCATCAACTTTTTTATTCTAGACATCACAAAGTTGTTAAAACTAATTGGAAAAACTGGGAGTCACTATCATTGCAAGATACTTTAATACACCTCCCTCAAATCAAATGGTCAAGAATAAATATCAGAGACATTTTAGTGATTATAAGGTGAACTATTTCATCATGCCAAGCGCCAACTTTCTTTTTCAAATATCATATTGGAATATTTTGAAAAGAGGGGACATATTTTATATGCCCTAAGATATTGTTTCTTTGATTTTATACACATTCATATGTATACACAGAAAAATACTTAGGATGACATCAATTCAATGCTGTCTTAGTTTGATTTTCATGTAGGGGTTGGGTAGATTGTAATGGTCTTCATTGCATTTTTTAGTTTTTTAGGTTTTTAATATGTCCACAAAATACTTCCATAGTTAGCAAGTTTATCCATCTAATATCCACACATCCAAAAAGTACTTATTGAACCCTTAATTAAGTGTCTCAGTTGGTGTTAGTAAGTGATGACTGACCCTGAGAGAAAATATTAATAAGCAAAGGGAAAAAACACTTTGTTTTATTGTAAGTAAGGGATTCATAAACTTGACACTTAAGAACACAGCTGTACAAACCAGGAGGTTGAGTGGGATCAGCTTTTTAGGAAGGGCAAAGAGTTCTAGCCTCCATTTCCAAGAAAGGTGCCTCACTTCCATCTCCACTGCCTAAATAGGGTGAGAATTCTACTAAGTGCTTTGAGGGGATCCATTGCATTCCCAAGGAATTTTTTCACCCCCTCTTGGCCTTTCCCAACTGCTCTGTAGACCCTCTGTTTATGTGCCTATCTGACCACCAGGTGAAAGTACCTGTCTATAGCCCAGCAATTCCCCGAATGCTTACTGCAGAAAGCTACAAAAGGAATTTGGGGGACAGGGTCTGAGGTCTGCACTTCTCTGAAAGGCCCAGACTTGTAAACCTTTGTAAAATTGGTCCCTAAAACTAGATGCTGGCCATGTGACAGTGAAAAAGTGCACACACCCGTGCCCTCCTGGAATTCATATTTTAAAGGAGAGGCAGGCATCGCATAAGTAATTACCAGCATGATGAATGGAACAAAGAATAGGGGATGGAAGCCATGAAGATATTTCTCTTTTCTCCACTGTCCCTTTTTGCATTGCTGATTATCCCAATGTGGACCTTGTTACCTTCTGTTTTGTTCTGTGTTTCTCTGTGAACACATCTGTTTTTCCAAGCAGTCAGTTTCTTGCAGGCATCTGCAAAAGGCCCTCAAATTAAATACTCAGTAATGTCTTGCTAAAATGAATGAAGAGAAAGCATTAGGTCTCTAATAGGCTTTTCTATATCAATATTGTCTATTTAGATTCAACTTTCAAGACACTAGGAGGCATGTTTATTTCATTATCTTAAATCTTGCACCAGACAATTCTTTAGAAGCTTTTCTTTTCTGCTTATTGTCTAACCTTGAGAAATGATGAAATGAGAGTGTTTACATTTAGAAAGTATAAAGTTAACCTCGTACTTACCTACAGAAATAAGCGCTAGGTGTTAGTAACACATTCCAGTGTACCAAAAAGATTGAAGTATTTACCTCTTTTGCTGTAGCAAATATGGGACAGAAGGTTCCTGATTCTGAAAGGGGAGGGGATAGCTGCACTGTGAGAAGACCACACCCCGTCAGTGATAGAGAATACACAGCTGATCCCTGAACAACATGGGTTTGAACTGCACAGGCCCTCTTCGACATCTGTTTTTCAAAACAAAAAAAGTGTGCCTTCTTCTCCTGCCTCCCTTCCACTTTCTCCACCTCTTCTGCCTCTGCCACTCCTGAAACAGCAAGACTAACCCCTCCTCTTCCTATTCTTCCTCAGGCTACTCAAGACTCAAGACCTTTATGATGATCTATGCTATGATTAGGCTTTGCCTCCCCACCCAAATCTCATCTTGAATTGTAATCCCCATAATCCCCACGTGTTAAGGGATAGACCAGGTGGAGGTAGTAGAATTATGGGGGTGGTTTTCCCCATGCTGCTGTCATGATAGTGAGTGAGTTCTCTGAGATCTGATGGTTTTATAAGGGTCTCTTCCCGTTCACTCGGCACTGCTCCTTCCTGTTCCCTTGTGAAGAAGGTGCCTTGCTTTCTCCTCACCTTCCACTATGATTGTAAATTTCCTGAGGCCTCCCCAGCCATGCAGAGCTGTGAGTCAATTAAACCTCTGTCCTTATAAATTATCCAGTTTGGGGCAATTCTTTGTAGCAGTATGAAAACAAACTAATATAATCTATTTCCACTTAATTAATAGTAAATACATTTTGTCTTCCTTATGATTTTCTTTCACTTTCTTTTTTTTTTTTTTTTTTTTTGTGGAGACAGGGTCTCACTCTGATATGGTTTGACTGTGTCCCCACCCAAATCTCATCTTGAATGGTAGCTCCCATAATTCCCTCATGTTTTTTAAGGGACCCAGTGGGAGATAATTGAATCATGGAGGTGGTTTTCCCCCTACTGTTCTTGTGGTAGTGAAAATTCTCACAAGATCTGATGGTTTTATAAAGGGGACTCTCCCTGCACAAGTGCTCTCCTCTTGTCTGCTGCCACGCGAGACATGCCTTTCACTTTCCACCATGATTGTGAGGCCTCCCCAGCCATGTGGAACTGTAAGTCCGTTAAACCCCTTGCTTTAATAAATTGCCCAGTCTGGGTATGTCTTTATCAGCATCGTGAAAACAGACTAATACATGCTCTCTGTCACCCAGGCTGAAATATAATGCTGTGATCATAGTTCACTGTAACCTCAAACTCCTGGGCTCAAGTTATCCTCCCATCTCAGCCTCTTGAGTACCTGGGACCACAGGTGTGCTACACCATACCTGGCCAATTTTTTAACTTCTTTGTGGAGACAGAGTCGCTCTATGTTACCCAGACTGGTTTTGACTCATGGCCTCATGTGATCCTCCTACCTGGGCCTCCAAAAGTGCTGGAATTACAGGCATGACCCACGGCATTTGGCCTTCCTTATGATTTGATTAATAACATTTTCTTTTCTTTAGCTTACTTTTTCCTAAGAATGCAGTGTATAATACATGTAACATAAAATATGTGTTAGTTGACTGTTTATGTTACCAGTAAGCTTCGGTCAACAGTATGCTATTGGTAGTTATGGGTTTGGGGGAGGCCAAAACTTACACACATATTCTTGACTGGGGTCATTTCTTATAACCCCTGTATTTTTCAAGGATCAACTGTATTCAATTTTGGGAGGTATGGCATTGAGAACCAGTGAACCTATCAGTTCTCCCCTATTCAGTAATTTAGGTGGGCTCATTCCCATCAGCTATATCAAGAATAAGAAGTCCAGTCACCTGATCCATACACCTGGATTCTGAAAATGTGGCAATTTTGTACCAATAGTGGGGAGTTAGTAGCAGTACTTTGCTAGTACTTACCTTTTTTACTATAAGAAAGAACCTGGGCATTAACTGATTGATGTCAAACACTTTGAGTTTGGGATGATTGGATTCAGTTGCCCTCACTGAGGAATTAGTTGGGCCTTCCTCTATACTCAGTGCCTAGCATAAGGATTATGTAACATTGAAATACCTTGTGAAGACAAGGCCGCAGAGGCTTCAACCAATAAAATCTTACAAGACTTCGATGCCGAGACCTGAGTGTTATTTAACAAGTGGGAAGCAGAAACCTCTTCTGAATTTTGTGTAGCATGTCTTCAGTGTTCCCCAAAAGTTCCTCTATTGCCTGCTCTCATTTTATACCTCTGTCCTCTGAGTCAGGGACCACCCTCATTCTCTAACTCATTTTTCCAAACCTAAGAGACACGCGGTATAGTATTGCATCCTTAACAGCCTCATATTTACGGGAGGGCTTCAAAAGTAATGCTTGGTGATGATTATAGTTAAGCTTGAGTTTCAATTCTGGCAGGCCTAAAATTGAGAATTGGATAGAGTTACATTAAAATATCTTTTTAAGCCTAAAAAGTAACATATCTTCCTTCTCTCAGCTGAGAGAACCAGATAGTTAATAACTACTGCCTAGGCTCAGAATGTTTTCAAGATTGAAATATAATCTCTGGTTCTTGTATGTGAGATATTCCCACACTGCTGAAGTTACTAGAGACTATGCAATCATCAGCACTATGAAATTTCTCAAGATCCATTTCCATGTGTACAGTTATAAATTCATCCCATAAGTCAACCTCAGCTGTGTTATCACTGTAGGGAGGAGATTGTCTGCCCTTTCCCCATGTCCACACTCATGATGCCTGCTCCCCAAGAGCCTGCCATTTAGTTGAAACTAATAGGCAACATTTATTGAAGAACTACCCGGAGCACATGGCAAGCACCACGCCTGAGTTATCTCATTTATCTTCATTTATCACACACCATGAGAGAGGTGGTATTATCACTTTTCAGATGATGAGACTCAGACCCATAGTAAGTTACAAAGCTACATCCATTCAGCTATAAATCATATTTAGAAAAACATGTTAGAATTAGATATAGTGGATCAGAAGAGAAAGCTGCCACTTCTGGCTGGGATGTCACAGAAGGTTTAAGAATGGTGCTCATTTGTGATCTCAAGCTTGAAGCAGTGATTTGTGTAACAAGAGAAGTAGACTACCATCTGGGCAAAGAATTAGATTTCACACTAACTAGTTCCTTCATATTTATTCATTTATAAAACATATATTGATATTGACTATGTGCCACATACTTTTTTTTTTGTACTGGAATCAAGTTTGTATTAACAGTCAAAATCTGTACCCTTGTATTGCTTACTTCTTTTGAGAGAAGGGAGTGAGACAATGTACAAATAAACACACAATGTGTCAGTTTAGAATAAGTCCCATAAAGATAAATGCAACAAGTTTAGGGAACAAAGAGTGATGGGGTACAGGGCTGCCATGTTGTATATAGTTATCAGTGAAGACCTCATTGAGACTTGACAGCTTGCTGGAGAATGGGAGCCACTGGTGTAGCTAGGGGAAGAACATTTCACATGAAGGCAATGGCTAATATGAGGACTTGAGGTAGAAGGTGAGGTCAGAGAAGGTCCTAGGACCAGGTAACTCGGGGTCTTGTACTCAGTTAGAACTTGTTTTATCAGGACAAAAATGTAAATTAAACCTGTGTGTATGTTAGCAGAGGAATTGAATTTAGATTCTTAAAAGGATAACTCTGGCTGCCTTTTTTTTTTTTTTTTTTTTTTTTTCCCACAGAGTTTTGCTCTTGTTCCCCAGGCTGGAATGCAGTGGTGCAATCTGGGCTCACTGCAACCTCCACGTTCCGGGTTCAAGTGATTCTCCTGCCTCAGCCTCCTGAGTAGCTGCAATTACAGGTGCCCGCCACCACGCCTGGCTATTTTTTTTGTATTTTTAGCAGAAATGGGGTTTCATCGTGTTGGCCAGGATGGTCATGAACTCCTGACCTCAGGTGATCCACCTGCCTCGGCCTCCAACTGCAGGGATTACAGGCATGAGCCACCATGCCCAGCCACCTGCCTCTTAAGCAATGAGTCCAGCATTACAAGTTTGGACCTAAAAAGATTAGAAAATATACGTCCAGGCTGGGCGCAGTGGCTCACACCTGTAATCCTAGCACCTTAGGAGGCTGAGATGGGCGGATCACTTGAAGCCAGGAGTTCGAGACTAGCCTGGCCAAAATGGTGAAACCCCGTCTCTACTAAAAAAATCCAAAAATTAGCCAGGTATGGTGGCACATGCTTGTAATTCAGGCTACTGCGGAGGCTGAGGCAGGAGAATTGCTTAAACCCGGGAGGCGGAGGCTGCCGTGAGCCAAGATCAGACCACTGCACCTCAGCCTGGGTGACAGATCCAGACTCTGTCTCAAAAAAAAAAAAAGAGAGAAAGAAAGAAAGAAAAGAAAAGAAAAGAAAATATAAGTCCTACAAGATGCAGACAGGCAGGCTCACTGCAGCAAATCATGGATTCCTGATCAGCATCTTATTTTTAAAACAAACAGCTAAGCTGAGGGTAGCTGACATAGAAATCCCATTAGATTCACTGCACAAACTCATGTAAACCCAGGCCAGTGGCACAAACCTGTAATTCCAGCTACCTGGGAGGTGGGGGAATCGCTTGAGCCCAAAAATTTAAGACCAGCCTGGGCATAAATTTTTTTAAAAAAATTTAAAACTCACATAGAACCTATGAATAATCACTTGTTTTGTCGGGGGTTCTGAAACTAGTTTAGAAACTGAAGAGAAGAGTAAATTCTGTTACCTCAGCAACTGAAATGATTTGTCATGGCATTAGGAGAGCCTCACATAGAACTGCACCTCTATCAACTTCAGCTTGAGGTCAGAGGGCAGTAAGTCGAGGTCCTGGCTTCATGACTAGGAGATTTCTAACTCTACAAGGAACTCATGTCTTGTACAAAGATGTAAAAACTGTGCCACTTGATGTAATAACTGCTCTCACCACCCCTTTGCAGAGCTCAGTACCTGTATCTACAGGTCAAATTTAAGACCTCAGTTCTGTGCCTCCTTCTTCACATTCACAATTTCATTTCAGACACCTCAAAGTAGATGTTCAATTTTTATCCTTGTTTCCATAAGTTCTTCATCTTTTCCCAAAGGCATCTGTATTTGTTCCAATTTCCCCTTTTCTAGAATCAGCATTGTCATTATCCAAGACTAGACAGTTTGATATAATCTTCAACTGTCATACTTTCTTCAGATTTAATATTGAATGCAAAAAAAAAATTCATTTTTGGCTGGGTGTGGTGGCTCATGCCTGTAATCCCAGCACTTTGGGAGGCTGAGGCGGCCGGATCACCTGAGGTGGGGAGTTCGAAACCAGCCTGACCAATATGGAGAAACCCCATCTCTACTAAAAATAGAAAATTAGCTGGGCATGGTGTCGCATGCCTGTAATCCCAGCTACTCAGGAGGCTGAGGCAGAAGAATCACTTGAATCCGGGAGGCGGATGTTGCAGTGAGCCGAGATCGCGCCATTGCACTCTAGCCTGGGCAACAAGAATGAAACTCTGTCTCCAAAAAAAAAAAAGAAAAAAAAAACTCATTTTTTTTCCTCTTAAAATGCCTTGCTAATCTCTCTGTCCCCACTTCATTCAAGTTTTCATCTGCTTTTAGTTGAAAACCAAGAAAAAGTCTCTCCTCTCTTCTAGCTAAATTCAGTCTTTCTCTAATCCAATTCATTTTAGACACTGCTGCCAGACTCAGTTTAGGAGAAGATTTGAGTTATTTCATCCCTTCAATCAAAACCTGTATCAGTTCACTATTTTATCTAGCAAGTTAAATCAAAGTTCTACTATCTAGGTTTAAAGATCCTCCCAGTCTTGGCAGTGCTCAGGCATTCTCAAAGAAATCTAGAATTGGACAGTAGTTAAAGCAGCAAAAACAGATTTTACTGAGGGACTATTATAATAGGTGATGATATGGTTTGGCTTTGTGTCTCCCTCCCCAAATCTCATGTTAAATTATAATTCCCAGTGTTGGTGGAGGGGCCTGGTGGGAGATGACTGGATCATGGTGGCCGATTTCCCCCTTGCTGTTCTCATAATAGTGAGTGAGTTCTCACAAATTCTGGTTGTTTAAAAGTGTATAGCACTTCTCCCTTCCCTCTCTTTCCCTAGCCCCCACTGTGTTAGAAGTGCCTGCTTCCCTTTTGCCTTCTGCCACGATTGAAAGTTTCTTGAGGCCTCCCAGCTGTTCTACGTATACAGACTGCAGAACCATGAGCCATTGAAACCTCTTTTCTTCATAAATTTCTGTTTCAGGTAGTTTTTATAGTAGTGCAAGAATGCACTAATACAATAGAGTAAAAGAAACTTCAGTATGGAATTAGGCTCAATTCCAAATACAATAAGTACAAGTGATTTATAACTGACGCACAGATTTGGAAAGGGGTGCAGGATAGAAAATTACTAAGAGGAAAATCATGGGAGGAGGTTGTAAAAATTCTGATTTTCTGATTAAGCAAACCTAACAGGATTCTTGCCATGGTGATCAGGTGTCACCCAGGAAGGTGGGGGATGAGGAATTTGATCAGATATGAAGGGTCTAAGGATTCTCTCTAAACTGATCTAGCAGGATTCTTGCTGAAACAGTAGCTATTAGCCTGTTTTGCATGGCTATAAAGGAATACTGGAGGCTGGGTCATTTATAAAGAAAAGAGGTTTATGTGGCTCATGGATCTGCAGGCTGCACAAGAAGCATGGCACCAGCATCTGCTTCCAGTGAGGCCTAAGGAAGCTCAGACTCATTGTGGAAGGCAAGGGGAGAACATGTGTCACAAGGCAAGAGAGAGAGCAAGAGAGGTAGGGGAGTGGTGGGGTGCGTCCCAGACCCTTCAACAACCAGATCTCATGTAAACTTATTACTGAAAGGAGGGCACCAAGCCTTTCATGAGGAATCCACCCCCACGATCCAAATACCTCCCACTAGACGCCACCTCCAACATTAGGGATCACATTTCAGCATGAGATTTGGAGAGGACTAACCTCCAAACTCGATCACTGTTCAGGCTAAGAGGCACATGGTCCAGTCAAGAAAAGGCTTCCGAGGAGCCAGACTACAGTTAACGTCAAGGATGGTGTCTTGTCAGTACCTAAGAATTGTGTGCACTTGGCAGAATTAATCTGCGTTCTTCTCTTCATATATCCTCACATATAATACACACATAGCCCTGTCTTCTCTAATAGGAAACTCCTGCATGGACTGCCTATTTTGCTTCTTCTCCACCTAAATCACAGTCTTCAGAGCCCAGCCCAAAAAAAAAAAAAAAATTGCATCTTCATAGAACTTTTATGAAGTCGATGGTTCCCTATGACTTTTTTACTCTCAGGGTTAATTAATTCCATTGGTGAGCCCTTTCGAGTGGAAACTATATATCAAGCCCTGTGTTACATGCAGAGAGAGTTACAAGCCATAAGACATGATCCTTTTTGTAGTGATTTCTAGGTGTCCTGCCATATCCGTTCTCCCTTTCTTTTATAGTAAAGCCCTTGAAGTTTATCTATTTAGATATGAGAAAAAGAAATGTATGGTTTCCAGCTTATGAGATTAAAAAGGGGGTGTGCCCTCTATTTTTTCTACCTCTCCTTTCTGTTGCATAGAATGTGGACATACTATTAAAGCCAGTGTGATCATCTTGGGCCATGAAGTAGAAGCCATATGAAATAAAAGGATTTGCTGTCTGGATTGTTGTGGGCTCATCATCCCATGGGCATAGGTATGCTTGTAAAAGACCAGCTGGCACATAGTAAATCATAAAAAATAGTGAATAATTATGTGATGTCGATGATAAAAATGAGGATGTTGATGTTTGTAGTGGTGATAACTATGATGATGATGATGACCTTAATGCCTTTGTTAACAATACGCACTTAAGAATTTGCTTTTTGATCACTTCTGGTTGTGAAAATAAAGCAGCAGTAACCTAGATTGTATTCTATCTCCCCCACTGTCTGGGATAGAAACACTAAATTCATGCAGTCTTTGCTAGCTCTCAGCTAAGACCATTGATCTTATTATGGTAGAATCCGAAAACTGGTAGATGAAGAAAAGACTGAGAAGTCAGAGGAAAGAGGACTGGATAGAGCCAGGGAAATTAACTTGATCTAATAAGAAAGAATGTGATGTTTGGGTAAAAGACTGAATGGCTAACAAAAGCCTCACAGGCCAGACGCAGTGGCTCACGCCTGTAATCCCAGCACTTTGGGAGGTCAAGGCGGGCTGATTGCCTGAGGTCAGAGGTTTGAGACCAGTCTGGCCAAGATGGTGAAACCCCATCTCTACTAAAAATACAAAAAGTATTAGCCAAGCGTGGTGGCACGCACCTGTAATCCCAGCGACTCAGGAGGCTGAGGCAGGGGGATTGCTTGAACCACGGAGGTAGAAGTTGCAGTGAGCCGAGATGATACCACTGCACTCCAGCCTGGGTGACAGAGCGAGACTCTGTCTCAAAAAAAAAAAAAAAAAAAAAAATCACAAACTGTGACTAGGGAGATGCTTAGTGATTCCTTCTGATGAAAGCTTTGGAGTAATTTAGGGTTTAAAAACGAGAAGCAGAGTAGAGGATGAGGCTTTTGATAACAATGCTGCAGGCTACAAATTGTACTTTTGCCTCTTTTGAGATATTAAAATAAAGACTAGAATTCCTTAATTGCTAAATAAGTGTTAGATTGGGATTGTTTGAATTTAAATCTATAGAGAGGCTGGATCCTAAGGTGCTAGAATTTTTATTAACAATACAGAAATTTTAAAATATAGATTTTTTTGAAATGGCAATGTTTACATTTCATTTTTTGCTGAACATATTTAAGTATAAAACAGCATTAAACATACCTCTTTTTCAAAAAAAAATTTGTTTCCAAAGTGAAAAGCAAACTGTGGAATGCTATTCTAAATAAAATAAGATAGCTGAAGGATAAAGGTAAATTTCTTTCTAAAAAAAAATATGATGTGATTTGACTTGTGTTTATCAAGGTATTTTTACATCAATGTAGAAAGCAATGGTATATACTAGAATTATGTAGAATTATTACAAGTTTGATGAATTGAAAACTGTTATGCAGTAAGGAACATGACTTACGTTTCATCTTCATTGTACCACCCAGCACATATATGGTTGGAGAACTAAAATTAAAATCAACCAACAGCTTCAATTACCTATATTATTCTAGTTTTACTTACCATACCATTGTGTATTTATATACTCACCTCACAGTCAAAGAGTTTTCTTCATATTATCACATTTTTCCCCCTAAAAATACTGCTGATGTCAGTAATGTCACAAAGACCTCAAAAGGTAAAAAACAAAACAAACAAACAAAGTTTTCCCAGCTTATCTGATTTCTTCTTGAATTGTTTTCCATTAATGATTTTTCATTAACACATACTGACTCACAGATAATTGTATTATGAAATAATGTATGTGTCTACATGTATTTGATGTATATGTATTTGGGGGCAGACACTGTTATTTGCTCTTTATAATAACTTCTCTGACTTTATAACAAAGTTTTGAGGTAAATAGTAGTGATATACTCATTTTAATGAATGGGGAAGCAGACATAGAAAGGTTAAAGCACTTTTGCAAGGTCACACAATAAGAATTTCACACAGCTGTTATTTGAAAAATGATACGTCATCTCCAGGAAACTTGTTGCTACTTATTTTTCTCTGTTCACAGAAATGGAGCTGGCACCCCAATCTTGTAAGAACTAATGCCAGGCTTTCCCATATCAGCAAGGGTGTTATTAGTCCATTTTCACACTGCTGATAAAGACATACCAGAGACTGGGTAATTTATAAAGCAAAAGAGGTTAAATGGACTCACAGTTTCACATGGCTGGGGAGGCCTCACAATCATGGTGGAAGGTGAAAGGCATATCTTACATGGTGGCGGGCAAGAGAGAATGAGGACCAAGTGAAAGGGGTTTGTCCTTATGAACCCATTGGATCTCGTGAGATGTATTTACTATCAAGAGAACAGTATGGGGTAACCCATCCCCATGATTCAAATATCTCCCACCAGGTCCCTCCCACACAATGGGAATTATGGGAGCTACAATGAAAGATAAGATTTGAGTGGGGACACAGTCAAACTATATCACAAGACCAAGCATATAACATCAACTAATGAAGCAGATGTGTGAATAAAAATGTTACAAAGACAGAATGAAATGTGAGGACTCTTGGAAACTGGAGGCCAGTACCTCTTGGGAAGCCAATGGCCAATACACCTGGCAGGATGCAGGTCCACTTTTACTATACTTGTCACTTTTTAAAGAGATGTCAGAGTTTCTAATTTTAAGTGAATTTTACCAGTTTTCAAATATTGACCCAAAATAATTCTGGGACCAGGTGAAACACCTCCCCTTTAGGCTAAATCCAGTTCCCAGACCAATGGCTTTTAGCCTCCGCAGGCCATTCTGTACTTTGCAAAACTGAAATAATATGGGCAGAAAAAAAAGACTCAGGCTTAAATTCTGGCTCAGGTTTACTAACCTCTGAACCTCAGCTTTCTCATCTCAAGTTCAGAATCATGCCTGCCTCACTAGATTACTGTAGCCATTAAGTGAAATAATGCCTGTAACTCAATTAGCACAGTGTCTCATACGTAACACATGCTTCCACCCATGTTCCTAGTTATATCATTTGTATTTCTACTCCGCATTACCTTCATTTTTATTATTCATCATTTACCTAATTAGCTTAGAGTTAGGGTCAAGTACAGGATTACGCTTAAGTAAGTTGCTTCCTGATCAATGCCATTCTTAGAGTCCAGATAAAATACAATTTCATTTTAACAGCATTTTCCATGACTGATGCCAAAAAACTTTTTTCCTTTGTGCTCTATTGTTTAAACTTAAGGTGCTAATCTCCATTAAAAGCTGATTCACTTTGGAGTCAATATTCTAAAGCCAAGTTTTAGACATTTATGTAAACCTCTCTTTGGCTAAGTTTGAGGTCTTTTCTGGGAAGAAAGTTTAGATAAGACAGAGGAGGAAGGGTCCATGAAACCACTGGGCATTGGAAAGAGGGTCAGCAGAGGGGGAAGTGGGCATTGAACAGGCCTAAGCAACACATATCAATCTTCTCATCCTTTCTCAAAGCGTCCCTCTGTTGCCAGTTGTAGTAGCCAGAGCCTGATCGGGACACAGAAAGCACAGCAGCATAGGAAAGGGGGAGGGAATTGTGACACAGCAATGGAAGACCTCAGAAGCCAGACAGGGGTCTGTGTAGCTACTGACACATTAGCAATAGCAGTAGGAAACCCTTACTCTCCTGAGCCAAAGGACAGAGAGAGGTGGCAGTAATTCCAGGATCCAGGCACAGGGGTCACCTGGAGGAAATTAAAACCAGGTGGGCCTGCCGGACAGCACCTGAGCTGCAGAGGAAATGCAGCTGGCGCCTGAGAGGATACTTTGGGCAATAGAGAGGGAGGGAAAGAGAAATGTCCAGACTTCTCCGTTTCTTCTCTCGCCAGTCTGCTGCCAGGGCCACGTGTTGGTCAAAACCAGAAGCCTGATGAGATAAGAGTCTTATACATCCAGCCTCAGGTATCAGAGCAGGACTCGCCCTTTGATTGAGCCAAGAGCAAATGAAAAACCAAATATGGATCTGAGGATGAACAAGCTAAGGGGAAACGCACCAGTAAATTAAATATACTGTGCTCGCCGGCTACGCAGTTCATGATGTTGCCTTAGGTTCTTTTCTAAAATAGGTAACTATCACTTTTTTTATTATTACAGCTAGCTAGTGTGGGCTTCCAAAATAACTGCATTTAAGGAAGAATTGCAATGGCACAAGTAATGGCCTAAACATTGGCATCAGAGAAACGTGGCTCATTCAAACCTCTGATACATACCAATGAGATGATGTTTGAATGATTTACCTGTATTTTTTGAACTTCAGTTTCTTCTTTTATTAACATGGAATAATGATTCCTGCCTTGGTAGTTGAATGAGGAGTAAATAAGAAAATACCTGCAGAGCAGTCTGCATAGTTTCAGGCCCAGAATAGGGAACTGTAAATGCTCTGTCTTTTTCCTTTTCCTGTAAGAAGTCATTTTACATTCTCTTTCATTTGAAAGATTAATTTTCAATCGCCATCTTCGCTATTTCCAACAGTGAGAAGTTCCTGTTCTGATAGAGAGAAAAACCTCAAACACTGCAATGCCCCAGATGCCCTTTCCCATGGTCTCCTGAGCAGACGCCCATCACATGTCTTCAAAATGTCTTATTACTGTTCTTTCTGTCATTTATACCCTCAGCCACTTCAAGTGTCTTTCCTACTGCCGTTTACATTATCTTATCACTTAGCTGTCTTGCTTCCCCTTAGTGAAATGATTTTCACAGAAAGCACTAAACTTTTTCCTGGCGTTTTCTAATGACAGCATCAGTAAAACATGTGGCATGTTGCTGGGAAAGAATGGAGAAGCAAGGCATCAGCATGCGCATCTCTTCCTTCTAGAGAAAAGACCACAAATGGATATATTACAAAGGAGAGATACGTTTATAAACAAAACAGCAAGCCAAAATGTGTTGCCTTCACCCTCTAGATTCATTGACTAAGAAAATCTTCCTACAAGAAATATTCTTCTTGTAAAATTATGGAATGTGGAACCTCAGGCTCTTCTTATCTGTGTCAGCCTGTCCATTTTCCAGGAGTGGATAGCATAAGAGGACATTTCTGGGGGTAAGCCAAGGGCTGACTTTTTCTTTTTCACAGGCAGCCTTTATTTCACACAAAAGATATCCAACTGAATGTGGAAAACAGACCTTTGCAAGTGTTTATTTTATTTATTATTATTATTATTATTATTTTTTTTTTTTTTTTTTTACTTTAAGTCCTGGGATACATGTGCAGAATGTGCAGGTTTGTTACCTAGGTATACACATGCCATGGGGGTTTGCTGCACCTATCAACCCATCATCTAGGTTTAAGCCTGACATGCATTAGGTATGTGTCCTGATGCTCTCCCTCCCCTTTCCCCCCACCCCTGACAGGCCCCAGTGTGTGATGTTTCCCTCCCTGTGTCCATGTGTTCTCATTGTTCAACTCCCACTTATGAGTGAGAACATGCGGTGTTTGGTTTTCTGTTCCTGTGTTAGTTTGCTGAGAATATTGTCCAGCTTCATCCATGTCTCTGCAAAGGACATGAACTCATCCTTTTTTATGGCTGCATAGTATTCCATGGTGTATATGTGCCACATTTTTTCTATATCTTTATGTTGTACTTTTATTTGCTGGTTTTTGAACTATCTGTGTTTGTTTTGTTTTGTTTTGTTTTCTTAGAGGTCTCTTGCGTGTTTTTCTTGTCACTCCGAGATTAAATTTTTGAAATGGCTGCTTGCAGAACCCATTCCCAGTGGTTTAATTGAGCATAGACAGCCCAACAAAGACCAGAAAAAGAGATGCCTTCAGGGGCTCTAAATTGCATGGTCTTTGCCTACCAGTTTGACATCACCCCCATCACTTATCCCTAAGTATAACACCACAGACACACAGATTTAATTATTTATTTTCCTCATACAATTCAAACTTTCTTCAAACTTCAGACTTTTGTATGTGTGATTCCCTCTGCCAGGAATACATTTCCCATATAGATTTCTATGCTGCTCCACCTTGCCATCAGTTTTCATGAGAATATCACCTCCTCAGAGAAACCATCTCTACACACACAATCTAAAGTAACCCCTTCACACCACTTACGTCTAACCCAATACTGTGGTTACATCATCTTTAGATCAACCTTCTGGGGTTTCTTTGTTCAGAACCAATCATTCTTTGTTTATTTATTTGTTTGTTCAGAGCCAACCTCCACTCACTAGAATATAAGTCCCTGAAAGCAAAGATAATGTCGGTATTGTTTCACACCTGGTGCACCTGGTACAAAGCACATGCTCATTAAATGATTGAAGAATAAATGAATGATTAACTACCTCAGAATCCAGAAGCTCAGAAGCCAGACAGGGGTCTTCTGACCTACTGAGACATGATACCACCTCACGCCAGTTAGAATGACAATCATTAAAAAGTCAGGAAACAACAGATGCTAGAGAGGATGTGGAGAAATAGGAAAGCTTTTACACTATTGGTGGGAGTGTAAATTAGTTCAATGTGGAGATTCCTCAAGGATCTAGAACCAGAAATACCATTTGACCTAGCAATCCCATTACTGGGTATATACCCAAAGTATTATAAATCATTCTACTATAGAGACACATGCACATGTATGTTTATTGCAGCACTTGATGCCATCTGTAGGCAGTAAATGTGAGCTCCTGGAGGCTGGTTACTGGCTCTTGTTCACTATTTGTCCCCAGTGCCAATCCCAGAACAAATAACAACTGCGTATCTACTATGGGTCAGGCACTAGGCAGGGTGAGGGTGATGCACAATTCAGTCATTGAGATAGAAACCTTGCCTTAGTGGAACTTGCACTGCTTAGGAGGCAGCAGGGAATTAAACAAATAATTACATAACCCTATGATAAGTACCCCATTATAGAAAGTACAGAGTCTGTCAAGATGTTACAATAGGAGAAGTTGATAGCCTAGGGATCACTAGGGGCTTGCAGAGGATTGAATAAAGGGAGGATGGAAAAGAGAAAGGGATGAAGGGACACAGAGAAAAGGACAAAAGAAGGCAAACCTTCTGCATGTAATTACTGCAAGCATCTTTTTTTTTAATCTGGTTTTTTATTTTATAGCTTTTGTATGTAAGTGAACTAGACCTTTGTTATGGCCTGTCTGTAATTGCGGAATTTCTACTATGAGAAGCATGCCCTTAAGGCCAGGGTTCCCCAGTGCACAAGAACAGGGTCCAGGTTTCCAGCAGAAACACTCAAATATACCAAGAGCAAAGCCTTCTGTCCAGAGCATATCATTTTATTCTCAAATGCCCCTGTGAAATAATAATCAATATCCAATTCGTAGATGGGGAATGTGAGGCTTTTGCTAGTTAAATTCCTTCCCATAGTCTCAGAAGTTTACTCATAGAGCTAGAACCTATAGCAGACTTCCTAGACTACTCTTCATTCCCTATATTTCAGTGGCTTCTTGCCCCCAGTGCCTCAATAAATAGTCTGACTGTTATAAACAAGAATTCCCAAACTCTTGGCATTGCCAGGGACCTCGGAGAGCATTCTAATAAGACAAAAATCTCAAGATAAGCAATTTTGCAAACATGACATGATCAGGTAGAAGGCTCAATTCTTTTTTATACTAGCACATTTTATTGGTGTGAGTACAAAAGAATTGGTGTGAGTACAAAAGTAAGAATTGCCTCTCGGCAGAGTAGTAGATGTCTATGAGAAATAATTACTGGGAAGGGGAGACCTCTCTGTTCCCAATGTACCCTAACTCTCCTCTGCCTTTACCATTGAATTGAACCACTGTTGAGGCTACTGATCTCTCTTAAAATGATTGGGAGGCTCCTTTGATCTCTTACTAATAGTAACCAGCATTTCTTGGAAACACAGGTGAGCTGGGACCTGCTCACTGCACTTCATATACTGCTGCTTATTTTATCCTCTCAACAATCCTATGTGGTCAGTCCTAGTATCATGTTCATTTCACTGGGAAGGGGACTGCTGCCTTATGAACATTACTTATTAAAATTTGTTGGCTAAGTGGCAAAGTTTGGGTTCAAACTCAGGTCCTTCTGAATGCAAAACCCACAAGCTGACCCCCTAGAGTTTGCTGGGCCCCTACTGTTATAAATGTACACCTGGCTGGATTTTAGAGCAGTTGCAAACAGTGATCTGGGAGGTGGAAAAGGCCTGAGCACCCAGGTGAGGGGCAGAAGATGGAGCACCACTAAATGGAGGAAAAGGCAAAGGACCCATGTTTCTCTAAGCACCCCAGGTAGTTAACATTTTTGCCAGAGGGATTTCCTAACCATTTTCAAAGACTTACTTGGGTTTTATATCCATATACAATATTAAGTTCTGGGTTACATAAGATGTTATTTTATTGGGAAATGTTTTCCAAGTAATGGTCTCTAAGATATGATGATCGTCATTATTGTCACCAGTAACAATTAACATTTATGTAGGATTCTGCAAGACATGCAGTCTGCCCAGTGCCTTCTCTCACTGAGAGGGGGGTGCAGCTCATTTTGCAACTAAAAAGCAGAAGTTTAGAGAAGCTGAGTGACCATCCAGAGCATCATCTTTGAAGTCAGACTGATGTGGATTCAAATGGCAGCTGGCTATTCACTTTGGGCAGGAAACTCAATTTCTCTGAATGTCAGCTCTCTCAATGAAAAACAGACAACTGTGCAAGGTTATTGTGATGACTGAGTACTTGAGAAATGATCCATACACAGAGGGTGCTGATTTAATCTTTCTCTCTCTCTCTCTCTCTCTCTTTCTGTAGGCCCATACTCAGGGCAAATCTGGGCTTCAAACACAAATCTTTAAACTTAAAACCTACACTTTTACCACAATGCAATTCTTTCATTAAATCAAGCAGCTACTCAACATTTATTGGTATACAAAGCAAATGGTTTTGGGGTAGGAACATGAAAATGTGCCCTACTTTTTTGTTGCTTCTTCTTCCTGAATCTTGAATAGTTTCTCAAAGGGGTTCAGTTTGAGGGAACAATTCGTATCTACAAATTTGTCTTTTAAAAGGCATTCAGAGTTGCTTGAATCTTAGAGCTGATAGAGACCTCAAAAAAATGGAAACATTATATTTTACAGATGGAAAACCTGAAATCCAGAAAGATAGAGTGACTTTACTAGGTCTCAGTTCCATCTTTTAAAGTGCATAATTAAATTGTGTACAATTTCTTGGTTATTGTCACGTGTATTAAACTTAACATTTTTTCTTTTTCCTTCTTCTGGCATTATTTGTGAAATTCAAGAGTGATAAATATGCTTTGGCTTCATTATACCTACACACATTAATGCATCTGAAGGAAATTTTATATTCAGGCCCTATTAGTGCACAATGTAAATTGGAAACAGACTCTAAATGGCCAGCTACTAAATTTTTAAATAACATGATAGGCCCTCTGGAAGCAGGCAGCTGCACTGACATTCTTCCTAGGGCGAAGGAAAAAGAAACAACTACTAAGAAAAAAAATGTACTGATTCCTGGTTTGGTGTTTCTCCATCACCAGATTTATTGACCTGCAAGAAAAGTCAGTGGCTGTTTTGCCCCAGTCAGTATTAATTTCTAGGGTCAATAAATCCTGGTAATGAATGGAGAATGGGAGTCAACGTGTGCTCATTAGATGTGTTCACAAAATGTGCCATGTGAAAATAAAACAATAATAATCAAACTTAACAATGTTCAAATATTATTTCTGACATTGTTTCTAATCTTTTTTGTTTTCCTAAGTTTTTCTTTTGGAAGTGACTTTAGATGGGAAAAATAAATCACATTGGAAAGTTAAAGCTTCTCCCTACATAATGGTTGCCTCTGTCTTTCAATGGCCTTTACTTTAATGTCCCTTTGCTGTTCCCAGGATGGGGCTGGCATCCCTGTGGAAAGGAGATAATCACCCATTCTACAAATGGATTCTGCTGCTCCCAGCTTTATAAGCTAATGGCTTCTCTGCTCTTCAATCAGAGTGGAGATGGCAAATGGCCACCAAAAATGAATAGCAATGAGCACATTTGGTAAATATTCCCATGTGAAGGTGTACACACAAATCTTTTGTAAGCATCTATCTAGAAGGTATGTAGAAAACCTAGCGGAAAACAATAATTAAAAAAATACTACCATTTGCTGAGACCCTACAGGTTCAAACACTCCGATGCAGGCACTATGCTAGACATTTTACATATGTTCTTTCTAACCTTTTAAAACAATTCAAGGTTTCTCCATTTTTCCAATTGGGAAACTACAGCTAAGGAAGCTTAATAACTTCTGGGGGACTGCTATTCCATGGAATTCCAAAGCCCTGGTTGTCTCCACATTATCCTGCTGCTTCTTTTATCACAAGAGCTCAAGTTGGGAGGGAGTGAAAT
Source organism: Pan troglodytes (assembly GCF_028858775.2). Classification (NCBI taxonomy): domain Eukaryota; kingdom Metazoa; phylum Chordata; class Mammalia; order Primates; family Hominidae; genus Pan; species Pan troglodytes. The sequence goes on from NC_072401.2 coordinate 20,538,837, forward strand.
TCTTAAAAGTGAAGCTGTGCTATCAGCTAAGTAATATTCAGTAAGAGCTATGTCACCATGGAATTTTTATGGATTTGTCTATTTTGAAGAGTTTGTCTTCCAAGTGAATTTTTAAATTAGTAAAATATCATATTGCTGATTATGAAAAAAGAAACTTTAATAGTTTTTTCTCTGTTTGTTATTTCGCTTTATTCTAAAATGAAAACCTACTTTGTAAACAAACAAGTTTACATTTCCTCCAAATCATTGAATAAAATGCCTGATGACCTTTCGGGATTGGGGGAGTGGGTGGGGGGGCAGAGATTAGAGAAAGGGAAAAAGAAACCATTTTTGCTATGACAGTAAGATTAATCTATAGGAAAGGATGCACTTATAAAAACCCACATGCATTTTCAGACCAATCAGGATCATGTGAAATAAATATGGCAAGCATTTTCTGCTAAATTTTCAAAATCATGTTCAAATAAGTGTCATGGGGGACGCTACTTCCTGAGGCCTGCCTTATCCACAATATGAAACAGGTTTTGCTCACACATTTCCAGAGTAACTGACAAAACTAATGAGCTCAGCCACATGAAATAAGTAAAAAGAAGCTGTATATGCGGTACACTAGATCATCTGAACCAGTGAGTAAATGAGCTCAGCCATCCAAAGTCCTGCACATCCTAACTGTTCTTCATCATCTGTGCACTAATTTTATTTCATGTGGTTCTAATGTAGGAATGGTGGGTGAGAAATATTTCTGTCTGAGGGTGTTCTGTCTTATGTTCTCATTTGTGAATTTAATCATTGCAAAAATGTGTATGAGAGAGGGAGAGAAAAAAAGAGAATGTCATGTGTGAAAGAAAGAAAATTAGGCATCAGATCACCAAACTGTTTTCTCAAGGAAGGAGGATAATACAAGGATTTGGGAAGATAATACATATGAATTTATTTACTCCTTTCTCGAAAGACAAATGGTGTTTCAGACACCCATAGCTGTATCTCAGCTTATTAACCTAAGAAGAGTACGTTGATGCTAGATTCCAATTCTTCAATTGTCCTGAGAAAGGGGAAGGTATCCAGGACAGGTCACCCGGCCCATATGACCCATTCAGGTCTGGGCTCCTAAGGTTGCTGTTTCCTTACAAGTTCCTGGGTGGCCTTCTGAGTGTCTCCAAGTAGATCATGTTGCTGTAATTCAGTCCTTTACTGTTTATGCTTTGGACAAACTCCCAGTTTCAATAATATAGTGAGAAAAATGCTACAACTTGTAGGCATGAGTGCTTGAATTCCTAACCTGTGGCAACCACGTTTTGATCCATGTTACTTTAACCTAGATGCTCGTTCATATTCAATTAGCTTCTCTGCATATATTTATCCATGTATCTAACGAGGGAGGTGCGTGAAGCTGAATACACACACATGGAAGGTTTTTCATTGATCTGGTATTTACATGTATAGAAATACACACTGATTAGTATCAGAATGCTGTAAAGCACAAACATATGCACATAATTACTAGACTCCCTTTCTTTGATTGCAGAAAAGAATATCATTCCTTTTGGGCCACTTCCTTACCAGCTGCTACGTCCTTTCCAATGGCCAGCTCTAAGATTTAATGTCTAACCTTGGACTCTATTATCTATCCCTTGACCTGTTTCAGAATTTATATTTTAATTTCTCATGATCTTCTTGCTATATGTTACTGTTCTTTATTTCATTAAAAGCCAGAAATCATCCAGCCTTACCAATGTGTTCTATTTCTAAAATCTACATATTAGTTTAAGAGAGAATACTAAGAATTCCTTCCATTTCTATGGTTAGTTTATTTCCTCGTGGAGAAACAACAAAAAAGAATTGGCTGAAAATTAGTCTGACTTCACCTGATTCATCTTCTTTTGTGTTTGTTTAGTGAAAGTTTACCAAGTTTTAGCAATTTTAATACAACAAATAAGGAGAAAATTCCTCATAGTAGCCGCAACCTAAAATTGTTTCTGCTTTCTGACTGATACACTATTTAGTAAACCTAAACTTCTTTTTTCTCAAGATAACACTTTTTATTTAGCAAGTGTATGTAGATAACATATTAAAATAAGCCAGGCTCTAGAATGTGTTATGAATAACATAGCAGCACATATGTGAATTGAATGCACACAGGGACGTCTCTTCATACTTATTTTTGTTGTTGTTATTGTTAAATGTACTAGACCAAAAAGATGGTACTAATCATAAAGATACAACTAAATGTGGGTTAATTTAACAGTTCTAGCTATTACTAAGCTTTTGAGTTGGACTTTTTTTTTTTTCCTGAGGAGTTGGAATAGATTAGCCAAATTGAAACTGTTGAATATTTCTTAAAGTCTTATAAAATGGATAAAGTCAACCGTTGACTTGATCAAATAACCTCATTGCACTCAGTCATGTGAAAAAGCAGCATGACCCATTATCAGTGCCCAGTGTTCTGTGCCCATGCCCACAGAAATACTCCAATGCTCCTACCCAAAGTGGCCTTCCATGTGCTACCATCTACCTTGTCTTACCCAACTCTTAGTTTTTTCTTATTTTTCACTTCCATGTTGTATTGTTGTCATTCTTCCAACTGAAATGAGTGAAAAATTGGTATGGTGATGGAGTAGAAGAAATGTTAAAGAAAACCCTGCAGTCCAATATAAGTTCAACCAGAGACTTTGGACAAAGCTTTTAATCTCTAAAGTCTGACTCTCCCTATTAATAAGAAGAGAATATTCATTTACTGAATAGTATTTCTGAAGAAATAACAAGTTGTTTTTTCTATAACCCATCAGAACTATATTCATTGTAAATTAGAAAGTGTCGTGGGTTGAACCATGTTTCCTCAAAATTAATATATTGAAATTCTAACCCCAAGAGGCTCAGAGATAACTGTATGGAGATAGGGTCCTTAAAGAGGCAGTTAAGATAAAATGAGGTCATGCGGTGTTTGGTTTTCTGTCCTTGTGATAGTTTGCTGAGAATGATGGTTTCCAGCTTCATCCATGTCCCTACAAAGGACATGAACTCATCATTTTTTATGGCTGCATAGTATTCCATGGTGTATATGTGCCACATTTTGGGAATTGAACAATGAGAACACTGGGACACAGGAAGGGGAACATCACACACCAGGGCCTGTTGTGGGGTCGGGGGAGGGGTGCGGGATAGCATTAGGAGATATAGCTAATGTAAATGATGAGTTAATGGGTGCAGCACACCAACATGGCACATGTAAACATATGTAACAAACCTGCACGTTGTGCGCATGTACCCTAGAACTTAAAGTATAATATATATATATAAAGAAAAAAGATAAAATGAGGTCATATGTGTGGGCCTGCATTCAGTATGACTGATGTTCTTATAAGACAGGAGATTAAGACACAGATGAACACAGAGAGAATATGATGTAAAAACACAGTAAAAAGATGGATGCATGCAAGCCAAGGAGAGAGGACTGGGAAAAAAAATCAAACTTGCCAATACCTTGATCTTGGACATTTATATATAATCCAGAACCATGAGAAAATAAATTTATATTGTTTAAGCCATCCAACCTATGACATTTTTTTATGGCAGCCCTAGCAAACTAATACCGAAGGTACAATCAAAGGTGAAGCAGCTGTTCTCAATATCACCCCTACTTTTTTTAATCTCATTTTGTTCCTCAGACACTTCAAGTGATCCAAGCCAACTCCAAATATGCAGTGAAAAACACACACATACATGCAGTCCTACTAGCAAAATATATGTTTACTCCCTCCATTGACATACTGTTAAGGATCATTCTTCTTATGCGGATGTCACAGGAGGTGAACTCAAGCTTTAGTCAGTTTTTAGTTATATCATTAATCTAATTTTAGGAGAGGCTGTTGACAAACAAGGTCCATGATTCTATACCAGTAGTATAAATTTGTACCTAAGCTCTGATCTATCCATTAGAGAATAACTGAATAGTTCATAAAGGAGATTTTGTTACCTACTGAGAAAAAATCATCAATGTGTTTTCAAAGAATTCCAAATGGCCCCAACTCTTTCTTGTTCACACCTGTCTTAGTTAATTTGTGTTGCTATAAAGCAAAACCTGAGGCTGGGTAACTTATAAATAAAAAGAGGTTTATTGGGGCCATGGTTCTGCAGTCTGTACAAGAAGCCTGGTGCCAGCATCTGCATTGGGTGAGGGTCTCAGGCTGCTTCCACTCATGGTGGAAGGAGAAGGGGAACTGGTATATGCAGAGATTACATGGACAGAGAGGAAGCAATGGGGGGAAGTGCCAGCCTTTTATTTAAAAACCAGTTCTCACTAATAAGAGTGAGAACTCACCCACCTCCAAGAGAAGGTATTAATCTATTCATAAGAGATCCACCCCCATGACCCAGATACCTCCCATTTGGCCCCAACTCGAACATTGGTATCAAATTTCAACATGAGATTTGAATGGGCCAAACATCCAAACTATAGCAATACCCATTCGAGTTTCTTCTTAACAGCAATTTGCATTATTAATAGAGGTTCAGTGATGTCACATTTTTACACATAAAAAAAGACTACTCTATGGAGTCACCTGCTGGCATCCTTCCCATTGCACTAGGTCTGTAAAATTCTGTCCTTAACTGAAATTTTAATGTTATATTTCTTGGAAAAGAATGCAAGTGAATATGTGCTGGAGAGATTAAGGAAATTAAAAATTTTGGTAGATTCATAAGGCACCCTTGGGAAACCTTTATGGCTTAATGTTACATTTTAATTTTTAAAATGTTTTATGATGTAAGAAATTACCAGCCTCAGGTTTAACCTTATAAGCCTTACCACGAGACTATTTTAAAAGAGACCTAGAAGCAATTCACTGCAAATAAGGAAAGAAAAGATACTTACAAATGACTCACTCATCCAACTTTTATTGAGTAATTGCTAAGTACTTTCACAGTATGGACTGTGGTGTCTACATATTCAGTACTTTGTATCCAAGGATTCTCCATTCCTGGATTCAACCAAAAAGTGATCAAAAATATTTGGGGGACAAAAAAATACAGAATAACAATATGACAATTAAACAAACATGAATGAAAACAGAGTATAACAACTATTCACTCTATTCTACTCTATTCAGAAATAAGCAAGTTAGACCAATCAGAGAACCCTGAGGATTAATGGTGGAATTGATTGTCTGGTTAATAGCATTTGCATTGTAATAGGTATTATACATAATTTAGAGATGATTTACAGTTTACAGAGGATGTGTGTAGGGTATGTGCAAATACTATACCATTTATAAAAGAGACTCGAGCATCCAAGAATTTTGTCTCCTGCTCTCCAAGTGCTTTTACTAGGCTCATGATGAGGCACCACCTTAGGATAACCCACTGTCCTGGTTTGCCAGGACTATGCCAGCTTTAGCATGAAAAGTTCCCTGTCCTGGGGAACACTTTTATTGGGCAAACCAAGAGAGACGGTAACACTAACATTCCCTTTGGAGGTAGGTAGGTTTTATAGCATAGCTCTCTCTGAAAAAAATCTTTAAAAATCTTCTTTCAGCCTTTTTAACCTCAATATGAGAAAAGAATTTAAGAGTTGTACAATTGTTTCATCATCGCCTTCTTTTTCAAGTTTAAATAGATTGTCAGTTTCACATTTCTCTCTGACAAGTATTATTTTTGATGCTTCAGCAGAAACTTTCTTTTTAACATCCTGTTACACTTTTTTAAAAATTGATTTTTCTCAGTCAGCCAAAATAAACATGATTACTGTAACTGGGTACTGTGTATTTTCTCACATGTGCAGCATTATCCGCAAACGTGGTTCTCAAAGTGTGGTCCCTGGAGTAGCAGCATCACTAGCACCTAGGATCACCTAGAACATGATTAGGAATTAAATTATCTACCCCCATCAAAGACCTATTGAATCAAAAACTATGGGGTTGAGGCCCGTGTCTTAACAAGCTCTCCTGGTGACCTGAGATAAGCTAAACTTTGAAAACCACTGGTCCACTGATCTCCAACTGTTGGTTCCCAACTCTGGTTGAACATTAGAATCACCTGAGCACCTTTGAAAAACAAATTTCTGGGGTTCATATATTCAACTTCGTTAGTATCTATTTAGACTCGGGCACTAGTAACATTTTAAGAGCTCCCCAGTTGAATCAAATAAACAATCAAGATTTTGAACCACTTGTCTACAATATTGCTTGTTGAATCTCTTTATAGAAGGGTAGAATTGTTACCTGTCTGAGAGAAGTAAGACGCAAGGACTATGTAATTCTTGGGTTATTTACTTCAAGTCAGCCCTTATGTGTGTTTAATTACATGAACACAAAATGTTCCAGTCCACCCAATCTGTTTCTTCACTACTAAACTCCACGGTGATGTCAATTTCTTTATATTCATTTTTTTTAACTTTGTGAAATTTTGAATTAAAAAGAATGCCATCAAAATCTGGAATTACAATTATTTTTTACTTGTGTTTGGTTTTTGTCTGTCATGGTCAGTGGACCCATAGCTATCTTTCAGTGTGCATCCAAACTTGGAAAGGTATTCACCTGTGTCTGCTTGATACTTCGATGGTAGGCTTTGAGGAATTAAAAGTGGATGGTATTTATTTCACTGGACCGCAAATCTCATAACAACCTCTAGTGTACATGTTACAAATAATATGTGGAACTATGATCAGTTGTAAATAGGTACATTAACCTGCAAATGGCTACATCAACCCAGAACCAGCTAGAGCTCTTCAAAACCATTAAGGCTGTTAGGTCTGACCAGAGATAAGCAGAATAAACAAATTCTTGCTGAACCAGAATCAGTCATGCTGCCTTTCGAAGTCTCCAAAGAAGGTTTATGAAATCCAGAGATTTCACTGGTTTGTTTTCCTTTACATTGTTTTGCACACTCTGTCTCTTCCGTTTCAGAGAAACTTGAAGTTTGCATTGCTAAAGTAGTTTTTGGCTGGAGTGTCCCTACTCTGGTTGACTATGCAAAAAAAAAAAAAAAAAAGAGCTTAAAAGATTCTAAGGATTTGAGCTGTGATAATTTGTCATTGTGGAAAGAGATAAGTCCCATTTTAGCTAGAGGCAATTTAGATTAAAACAAAATCAGAATAAAAGTACCTAAATTATTCAAACAAATAGGAAACTTAGCTCTATTTTTTCAGTCTGCAACCTTAAGCATGCCTGAGAGACTTGGCTCCCCCAAAATAAAAGTTAGGCTATATCTCACAAGACTCTGACTGTTTTAAATTCAAAGACACAAATGAGAGTACAAAAACAACAACTACAAGGGAGGGCTTATGTCTATATCACCCTTATGGCTTGCTAAATTTTGTTCCTTTTAATTTGTTTAAGTGTGTGAAGGATTAGAGAGACATCATAATAATCTCTCTATGTGATAAGAATATGTTTTGGAAAAAAGCTAATTTTAAGTGAGTTCACAAGCTAATACATATATATATGCATAACATATATGGCATTATATATATGCCATATATATATGTGACAGGCTTTAAAAAATTAATCTGACTTCAAGACACTCTCTTGCTCAATTCTACAAGTCTACACTGAGGCTCTCAAGATAGTTCATTGCAATGTTTATGTATATTGGTCTTTTTCCTGGATCTTCATCAAGTCAGTTCTCTCCTATCATCACTACACTGGAGTGGAAACTTTATGCAAACTTAAATGCATTCATTATATCAAAAGTAATTTAATTATTTTATAACAGTACAGGGAGAATATTTTAGCCATACAACTAAGTAGTATTCCAAATGAGTAACTCACTGAAATGACACCATAAAATGACCCAAAAGATAAAAGCCATTTCCAAATGTTAATATAGAGTTATGTGACTCCACCTATGGCATCCTGAAGGGCAAGGCAGTTAGAGCAGAGAATGTGCAATAACTTTCAAGAGTAAATGAAGGCTTGGAGCCTGATCTTCTACCCCGTGGGCTGGAAGTTAAAGCCCATAAATCTCTTGCAGCACAGAAAGAAAAAAGAAGAAGAAGTAGCATTTTTGTTGAGGCAAAAGGGAAAAGGTTCTCTCTTTTCAAATTCCAGATATGCTGTGGAGGTGCCCTTTGGAGCTAGAATGGGGGCTAATTAGGCTATTTACATGAAACCCATGGTGGAGCATGATATTTAATAACATCATTTTGACAGATAATTAGAAGATAAATCATTCAAACTACAATGCTACTGCATTCTAAAAATACAATGCAAATACTGTTGACAGCATTTACAATTGCACCTGTTCATTTAATTTTTCAGTTAACAGAAAAGAAAGCAGAAGGCAAATTTATTCACCAGCCAATCTAGCCGGCAAATTCTGGCAAGGGTTGAGCTTGGGCACACACCAATCTTGCATGAAATAGGACTCTGCTTCTCATTTATAGGGAACATTGAAAAGTTACACAACCTAATATGTGGTTTGGGGTCTTTTCTTATTAACTGATGGTAAATACTAGCCTTTGGGTCTTTGGGTTATGTGGGAAATACCAATACATGTTTATGGTATTCAAAGTTTTGCCCAGAAAGTGCTGCAGAGGCAGTCTCTAAAGGTTTCTCATCCCCCTCCCAGTTGTTTAAATGCTTATAAAAACTTGTTTATGTGTGCTGAGTCTTTTTCTAAAGCATTTGTCTTTGGATAAAAGCAAAATAAAAATACCAGAGAAATGATCTAAGTAACTTATATGCTATTCTGAAAGTTCTATCAATTGGAATTTAAAATACAATTGGGATAAAAATCAGGAAAATTTTTGAATATTATTTTTCGCTCAATCTTAAAGGGTTTAAATTTATGTTATATGGAACACCTATATTTTCATAGTGGCAAAATCGTTTGCTATTTGCTATTTAGTTTTAAACCAAAATTAGATAGCACCATATCTGGTCTTTGTTTTCCAACCCATATGTGTATGTGTGTGAATGTGCACCTACCAACAAGTTTATTTTTAAAAATCGGTTTTGTATGAAGTCAAGTGATAAGGTAGGTGTGGGAAGGGACATATAATTTAATCTGACTGCTGAAAGAAGTCTTGAAGGATTGTTCTATGTTATTAAATAGGCAAGAAATTCATCACCAGCAGTTTGCACTGCATTCTTGGGAAAAATCAAATTATACAATTATTTCTTACTGATTATCATACTTTCACATTGAGGAGATCTAGAATACCAGCTTTATTTCTTTGAATTATATACCTTAAGATGTTTCTCTAAAGACTACTTTTTTCTTGATTTTTACATATTAGCTGTGAATCATAACCATTTTATATCATGTTTGCCCAAGAAATGTAATGTTTTAATACAGTGTTATACCTCAAAAACGTATAAATATTAAAATTATTATACCTTACTTTTCCTAGTATAATTAAACTGCTGTGATTTCTTTATGATCCTAAATACAGATGATAGGCTAAGATTGGAAATGAAAACTGAGTCTCAGAAAGGTTAAGCAACTTACCCAAGGCGAATAGTGTGTGGCCAAAAAAAGCTTCTGAAATGTGGATTCAGAAAAAAGTTTCTGCTTTTACTCCATGCCCTTTGCAGGTTCTAGGATTGGAAAATAAAAGTACCCTATTGCACCAGTGGTCTCCTGAGCCTTGTAGTCACAACGTTCTTGAGATACAGTTCTTCTGTAGCCTAACATCTCTACAGCCACCTCTCCGGCCTTTTATACATTTTCTCCCATAAAATATCACCTTAGTTCCAAAGTGCTTCCAAAAGATTGAACCGAGCATCCAGAACAGAGCAGGATAAGAGCAGACACAATATTACAAAGACTAAGTTAAACCTGATAACTCATTCCATAGAGTCAATTCATAAATGCAAGTGTACAGGACAACCAATGGGTGAAATAAGAGAAAATAAGAGTCCTATTACTTAGAAAGAGAGGAGTGCAAAATTATATGTGTGTATGTGTGTAGGGGTGGGGCTGTGCACATATGTTTCAGTCAAAGCCTAGTTAAACATTAAAAAAAAAAATTCTGGATTCCAAGGGAGGTGATGGCCAAAGGGTACATACAAACTTTCAGTTGTGCAAGATAAGTAAGTTCTGGAGCTCTATATACAGTATAGTGCCTACAAATATCAATATTGCATTGTATACTTAAAATTTGCAGAGAGGGTAGGATTCATATTAAGTGTTACAATAATAATAAGAATGGAGACTGAAGATGATAGGTATGTCCTTGACAAACATAACCTATGGCCTTGATGGGGATAATTTCTCTGGTGTGTACTTATCCCCAAATTCACCAAGTTGTTATATTCAATATGTACAACTTTTTATGCATCAATTATACCTTAATAAAATGGTTTTTAAAAATTTTTTTAATAAATAAATACTTCTGAACTCTTGTGCCAGAGTTGGGAATGGACAAAAAAAAAGCAGTCTGGTTATAGTTCATGTTTGTTTTTCTGACATAGACCATGTCAGGGTCTCATTCTGCAAAGAGTGCTACTTTTTTAGAAGTTTTCCATCAATTTTAAATTGACTGCTATGTTTGGATCATGAAAACAAATTAAGTAATGTTGCTGAGTCACCAAACTGCTTATTTTATTGTGGCATCTCTCTCACCCTACCTGTCTAAACAGAATCAGATCACAGAAAAGTCTCTTTGTATTCACACCACAGGGCAGGGAGTGAATAAAGCATCTGGTTACTTTTTACTTAATTTCTAGTAACTTCTAAGAAAATTTAATGTATTTTTTCTTACAATATAGTGAACTAGATGGAACAGCAGTCCCCAGCCTTTTTGGCACCAGGGATTAGATTTGTGGAAGACAAGTTTTCCACAGACTGGGGGTGAAGGGAGCTGGGTGGGGGAAGGTTTTGGGATAAAACTGTTCCACCTCAGATCATCAGGCAATAGACTGTCATAAGGATTATGTAAGCTCGATCCCTTGCATGCATAGTTCACACTAGGGTTCATGCTCCTAAAAGAATCAAATGCCAGCACCGATCTGACCGAAGGCAGAGCTCAGGTGGTAATGCTTGCTCACCTCCTGCTGTGCGGCCCAGTTCCTAACAGACCGGGGACCTGGGACGTGTACTGCTCTGCAGCCTGGGGTTTGGGGACCCCTGAGGGCTGGTTGGTTGAAGAGCAGTCTAGTAATGATTGCTCCCTAAAATCTTCTAGCACATACTTGATCATTTACTTCAGATGTTTCCAGTAAAGTGGAGGAATTTTTGGTTGATTAAGCCTTTCCTTGTTGATGAATCTCTGTTAAATGATACCAACCTGGAAGTGGCTGTCAGTGGCAGGAGATGACTTGGGAGGACTGACCCAGTGAGAAACATGGTGGCGGGGGAAGTGGTAGGAAGGAAGGCAAAATTGAGCAAGGTAGAATATTAGTGTATTAGTCAGTTCTTGCATTGCTATAAAGAACTATCTGAAACTGCATAATTTATAAAGAAAAGAGGTTTCATTGGCTCACACTTCCACAGGCTGTACAGAAAGCATCGATGGGGAGGCCTCAGGAAACTTACAATCATGGCAAAAGGCAAAGGGGAAGCAAGCCATGTCCTACATGGCCAGAGCAGGAGGGAGAGAGAAAGAAGGGGGAAGTGATACACACTTTTAAACAACCAGATCTTGTGGGAACTCACTCACTATCACAAGAGCACCAAGTAGGAAGTCCATCCCATGATCCAATCACCTCCCACCAAGCCCTTCCTCCAACATTGATGACTACAATTAGACATGAGATTTGGGTAGGGACACAAATATAAACCATATCAATTAGTAAAGTAAAAAGAGACTGCATTGGATTAAACAGCTTCCAAAGATAAATGTTAGTATCCTTTATTTCCTTGCTTCAGGCTGATAGATACAGATAATTGAATTTTAGAAGGGACCTATTGACACTAAGCACATCGTATTACTAAGGTCAAAAAATGTCTTCTTCAATATACAAAGCAGAAGCAGTTCAATATTTCTCTCTCTGTGTGTGTGTGTGTGTGAGTTAAATATGAACTCCTATTAATCTAAACATAAATCACTTTGAGAATATATATATATATATATATATATATATATATATATATATATAAAAGCAAATCAATGAACCATTCCCAAGTTTTGTTGAAGCCAACATTGAACTTACCTGTGGGGTTTTAGCATCCACCGATTTCCATTTTTTAAATTACTATTATAATTTAAGTTCTGGGATACATGTGCAGAATGTGCAGTATTGTTACATAGGTATACACATGCCATGGTGGTTTGCGGCACCCATCAACCTGTCATCTACATTAGGTATTTCTTCTAACGCCATCCCTCCCCTAGTCCCCCACCCCCTGACAGGCCTCAGTGTGTGATGTTCCCCTCCCTGTGTCAATGTGTCCTCATTGTTCAGCTCCCACTTATGAGTGAGAATATATGGTGTTTGGTTTTCTGTTCTTGTGTTGGTTTGCTGAGAATGATGTTTTCCAACTTCATCCATGTCCCTGCAAAGGACATGAACCGATTCTTTTTTATGGCTGCATGGCATTCCATGGTGCATATGTGCTACATTTTCTTTACCCAGTATATCATTGATGGGCATTTGGGTTGGTTCCAAGTCTTTGCTATTGTAAACAGTGCTGCAATAAACATACGTGTGCATGTGTCTTTATAGTAGAATGATTTATAATCCGTTGGCTATATACACAGTAATGGGATTGCTGGGTCAAATGTTATTTCTGGTTCCAGATCCTTGAGGAATCACCACACAGTCTTCCACAATGGTTGAACTAATTTACCCTACCACCAACAGTGTAAAAGCATTCCTATTTCTCCACAATCTCTCCAGCATCTGTTGTTTACTGACTTTTTAATGATTGCCATTCTAACTAGTGTGAGGTGGTATCTCATTGTGGTTTTGATTTGCATTTCTCTAACGACCGGTGATGATGAGCTTTTTTCATATGTTTGTTGGCCACATAAATGTCTTCTTTCGAGAAGTGTCTGTTCATATCCTTCACCCACTTTTTGATGAGGTTGTTGTTTTTTTTTTTTCCTGTAAATTTGTTTATATCCTTTTAGATTCTGGATGTTAGCCCTTTGTTAGGTGAATAGATTTCAAAAATTTCTCCCATTCTGTAGGTCGCCTTTCACTCTGATGATAGTTTCTTTTGCTGTGCAGAAGTTCTTTAGTTTAGTTAGATCCCATTTGTTAATTTTGGCTTTCGTTGCCATTGCTTTTGGTATTTTAGTCATGAAGTCTTTGTCCATGCCTATGTCCTGAATAGTATTGCCTAGGTTTTCTCATAGGGTTTTTATGGTTTTAGGTCTTATGTTCAAGTCTTTAATCCATCCTGAGTTAATTTTTGTGTAAAGTGTAAGGAAGGGGTCCAGTTTCAGTTTTCTGCATATGGCTAGCCAGTTTTCCCGGTACCATTTATTAAATAGGAAATCCTTTTCCCACTGCTTGTTTTTGTCAGGTTTGTTAAAGATCAGATGATTGTATTTGTGTGGTATTACTTCTGAGGCCTCTGTTCTGTTTCATCAGTCTATATATCTGCTTTGGTATCAGTACCATGCTGTTTTGGTTACTGTAGACTTGTAGTATAGTTTGAGGTCAGGTAGCGTGATGCCTCCAGCTTTGTTCATTTTGCTTAGGATTGTCTTAGCTATATGGGCTCTTTTCTGGTTTGATATGAAATTTAAATTAGCTTTTTCTAATTCCAGGAGCTGGTTTTTTGAAAGATTAACAAAATAAATAGACCACTATCCAGATTAATAAAGAAGAAAAGAGAGAAGAATAAAATAGACACAATAAAAATTCATAAAGGGGATATCACCACTGATTCCACAGAAATACAAACTACCATCAGAGAATACTATAAACACCTCTACGCAAAGAAACTAGAAAATCTAGAAGAAATGGATAAATCCTGGACACATACACCCTCCAAAGACTAAACCAGGAAGAAGTCAAATCCCTGAATAGACCAACAACAAGTTCTGAAGTTGAGGCAGTAATTAATCACCTACCAATAAAAGCAAAACAAAACAAAACAAAAACACAAGACCAGACGGATTCACGGCTAAATTCTACCAGAGGTACAAAGAGGAGTTAGTACCATTGCTTCTGAAACTATTGCAAACAGTAGAAAAAGAGGGACTCCTCCCTAACTCATTTTATGAGGCCAGAATCATCCTCATACCAAAACCTGGTAGAGACACAACAAAAAAAGAAAATTTCAGGCCAGTATTCCTGATGAACATCGATGCAAAAATCCTCAATTAAATACTGGCAAACTGAATTCAGCAGCACTTCAAAAGCTGATCCATGACAATCAAGTTGGCTTCATCCCTGGGATGCAAGCCTGGTTCAACATATGCAAATCAATAAATGTAATCCATCACATAAACAGAACTAATGACAAAAACCACAGGATTATCTCAATGGATGCAGACAAGACCTTCGATAAAATTCAACACCCTTCATGCTAAAAACTTTCAATAAACTAGGTATTGATGGAACCTCTCTCAAAATAATAAGAGCTATTTATGACAAACCCACAGGCAATATCATACTAAATGGGCAAAAGCTGGAAGCATTCCCTTTGAAATCAGTACAAGACAAGGACGCCCTCTCTCACCATACCTATTCAACATAGTATTGGAAGTTCTGGCCCGGGCAATCAGGCAAGAGAAAGAAATAAAGGTATTCAAATAGGAACAGAGGAAGTCAAATTGTCTCTGTTTGCAGATGACATGATTGTATATTTAGAAAACCCCATCGTCTCAGTCCAAAATCTCCTTAAGCTGATAAGCAACTTCAGCTAAGTCTCAGGATACAAAATCACTGAGTAAAAATCACAAGCATTCCTATACACCAATAACAGACAAACAGAGCCAAATCATGAGTGAACTCCCATTCACCATTGCTACAAAAAGAATAAAATCCCTAGGAATCCAACTTACAAGGGATGTGAAGGACCTCTTCAAAGAGAACTACAATCCACTGCTCAAGGAAATAAAATAGGTTACAAACAAATGGCAAAACATTCCATGCTCGTGGATAGGAAGAATCAATATCATGAAAATGGCCATAATGCCCAAAGTAATCCATTTTATAATAACCATAATATAATAAAAACATTCAGATGTATATTCTCTTATTTAGTAGTCATCTAATTAAGATTTCTTAAATATCTGCCCATGAACATGTAAGGCCTTTTACTAGGCAGTAGAGATAAATCTGAATAAGTAGTAATCCCTGTTCTGAAGAAGTTTACATCTTTCTAATTTTCCATTTCAAACTGCAGAAGACTTAGGAAAATGCTACATTACATAAATTTAGTGTTCTCCATAGTTTTAGATTTTTGTTTTTGGTACAGTACAACTTTGATTCTGACTTTCCATATTTTAGCTCTTCGTTTTTAAATAAACAGCCAGATGATAATAAAACTACTCATAAAAAACTCCTCACATCTTACTTTTTTCGTTTTGGAACTCTAACTACTTAATAATTGAATGGGACTGAATAATGAATCAAATACTAAGTCTATGTTAAATGCTTAAAAATACATTTCATTTCCTCTTAATATTCTATTTGGAGAAGGTGTTTTGGGAAAGAGAAGTGTGTCATTTTCTCAGACACACTGAAAATAAGAAAAAGAGGTTTTGTTGTTGTTGTTTTGTTTTGTTTTTGAGAGGGAATCTCTGTTGGTCACTCAGGCTCGAGTACAGTGGCAGGATCTCAGCTCACTGCAACCTCTGCCTCCCAGGTTCAAGTGATTCTCCTCCCTTAGCCTCCCAAGTATATGGGATTACAGGCATGCACCACCATGCCCAACAAATGTTTTTTCTATTTTTAATAGAGATGAGGTTTCACCTTGTTGGCCAGGCTGGTCTTGAACTCCTGACCTCAAGTGATCCGCCCGCCTGGGCCTCCCTAATTGCTGAGATTACAGACGTGAGCCACAGCCATCACACCTGGCCTGAAAATAAAGGGAAAGTTTTACTAAAATTTTGGAGGATACAATTGCAATGTGTCTTATTTGCTTGCTGCATTCTTCTTTTCATATACACAATTATGCTATATATAAAGTATATGATTCATCATGACAAATACCACAGACACCTTGGCATGTATAACAGTCAGGTTAGGATAGAGTTGTGTTTAAAATACAATTTGGGTAATTACATTGTCATGAATTGTTTTTATTGAATTATGTTGTCCTTCATGATTTCAATGTGAGATAATTATATATATTATAATATATAATTATATATACAATTATATATAATATATTATATTATATCATATATTATATATCATATTATATATTATACATAATATTAAATAATATATAATATTATATATTATATTATATTATATATATTATAGTATATATAATATATAATACATAATTATTTATAATTATATATATAATATAATATATAATGAATAATTATATATTATATAGAATATATAATTATATATTCTATATAATATATAATTATATAGAATACATAATTATATAGAATTACATATTATACATAATTATATAGAATTATATATAACATATAATTATATATTATACATAATTATATATAATTTTATATATAACATATAATTGTATATAATTATATAAATTGTATATAACATATAATTACATATAATATATAATTAATAATTATAAATTCTATATATAATAAAGAATTATATATTATATATGATTATATAAACATATATTATATATTATATATAATTATTTAAATATATATTATATATTATATATTTATATGAATGTATATTATATATTATATGTTTATATGAATATATATTATATATTATATGTTTATATGAATATATATTATATATTATATGTTTATATGAATATATATTATATATTATATGTTTATATGAATATATAATATATATTTATATGAATATATATTATATATTATATATATTTATATGAATATATATTATATATTATATCTATTTATATGAATATATATTATATATTATATCTAATTATATAAATATATATAATATAATTCTATAGTATATATAGTATATACAGTATATATAGTATATATGTAGTATATACAGTATATATAGTATATATCGTATATATAGTATATACAGTATATATAGTATATATAGTATATACAGTATATATAGTATATACAGTATATATTATATATAGTATATACAGTATATATAGTATATACAGTATATATAATATATATAGTATATACAGTATATATAGTATATATAGTATATAATTATATATATACTATAGAATTATATATTATATATAACATATAATTATATAATATATAATATGTAATTATATAATATATATTATATAATTACATATAATATATAATTATATATTTTATATATGTAATTATGACATGTAACTTGCAACAACAACATAAAGACAGCAACTGCCTGAAGCAGATACTGCCCTTGGGTTTTTAGAAACTAAAAGCCTGTGAATGTGGAAGGAAACCAAGACTTCTGAGGAGGGGGTGTAGCTGGGTAGACCTAAAAGCTCCTGTAGGGCAGGGCTCACAGAGGTAGAACTTGGAACTTGATTGAAGGGCTGCTGCCTGACAGTTGTTAGTTATAATTTATATATATATATAATATATAATATATAATATGTATGTAATATGTAATATCTAATATATATTATATATAATACATATGTAATATGTAATATCTAATATATTATATATAATACATATGTAATATGTAATATCTAATATATATTATATATAATACATATGTAATATCTAATATATATAAATATATATTTTTATATATATATAATTGGTTCTGTATTCTCTGGAGAACCCCAACTAATATCTTCCCTTTGGTCATGTTTTAAAGCAGCTCTGTAGGAGACTGACTGTCATGCTTGGAAAACATATCCTATCATAAGATTCTGTCTCCGGTTTCCAACCTAGCATGAATACTCTTTCTCCTACGACTCATGCAGAGGAATGAGAGAAGAAATGTGTCAAAAACCGAGACGCTGAGAGGACACCCTGAGCTCTTAGTAGCGGTTGGGAATTGTTATTGGGAGAAAGTCTACCCTTTGGTCTGGGGCAAGAGGCTTCAAGGCTGTCTGTGAAAGGATGAAATAGAGAAGAACTTGGAATTCTGCCATGTTTCTCCCCTCCATTGTCTAGAAAAGTGTGGCCCATATCTGAACCATGGATGGAAGAGTGTCAGGACTCAAGAGTTATATTTGATTCCATTCTGGACACCTGAGGGCTGAAAGAAAATAAATCATTATAAGTGGAGGGATGATGAAAAGCATTTGCTTGAGGGCCAGAAGAAAAGTCCAGGGGTCACAGACTCAAATGCATGTAGAGTCTAGGCCATTTATATTAATGAAGGCAATAGACATGTCAGAGTAAGTGAGACCTGAGTGTGTAGGGGTAAATTGAAACTTACTTCTCCTTCTAGAAAGCCAAGAGCCCATTTAGTACCAACAGGTGGTTGCCATGTTGTGAGCCCAGTAATGTCAGATCTTCCAATATTTCAAGGGAAGTCAGAGGTTTAATTTGTCTTAGAAATTTACCAACATTTAAGTGTTGCTTCATTTTTTAACTAAGTGAAAGCCAAATGAAACACATCTGTGATCATTTATGGTCCCTCTTATCCATCTAGGTCCATTCTGAACACAACAGACAGAATCATATTTTTAATACACAAATCAGATTGCTGAACATTCTCTAGGATCTCCCCATTTCACCTGGAATAAAATAAAACATAATTTCCTGTCTCATATGATCTGTCTCATGCCTGCATTTCCAAACTGCTTTCCTCATGCCAGGATGCTTTTTTAATATTTGTTGTTCTCTCTGCCCAGAATGTGATTACATCAGATCTTCACAAAGCTTCTTCTCATCTCTGTGAACTCCGTTCAGTTGTTCTTTCCTTGGACCATGTTTCTAATACAGCCTCCCTCACACCCACCTCTTTCCTAGCCCAAGCTTTTTCTCTCCTTTTTGTTTTGCTTTTTTTTCTTCACAATCTATCTGAAATAATAGAATTTATTTTTCCTTTTATTTTGTCATTGATTCTAGAATTTAAGGTCTACGAAAGCAAAGATTTTGTTTTGCTCATAGCTGTGTTTGGCATAATATGTGGTACATAGCAGTTCTGCTGGATATTAAGCTTTTACTCTCAGCTCCAAATCCACCCTTCTAAATTCTACTACATGAGGCTAGAACTTGGCAAACCACCCTCCTCGCTTGCCAGCTAGATTCTTGTTAGCTTTTGCCAGGCAAGAGC
This sequence comes from Pan troglodytes, assembly GCF_028858775.2. Taxonomy (NCBI): domain Eukaryota; kingdom Metazoa; phylum Chordata; class Mammalia; order Primates; family Hominidae; genus Pan; species Pan troglodytes. Next base: position 20,558,075 of record NC_072401.2, read on the forward strand.
ACTGAAAGATATTAGGAGGCAGGAAGATGGAGAACAGACTTGCTTCTTCCTATTTTCCTGCTGTTCTAGCAGCAGCGGTTGATTCCAGTTTCCAGCTTTTTCCCACATCCCCACAACCAGCTTCACAGAACCCCATCTGAGACACTAACAACTGTCAGACAGCAGCCCCTCAATCAAGTTCTGAATTCCACCTCTGTGAGCCCTTCCCCATAGGACGCTTTCATCTCCACCCCACTATAGCCCTCCTCAGAAGTCTTGCTTTCCTTCCACATTCGCAGGCTTCTAGTTTCTATTAACCCAAGCCTCTTCCCTCTGATCTCCCAGCCCCAGGGCAGTATCTGCTTCAGGCGGTTGCTGTCTTTACCTTGTTGTTACATGTTACATCATTGTTCCCTTTTTACAGTTTCAGTCCTTTAATACCTGTTTCATCAATCCTGTTACAAAATGCTCTCTTAACTAGTGTGATTTCTGTTTTCCTTACCAGGCCTCTACTGATACAGTAGGTATTTAATAAATATTTAACACATTGATGAATAAATGAATGTGGCCAGCAGACATCTACTTTTTAAGATGTGCCCTAGAGATCCTACTTATGAATTTCTTGTGACAATGAATCATCGTTACACACACACAACCATGGCAGATTTTTCCTTAGAGCCACTTGAATGCCTTGCTCAAATGCTGTGTGCTCCGTCTGCTAGTACTCTACCTCCAGGGGCAGATTCTGATCTTTAGAGGACCTTAGTCGTTGAGAAGATTAAAGTGTCTTGAATGGGTAATTCGAAATAAAATATCTATATAGAGAGATAGAGGCATGGTCATACACATGTATTAGATAAGTGTAAGACTAGCAAAGCTATTTTCTCATACCGATTACTTTAATCTTTTTTAACAAATTTACTTTCTTTTTGTCTTTTTTGAGATGGAGTTTTGCTCTTTGCTCCCCAAGCTGGAGTGCAATGATGCGATCTCAGCCCGCTGCGACCTCCGCCTGCCAGGTTCAAGCAATTCTCCTGCCTCAGCCTCCCAAGTAGCTGGGATTACAGGCAGGCACCAACACTCCCGGCTTCTCCATGTTGGTCAAGCTGGTCCCAAACTCCCGACCTCAGGTGATCCTCCCACCTTGGCCTCCCAAAGTGCTGGGATTACAAGCATGAGCCACTGCGCCCTGCCAAAAATTTATTTTCATATCTAATTCCTCTCAGAAAAATATCCTCCCCTTTCACTTTTAGATGTCTCTGCTTTCCTGATATCCTTATCATGTGTTCTGTCTATTGCATAATTCAGAACTCTATTTATTAACAGTCTTCAAATAACTACAAGAAGAAAACATCCAAAGACATAAAGCTCTAGAATGATTCAGGTAGACTCTGAACTTTACCTTCATTGCTTGACCCTCTGGAGAACCTGGACTCATCTTTAGATAGGCTCTTGTTTAATTTCCTGAAGCTCTTACATTTATTGAGTGTTTATTGTTTGCTATTGCCCATGCCAGAAACTTTATATATATCATCACATTTTAGTCTCACAAAACTACTATGAATTATAAACTACTTGCTCTTATTTATGCCCTGACAGAATCTAATGGAGTGCTGAGTACCAGGTACTCCATAAACTATGATTGTGCCTCTCAATGTTTTAAGAGTTTACAATGTGCCAAGAGTTCTTCAAGTTACTTTGCATATATTAACTTATTTAATCATTAGAACAATATTTTCACCCTGATTTTACAGATGAGAACACTGATACGCAGAAAATACCTCACCCAAGTTCACCCAGTGAATACATGGCAGAAAGGGGATTTGAAACCCAGCAGTCTTGGTTTAAACATTCACATACGTCTAACTAGAAAATGACATGTAAATAGCTTTATTAAATTTGCCCGATCTAAACTGAGTTAATGCTTTGTAAATTAGTGCCTTCAAATAAAACCTGTGTTGTGCTGTTCAGTGTCTCATGGATGATCTAACTTACGGTCCTCAACATGTTTAAATATGAGTTCTTCCCTCAGCATCAGTGTTAGTGGCCCTACTTTCAATTCCTCTTAGTTGACAGTATAGATGACAAAGTGCTCTGATTAAGCCAGTACTTAATAGTTCTTGCAAAAATTCTTCAATTCCTTCTTATCATCTGTAAGACAAAATCCAAAATCCACAACTTGACCTGGCCTGCGCAGCCGCATCCTCCTGCAATGATTACGGTCTTGCCACATGACTCTTCCAGTTTTCCCTGCAGGTCGGGAGCCTTCACGTGGAGGCATTTCCTCTGCTGAGAATGGTTCACCCCTTCCCCTTCCATCGATAACTAGTAAATCCCCACTCATGCTTTAGATCTCAAATGTAACTTCATCCAAGAACTCTTTGTTAATCCTCCAATTTTCACCAGGTCTCCTGTAATTCAACTTAGTGATTCCCTAAATGTCTCCTTCAGAGCACCTATTATTTCATTACACAATTAGATGTGTATTTAGTTGTTAAGCACCTATCTCTGACAAAAACAGAGACACTTCTGAGAGCACAGACTGTCTGTTTCATTCACTCCTGTATCCTCAGCACCTATTACTACGTAAAAGCAGGTGGGCACTTTTAGATTCCCATGACATAGACAGCTTTATCAATCTTCATCCGACATACAGGATGAAAGTTTCTATTGTCCCATGAATCTTTGAAACAAGTGACTAATATTAATAACACCAATAATAGCTGACACTTAATGAGCAGTTTCTATTTTCCAGGCGCAATTTTAAGAGCTTTGAAATTTGGAACTCAATTCATCTTTACAACATTGTGAGATTGGTACTATGAGCTATGAGATTGGTACTATTAAGCATTCTGCTCAACACATATATGCTACCCTCTAGCCAGGGGTTCAAAGATAGTGAAAAATTAGATGCTGCTCCCTTTTCACCCAGAATAAACCCTATGGCCATGACTTAGTTCAAAATGATTCTCAGAAATCTTTCACTTGCTGAACAACCGGCGCAGCAGTTGAATATCCTTGGGGTTTCAGACCAGAGTACAAGTTGTCCTCAACCTCTGAGCAGTGATCACTGAGGGGAGAGGTTATGGCTGCAAGGAACCCCAAATTCACCACATACAAAATGCATATAGGAGTCAAAACAAATAGCATTCCTTACAGAAAAGTGCCACTGTTTTTCAAATATGAGTGAACATTATGACTAGTAAACTTCAAATTCATTTGAAACTATTTCTCTGTTAATCACAATTCTCGTTATTTTCTAAACACTGAAAGAACTACCCTCATGGCCATTGTAAAGGATTCTCATAGTCAAATAGTTCAGGAGCTACTGCTACAGATAATCCATGAAGGACTATAGACCATTATATCAGTTGTATTTCAACACTTACATTGCAACACATTCACACAACTTAGATATGACAAATGTACTAACTATATCTACATGTCATAAATGGTCTATACAAATGTACCTGAACTACATAACAATCTTCCAACACGTTTCTCTAGCTTCCAGATCTCTTTCACTCAGATAAAAAATACCTAGTCTTCTTAGTTTAACAAACTGTAAACAAACACTGTAAAGTTTTCAAAATTAATAATCACTTTCCCATATCTCTGATTCAAGATACTTTCATCACCATCTCTATATTTTTTGGAATTAAAATTAGATTAATTACTACATAGTGATTTACTTTTAAATTAAGAAGAGGTGGGATGCAAGTTCTAAATAATACTGTAATCTAAAATCATCTTTCTTAAGAATGTGGCCATCACAGCTTAGAGACACATGCATGTTCCTCAAAGAATACTACAAAAAACAGACTATAATCCCCTTGCTCTACTGAGCATATACAAATAATTTTACATTTTAGGAAGTCATGATCTATGTCCAGTAACACATACTAGTTCCTTTGGGTTGCATGTAAAGATAGAACCACTTTCCAGGTTTGGCTCTGGAAAATTTAGAGAAAGGGGATAGCAAAAGGAGAGACAGAGAAAGACTATGACTAATAGGAAGACAAATATGGGGAATAAAGAAGTTTTTAGATTTCTAGGACATTAAAGAAATTTTCAAGGTTTATCTGACTTAAATCATAAGAAACTTAATGGATGCAAATTCCTAATGCACCTTGAATTTTTGAACAAATAAATTATAATACCAATTATAACTAAAAGTCAATTAACAAGCAAATTAGTAAAATAAATAGCATATACAATGGAGCAAAGTAAGGAAAAAAAAGTGATATCTGGTGTCCAGTGAGTGCAGTTTTAAATAGATAGAGGAAAATCTCAGGGACAAAGTGACATTTGTGCAAAGACCTGGCTGTAATGAAGACTGAAGTCATGAGGATGTGCCTTTTCTATCAGAAAGAACAAATCTGGGAATCTAAGAACTGTAACTAAATTTAGAAAAAACATTGTATAATACACATTTTTGTCCTCAGACTTTAGTTCCACTATGTGTGGGTTTCACCCCTTTGTATTGAGTTCTGATATAATAATCAAAATTGAGACTGAGAATTTGGAGGGAAAATTACACCTGTTTTCAACTAATTTGGTTTTTCATGTTGTGTTGCATATTTCATGTATTTGAATATTGGTTTTTCAGCTGTAACCCAAAAGAGCCCCTCTGGAAATGACATAGTACATCTCTGCAGAATATATTTCCTGCATTTAAAAAATACACAATAAAAAAGTGACTCCATAGTGTCTGTGTTCCATCAACCATAGCCCATTTTCTAATTGCAATACATGTATGCTCATTTTAAAGTTGATTTTCTCTATATTTAAACATCTTAACAGACTTATTTTTAGATCTTTGCTTAGCTTGACTTTATTCCGTTTAGAAGAAGAGTATTTCGATATTTTGGAGAAATTCGTATGCTTATAATTAACTATTAAACATGGGACTGTATTTAAAATAAAAACTATTTTAAGGGAAGAAAAGAAAGGAGGAAGGAAGGGAGGAAGGAAGGAAGGGAGGAAGGGAAAGAAAGAAAGAAAGAAAGAAAGAAAGAAAGAAAGAAAGAAAGAAAGAAAGAGAAAGAAAGAAAGAAGAGAAAGAGAAAGGGAAAGAGAGAAAGAATCCTGTTTTCACAAACTCAATTTGAAGAAGATAAACTTATAACTCTAAATTTGCAAGTATCTTCAACGTGCCTGGTGTTTTACATAGAAGGAAACAAAGCTCAAGATGTTACATTGGTAATAATAAGTTAACTAAGCAAGCATGTTGAATTATTAAATTTGGAGAATACATTGTGCTTATTATGTTACTTACCCTTGCAGTGAACTAGAAAATGAATGTGGTCATTCCAGACTGGTTAAATTGGAAATATATTTTATACAGATGTGTGTAATGTAGTTTCCTGGCAGAGGAATAATGCACACAACTTATATTTATAAGTATACAAATCTGGTTTTATATTACAATGCAGTTCTGTAAAATCAGATTTCCCCCTCTGCACTTTGGTTTTCACTTTCAGGATATACTTACCTCCTTTTATCATTTAAAATATCTTTATTAAAACACTATTTTTTCCAGATCCTTCAGAGTTGGTTTCATTTATGTGCAGGCTGAGGGTTGGGAATTGAATAGGAGGGAATTTAAGAATAAACAGTGAGTGATCTATTTAAAGCCAAGGGATTCACCCTCCTTAATTAGTGCTAAATTGATTTTTACAAAATCCTATTACTGCTGCCAACTTAGTTGAAATTCCAGTTCTTTTTCATTTTGTTTGGATCTTTTTTAATGCTAACTAATTGTATTCCCATCTGTTAAGATAGCTAGACAGCGCTAATGTGTCCATTTCAGTTCCTTTGGCCATGTTCATTAGATTAATCTAGCCATGAAGACAATGAAAAACTTATCTAGACTAACTGTCCATTAACTTCTCTGATATCTTGGACTTTAAATGTATGTGTGTGTCTGCAGGTGTATATGTGTGCTTGTGTGTGTGTATTATATTGGTTTAGTTAGTTTTAGTGCATTTATTTTGAGGGAAATTTCAGTGAACTAGATTTATTATGCAAGTAAAATCAATTTTTGTTATATTTACTTTGGGATTAATTAATACTAGCCATTATTCTCCACTTCAGAACCCAGAATAGAGTGCACTATAGACTGAAAGTTTATGTCCCCCAAAAGTTGCATGTTGAAACCTAATTCCCTTTGTGATGGTATTTGGAGGTGAGGCCTTTGGAAGGTATTTGGGTCATGAGGCTGGATCCCTCATGAATGAAATTAGTGGCCTTATAAAAGGGACCCCAGAGAGCTTTCTTGTCCCCTCTGGCATGTAAGGGACACAAGAAGACAGTCGTCTAAGAACCAGGAAGTGATCCCTCACTAGACACCAGATCTCCTGGAACCTTGATCTTGGGCTTCCTAACCTCCAAAACTCTGAGAAGAAAATTTATGTTGCTTATCAGCCCTCCAGTCTATGGTATTCTGTTATGGCAGCCTTAATGGACTAAGGCAAAGTGAGTCAAAAACTATTCCATTCAAAGACTTGAAGTTTTGATGTGATAGCAACACAAAGGAAGCATGGAAAGGAGTAAATAATTCAAAATTAAATCACTGTTTATCAGTGTAAAAGTGCCATTGGATTGCTATTCTGGTACTAAAGGTAACTAAGACTTATGCTACTTCTCTGGGCAGCCTATAAAAGAATGATTAGTTAGTTACCTTTTTTTTTTTTTTTTTTTGAGACAGAGTCTCTCTCTCTCTCTGTTGCCCGGGCTGGAGTGCAGTGGTGTGATCTCGGCTAACTGCAAGCTCCACCACCTGGGTTCATGTCACTCTCCTGCCTCAGCCTCCCAAGTAGCTGAAACTACAGGTGTCCGCCACCACGCCCAGCTAATTTTTTTTTTTTTTTGTATTTTTAGTAGAGACGGGGTTTCACTGTGTTAGCCAGGATGGTCTCGATCTCCTGACCTCATGATCCACCCGCCTCAGCCTCCCAAAGTGCTGGGATTGCAGGCGTTAGCCACTGCACCCAGCCAGTTAGTTAACAATTTTCTCAAGCCAAGACTCAGAAAGTCTGGGTGTCAGATCACTTCTGGAATATATTATTACCAGGAGATTATTATGTAATAAATAAGAAAGTGCACATCCGAAATTGGGCCTTTCATTTACCTTCAGTTGGTCCAAAGTGCAGTATGCTAAGAGGGATGAAAAGCACATTGAGATCTCACTGGGTATGTCAATGCCCATAACCAATGGAGTTCGAGATTAGTCTCCAGCAAAGTTATCAATTAGTTAATGTTTGCTTTCAGCATCACTTCACCATTTCCTTTCCCGCTGGCAAGACTGCCTCAGAGCTAACTTGTATTGGAAATCATTCCCAGGTCACTCCATAATTTGGCCCTTTCTTCACCAATGGAAATTCAGACAAAAGCAAAGCAAGGCGAATTATTCTAAATGACACAGCAAAAGTTTTATGAACGTACAGAGTAAGAATACACATGGTATGTTGGACCGGCCAGGGAAGGCTTTCCAGAAACAGTAAAAACTGAGCATTTACTGTGTGTTGGGAACTATGCAAAACACTTTACACATATTTTCTCTTTCATTATTATGACTACTTTATAAAGTAGGTAGTAGTAGTGAGGCAGAAGTATAGGGTCTGGAGGCAGGGAACATAAGGCCAATGCAAGCTGACTTTCTACAACTAAACCAAATGGAAACACTTCAGCTATGACAGGAAATATCCTCTCTATTTACATGGGGCGTATACCGCGTAAATGACTTTGTAACTTTACTTCACCCTCTTCATTTACATAGAGCATACACCAAGTAACCAATAGAAACCTCTAGAGGGTATTTAAACCCCAGAAAATTTTGTAACGGAGGCTCTTGAACCGCTGTGCTCAGGTGGCTCCCACCCTTTGGGGCATACTTTCATTTTCAATAAATCTCTGCTTTTGTTGTTTCATTCTTTCCTTGCTTTGTTTGTGCATTTTGTCCAATTCTTTGTTCAAGATGCCAAGAACCTGGACACCCACCACCGGTAACAGTAGTGACTCTTGTATCGTTAATAAAATGCAGGCTAAATTCAATTACATGCCATGTTTAAAATCATAGGTTCTTAGTGAGCTGGAAAGATCTCCTTTCATCCATAAAGAAGACCCTGGGTAGTTTCTTACAATCCTTTGTTAGCTAAGGTGAGAAGGGTGATGGTGGTAGGCATGGGTTGGAGAAGGTCATCAAAGATATGGGGGTCCCTGCTTCTTTCTTAATGAGCAGAACCTTTGTAGATTTGCAATGAAATTTCTGGGCCTTGTTGAAACACGAAATTTAAATCTAAATACAGCCAGAGAGCAAATATCAAGTTGAAGATAATGTTCATTTAAATAATGTTTATGCACAAAATCACTAGACTGAAAATATTTTTGAATTGTCCATTGCCATTTGGCTGGTTTCTCAACTCTAAGTATGATATATGGATTTAATACTCTATTCTCTACCCCATGCCCATCATGATGACAGGAATTAACTATCAAATTTAGATATTGAAGTGAAGCCCTGGCAGTCCAAGAAAATTACTTTAAGAAATAATTATGAGATGGTAACACAATTTCATACATTCCACGACTGAACAAATAACATTATGAACTAGAAATCTAGCAGCCACACTAAATTACTTCCTTTTCCTCACCTCTAACAAATATCCTAGTGACTCTGTATCTGCAAATTTCTTTCCTATCGCCTCCTTTGTGGAGCTTCTACTTGTGACCTCTTCCAAGCTGTCAACTCTGAATTGTACATTTATTCAATGCATACTTATTGAGCCCCTACTATGTTCCTGACACTCTGCCAGGTGTTAAGAATAAAATAGAAAAAAAACCAAAAAACAAAACTAGAACACAATTTGAACATAAATTTCTGAAGGTTAAAACCTTGGTTTCTGTTTGTTTCTTTTCACTGTTATATAGACAATTTCCATAACAGTGCCTGCCTCATAGAAGATGCTCAATAATTATAGGCTGAGTGAATGAAAATAGAATAAATCCCTATTCCCATGTAGATTATATTCCAGGGGTGGGGAGGGGAGTTTGACAATTAGAAACAAACAAGCAAATACTTGTATCAGGTTACATGTTAATACTATGCATAGAAATAAGACAGAGTAATGGATATAGAAAGATCAAGCATTAAGAGGGATTCTTTTTAAAATAGGGCAGTCAGGAAAATATTCTCAAATGATATTTTATTTAGCAGGACCAGAAAGATTTGAGAGACCATATAGCCATGTGCGGAAAGAACATACAAAGGCTTTGAGTAAGGAATATGTTTAGCATTTTCTTAGAACCAAACGACGAATCAGGCCAGAGCAGTGTGAGCCAAGGGAGAGGTGTAGAAATTAGGTCAAGTGAGTAGCAAGTCAGTAGCCAGCATCAGTTCATACAAAGCCTTGTTGTCCATGGGAAAGGCTGTGAATTTTAATTTGAATGAGATGAGAATAAATACATGGAAGCTATTTGAACGGAGAAATGATCTGACCTGTCCTTTAAGGTATGTTTTAAGTGGATGTCTCTGGGTAGCAAAGGAAGAAGCCAGAAGATAAATGAGGAGGTGATTACAATGGTCCTGGCAAATGATAATGTCAAAATCTTAACTGAACTTTAGTAAAAGTCTTTATATTTCCTGTCTTAATCACAGCATTCTAGCCCAATCCAAATGCCAAAATGACATTACTCATATGTAAATAAAACTGTGCTAATTCCCTGCTCAAAATTCTTTAAGTGTTTACTATAGTACAGAATTTCCAAAGTGATTCTCCTCATATTCCCTCACAACCTCCATTCTTTCATTCTTTCATTCTTTCATTTTCCATTCCTCATCTATTGATGAGGAATTTCTTAACATTTCCTTTAAAATGTTGCACCTTCGTGTGGCAAGTATCTTCCAAATCTCGTGTCTATTGTTGACTGGAGCCTAAGGTATTGTCACAGCTAACAAAATACTTCTTGGGTAAGTACTGAGTGCCACAGCCCTTTCGTCAATTCAGTGTACACTTTGTGGGAGATCCAAATGCTAACTAGGTACCTAATACTTACATTATTTAATTTCAGTTGTGGGATAGTACTACAGAGAAGTCCAGGCACCCAAGAGCCTGTTAGTGGAGGACCCAAAACAATGATGATCTTGAAGGCCAGAGGAGTTAACTCTTTCGAGTTGTTTTAGAATTAAAAACTAAAAGAGAAAAATTTACTAAGCAAAGGGTGAGGACCCAAAACAATGATGATCTTGAAGGCCAGAGGAGTTAACTCTTTCGAGTTGTTTTAGAATTAAGAGCTAAAAGATAAAAATTTACTAAGCAAAGGGTGAGGACACAAAACAATGATGGTCTTGAAGGCCGGAGGAGTTAACTCTTTCGAGTTGTTTTAGAATTAAGAACTAAAAGATAAAAATTTACTAAGCAAAGGGTGAGGAAACAAAACTAATCCAAGAAGAGGAAAAAGACAACCAAAGCTCCCAAATTTCAGAATCATATTTCAAAATGATCCTGCTTATGTAACTCTATGAAGAAGTTAAATAAAGAAGAAGAAAAGAAAAGCTTGGAACATTTAACAATTATACTGTATTCTGATGCTTGCATGTTATTTTGTTAATTTATTTATCTGTCAAATCTGAATTGTAAGTAAAGTTTGTATATATTGTTACACCATAGGTGATACAAATATATGTAAATATGTCATGATTTCTGCTCTTATGTATAGTGATATCTATACTTTACAAGGTAATTTACCATAATGGAGCAATAAAAGCACTAGAGGATGAGAGCTGCAATGGGAGAGGATCTTTCCTTCATTTCTTCATTCATTTTTAATTGAAGTATATCAATGTAAAATAAAATACACATACCTAATGTGTACAAATTGATACATTTTGACATTAGGTACACACCTATGAAGGCATCACCACAATCTAAATAATAAATATAGTTATCACTATCCAAAGTTTCCTTTTAAAGTTACACATACAGTTGTAATAGCCACGTAACATCTTTGTCCACTACATATTACATCTATGTCAGTTCCATGTCAACTTCAATTGATTGATTTTTCTCCTTTTTACAGGTGGCATTTTCTTGCCTCTTTTCCTGTCTGGTAATATTTGATATGTCCCAGAAATTGTGAATGTTAATTTGCTGGGTCCTGTATTTTTTTTATTCTTATAAATATTCTTGAGCTTTTTTGTCTGAGATTCATTTTAGTTACTTGGAAACACTTTGGTTCTCTCAAGTGTTGCTTTGAAGATGTTAGATGGACTGAGGAAATGCTCAGTATAGGGCTGATTTTATCCAATGAGGTTTTCCAGAACATAAGTGCAGATCATATTTCCAGAACTGCATGAGAACTGGACACTTTTACCTATAATCATTTTGGGGAATTATTCCCTTGGCCTCAGATATTTTCTCCATGTGCTTGTGTTGGTTAACACTCAGATGAATCCTTGGTGGAACCCTCTTCAAATCTCTGGGGTTCTCTTGGTGCAGCTCGCTCTCTCAAGTATTCTGGCTTAAAAATTCTAGTCCCCTTGTTATCCCTGAATGCTCTGCTTCATGTCTGAATCTCAAAGGGTCCCCTAGCTTTATCTATATTTTTCTTCCCTGCATCATGCATGAAGGGTCTCCAAAAGTAGTTCATTTGGAAAATTGTTATGTTTGCCTTGTTGTTTACTGTCTCAAAGGGATCACTATTCTTTGTCACCTTGTGTCTACTGTCTTGAAAAGTGCTGTTTCATTTTCATTAGGCTGATTTTCGTATCAGCTAGGAAGGTAAATTCAATCCCTATCATTCCATTTTGACTGAAGGAATAAATTCCATTCATGCATTTATTTAATTTCTAATATGTGCTATGGACTTGAGTGGACTCGGAAAGAGCAATGAAAAAGAATAGACAAAAAGTATTGCTTTTAGGCAGCTCACATTTAACATGAAGGGGCCAAACATTTTTGAAAAATATATGTACAATACGTATTTTTTAAAACTTAGATTGTGGTAAGTAACGTGTACAAAACCAAAGCTGGGAAGGAAGGTAGGAAGTACTCTCTAGAGATACATTTAAAATAGAGTGATCAGGCTTGGCACAGTGTGGCTCATGCCTGTAATCCCAACAATTTGGGAGGCCGAGGCTGGCAGATCCCTTGAGGCCAGGAGTTCGAGACCACCCTGGCAAACATACCAAAACCCCATCTCTACTAAAATTACAAAAATTAGGCAGGAGTGATGGTGTACATCTGTAATCCTAGCTACCTGAGGCATAAGAACCGCTTGAACCCAGGAGGCAGAGGATGCAGTGAGCAGAGACTGTGCCACTACACTACAGCCTGAGCAACACAGCAAGACTCATAAAAAAATAAAAGCAAAGCAAAGAAGAGTGGTCATGGAAAACCATACTGAAAAGACATAGAGGCAGAGAGTAAACAATGTAGGCATCAGGGGGATAAGCTTTTCAGGCAGAAAGAACAACATGTCCAAAGGGCCTGAGCTGGGAGGATACCTGAGAGGAATGGGCTAAAAATATGTCTAAAGCATGTTGATTGAGAAGAAATGATTTGAAAGATGAAATTTGACAGATATGAGAACCAAATATTCAAGAGCCTTGTGGGGTGTCTTAAATCTTTATTCTACATTCAGGGAGTGGAGAACTGCTGGGATATGTCATATGCCTTCACATGTGATTGTTTGGCTTCTCTCATTGTGGTAGAATAAAGCAGGGCAAGATCTGAAAGGAAGGGAAGTCTGAGGTGAGAGGACCTGTTCTTTGGCTGACTTTTGAAATGTAGGTGGGAGGTAGGAGATGACAGTACAACAGAACACAATAATAGCAGTAGAAGCAGTGAAAAAATACTGGTTTCTAGAAATATTTTGAAGAGTAAAACCAAGAAGAAGTTCTGATGGATTTGATATGGGGTATGGAGAGAGAAATTCTAGGATAATTCCAGGGTGTTTGGCCTGAGAAACTGGAGGGATAAGCTGAAGTTACCGCAAACAGAGGGAGGAATAGATTGGGGTAGAAGTGATGAGGAGTCTGTGTGCATTTAAAAAAAAAAAAAAAAGTACTGAGGTAAGAAAGCCCATGGCAATTGTATAAAATGGCCAGGAGCTGAGTTATCTGAATATCTGAATGGCATCAAGATTCATACTGAGCCAGGCGCGGTGACTCATGCCTGTAATCCTAGCCCTTTGGGAGGCCAAGACAGGCAGATCACCTGAGGTCAGGAGTTCAAGACGAGCCTGGCCAACACGGCGAAACTCTGTCTCTACTAAAAATACAAAAATTTGCTGGGTGTGGCAGTGCATGCCTGTAATCGCAGCTACTCAGGAGGCTGAGGTAAGGGAATCGCTTGAACCCAGGAGGCGGAGATTGCAGTGAGCCAAGATCGTACCACTGCACTCCAGCCTGGGTGACACAGCGAGACTCTATCTTAAAACATAAAAAAAAAAGAAGATTCACATTCAGATATAATAGTAAAAAAGAAAAAAATAGGTGTAAAGTTCAGTTTGTGGTCAGATCTCAGAAATCCTTCAATACCAACCGCTATGGTTTCAATGAGTTCCCCATAAGTTCATGAGTTAGAAGCTCGGTCCTCAATGCAGCAGTGGTGAAAAGTAGGGCCCTTGGGAAGTGATTGAGTCATGAAGGCAATGCCTTCCTGAATGGATTAATTCATTCCATAGATTAGGGAATCAATGGATCAGTGGTTGATCCAGGAAGTGAGTTAGTTACCACAAGAGTGGGTCTGTTACAAAAGCCAGTTTGGCCACCTATCATGAGCTCCCTCACCATGCGATGTCCTGCACCACTTTAGGACTTTGCAGAGTCTCCACAAGGAAGCTGGCCCTGGTCAAATATGTCCCCTACACCTTGAACTTCCCAGGCTGCAGAACTGTAAGAAATACATTTCTTGTTTTCATAAATTACCTACTCTCAGGTATTCAGTTATAGCAACAGAAGATGGATCAAGACATTTGAAGAGGGTTCCACCAAGGATTCATCAGTTTGTGATTTGTAGAGATTAGAGAGAAACTAGGTAAAGATTTTTGAGAAACTTCAGTGAAAAACATAAAGGTTACCAAAGCTTTACCCAGTGGTTTGGGAACTCTGCAGATACTATTGTAAAGTTAAAATATCAAGCTCAAATAAATACTATGGTAGGAGCATCTCCCTGGATTTTTGAAACTCGAAATAAGGCAATGTGGCATAGTTGTAAAATGTTGAGGAATATGGCTGTGAGCCAAGTTGCTGTATAGTAATCAAAGATGCAGTGATGTATATTGAGCAAAGGTGTCATATAGACTGTGATATACAGAGACATAAGTCACATATGGCAGATGATACTTCAAAGAACATACAAACATGAATACACCCATAGCTCTGTGAGGTAAAGTAATAGATAGCAGAAAAAGCTTTGGATGATAGAAAGTTTTAGTGAACTCCTCATTTCACCATATCCAGCTAAGATGTTTAGGTAAGGAATATGGTCTCTCAGTGACATAAATGTTTTATCAGTAAAGTCGAGAAAGTATCGCATCTAGCATTTAAAATTAAGTGGAGTCAACAAAACAGTAAATGGCTGTTCCTTCCTCTGCTCTCACATGTCACCATCCTGCTTATTATTGAGTGAAAACTTTGGGGATGAATGTGAATGGAGATGAGAAATTTTCAGGGCAGATAATGTAGACAGAGCTCTTAAAGGTACAGAGGAACAGTAAATATAAGAACAGAGAAATGGTAAAGAGTTTCAAATGTTTAGAATAAACAAGCTAATGAAGAGACAGCCCTTTTTATATAAATGGCTTATAAAAATAACTTAAACCTTTCATCCTCTGATATTTTGACTAATATGAATGGCTTCTTCCTGGCATTTCTGCCTGCAGAAATGCTACCCTAGAGAGACTTTGGAAGCCAATGAAAAGCAGGAGACACAGATAACATAATGGTAGCCACTAATACACAGAAAAGATAAAGAAAATAAGATATTTAGATATGGCAAGGAGTCCTGGGAAGCAGCAAAGTCGGTTATATTATTGGAAATGTAGTAAATAGTATTAGGTGAGATTGGAAGGGTGTTTGAAATCAACTAGAAAATGGTATGCTAAGCAAGGTCAACTACTTGTATTAAGTGGAACATAAACATATGAGCAGAAAGTTAATATCTTTCCATTGTCCAAAAAAAAAAAAATGAGCTGGATCATCCTTCTCTGAATGAGCTGGATCATCCTTCTCTGTAGTCTGCATAATTGTTCTTGGAGCTTAGACTCTACAAGACAAGTTGGATACCCTCTTAAAACAATTGCCTCACAGGATGGATGTAGTATTTGAACTATTTGAATGTAGGAATATGATGGCCACAGTCAGTTATAACAACACCTGAAGGTTTAAGTTATATTTAAGCTATTTTTATTTATCTATTTATTTTTTATTTTATTTTATTTTGAAACGGAGTCTCACTCTGTCATCCAGGCGGGAGTGCAATGGCACAATCTCGGCTCACTGCAAACTCCACTTCCAGGGTTCAAGTGATTCTCCTTACTCAGCCTCCTGAGTAGCTGGGATAACAGGTGTGCACCACCATGCCCCGCTAATTTTTGTAGAGACAGGGTTTCACCACGTTGGTCAGGCTGTTCTCAAACTCCTGACCTCATGATCCACCCACCTTGGCCTCCCAAATTGCTGGGATTACAGGTGTGAGCCACCACACCTGGCCTAAGCTATTTTTATTTAAAACAAACAAACAAAAGACAGGAATAAGTCTATTAATTATTTATTCTAAACGTTCCAAATTCTTTACCATTTCTGTGCATTTATGTTTACTGTTCCGCTGTGCCTTTAAGAGCTCTGTCTACCATTCTCTGCCGGGAAAATTACTTATCTCCATGCACACTTATCCCCAAAGCCCTCACTCATTCACCCAGAAAGTGGAGCTGTCCCCTGCATTGAAATTCCAAATCACTTGGTAGGTACGTTTTGTTTAACCCCTCCTTCCTAGCTGACAGCTCTGTGGCTGGGACAGTGGACGAATCTAAGCCTCAGTTCTAGCACCATATTGTAATTATTATTTTAGAAATCTCTTTTCCAACTCCAATCACCCTGAGGGTTCTTTTATGGGAGAACTTTATCCTCCTCTGAGTCTTTATCTTTCTGTATTCCCAAGTACACCACAACGCTAGCCAGGTGTGTTCAGTGAACGCATACTGATGGAAATCACCTGCCTATTCTTGCCTATTTCACTTGTCTTCTGCTAAGGCAAGGCTTCAGAGAGCCTAAATGCTATGGAAACAGGTTTATATAAATACCTCTATAAGAAATGTGCTCTGCCAGAGCTCATAACTGGTTACAGAGTGAATTTTTCAAACTGAAACTTCTTCAAATAATTGCTCTGGAAATCTGTGTTGTCAGGCCATGCTTTAAAGAAAAAAGAAAGCTTTTCCTCTACCAGATTACATTAACCACCTACATACTGTGGGAAATATCAGTTCAGAAGAGCCTGGTTAGCCCACAATTTTCCTTGCTATATCACACTTCACATCTTAAATCGTTAGCTTCACCAACATGATGCTCGGGATCGATAAGGTCAGGTAAGAACTTGTTCTTTTTTAATGTTATTTTAATCTGGTACAGACTAAAGCATTTTTGCCACCATCATGAAGCAAAAGAGACCTGTCTGCTGTGATGTTTTATGTATTTAGACAAATGCAGATTCAGATATATTCACTGATTCATTAAGTAACGAATGAATTACTGTAAATTAAATTATTTAATGAGCAGGTACTATGTACCAGACAAATTGTTAAGCAGGGAAGGTGCAGTAACAAAAGGACCCTTGTGTTATCTACCTTCACACACATACAGTGTATAATACATTTTTAAATAAGGATGTAATGAAAATCAATATAATCCTTTCATTCTGACCATATTCCCTAAGTTTCCATGCACAATGATATTCACTGGTTTCAACAGCCTCCTGAATAGTGACAACGAAATGAAATTAAAACATGGCTTTCACTGATGGCAAAATTTAACATGCTGAAATTTATTTCAGATTGAATCAGAATTATTAAATAATTAGAAAATTTTTTCCTTACCAGGAAATGAAAAATAGGGATAATTAGAACTGCCACCTGGGCTGGAATCCCAAGATGGGTGACACAGTGGGCAAATTGCCCAGGAGTTACATGAGAATATGATCCATTTTATATTTTATTTATTTTTCAACATAAAAGTTGACATAAAGGACAAAAGAAGTTTAAAGCATCTGTAAATTTGGACTATTTTCTTTCTACCATCACTTTTTTGTGGTTGTTATTTTTGTCATGGACAGCATCATCTCCAAAGTTGGAGCTTCCAATGCCATGAACCATGCTTACAAAGAAAGCACTTTTTATTGAAGTGAATTCCTGCATTTGATAGCAATCTAAGTGCCTACAACCATGTTCTGTAATTTTTATTCTCAGTAACTTTTAAAAGAAAATTTATTTATTTATTTATTTTTAAAAAGGCATTGCATCAGTGAGGACCTGAAAACACCAACAAATGGGTTTAGGCAAATGTGAGAAGTCAGCCACGTGGCTGTTCTCAGTGGGAGCAGTTATCTGATATTACTATATTTTCATTGTCTCCTAAGCCTATGAGAATTTCCTTTAAATGTTTAGATTTTTTAATCTTTTTTTCCACTTCTTCTTTTCTTTTATTTTATTCTTATTATACTTTAAGTTTTAGGGTACATGTGCACAACGTGCGGGTTTGTTACATATGCATACGTGTGCCATGCTGGTGTGCTGCACCCATTAACTCGTCATTTAGCATTAGGTATATCTCCTAATGCTATCCCGCCCCCCTCTCCCCACCCCACAACTGTCCCCAGTGTGTGATGTTCCCCTTCCTGTGTCCATGTGTTCTCATTGTTCAATTCCCACCTATGAGTGAGTACATGCAGTGTTTGGTTTTTTGTCCTTGCGATAGTTTGCTGAGAATGATGGTTTCCAGCTTCATCCATGTCCCTAGAAAGGACATGAACTCATCATTTTTTATGGCTGCATAGTATTCCATGGTGTATATGTGCCACATTTTCTTAATCCAGTCTATCATCTTTGGACATTTAGGTTGGTTCCAAGTCTTTGCTATTGTGAATAGTGCCGCAATAAACAAATGTGTGCATGTGTCTTTATAGCAGCATGATTTATAATCCTTTGGGTTTATACCCAGGAATGGGATGGCTGGCTCAAATGGTATTTCTAATTTTAGATCCCTGAGGAATCGCCACACCGACTTCCACAATGGTTGAACTAGTTTACAGTCCCACCAACAGTGTAAAAGTGTTCCTATTTCTCCACATCCTCTCCAGCACCTGTTGTTTCCTGACTTTTTAATGATTGCCATTCTAACTGGTGTGAGATGGTATCTCATTGTGTTTTTGATTTGCTTTTCTCTGATGGCTGGTGATGATGAGCATTTTTTCATGTGTTTTTTGGCTGCATAAATGTCTTCTTTTGAGAAGTGTCTGTTCATATCCTTCACCCACTTTTTGATGGAGTTGTTTTTTTCTTGTAAATTTGTTTGAGTTCATTGTAGATTCTGGATATTAGCCCTTTGTCAGATGAGTAGGTTGCGAAAATTTTCTCCCATTGTGTAGGTTGCCTGTTCACTCTGATGGTAGTTTCTTTTGCTGTGCAGAAGCTCTTTAGTTTAATTCAATCCCATTTGTCAATTTTGGCTTTTGTTGCCATTGCTTTTGGTGTTTTAGACATAAAGTCCTTGCCCATGCCTATGTCCTGAATGGTAATGTCTAGGTTTTCTTCTAGGGTTTTTATAGTTTTAGGTCTAACATTTAAGTCTTTAATCCATCTTGAATTAATTTTTGTATAAGGTGTAAGGAAGGGATCCAGTTTCAGCTTTCTGCATATGGCTAGCCAGTTTCCCTAGCACCATTTATTAAATAGGGAATCCTTTCCCCATTTCTTGTTTTTGTCAGGTTTGTCAAAGATCAAATAGTTGTAGATATGTGGCATTATTTCTGAGGGCTCTGTTCTGTTCCATTGGTCTATATCTCTGTTTTGGAACAGTACCATGCTGTTTTGGTTACTGTAGCCTTGTAGTATAGTTTGAAGTCAGGAAGTGTGATGCCTCCAGCTTTGTTATTTTGGCTTAGGATTAACTTGGTGATGCGGGCTCTCTTTTGGTTCCATATGACCTTTAAAGTAGTTTTTTCCAATTCTGTGAAGAAAGTCATTGGTAGCTTGATGGGGATGGCATTGCATCTATAAATTACCTTGGGCAGTATGGCCATTTTCTCGATATTGATTCTTCCTACCCATGAGCATAGAATGTTCTTCCATTTGTTTGTATCCTCTTTTATTTCATTGAGCAGTGGTTTGATGCAGAAAAGGCCTTTGACAAAATTCAACAATGCTTCATGCTAAAAACTCTCAATAAATTAGGTATTGATGGGACGTATCTCAAAATAATAAGAGCTATCTATGACAAACCCACAGCCAAAATCATACTGAATGGGCAAAAACTGGAAGCATTCCCTTTGAAAACTGGCACAAGACAGGGATGCCCTCTCTCACCACGCCTATTCAACATAGTATTGGAAGTTCTGGCCAGGGCAATCAGGCAGGAGAAGGAAATAAAGGGTATTCAATTAGGAAAAGAGGAAGTCAAATTGTCCCTGTTTGCAGATGACATGATTGTATATCTAGAAAACCCCATCGTCTCAGCCCAGAATCTCCTCAAGCTGATAAGCAACTTCAGCAAAGTCTCAGGATACAAAATCAATGTACGAAAATCACATGCATTCTTATACACCAATAACAGACAGAGAGCCAAATAATGAGTGAACTCCCATTCACAATTGCTTCAAAGAGAATAAAATACCTAGGAATCCAACTTACAAGGGATATGAAGGACCTCTTCTAGATTTTTTAATCTTAAGAGAAAGTTCTTGATTAAAAAATGTAAGTAGACACTGAGGAGGTAAAAGGAAAACTTCCCAAACCACTCTTCTATTTCCAGACTCAAAACTAGCACTAACTTAAATTGAAAGGCTGACTTCAGTGAGTTCACACCATCTCAGACATAATTAGTGACAAGATATTTATTAAGTTGAAAAACAAAAGGAAACGTTCAGCCTCCATGTTCTAACTATGTCTCTGTTCTTCTAGAGCAAAATCTCTCTACCTGGAGTGGAACTATAGATACCACAGGGAATGCCTGCACAGAGTATGGAATATCTACCTGGATAATAGAACTTTGTGAAAATAATCAAACCATGAGTTCTTAAGACGAAAGCATCCTTGAGAGTAAGAAATAGAAGCCCAACTTTAATTTCTGCTGCAGGAAAGAAAGCAAGCACCTAATGTCTTTTCAGCGAAGCCATAAAAATAATCTACACATAATCTACACATAATCACATTAGGAGCAGATGTGAGAAGAATTAGGATATTTTTAAAATATCCTAATTTTTTAAATCTATTTTTTAAATCTCTAAATAAGTAATTTAAAGTGATCCCAGGTTAATTGCACCAAGACAAGATGAACAGAGTTCATGAAGAAATAAATCACCATGAAGAGTCCCCTGAAAAATTGGCTTAATTAGAATTCTAAGAATTCCAGCGACGAGAGTTATCCCAAAAATATGTAAAATGGTTTTCCTTAAACTGTTAAATGAAATAAAAATATAATAAAGGGAAATTTTAAAACCCCAATACATGTTTGAAAAGAGCTAAGAGGACTTGGAGACATGAAAAGCAATAACATTGAAATTTTTTTTAATTGAATAGAAGCAGCAGATTGCACATGGCTGGAGAGGGATTGTTAAGCTAGGAGACAGATTTAATTAAATACCTTTAATGCATCATAGACAGGCAAATTAAAAAAAAATAAGAGAAAGGCTAAGTCCCAGTAGGAAAAGATTGATTAAATTATATCTATTCAGAAGTTCAGAAGATGAAAGAAAGGATGGAATTAGGAGGGAGTGCTATATGGGAAAAAAATAGGTTTATAATTTTTACAGTATCTTTTTCTAAAAAACTTGAATGATCAAGTGCAGAAAGCCAAACAAATTCCAAGTGAGACAAACTGAAATTAATACCCAGAAACACTATATTGAAACTGCTGAACACCAAAGACAATGAGATCTTAAAAGCAGCCAGAATAACAGACAACAAATTACTACAAAGCAATAACAAGCAGAGAAGCAGTGGATCATTAAGAGCAGCAGAATGTGTTCCAAAGGCTGAGGGAACAGAACTGTTAATCTAGAATGGCATGTCTTGTTAAGCTGTTCAGAAATAAGGTAAAGAGAGATATATTCAGAAGCCTTTTCACACTCACACACACACAAATACCTAGAGAATTAACCATCACAACTTCAGATAAAAGACTTTGAATGTTAATACAAATTATACAAAACTTGCAAATAAAGCAAAGACAAATGTCAGAGAAGCAAGGCAGTTTTCCAACAAGTTTACCTGGGGGTCAGCTGATTCTCTAGGAGAATGTAAGACCATCTGCAAAATTGATTAGGGTTTAGACATTTTGCAGTGAAACTGAAGGTGTGATGATTTTTTGGTTTTGCTCAGCAGGAAGATATCATGAAAGTTATGGTTTTATTATCCTGTAGAATATTAAATGGCTTTGTAACTAACGGCATTCTGGGTTTTTTTTTAAATTTTTTTACCCCCTCCCTCACTCTTACAGCATTTTTAATTTAGCATTCCTTTGTCCTCACTGACTTTATGTCCCATTTTCTGAAATTGTCTTTTGAACCAGTCATGTTATTTTGCTGCTAAATAAAACTTTGTCACGCACTATTTTCCAGGATTTTTTTTTCATTTTTGAATAATGCTCTGACAAGACCGTACTTCAAAATAAGAGAAAAGAAACCTGAAAAACAAAAAGAAAAAGCAACTTGTAGGAAAAAAATGTGTAAAACTAAATGTCTGTACAAGTGAGTAAATCTAAATGTATATTCGCCACTTGAGATTGTAATAAAATATAAATGCTTTAGAAGAAATTGTTTTAAATGGAACTAAACATTGAGAACATTAAGAATAAGATTATCATAATTAGTGAATTTTATGTTTTTTATGTTTTTCAGGAGAGGCTAGAGATATTAATTAACCTAAGATTTTATTATGTGAATATATTATAATTAGGGTAATTATAAAAATGGTTAAAAGGTCCAAATTGTTGGAGAAAAAACACTGAATTTTAAAAGATCAAACTTCAAGCAGTCATAGAAGTAAAAAATGAATATGGAAAAGCATTAAATTGTAAAAGTAGTTAGAAAGCATAATTATAATTATAGAAATAAATCAGTAATTGGAATAAAAGTTAATAGACTCCTTTTAATAGTGGCAGAGGCTGTTGAATTGGATTTTGAAATTTGTTGTTATTTACAAGTCACAAGCTTAAAACACAAGGGCCCAGAAAAGCACATAGAAGAGTCAAAGACTGGAAAAAATATATCAAGCAAATGCTAACCAAAAGACAGCTAAGATACCTATAGGTAGTTCATAGAAAAAATGGTCAAAGCACGTTACTGTGGATACAGAGAGTCTCTGAATCAGGATAAAATGTATCATCACAAGGAAAATATTAAAATTATTGATATTGGCTAGGCATGGTGGCTTACACCTGTAATCCCAGCACTTTGGGAGGCCAAGGAGGGTGGATCACTTGGGGTCAAGAGTTCGAGACCAGCTTGGCCAACATGGTGAAACTCGGTCTCTACAAAAAATAAAAAAAAGTAGGCTAGTCATGGTGGCACATGGCTGTAGTTCCCAGCTACTCAGGAGGCTGAGGTGCGAGAATTGCTTGAACCCAGGAGGTGGAGGTTGCACTGCACTCTAGCCTGCGTGACGGAGTGAGACTCTGTTTCAAAAACAACAACAACAACAACAAAAGAAAACAAAACAAAAAAACAGTGGCTCACACCTCTAATCCAAGTCCTTTGGGAGGCCAAGGTGGGTGGATCACCTGAAGTCAGGAGTTGGAGACCAACCTGGCCAATGTGGTGAAAACACTGTCTCAACTATAAATACAAAAATTAGCCAGGCATGGTGGGGGGCACCTGTAGTCCCAGCTACTTGGGAGACTGAGACAGAAGAATCGCTTGAACCCAGGAGGCAGAGGTTGCAGTGAGCCAAGATTGCACCACTGCACTCCAGCCTGGGTGACACAGTGAAACTCTGTCTCAAAAAAAAAAAAATATTGATATTTACCAACTTAATATTCTCGAAATCTATAAAGGAAAAATGACAGAATTCAGTTCTAATAAGATATTTGATTGCAACAATCTGTGGAGTTGATAAATATATCAATTAATACTATGTGAATCTTGAGTTCCCGCTTTTTGTTAAAATAATGTATAATTAGATATGGTAAAATAAAGCATTTTTATTTTTTTAATTATTATTATACTTTAAGTTTTAGGGTACATGTGCACAATGTGCAGGTTAGTTACATATGTATACATGTGCCATGCTGGTGTGCTCCACCCATTAACTCGTCATTTAGTATTAGGTATATCTCCTAATGCTATCCCTCCCCACTCCCCCCACCCCACAACAGTCCCCAGAGTGTGATGTTCCCCTTCCTGTGTCCATGTGTTCTCATTGTTCAATTCCCACCTATGAGTGAGAACATGCAGTGTTTGTTTTTTTGTCCTTGCGATAGTTTGCTGAGAATGATGGTTTCCAGCTTCATCCATGTCCCTAGAAAGGACATGAACTCATCATTTTTTATGGCTGCATAGTATTCCATGGTGTATATGTGCCACATTTTCTTAATCCAGTCTATCATCTTTGGACATTTGGGTTGGTTCCAAGTCTTTGCTATTGTGAATAATGCCGCAATAAACATATGTGTGCATGTGTCTTTACAGCAGCATGATTTATAGTCCTTTGGGTATATACCCAGTAATGGGATGGATGGGTCAAATGGTATTTCTAGTTCTAGATCCCTGAGGAATCGCCACACTGTCTTCCACAATGGTTGAACTAGTTTACAGTCCCACCAACAGTGTAAAAGTGTTCCTATTTCTCCACATCCTCTCCAGCACCTGTTGTTTCCTGACTTTTTAATGATTGCCATTCTAACTGGTGTGAGATGGTATCTCATTGTGTTTTTGATTTGCGTTTCTCTGATGGCCAGTGATGGCGAGCATTTTTTTCATGTGTTTTTTGGCTGCATAAATGTCTTCTTTTGACAAGTGTCTGTTCATGTCCTTCGTCCACTTTTTGATGGAGTTGTTTGTTTTTTTCTTGTAAATTTGTTTGAGTTCATTGTAGATTCTGGATATTAGCCCTTTGTCAGATGAGTAGGTTGTGAAAATTTTCTCCCATTGTGTAGGTTGCCTGTTCACTCTGATGGTAGTTTCTTTTGCTGTGCAGAAGCTCTTTAGTTTAATTAGATCCCGTTTGTCAATTTTGGCTTTTGTTGCCTTTGCTTTTGGTGTTTTAGACATGAAGTCCTTGCCCATGCCTATGTCCTGAATGGTAATGCCTAGGTTTTATTCTAGGGTTTTTATAATTTTAGGTCTAACGTTTAAGTCTTTAATCCATCTTGAATTAATTTTTGTATAAGGTGTAAGGAAGGGATCCAGTTTCAGCTTTCTGCATATGGCTAGCCAGTTTTCCCAGCACCATTTATTAAATAGGGAATCCTTTCCCCATTGCTTGTTTTTATCAGGTTTGTCAAAGATCAGATAGTTGTAGATATGTGGCGTTATTTCTGAGGGCTCTGTTAAAATAAAGCATTTTTAAAAGGAAAATAAATATCATCAAATGTAACTATATAAACATTGTCTTCTATAGTTATTTATGCCTACATAACAAACACTTTCACATGAGTGAATTTTCAGAAAAATTCAGTGAGCTATTAATTTGTATTATGCTTTGCAGCCATCGAATAATCTGGAATAATCAGAAATACTTTTCCATTTCCCCTCTTCACAATATACTCAGAAACTAATATGGTGCAGGAGCCATTTCCCCCCAGCTCACCTTTAAGAGGTTTGAATTTTCAAGAAGAACTGAATTGTTTTTGGGTTGAGGAGGTAGGCTGAGGTCCTGGGGTTGGGAAAGCAGAAAAGCTGGGTGGGCAGGAGCTGATGGGCAGCTCCAAGGCAGAGGGAGGGGGAAAACAGGTGTTTGCTTTAGTAAGTGTTTGTTTCTATGGTGGTGAGTGTTGATTGTGGGTGAGATGGTGCAGATCCATCTCAGTCTAAGGTGTCTGATAGTCTGGAATATAGACATGGAGGTTCATGGGGTCCAAGGGCCTTGTAGCTGGGAGCACCAAGAAACAGTCTCCTTGCCCCACTTGGGTAAATGGGAGGAGGTGGTGGAATGGACCATGGGCCACCCCAGCAGCAAGCACAACAAACGAAGACTGCAGCCCCTTCTCTTGTTTACTAAACACCACAAACACTCTATAAGTGTGATTGAGGGAGGGAATGGGAGAGATAAAGAAGCCAGCCCCGCAAAGGATCGTACCCCCTTCTAGGAAGGGAGAGCCAGGAGTAAGATTTAATTTGATATTTGAAAGTATTGCCACATTTTTATTCACCAGAGAGTCAAAGTGTGCAATTCTTATTTCCTACATAACATGGAAAATTTTCCTGTAAAACATTTTATATCCCATGTCCGTATGTTTTACATTTTCCAGAGGACTATATTTGAGACATCTAGATCTTGTAAAAAAAAAAAAAATCCTTTGGTTCGATTGAATTGATTCTACATTTTGCTGTCTATATTTTGTTGATTCTCTATTTTGTCATTTTGTAAAACAATGAAAATAGTGGGGTCCTTTCATCGATGAAAAGCATTTTCAATAACATCAACTATCTTGATCCTGTCAGTATTTAATAAGGATTTGGCACTTGATAGATGCTCAGTAAATAATGAATGAATGAGCCTCATGCCATTGTCATTTCCATTTCTCATAAGATGAAACTGAGGCAACACAGTCAAGCGAGTTATGTCAGATTTTACAGACAATGTCAAAGTCAGTATTAAATTGCAGATCTAATGCAAGTGTCCATTTCTTGGCACTAGGCAAATATGTTTCAAACTATGACTCATGAGTCTCAATGGTAATAGAACTGGCCAACATAATTGGTCAGGATTGCCATTTTACATTCCCAATACAAAGAAATGATAAATGTTTAAGGTGATGGATATCCTAATTACCCTGATTTGATCATTACACATTGTATACCTGTATTTAAACATCACTGTACCTTATAAATATGTACAGTCATTACATGTCAACTAAAATAAAAGGAAAAAAATAAAATAGAAATGGAAAAATGACGGCATAGTGTAGACAGCACAGCATAATCTAACATAGACTGGAAAACAAAGCAAAGCAAATTAAAATAAAAGAAGAACCAGTGCATCTAGCACACTCAGGGTTAAGTAGTGTTTTGTAAAAATCTTTGCAAATACTGAATCTAGAGGTAAAATACATTTTTTTTGCTATGGATTATGGCCAAAAATGTTGAAAGCCACTAATCTAGGCCATTTGTCTTCACTAATTGCTCTTTAACATTCCCAAGGAAAAAAATTATCCCTGCTAATCTGGCTTTCCTGCATCTCTGTCCCCTTTAACTCACTTAAAAAAAAAGATTTTTTAATCATAAAATTTTCTATATTTACAAAACATTAAGGAAACAATAATGGCACTTGCCTATGCAGTAAAAGCTTTAATTTTGTTCTTTCTTTTTTTTTCTTTTGAAGTCCCATCTCTGCACATAATTTTATTTATTTATTTATTTTTTCCCTTTTCCTTTTTTTTATTATACTTTAAGTTTTAGGGTACATGTGCACATTGTGCAGGTTAGTTACATATGTATACGTGTGCCATGCTGGTGCACTGCACCCACTAACTCGTCATCTAGCATTAGGTATATCTCCCAATGCTATCCCTACCCCCTCTCCCCACCCCACAACAGTCCCCAGAGTGTGATATTCCCCTTCCTGTGTCCATGTGATCTCATTGTTCAATTCCCAACTATGAGTGAGAATATGCGGTGTTTGGTTTTTTGTTCTTGCGATAGTTTACTGAGAATGATGTTTTCCAATTTCATCCATGTCCCTACAAAGGACATGAACTCATCATTTTTATGGCTGCATAGTATTCCATGGTGTATATGTGCCACATTTTCTTAATCCAGTCTATCATTGTTGGACATTTGGGTTGGTTCCAAGTCTTTGCTATTGTGAATAATGCCGCAATAAACATACGTGTGCATGTGTCTTTATAGCAGCATGATTTATAGTCCTTTGGGTATATACCCAGTAATGGGATGGCTGGGTCAAATGGTATTTCCAGTTCTAGATCCCTGAGGAATCGCCACACTGACTTCCACAATGGTTGAACTAGTTTACAGTCCCACCAACAGTGTAAAAGTGTTCCTATTTCTCCACATCCTCTCCAGCACCTGTTGTTTCCTGACTTTTTAATGATTGCCATTCTAACTGGTGTGAGATGGTATCTCATTGTGGTTTTGATTTGCATTTCTCTGATGGCCAGTGATGATGAGCATTTTTTCATGTGTTTTTTGGCTGTATAAATGTCTTCTTTTGAGAAGTGTCTGTTCATGTCCTTCACCCACTTTTTGATGGGGTTATTTTTTTCTTGTAAATTTGTTTGAGTTCATTGTAGATTCTGGATATTAGCCCTTTGTCAGATGAGTAGGTTGCGAAAATTTTCTCCCATTGTGTATTTTGCCTGTTCACTCTGATGGTAGTTTCTTTTGCTGTGCAGAAGCTCTTTTCTTCTCTGTTCTCCTCTCTCTTCCTCTTCACCCCTTCCTTTCTTCTCTGTTTTCCTTTCTCTTCCTCTTCACTCCCTCTCATCACTTCCCTCCTCTCTTCCACACATCTCTCAAGAAACAAAGTGTCACAGATAAAGCTGAGACTCCACTCATCCTGAGACCCCATTTCTCCAGAGACGTGAACATTATTTTAAAATTGATGTGCCATACCCCCATAGATAATTATGCAATTTTTCCATATTACCTTGTCACATATTTATTCTTCCATAATTCAATTATGCATTGTTTTGTAAATAGGTATCTTCAGTGACTTATTTTCACACCTATGGATTTGAGATGTATCCTTTCACACCCTGAGTAATTGTGCCCTTGTTTTCAAAAGCAGTATTACATTGAATAGTCTCTTGGGTACATGTGACTTAAGATTTTCTCTATATTAAATGCTGGAAGTGAAATTGGTCTGCTTTACTAAGGGATGGACAGCTTCAGCATTACTAGGTTTAAAAAAGTGATTGTATCAGCTTACATTTGTATCACAAAATATCGAAAGCTTCTGCATGTGCCTACACCCTGAATACATTTGAAATTATCAGACATTAATTTAAACATCATTTGGGTACAATTTTTAATTTTTAATTTAATTTGTGAGTTTTCTTGTTATAAGTGAGACTGAGCATACATCTTTGTTCAAAAGTTGTTTATTGCCTATTTCTGTTTCTTTCTTTATATATTACTTGTTGCGCTTTTTTGGGAGGGAGTTTTTCTTTCTTATTGATTTGCAAAATTATTTATACATTGTGATTACTAAACTTGTCTATGCATATAACAAGCCTCTTTTCCAGTCAGTGGCTTTTAAGTTTCATGATATGTTAGCTGCCTAGCAGTTTATGACTATTTATGGTTTCAGGTAATCAAAATATTAATCTATTACTGTATAAATTATAATTTTTTTCTTTAAAAATAAGTTCTTATCCTGATATAGCAATAAACAAAGCCTCTGTATCATCTTTCAAGAGTTTTACAATTTTGCTTTTCACATTCTCTTTAATACAGATGAAATATGTTTGTATGTCTGGAGTGACATGAGAATTTTGTCTAACTTTCTATTTAAATAGTCCATCATTTATGCACTATTTATGAATCCCCATCCCCTCTGACATGACTTTGAATGTTATTAGTAATTAACATAGCAAGTTCTCAAACATATTGAAGTTTTCAAAACTCCAGTTTGCTTATTTGCTCTACTTTTCTATACTTGTGCAAATAACAACTTGCTTTAATTATTTAGTTTTAACAAGTTGAAACCTGGTGAGCCATAGCCTCTTTACTCTTTCTCCTCCTTAAGGGTTCATCTATTTTTAGTCTCTTACTTTCGTATTTGGATTTTATAATCAGCTTCTCAGGTTTCATGAGACACATTTTTGAGATTTTGATTGAAACTGAAATGCATGCATAGATTAATTAGTGGATAATTGCCATGTTTATAATATTGAGATCTTCCTTCTAAGAAAATGACCTAACTCTTCATTTATTTAGGTCTTTTGTCTTTTTATTATAGTTTGGATGCTATTATAAATGGTGTGGGGTAGCTGTTTATTGCTTGTTCATAGAATTGCAAGAGATCTTTATATATTGTTCTTGTCTCCACCAAATCTGCAAAATTACTTTATTATAACAAATTACTGCAAGCAGAGTGGTTTGAGAGAACAGAAGCTTATTATCTCACAGTTTTCATAAATCAGCAGTCCAGGTACAGGTTAGCTGGGTACTTGCTCAGGGTCTGACCAGGCTGAAATCAAGGTATTGGTGAGGGCCGTGATCTCAACTGAGGCCTGCTGCCTCTGCCCAGCTCAGTGGTTGTTAGTGAGATTCATTTATGTGTGGTTAGAAGACTGATATCCCATTGTCTTCCTAGTTGTAGCCTTGGGGCCACTTTCACCTCCAGAGGTTTAGTTACTCCAGGCCAGCAGGACACTCCTTTAAGACCCAATCTGATAAGATTAAGTTCACAGGATGGTGTGACTTTCCATTAACTTAGTCAACTGATCAGGTGCATTAGTTACATCTGCAAAATACTGCCTCATGGCCATATAGTGTTACATAAGCAAAGGAAAGATGCCCCATCATACTCACAGGATGAACTCAGATTCAAGGGGAGGAAATAAAATAAGGTGAGAATCTTGGGGGCCAGCTTAAAATTCTGTCTATCGCACTTGCCTAAGTTTAGGAATATTTTTACTGGATTCATAAGCGAGATTGGTATATCATTTTCCATTGTATATTCACCTTATGTGTTTGGAATATAAACTTAACCCTAGTCATTACTGTGTTGGGGAGTATTACCTCTTGCTTTATTCTCTAGACGTATACTTAAATATAAGCATCTCTCTTCAACATTTTTAAAGTACTGCTCCAGCTGCAATCAATCACTTTCCTTTCTTCCCTACATTGATCTTCTAGCTTTCTGAATATCAGATCTAAATTGGTAGGAATGATAGAAATACTATTCCAAACTCTCAGCTTCATCAGTCACTGACTCTCCCTGTCTCCTCTAAGGAAACAGTATACATGTGTAATGTAGCATAGAGACCATGGAGTAAGTAGCTGGGAGAGTAGGTTTTAGTTTTAAATTTACCATTGCCCACCATTATATTGTCGTTAATTAAATCTCTTTCTAATTCCTGTTGGGAGGCAATTTTCAATGAATGTTTTCAGGTTTCTGCATGGTACGAGCTTTCTAAGGCAAAAAAGACTGCCAATGTTTGTTAAACAATGAATGACAAGCACGCCTTGGAGGTTAAAGGTAGTGCAGGATCCAGAGAGATTTAGAGACTTTATCGTGCCTAGAGCCATTTACTTAACATTCCAAGGCAGAGACTTTTTCCTCCCTTTCCCCAAAGAGGATTTGCTTCAGTTCCAGCTAACACCTCTGTAGGGAGAGGATTTGCCAAAGTGCCAGCCTTCTCATATAAGCTCTGATCTCATAATGTTAAGGTTCCTCTCATGTAGTGCACCCCCCACTACATATGCAGGTGAACATCTGACTTTTACCTTGTGGGGAATGAGGCCTGGGAACCAGATGCAGAGATATTCTGAGTAACAGTTGCCCTGTTCTTTGATTCAGAGTTCTTGTGTTTCCTGTTAGAATATGAATAAATACATATACAAAAATTCTCAAGCTTTTACAGGAGTAAGAGGGCTGTTAGAGTCCAGCCTGTAGCACAGTTTTCCTTTCCTAATGAGACAGATGAGGTTAGGTTTATGAATATAAAAGGAATTTTACAAAGTTAGGACAAGATATACACATCAAAGTTGGAGAGGTAGTGATTGTTCTTATATGCCTACTGGTTAGACAGTATTTAAGAAGGTAGGTGTCAATTATTCAAATGTGCTCATTTACATACTTTCTTTTCTTCCACAATAATGCTTATCCATGTAAACCACTGTATCCCTATATGATACAGAGACCAAGACAGAAGGAGTTTCTCACTTCCACTCAGTTTCTAGTCATGTTGTAAGGCAAAAACTAGATTGTAGGAAGGAAAGGAAGAAAGTCCCTGCAAAGCTTAACAACAACAACGACAACAACATACTAACTGAAAAGCTCATAGTTATCACTTACATAGGAAGAGAGTTTCAGAAGTGAAGGGGTAGGTAGAGAATCACTCACAATTTTGATATTGCTCTCCAGAAACTCTTCTCTGCTTTCCCTGCCCATCACCCCAAGATACCTCTGCAACTTTGGTACTTTGATGCTATTTTACTTATCTGTTCACTTGCCTGTGTTCACCAGTAGACTATAAAATCCATGAGTAAGGGCTAAGCCTTTCTTGATCACTCATGACCTAGCCTCATGACTGACCATCTGTAACTATTTTCAGAAGGGAAGGAAGACAGTAAAGAAGTAAAATAGATGAAAAGAAAGATGAGGAAAGGGAAGGATGCAAGCATTTATACTTTCAGTTACATGGACCAAGATGCTAGGTAAAAGGAAAACCATGGATATGGTTATTGAAAGCTTTTTTTATTAGTCCATTATTATATTGCTGTTAAGAAATACCTGAGCCTGAGTAATTTATAAAGAAAAGAGGTTTAATGGGCTCACAGTTCTACAGGCTGTACAGGAAGCATGATACTGGCATCTGCTTGGCTTCTGAGAGGCCTTAGGAAACTTACAATCATGGCAGAAGGCAAAGGGGGAGCATACACTTCACGTGGCTGGAGTAGGAACAGGAGAGAGAGTGAGCAGGGGAAGGTGCTACATACATTTGAACAACCAGATCTTGGCAGAACTCACTCACTCTCAGGAGAAGAACACCAAAGGGATGGTGCTAAATCATTCACAAGAAACACCTCTTGATCCAGTCACCTCCCAGACTCCACTCCCAACATTGAGGAATATAATTCGACATGAGATTTGGGCAGCTATATCACTTTCACACACATCTCTTGAATTTTTTAAAAAGGCTTCATACATTATTCTTTTTTTTTTCTCAGTTACGTGGCCGGGAGACCTCCTTCTTCTGAAATCACCAGTTGCCAAGGTTCTGCATGTGGAACCTACCTCATTAAATGCTGTCAGTGACATGCACTGATTTTCTTCCATCCTTTCAACAAATCTATGTCACTTTTTTATGCTGAGTAGAGAGTTATTACTGATATTTCTCATGTTCTCTTCAAAGTCTTGTTTGACACTGAATATATGAAAAAAATCGTGATTTGAAGGTTTGACGATGTAGCAGAAAAAGAACTACTGACAAGAATTTTGGAGTTTGAGCAATGAGTACAATATTTTAAGTGTTTTGGATTCTATGTTCCCATCCACCATTGCTTAACTCCTAGCACTGAGTCCAATTTTTTTTTTTGTCATTTCCTAACTAATAGTTACAGCTGAGCCAAATCAACAGTATATTACTTAGAGAAGTAAATTTACATTTTTCTTTTTCTATTTTTTCTCTTCTGAACATCTTATCCTAAATATATTGTTTTAGCCTGACATAAAGCTTATTTTGCTACCCAAGTTATTATACAGAATTGAGCTTCATGGTTTGGTTTGCTAAACCCATAGTTGAAAACTAAACATTTCTGGAAAAAAATAGATAGGAATATCTTACATTTATTGAACATGGCCAAGAAATTTATTTTTAATAACTGAACCACAGATGGGATGCCATCTGTCAGCATATGGCATTGGCTCTTAAAGCAATGTTTACATCTGGGGGATATGACGCTTTCTTTGAGAGAACAAGAGGCATTATTGGACTAAACATGAAGAGGAGTGATTTCAGACTCATGAATATTGTAAGTTTGCTAAGGATAGAATCAGCATGTTTATATGCATACAGTTTTCATACATTTGGGTGGATAAAAAGAGAGAAAATCTGTTCATTGAAATTCTGTTATGATAATGAAAATAATTATAATTTTGAAGTTGTTGGGGTTTTGTTCTCCTGTGATAGACAAAACTGTTGTAAGAGATGACCGGATCACCACATATGAGTGCTTTTATATACTCCATTTCACTCTATAAAGTTCCCTATAAAGATACTAATTTATTATTTTAGTTTCTTGAAATCTCAACCATCAGCTTTATTTTATTCAGAAATTTACGCAGAAGACGAATTTTTGTTTCTTAATTTTCAAAAACTTCAAAAACTTATCTGGCGTAGTTTTCTTGTTTTACTATGTATAAGTGTTCTTACTTTTAATCAACTTTACATTTTTAAACATAAAATCAGAAAAATATTTTCTTATTTTTTATTATAAAAGCCCTAACCTGATATAATTTTTAATTACCATACACTTGCAAGGAAATGGTGTTTTGTTTATATGCAACTAACTCTCTGGTTGCAAGAAACCTGAATAAATTCTGATTAATACTACCTTTTCCATTGTTAGTTCAAAACAAATTCAAAACAGAGCTACTCTTTTCTTTCACCTAGTATGACAAAGACTCAATACCTTTATTTACAAAACTATACAAATTGCAAAATTCTAGTGAATGTAGATTGTGAACAAATATTTAATAATAATTCAAATAGCAATAATCACAACTACTGTTTTAAAATATTCTCTATGTAGCAATACTTAGGGGATTTATAGGCATTCTCTTGAATCTTGAAAGTAACTCTACAAAATTATAATTTTTCCCTAGTTACAGTTGAGGAAAAAAATGTGTTTAATGAAATTAAGTAATAGGACTAAGACCAGGGAACTGTAGTAAGCCGTATCAGCTTAAAGACCCTCTTCTACTATATATATAATGCTACTTCCCTGTATGGCAAAATGCTGCTGGTAGACAAACATAAAACATTTATTGATTCTTGAAAGGAGAAAAAGATTAACTGCACCACTAATTACAACATAAATTAAAATTACAATGAAGTACCAATTTCATTATATAAACCTGAACTTTTGTAAGTTTAATTACTAGTCTTCTCAAAAATTAGAGAAATGGTTAAAATCATATACTTATAATCTGGTTGTGCATATATAATGGGTTTTGGAAAGACTGAGTAAGATTTCTAAAGTGTTCATAGCTTTTGATCTATTACTCCACATCTATAGTTTTTATTTTAATAAAATAGTTAAAATATTGAGACTTAAATTTACAGAAACATTCTCTGTAGCAGAATACATCTAGGAAGACAAAGGTGATAAGATAAGTCATCTTCAGTATAAAGATGGTAAAATCTCATTATGTAATACATACTTAACAATTTTCCTGATGTAAGCCTTATATATTAAAGAGAAAATTCTAAAAATACAGCAACAAGGATGAGACATGCTATTAGGGTCTCTTGTATCTATCTGTATTCTTTCTTAGAAAAGTTTCTTATTGAATTTCTGAAATGCAGTTTCCCTGTTTGTAAGATGAAGACAGTAATAGAAATACTTTCATGGGACTGAGGCAAATAAAAATTATTTAACATATTTAAGGTATTTAGATCACTATTTAGAACATAAATGCTCAGTACATGCTAGGTATTGTGGGATTTTTAATTATATATAGTTAAGTAAAGAATAGAAAATGTGATCAATATTGTGATCAAAGGTATTACAGAAATACATATGAGCAAGTAGGCAAAAACAAAAGTCTGATTAATTTGGTAATTATGGTGAATATTTGTTTTTCCCTTGGATTTCAATGACAACTCTAATTATATGTATTAATATTTTTTAATTCAAAAACTTCTATTCCTAACCATTACTCTTAAAAGAAAATACTTGGGGAAAAGGATTGTGACTATTCAAAAAAGAAAAATTGAAAACCACTGGACTATTTTTGAGATATTATTTTTAGTAAAAGGATGAAATTTCCAAAGTGAAAAGAGAAAAAAAAACTGAAAAAAAAAATTTCTTTTTTGTTAACTGTATGCTCAGCACATAGCGGTAGGTACCATACATTCAATTCTACCTTCAAAATGAAAGTGAAATATATGTACCGATTATCCTACATCATGACTTTTGAATTCAGAAAACTAACTTTGTCTCAAAAAGTTATATTAAATGCTATCTAGGGTATGTATGTGAATATGTTCATGCATAGGCACTTACGCTATCAATGAGTTGAGAATTGACTACACTTATATTGCT
This sequence comes from Pan troglodytes, assembly GCF_028858775.2. NCBI lineage: Eukaryota > Metazoa > Chordata > Mammalia > Primates > Hominidae > Pan > Pan troglodytes. Next base: position 20,593,441 of record NC_072401.2, read on the forward strand.
AAAGAGTTGTAAATTGGCAACATATTTTTTTCTTGCTCACAAATTCACTTAAACCACATGATAGGATAATGCAGACACATTTTTAATACCAAATTTCATTAGGACCTTTGAGTAATTTTTCTGTATCAAGGGTTACCAAGTGGCTCCGCTCTAGGTATCGGCTATATCAGAATCATATAGGGGCACTTGCTACAAATAGACTCCTTGGTCCCTATTGCATCAGTCAGAAAATATATCCCAGGAATGTATATTTCTAACATAGAAGGAAATTGAGAACACTAACGAGTAGGGCAAATTACTATAACTGCTACATGCCCAGGTTCTTCCGTCAAATCCAAATTTAATTAGCATGAAATAAGATATTCATAATCTGTTAGATAAAATTTCTAATTTTATAAGGCTATTTCTCTCTTTTTATCAGATGTTCTGTTGCAGAGAACAGATTCCATTCTAACTAGTTTGAACAGAAAAAAAAGACTTATTACTTGATATTGAATAACTTTCAAAATTACTGAGAAGGAGCATGAGACAGAAAAGAGGTTGAGCATCTAGAAACAACTCTGAAGGTAACAGTATAAATCTAGAACAGCATGGGAGTTTCTGCCCCTCCCAACATTAGGGGTGTGAGATGGAAGCTGCAGTGTCAGAGCACTAACATGACAGCTTCCAGCTCCCGAGCCAATTATAACTATCCATGTCCGCAAGCCATGTAAGCAAGATAGATACTTCATGATCCGCTTCCCGCCCTCTCTGTGTTGACACAGTTACATTTTCAAATATGATGAGTGTTCTGGATTAGTGGAAATTTAATGATATTCAAAAACTTGGTGAAAATTAGTCTGAGGAAAATTTAGCTTTCTAGTCTCTTCAGCCCAAGAAGCTACACTAGAAGGAAATTGAGAACAGTAATGAATGGAGCAAATTATTATACCTGCTACAATATCCAGGTTATTTAGTTGAATACAAATTTAATTAGATTGAGGTAAGATTGTTCCTAAAAATGTTACATTTCATACCATGTATTATTTTCTGTTTTTGCTGACTGATGCCATTTTTTCCTATTGAAGTAGTTTCTCATTCCTCTGAGTTATCAATCACTTAATTTGGACCTCCCTATCAGCATGTATCACCTTCTACCATGTACTCCAGATAACAATTATCTTCCCTACTATTGCACAAAAAAAAATCCATAAATTCCTTTCAGTCAGAATTGATTGTGAATTCTCAAATTTAGTGTAGTCCTTTGCAAAAGAAGATGCTTGTTCCCAAGAATCAGCTTCTCCGAAAGGCAAGTTTAATGATCTTGATATTTATACTGCTATAATTTTGAATAAATAAGGGAAATGTTTAGACTTTCTTCCCAATTGTTGTCAGGCATTATAGAACTAGGTTTTTTATATAACTTGGATATATTTGGATTAGATCTACCATATATATATATATATAATATATATATATATGGCTATATATATATATAGCCATATATATATATATATAGTCAGTCCCCTGCCAAACTTTACTATCCTATTATAACATTGGATGCAAAGTTAGCAACAGTCAATTTTGCAGTGGAGATCAAGTGCTGCACTTCCCAAAATACGTGTCTCTTTCTTCCAGCGACAGCAGATCTTCATATTTCTCTCTACTCAGTTTGTATTCCATTGGCCACTATTATAACTATTCATTTGCATGCACCTACCTGCCACCACTAAACTCTCAAGTCTTCATACCTAGGAAAACTTGCTGTTGGATAAATCTAACATTTTACCCGCTGTACACTTGCATTCTCCTGGCTGAAAGTGCCTGAAAGGAAACAACCAACAGTGCTCTTTCATATATTTCTGATTGTGAACCCAAGAGGGCTTTTAATGGATTCCCAACAATACTGATCTATTTGCTGAAATCATTCATTCTCCCACTCTCTCATTAACAATTCCATATTGTTTTCTCTCTCCTACAACTCACCAGTTTATATTGCCCCTTCCTCATTATCGCTTAATGACTGTTTCCTACGACAATGTCAGAACAGACACCACAAAAAACCACCAGGCTCCCAACCACACATGCACCTATTTATCTAAGCCTGAGCCTATATATTCTTCTTTGTCATTCTTGCATATTAACCAAGACCAACTCCTTGGTGGTATCTCATTGCCTGTTAATTATTCCCCTCTCTGCAGAATCATCAAATTTTCTCTCTATTGGATTTTTATAAGCAGAAGACTTATCATTTTGGCCATCTTATTTAAAAAACCTTCTCATGATACCCCTTTTCTCTTTGACAATTTCCTGCTCCTCTTTATGAAAATCTTCTTAAAACTGTGGTTTATGTGAATGATTAGAATTCCTCTCTCCCATTGCTCCTTGAAATCCCTGCAAATGCAATTTTACTCCCACATTTCTACTACAATTGCTTATTCATCATTACCAATGACCTACACTTTGCTAAATCCAATGGTCAATCTTACTGAACCTATCAGAAGTATTCAGCTGAGGTGGTTATTCCCACATTCTGAATCACCTTCTTCATTTAGAATCTGAGACATCATGACTTCTTGTTTCTCCTTCCACATCACAAGCCACTTCACAATCTGCTTTGTCTGCTCCTTCTCATGAACCCAATTTCTCACTGTTAGGATTTCTAGGCCTCAGTTCTCATTCTCCCTCTTTTCTAACTATATCCACTGTCTACAGGATCTTATCCTGTCTCCTGGCTTAATTAGCACATATCTGCCAGCAACTCACAAGTGCTTAACTCCACCAAGTCCTCTGCCACGTAGTCCAGACTAATATATTCAACAATCTCACTTGACCTCTCCACTTGAATTGTTAATACCATTTCAGAAGTATCATGTTTAAAATTAGGATCCAGCTCTTCTCTCCAAAGCCTGCCTTTTCTACAATATTCTCCATCTCAGTAAGTAGCAAACCTATTTTTTCAAGTCGGTTATGGAAAAAAACCTTGGAATCATCCTTTACCCTTCTTTTGACACACACGTCTTGTATCTGTCAGCAAGTCCTGTGAGCTCTGCTTTCAAAATATATCCCGTATCACATTACTTTTCCACACCTCTACCAATAACACTCCAGGCAAAGGTGTTATTTGTCAAGATGATCTCTTGCCTGGATTATGTGAGTAGTCTCTAAATTGATCCATCTATTCCCTTATCCGTCTACACTCAATGATTTGCACAATTGCAACAATAATTATTTTAAAAGATAAGTCAAAACATGCCATCCCTTGTCCCAAAACATTCCTCTGTCTCCTATTTCACTCATAGTAAAAGCTCAGAGTAAAGTACTTGTCTCTTCTCTACCACTCAAAGAGGGATGAGCACATACCAGGCTGAATTCAAAGTTGAGCTATCGGCATACTAGTGTGCTTTAAATTATGTTATATAAGAAACAGCTCATCCATGTATTAATTCATTCAATAAATAATTATTTAATTAGTTCTTACTGTGGAGAAGCATATTAGGTACTGAGGATGTATTATTAAGCAAAAGTAGCAGGAACTTCACCTTTCGAAGCTATCAAAACATATACAAATAACTATGCAGATATATCATTACAAATTAAGAAAAGGCTAAGCAGGAAAAAATCCAAGAGTCTTTGAAGACACATAGTAGGGGAACCTGACCTAGTCTGTGGAATCCAAAAAATTTTCACTGAGAAAGCAGTATTGTAACTGAGAATTAAAGAGAGATGACTAAGAGCTAACTAGATGAATTAGGTGGTGGAGTAAAGAAAGGGAAACGAACAAATTATGCAAATGTAGACAGACTCACTGGAGGAAGGATGTGTCTCTTGAGCATATATGAAAAATTGGATTACAGTTTCAAAGTAATTCCAGGCTTTGTAAGCCATATTAAGAACGTCTTGGCCAGGCGCAGTGGCTCTTGCCTGTAACCCCATGGTTTTGGGAGGCTGAGGCGGGTGGATCGCGAGGTCAGGAGTTCGAGACCAGCCTGACCAGCATGTTGAAACCCCATCTCTACTAAAAATACAAAAAAATTAGCCAGGCATGGTGGCAGGAGCCTGTAATCCCAGCTACTCAGGAGGCTGAGGCAGGAGAATTGCTTAAACCTGGGAGGCGGAGGTTGCAGTGAGCTGACACCACGCCACTGCACTCCAGCCTGAACAACAGAGCAAAACTCCATCTCAAAACAAACAAACAAACAAAAAAAGAACATCTTAAGAGCAGCAGGAAGCCTTTGAAGGATATATGGTAGGCCCTTTTATCTGTGATTTCACTTTCCACAGTTTCAGTTACCTGCAGTCAAACACATCTGAAAACAAGTGAGTACAATACAGTAAGATATTAAGAGAGAGACTACATTTGCATAACTTTTATTATAGTATATTATTATAATTGTTCTATTTATTTACTAGTTGTTGTTAAACTCACACTTGCCTAATTTATAGATTAAACTTCACCATAGTTATGTATGTATAGGAAAAATCATAGTATATTCGAGGTTTAGTACCATCTCTGATTTCTAGCATCTGCTGGGGGTCTTGTATCCTTTGTGGCTAAGGGAAGACCACTGTAGTCTGATAAAGGAATAATGTTCCAGTTCTAGAGGTGAAGCTAGAGGCAGATTTTTTAATCCTTCTAATGAACTTCTATGTATACATGACCAATTCACTACAAATGTTGCATTGCTTCAGATACACTTGCATGCAAGTAACAGAAATCCTGAAATTCTGTCATACATAATAGGAAATTCAGAGGTGGAGTGGGCTGAAAGATTAATTGAGTGATTCAAAATTTTATTAGGAAAAACCCCTCACTTTATCATTCTGATCTGCTACCCTCAGTGTTAGCTTAATCATGAAGCTGGCAAAAAGATGGCCGCTGGCCTCGCATTCAGTCAAGACCCCATACACTTGTTCTTCTAGCCTTCTCTTGGGAACGATTACATAATTCTCAGAAGCTTCTTAGCAGACTTCTCCTTATCTACAGAAAGCCACAGCTCAGTCACATGAACATTCCTCACCCAATCAAAAAGAAGTGAAATTATCGTTAACTGGCTGAGACTAATCAAAGGGTAGAATAGATGCTGGGAGTCTGTCACAATGACCGCTACCTGTAAGCAGAGTACAAGTAAGGCTGAAGACCACCTTCCATCCACAGAGACAAGGTGGAAAGCAAGTGGAGGGACTCAGTAAAGGGATGTATTAAGGGTTGCAGTTTCTCATCATCCCAGGCAACTTTCACATACACCAATAGCAGAAAGGGATGCGTTGATTCATCCCTACCATCTAGAGATCACAAGATCTGCCTTGCCTCACTTAATTCCATGTGAATTACATGTGAGTGTAATGAGATACCTTGAGTGCTCATCCTGTTGCTTCAGATTCTTTGCAGAAAAAGCATTCAGACTTTTTCTTTGTGGGATGATACAGAACTGACTAATTTAGGGAGTGGAGCATGGCCAAGCCTTTAGGTACTTGGTTGACCAGGCAGGCATAAGTCATGCAAAAGTCCTTTAAAATACACAGATAAAAATAAAATATACATTTACATTTTGAACATAATATAAGTGCCAACTGTTATGGACTGAATTGTATCCCCTCAAAATTTATATGTAAAAGTGCCAACCTCCAATGTGACTGTATTTGGAGATAGGGCCTTTATAGAAGTTATTAAGGTTAAATGAAGTCATACAATGGGACCCTAATTCAATAGGATTAGTGCCCTTATAAGAAGAAGAAAGGCCAGGGCCACCAGAGCTCTCGCTGCATGAGTACAAAGGAAATGCCATGTGAGGACAAAGTAATAAAGTGAAAATTCACAAACCAGAAAGTGAGTCTTTACCAGAAATCAAATTTGCTGGCACCTTGATGGTGGACTTCTAGCTTCTAGAACTGTGTTTAAGCCACGTAATCCATGAAATTGTATTATAGCAGCCCAAAGTTTTCGAATACATCAACTTTCAAACAATTGAAGCATAAAGTCCACTAGCTAGATTTAAATCTGCTGCCTACAGATCTGAGCTACTTTGGGAGATAAACTAATGACTAAAGAAAGTGTCATTACAAAGAGGCATTTGGTTGAAGAATTCCAGAGAAAGATTGCCTTATGATTCACATGTGAAAATAATGCATTTTATTCACAAGGGAAAAAAACTGTTTTATGCTACTTTTGAAGATGACTTTGATTGTTCTTTTGTAAACGGATTGCTTTGTGGAAGGAAGGGAAAGAAAAAAATGAGATAAGACAAATTAGATTATTGGGGAAACACAAGCAATAAGCAATGGTGGAAAGTTTCACTTCTGATTAAGATGTAGTAGAATGTGGAAGACCATAGGACCTGTGTTAACAACGAGGAAAAAAACTAACAAAATAGCATACTTTCCTGTAAATCTATTGTAGAGCAGTTGATTCAAAGAATCTGTAATAAGTTAAGACCAAAAACAGGTGAAACATCTATAGGCAAAGAGGCTAGGCATGGTGGCTCACGTCTGTAATCCCAGCACTTTGGGAAGCTGAGGCAGGCAGATCACTTGAGGTCAGGAGTTCGAGACCAGCCTGGCCAATATGGTGAAATCCCATCTCTAATAAAAATACAAAAAATCTGCTGGATGTAATGGTGGGCACCTGTAATCCCAGCTACTCAGGAGGCCAAGGCAGAACAATCACTTGAACCCAGGAGGCTGAGGTTGCAGTGAGCTGTGATGGGCAACAGGGCAAGACTCCATTAAAAAATTCTCTATAGGTGGACAAAGAAGTGCGGATCTTCAAGAACTAGGGACAAGTGTCTCTTGTGAGTGTGGCTGTGCCCATGAGAGGCCCACCTTAGACAGGGAGACTTTACAATGACAAAGAAAAAACAAATGAGCTTTTCATGTCAGTATGGCTAGAAAAATAGATTAAAATATGTGAGAGACCCAAATACAAAAGTAAATATTTCATCTTGGCAATTCCTTCAGCTAGAAATTTTGATGAAGAATACCAGAGAAAGCAGCAGTATTAGCAATGGATATGGGCTGGAAAACAGTGTTTGCATAGTCTCACTCAGTTTGTTCAGATTCAAGGGCTCTGCTGAAGGAGAATATACAAGTGAGCCAAAAACAACTAAAGCTAGAACCCAAACCACTCCTAGCTCAAATCCTGAAAAGATCGAGGGATTAGACCCTGTGTGGCTACTGCTCTGAAAGCTGAGGGTAGGGCTAAAGGGTAAAGTGCAATCTCCACAATCCCATTGGAAATCAATGGTGAACACAATATAATTAAAACTTCAAGCTAGTTCTTGGTAAAATCTAATAGGGCAACTCTTCACCTTAGGTACCTGATGAAAGAAAGGGCTTTCAAACTGCAGGAGATAGAGATAGAGAGATAAAAACTTAATATCCATTTTTCCTTTAGATATGCTGTATGCCATGTGGTCATGTGAAGGGATTATGAAGAAGTAGGAAAATATGGCCTATAACTAACAGCAAAATTAATCAATAGAAGCAAAATCACAGATACTTCAGATCATGTAATTAGTCATCAAAGATTTTAAGAAAACTATTATAGAAATGTTAAATGTTTACTGTAACATGGAAAGAATGGCTGCGGATATGAAATATTTAGAAGAGATATCAAATAGATAATAGAAAATCAAATTGATATTTCTAACTGAAAAGAACAACATAGGAAACAAAAATGAATTAGTTTGTTTTAGAAACAAATGAACAAGGCAGAAGGAATAATTGGTAAACATAAAAAGAGATTAATAGTAATTATCCAAATAAAAGTACATGAAGAATATAAGATTGGGGGAAAATGAACAAAGGATAAGATTTCTTTTTTAAAAAATATTACATTAGCAAACATACATGTATGTAATTTGAGTTCTAGAAAGTGAGAACATAAAGAATGAGCAAGAAAACTATTTGAAGAAATAATGATGAAAAACTTGCAAAATTTGACCCAAAACCTTAACTTACAGACCCAAAGCCTAAGGAAACACAAAGGAAAATCAGAACAAAGAAGTTCATACCTAGGTACATCATAGCCAAACTTTGGAAAACAAATATAAAAAGTCTAAAAGCAGCTACCAGATAAATAAGACACAGTGCATACAGAGGGAGGGGAACCAGACGGCAAGGGAACAACATCTTTTAAAGTGTTGAAAGATCATCTGAGAATTCTATACCTAGTGAAAATATACTTCAAAATGAGAATGGAAGAAAGAAACATTCAGATAAAAATAAGCAGATATGATTCACTTCCAGTAAACCAACACTGCAACAAATGCTAAAGGAAGGCTTTTAGGCTGAAGTAAATTGCAAATGAAAACTAATGTCTAGAATAAGGAAAAACAATAGTGGTTAATATGTGGGAAAATATAAATACTTTTTAAAATAAGATTTTAGATAGACTGTTGGCTTTTAAAATTAAAAAATATATTGTGTAGTTTATAACACAGAGAAGTAAGATACATGAAAGTAACAAGACAAAGAATGGAGAAATAAATAGAATTATACTGTCACAAGTTCTCACTTTATTTGTGAATTGCCATTATGTTAACTGACAATAAATAGTGATAAGTTAATAATGCACATTATGATTGCTAGAACTAATTAAAGTAAAATAGCTAAACACATAAATTTTATATAAATAAAATATATATATATATGAATATATACAAATAACATAACTAAAAAGTTAAAAGCCGAAATAAACTGAAAACTAAAAATAATTCAGACAAGGTTGTAATAGTGACACAATGCATTTGTCAAACACATAAAACTTTGTAGTACAAAGAGTATATGCAAATTTAGAAAAGTATCATTGAAGAAGCTAGACAGTCCCTGGAAGACTATAGAATGTAATAACAAAAAAAACCAAACTATATTACAAATGTATGAAACGATCATACATTGTTACTTAGGTGCTGACCTAAGTAACTTTAGAAATGAATGCAATCTGCATAATAACAATTTTTATAACCCATACATAATCATCATATTCTAGTTGATAAAGTTATCACCCTCTAGGATATAAATAGCAAGATGATAAAATTAAACCTAACTGTGCCAAAATTTATCTCTATGGTAAATGGATAAAATACATTCATTAAAAGGCAGAGCTAACAATCTTATAAGTTACTATTAAAAAGAATAAAAACAAGCAATTGCATAATGTCTAAAAAGATGCACTTTACATATGAAGACTTAAACAGTCTAAAAGTAAAAGGATAGAAACAGATATATCATGCACATCCTCATCATAATGAAATGGGAGAGTTCCCTGCTTCCCCTCTCAGAATATACGACAGGAGTGTGGCTCGCCTGTGTTTGCCCCCACAGCTTAAACTTCTACAGGAAGGGGAGCACACAGACAGGCATGTGCAGGGACCAGGGTGAGTGCTTTTGGGCTCCAGCCCCACGGCAGTGTATAGAGGTGGGTGTCTGCGACTCCCAAAGCCCAAGTGGGTGTGTGTTACAGTGTGCTCCTTTAGCTTTGCTGTCTGCAGATGGCTTGTGTGTTAATCAGCTCAAGGTACCTTCTGCCTTATTGCAAGGGAAGGGGTCCAGTGTGACAGTCCTCTGTATCCCAAGCTCTTGCTAATGTCCTGAAAGAATCAGGGCTTGAAGGATGAGTGCAAGGTTTTACTGAGTGGCAGAGGTGGCTCTCAGTGAGATGGATGGGGAGCGGGAAGTGAGGATGGAGTGGGAAGGTGGTCTTCCCCTGGAGTAGAGCTGCATCATTCCCCTGTAGCTGGTCTGCTGGTCCACCGGTCTGCTGGTCTGCTTGCCTCTTCCTCTCCTCACTTGTGGGTCTCATCTGGAACTTGGAGTCTGCAGTTTACATTAGGGCAGGATAGGGGGCGCGCAGGCCAAAAGGCAACTTTTTGGTAGCAAAAACAGAAATGCCTGTCCTCATTTAGGGCCGGCTGCAGGTCTTCAGGCTTGAGGGTGGAGTCTTTGCTGGGGAACTGCCCTCTTCTACTCAATATTTCCCTCTCACGTCCATATCAATAAGATAGTATATATGGTTATATTAATCTTAGACAAAGTATATTAAATACAAGTAATATTAACAAAGATAAAGAAGTATATTTCACAATAATAAAACTATTAATCATCAAAACAATGTAACATTTTTAGTGAATATCCACCTAATTACAAAGCTTCGGAGTACTTGATACAAAAATTGACCATAACTAAACAGAGAAATAGACAAATCCACAACTACTTGTGGATTGTAAGTGATTATAATCATTTATGGACTATCTTGACAGTCATTTCTCAGTAACTGAGGATATAATTAGACAAAAGAAAATCAGTTAGAATTCAGAAGATTTTAATTTGATATAAATTATGTTTAAAAAACACTGTACCCAAATTTGGGTGACACATTCTCACAAGTGCGCATGGAACATTCATTAGATTAATTAAATGCTACTTTCATAAAGCAAATCTTATTAGTTTTGAAAACCATATGATGATGAGTAGAAAAATGATTTGACAGAACTTAACATCATTACAGATTTAATCTCTCTCAAATAAGACTAGAAGGGAATTTACTTAATCTCATAAAGAGCATCTATGAAATGCCTATAGCAATTGTTGTAGTAAATGGAAAAATACTAATTATTTCATTTTAAAGATCAGGAATAGACAAAATATACATATTCATCCCATGTAATTTGCACAGTACTGGAGTCCATGCCTGATGATATAAAGAAATTAAACAACAAAAAAATGGAAGGTAAGAAGGAAGACTGTTTTAGTTCACATATGATATAAACATGTATATAGAAAATGTAATGGATTTTAAAAAATGTATTAGGACACATATAAGAATTCATAATGTTTGCAGTATACAAGGATGATATAAAATTTAATTGTTTTTACACATCAACAAAGAAATAAAAAATAAAATATAAAATACTGTTTACAATGTCATAAAAACAAAATTGCTATTCCAAAATTTTTAAATTACCTACAAAAGCTGATGATTTATATATAACTAGCAGCTACAACTTAGTTATAACTAGTAATATCTAACTATGTAAAATGTGAAAGGACTTCCTTCAGGCTGACACAGTTTTGATCAGATGGAAATATAGATTTTTACAAAGGACCAGAGAGACCCAGATATAGTGATTATGTGGTTATATTTAAATGAGATTATTTTAAAAATTTAAAGATGTTTTAAAGTTACGTGGCTTTTTAATGTAAAGTGAATATCAATGCATTGTGAGGTTTATATCATATGACGATATAAAATGTGTGGCAAGAGTAGTGTGAAGACCAGGAGAAAATAAATGGAAGAACACTATTGTAAGATTCTTATACTATATGTGAAGTGGTATAGTATCACTTGAATGAAAACTCCAAAACATAGTTCACTGTTTATAAACTGTAAGCTAAAGGTATAAGCTATAAACCCTAGAACAAATACTAAAATAAACCAATGAATATTTAAAGCTAATAAAGCACAAATAAAATTGAATCATACAAAATAAACTATATAAAATAAGAAAAGAAGCATAACATGCATAACAAAAGAAAACATATGGAAAATGAGGAATAAGTTTACAATCAAATTTAATCATCACATTAAATATAACGGACTGAACACCCCATTTAAAAGGCAGAGTATTTCAGGTTAAATATAAAAGCAACACTCAATTGTGTATTTTTTTTATTTTTATATAGTATATATTTATCCCCAAGAATCCCATTTTAAATATAAAGATACAAATAGGTAAACAGTAAAGGATGTCTACAAATTAGATAGACAAAATGGAAAATTCCTAGAAAGACACAAACTAACAAAATTGACTAAGGAAGAAATAAATAATTTGTATAGACTTACAGCAAGCAAATATTTTGAATTATTAATTTTTAAACCTTCAACAAAGAAAAAAACCTAGACTCAGATGGTTATACTGGGGAATTCTACCCAATATTTAAAGAAGAATTAACATCAATTCATCACAAACTCTTTCCAAAAAATAGAAGGAATCATTTTTCAATGTATTATATGAGGCCAGTATTACCCTGGCACCATGACCATCCAATGATATCACAAAAAAATACAAACCAATATTATTTATGAATATACACATAGAAAAACTAAATACTAGCAAATCAAGTCTGGCAACATATTAAAAAATATTATGTGCCATGACCAGGTGGGATTTATCCCTGGAATGCAAGGTTGCATCAAATAATTTATATAACATACCTCATTCATAGAATAAAGAATAAAAATTATATAATCATCTCAATAAACACAGAAAAATGTTGATAATATTTGTCTTTTATGATAAAAATACTCAACAAACCATTAATAGAAGGTACTCCCACACTTACTAAAAAGTTGGTGTACAAAAACTCCGGAGCTAACAACATAATTAATCAGAAAGAACTTAAAATTTTCACCTTAACATCAGGAATGAGAAAGATATGTCCACCACTCTCAGCACTTCTATTTAACGTTATACTGATGATTCTATCCAGGACAAATAAGAGGAAAGGCAGAGCTGGAGGGGAGAAGGAAAAGGGAGAGAAATAAAAAGAGAGGAGGAAGAAGAAGAAAGAAAGGAGAAGAAGAAGAAAGAAGAAGAAGGAGAAGAAGGAGGAAGAAGAAGGAGGAGGAGGAGAGGAAGAAGAAGGAGAAGGAGGAGGAGAAGAAGAAAGAAGAAGAAGGAGAAGAAGGAGGAAGAAGAAGGAGGAGGAGAGGAACAAGAAGGAGAAGGAGGAGGAGAGGAAGAAGAAGAAGGAGGAGGAGGATAGGAAGAAGGAGAAGGAGGAGGAGAAGAAGAAAGAAGAAGGAGAAGAAGGAGGAAGAAGGAGGAAGAAGAAGGAGGAGGAGAGGAAGAAGAAGGAGAAGGAGGAGGAGAGGAAGAAGAAGGAGGAGGAGAAGATGAAGGAGAAGGAGGAGAAGAAGAAGGAAGAAGGAGGAGGAGGAGAAGATGAAGGAGAAGGAGGAGAAGAAGAAGGAAGAAGGAGAAGGAGAAGAAGAAAGAGGAGGAGGAGAAGGAGAAGGAGGAGGAGGAAAAGAAAAGCATCAATATTAGAAAGAAAGGAAGAAGTATATCTCTCCTTGTAGATGACAATTACTTTTATAGAGAAAATCCTACGGAATCCACAAAGATGTCACTAGAATTTAAAAAAAATCAGCACATCCAGTTTGCAGAATACAAGATTACTACACATAACTCAATTGTGTTTTTATACCTTAGTAATGAACAATAAAATTTTTTAAAAAGTTCTATTTGCAATCATGCCAATCATAATAAAATACTTAGGAATACATTTAGCTACATAAGTTCAAGACTTGTACCTTGAGTACTAGAAAACATTAGTGTTAGAAGTTAAAGAAGGCCCAAATAAATGAAAAGACAGTCCCAGAAGACTATTCTTAAAATGACAATATTCCCAAAATTGATCCACAGATTTAGTGCAATCCTTATAAAAATTCTTTCTGATATCCTTGCAGAAAATGCAAACAGATTGTAAAATTCATATGGAAATGCAAGGGATTCAGAGTAGCCAACATAATCTTGAAAAAGAAAAACTTGAAGGATGCGTACTTCTTGAAGGACACATACTTCTTGATGTCAAGGCTCTGGCAATCAAGAAAGTGTAGTGCTGGATAGATATATGAATACATGGAAATGAATTGAAAGCCCAGAAATAAATTCTTCTATTTATGGACAGTTGATTTTCTACAGAGTTAAAGTTTTATTCAAATATTTTGAATACAATAATTCAATGGGGGAAAGAGCAGTCTTTTCAACAAATGGTTCAGGAGAAGGCCAGAGAAAAACAAAACCACTGCAAACCCATAGCCAGAAAGGAAAGGAGCCAGAGGAATAAATGATTTAACTTTACTCTCCTCCCATCCTCTTATACCACTAGTACCTTGTGATCTTCAACAACCTGCCTGAGTTCGAGGAACACAGTTGATGCATCTCATGAAGAGTTGTCACCTTTGAACATAGAGTATAAGAAGTCAATACAGGGTAGGGCTAGAGAAACAAATTAAGCAAATTGAGAAATTAAATTAGGTTACATTAGTCCCATTCTGATAATCCAGGATAATCTTCCCACTTCAAAGTCCATAGCTTTAGTCACATTTGCAAAGTCCCTTTTGCCATGTAAGGTAACATATTAACCTTATATGTTAAGGTTAATGTTAAGGTTATATGTTAAGGGCATTTTTGTAGGACCATCATTTTCTCCACAAAATGATTGCATGTTAAATGATTGGAATGATTGTCTGTTGAATTATTCTTTTGATATAATGCAATTTAAATAATAATTGTGCTACACACACACACACACACACAAACCTGTACACAAATGTTGATGGCAGCATTATTCACAACAAAATCAAAGTGGAAATTACGTAAATATCCATCAACAGTTGAATGAATAAATAAAATGGGGTATGTCTATACAATGTCATATCATTAAGTAATAGGAAGGAGTGAAGTACTGGAAAAACTTTTATAAACCTTTGAAAGATCATGCTAAGTGAAACAAGCCAATCACAAAAACACATTCTATGTGATTTTTTTTTATGAGGTGCCCAGAATGAACAAATATACAGTGAAAGTAGATTGTTGGTTGCCTATAGCTTAAAGGTGGGGTCTGTGAAAAAATAGGAAGTGACTACAATGGATACAGAGTTTCTTTTGAGGTTAATGAAAATATTCTAAAGTAAATGAATTATATCTCAATAAAGGTGTTATAAAAGAAGTTTTCCTGACAAACTTAAACTATTGTTTAGTGTTAGTGGTCAGGAGGTCTCCTTTAGGGGAGAAAGAAAAGGGGAGTGGTCAAAAGGAGTCCAAGGGAGGCTGTTAGTATATCCACAATGTTTTATTTTTTTACCAATTGGTCTTACATGATTGTTCACTTTGTTATGGTTTACTGAGCTGTATATTTATGATTTGTGTACTTTTCTGTATCTATGTTACACTTCAAAATAACATGTATAATTTTTAAAAGTAAAAATAAGTGTGTTTTTATCCATGACAAAAATAAGTAACAATTGTTTGGAAGTGTTATAATAATGACAGGGAGAAAAAAAAACTTAAGGAAACAAAAATAGGCAGTAAATTGGGAGACCCAAGTCTGAGTGGTATTAAAGGTTACTTTTAGCTTTCTTGCTTTCAGGCCCACTTTGTTTTTTAACAGTAAGTAGACTGGATTTAGGTTTGTGACATTGGATATGCTTTTTAATACATTGAATCTGAGATGTCTTAAAGACCTCCAATCGAAGATGTCAAATAAGACGTAATGTACATGTTGAAGCTTGCGGAGACATATGGTTTGAACTTTTTGACAACTGTGTATCCTCCTCCCACCCTCTACATGTCCGAAGAATGCTGCTCTTTATGGGATCCCTACACTGTACCTCTTGACCTCTGGGTGGGGTTGTCCTGGCTGAGTTTGTCCTGTGGGAGGTACCAGAACATCAGAGGTAGAAGGAAAGTAGAGTTCATATTTAGGACTGATAAAAGCTTCCAGCCCTTACTAGCTGCATAGTGCTTTAGCATCTCTTTTAGGTTTCTCTTATCCCTATTCACACCTCTATAAATAGTCCTTTATTAAATTCTCCCTAATTGGTCCACTGGAGTGTACCATCTGTTTCCTGTCAGGATCTTAAGTGACTCAGTAATTGACTGAGACCAAATAAGTGGTCCCAGGAAATGCCCTTAAAATAGGTGTCTGGGGTTGGGTAGCTACCATATTTGAGGTGTTCACGGATAGCTTTTTTACTTTAAGAAAGGGACACTGATAATCTCTGGCATGCTGTGACATCATGATTAGTCAAATAATCACTGGCGGTGGCATAAGATGAAGTGCAGATGCAATGAAGGCCTTGGGAGACCAAGTGGTTGTGGCACTTAGTCACTATGGCAACAATGGTTTTACAAAGACTGTAGCAAGAGAGAAGAGAAAAATTGAAAGTCTGCCTCAGAGCATGAATGAAAAAATCAGAAAGCTTCTATGAAATCTTTAAAGGAGTCCCTTATCTCCAGTAGCCACAGGGCAGATATGAATGAGAAAAGTCAAGTCCAAGGACTAAATGTGATGGCACAGCTGTTAAGGCCAACTAAATAAAAAACCCAGCCAGGTATCTCATACTAAGTAAGGTAAAGGCACTCATGGGAAAAGAATAGGGCCCTAAAATGTTTGAGCATATGGAAGAAAGGATAAGAATTTTAAATCTCCAAATTTTAGGTATACTCAACTCAGGTTTGAAATGTAGTAAATGAACTTAAGTACCTGTGGAGTGGTGTTCACATCCAAAAGGCTGTTTAATTAAAGTCTGGACTAAACAATGGCTATAATTAATGTGACATAGTGCAGTGGCTCTGAATCTTAATTGTACATTGGAATCACCAAGGAGGCTTTAAAATGCACGTATGTCTAGTTCTCACTCACATACACTGTGCAACCTGCTCAGCTACCTGCTACCAGTCACTCTGAGAGGACCTAGAGGACACCCCCTTACCAAGGCATCACTGAAAGTCTTCATGGTAAACGTTTTCTATAAGCCATAGATAACTAATGGTGGGAGATGCTGCACTAGAAATCCACTCCATATTTCAATGGGAATAATGACATGCCAGTGTAGTAGAAGCCAGGTCAAAGGGCTTAACCATCAGAAGTGAGGAGCTTAAAATCACATTAATAAGGCAAGTGTTGAATTGGTAGTCAGTGTTCTGACCTGCATTAACCATGTCAGTAGCTTACTGATCCCTAGGTCCTCAGAATGAAATAGATGAGCAGCCTACTGAGGTATGACTTAATATATACAAGCAAAAATGTCTAGGTCTAGTGCTAAAAATATAATTCAAGTCATCATAATGGGAATCCATAGCCTCTTATCCAGTTGCAAGACCTAAGCCAATACACCAGCCTGGAGTCCCTCCTTTGAAGGGGAGGCTGATTCCTTTTGAGAAAGGATCTACAATGTAGCCATTAATAAGTACTATGTGTGTTCCCCAAACCTTCTGTATATGACCTACAGCCAATTACCAGGAAGGATGTGTACTGGTGAAAGAGAAATAACCCAGAACTTCTGAGGGTTTATTAGTTACAGAATCTGAACTGCTGCTAATCACTAGAGATGCTAAATGCCAGCCTGGCCCACTAGTAATGGACATTTATGGAGATCACATGATAGATGAAATCCTCACTTGAATTCACCTCCGGGTGTGTATAATGGGGCCATTGACTTATTGTATGGGCTATATATGCTTATGATATGATGAAACAAGTGGATGCTTCTAAAACTACTCCCACCGCCAAGATATTAAGCCAAACGCTATCTTCTATCCCTGGGGGAAAGGCAGAACGTTTCAGATGCAGTGTCTTTACTGAAGAAAATCAGTGCTACCTCTGCCACTTGACTGCATTCTCAAAGGACCAGCAGCATCAGCATCACTCCAAAATTCACTAGAAATGCAAATTCTTGGGTCCTACTCCAAATAGACAAAAATCAGAAACTTCAGAGGTGGCGCCCAGAAATTGTGTTTTAACAAGCCCTCAACATGAATAGTTTGCACTTTTGTATTAAAGAAACACTTAGGTAATGCTTTATTTTCCTACTTCAAATCGGGAAAAACACTGGCAAGGCGAGGGTAGAAGCTCATCTGCACTGTCTAGTCAACTCGTATGCTCTCTTTTATAATATAAACTGTAAAGAACTTAATCATCTTTGTGTCCCATAAAACATCACATTGATCTTGACATTGATGACCTTACATTAATTGAGTCTATAAGTAGGAGATAGCAAGCACTAGATGCCTTATTAAGACATAACAGTGTCAAGAGTTGAGAGATAAATCCTTTGAAATTTCAAGATCCTGAGCCTGCCAGACTGATAGGTTTATGAAGTGTTAGTGGTCTGGAATAGGACAGAATATTTTATCTAAAGTGAGAGATAAATGACTGAAACTTGCACTCCTAATTTCAAGTGGCAAAAAACTTGTTGGACCTTTTTAAATTATGGAAGCAAAATATTCTACATTTAGACATGATGATATAACTCATTAACTGATTAATTCATGGCATCCAGTTTAGATTTGGCCTGAATTAAAACAGGCTCTGCAGTAGGTCTATACTCCAGTGAAAAATGTGCTACCACTTGGGTCTTATGACCCATCAGAAGAAGTTGTTTGAGAAGATAAAGAAGACATATGGAGCTTCTGAAAATTTCCAAAAAGAAGCATAATTGTGCAGAATTTTATAGCTTTCATGTAAGACCAGTTTGTACTTTTCTACCAACAATGTCTCTTTATTTGAAAATCAGCTTCACACTTGCAATTAAGCCGTTTTAATATTGAGTATCTGGAAACAGGTCTGTGAGAAATGAACTCATCATGAACTGATCATTATATTATTCAATTAAAATTAAATGTTAGAGATTAAGAAGGACTAGATTCATTCTCACATCTGAAACATCTAAGATACTGGACAAAACATATGAAACAACAGTTTTCAAAATATCGGAATGAAAGGTAGTCATCCCTGAAAGAAGAGATGCAAACAAAGCAAGTCCAGTGATTGTTCCAGCTTACTGGTGGGAAGGAGTTTTGAGGCTGTGGCTAAGGAAAAGGAAAGCAATACAGAGCTTATTGCTCTCTGAGTTGAAAAGATGGTGTTAGGTGTTTAGAGAAATAAAAGTATCTGGAGCTTACAAGGCAGAGTACCAGAAAGGCGAGATGTAAAAGAGGATCTAAAGATCTACAGAGGGTCCCCTGGAGACTTCAGCTGAGTACTGACTGGTAGATATATAAAGCTCAAGAAGGAATCACTTGAAAGAATTACGTAGAATAATCATCAGGGTTTGGAATATTTCCTGTTGACGAGCTGGAGTAGAAGACCTCATGATTCAAGGTGCATCTGGTAGAATCCCCAAAATGGTTAAATCTTGGTAATTGGCCAACACTTGTGCTAGACTAAATGCTGCTCTAGTAGCTTAAAAACAAAATCAAATGGAGTCATACTGTTATAAATAACCTTACTGAATACCACAACAAGCTTAATTGTTACAGAAGTAAAACTTATGGAACAATAAAAAAATCTCACTCAACAATATAAAATTCAAAATGTCTGCCATCAGATAAAAAATTACTAGACATTTAAAGAAGCAGGAAAATATGGCCTATAATGAGGGTAAGCATACTCAGTTAAAACCACTGAGAAAATGATACAGACTGTAGAAATAGCCGTTACTTTAAAACTATTATTCCACTATATTCCATATATTCAAGAAGCTAAAGAAATTAGTCAGGAGTTTAAGTAGAGACATGGACTGTATAAAAAGGGATGATATTTATGTTCTACAGATGAAAGTTACAGTATCTGAGATGAGAATAATTAGATGAAGTCAACAGCAGATTACAAATTGCAGAAAAAAAAGATTGATGAATTATAAGAGTAGTAATGAAGACTATCCATAATGAAAAAGAGAGGAAAAAAGACTTAAAAAATGAACATAACATCCTTTCCCTGTGGTACAACTTCAATAGAGCAATATATGATTAACTGGGATCTCTGAATGAGAGGAAAGAAGGACAAAAAGTTTGCAAAAATGTTGGTTAAAATGTTTAAAATTTGAAAAAAATCTATTAACCTACAATATAAGAATTTAAATAAGCCTTGAAAACAAGAAATATGAAAAAGGTAACTCATGGAATATAATAACCAATATGAATACATCAATAAAAAGGGAAAAATTTTAAAGCATCCCGTGGAGTAATATACATTATGTACACAGGATTACACATAAAGTGAATGGCTCATCTGAAAGCAGAAATTCATGCTTGAAGATGGTAGAAAAATAGGCTACAGTACTGAAATAAAATAAATTACCAACCTAGAATTCTATACCCAATGAAAATATCTTTCAAAAATAAAGGGGAAATAAAGATGTTTTCAGACAGTAAACAAACAAAAAAAAAAGTGGGAGAATTTATAGCAACAACCTGCACTGCAAGCATAAATGATAAAAAAAAATACCCAGTGAAAATATAAATCAACATAAAGGAAGGAAGGACACTAGAAATTGTAACTATGTAAGTATATACAAATTTTATTCTAATAATTTAAATAATTTAAAAGATGAGTGCAAAATAAAAAAGTAAGATATTATATGTTTGGAGATTTATAAAATAATTAAAACTAAAATGTATAGAACAATACAATGACATGTATTGACAATAGAAGAAAGGCCAGGAGAGGATAAATGGAAAAATACAATTATATGATTCTATATTATTCATGAAGAAGAACAATATTTCTTGGAAGTTGAAAATGAGAGATTAAAATATATAGCATAGGCCAGGCACAATGGCTCACGCCTGTAATCCCAGCATTTCGGGAGGCCGAGGCAGGCGGATCACATGAGGTCAGGAGTTTGAGACCAGCCTGGCCATCATGGCAAAACCCCATCTCTACTAAAAATACAAAAATTAGACAGGCGTCATAGCGCGCATCTGTAGTCTCAACTACTTGGGAGGTTGAGGCAGGAAAATTGCTTTGATCTGGGAGGTGGAAGTTGCAGTGAGCCGAGATTGTGCCACTGCACTCCAGGCTGGGTGACAGAGCAAGACTCCATCTCAAAAAAAATAAAAATAAAAATAAATAAATAAAACATATAGCATAGACTAAAATAATATAACAAAGAGTTTTGGCTAAAGAGCCAACAAAGAAAATAGAATAAAATCATAAAACGTACTAAACTAATTCAAAGGAAGGCAGACAAAAAGGATAAATGGTACAAATAGAAATGGAAAGATGATAAGTTTAAATCAAACCATGCAAGCCATTACATTAAATGTAAATGGTCTAAACATCCCAATTAAAAAAAAATAGAGATTGTCAGATTCCATAAAAAAGCAATACTGAATTTCATGTTTCCTATAAGAAACACACTTAGGCTCAAAACAAAGGGATGGAAGAATATTTACCAAGCAAATGGAAAGAAAAAAAAAAAAGCAGGGGTTGCAATCTTAGTCTCTGATAAAACAGACTTTAAACCAACAAAGATCAAAAAAGAAAAAGAAGGGCATTACATAATGGTAAAGGGATCAATGCAACAAGAAGAGCTAACTATCCTAAATATATATGCACCCAATACAGGAGCACCCAGATTCATAAAGGAAGTTCTTAAAGACTTACAAAGAGACTTAGACTTAGACTTAGTTTCCCACAAAATAACAGTAGGAGACTTTAACACCCCACTGCCAAAATTAGACAGATAAATGAGACAGAAAATTAACAAGGATACTCAGGAATTGAACTCAGCGCTAGACCAAGCGGACCTAATAAACATCTACAGAACTCTCCACCCCAAATCAACAGAATATACATTCTTCTCAGGGCCACATAGCACTTATTCTAAAATTGACCACATAATTGGAAGTAAAACACCCCTCAGCAAATGTAAAAGCATGAAAATCATAACAAACAGTCTCTCAGAGAACAGTTCAATCAAATTAGAATTCAGGATTAAGAAACTCACTCAAAAGTGAGTTTGAATTACATTTTTTGAATTACATGAATCAAAAACTGGTGAAACTTTCAGGAGAAATAGACAAATTTTAGCATCTTTCTCTAGTAACATATAGAATAAATAGAAAATCAGTGAAAATATAGAAGACTGAAAACATTACCAACCAAATTTTAAATCACGTTTATAGCTCCCTCAACCTAACAATAACAGAATACATTTGGTTTAAAGTGCACACAAAAGAAGTTTGCCTAGATAGTCCGTTTTCCAGACAATAAACAATTCTTAATAAAATTAAAAGTATTCAAATAAAACAAATTATGTTTTCTGATTCTAATGGAACTAATTTTGTAATCAATAATACAAAGACATCTGGAAACTAAATTGAAACTAAATTTTGACATCAAATACTATACTTGTAAGTAACCCATGTATTAAAGAATAAATCAATAGAAAATGGTTGAAAGAAATGAAAATAAAAGTTCAATATAACAAAATTTGTGGAAAATGGCCAATGTAGTACTTAAAAAGAAATTTATAACACTAAATGACTCTGTTAGAAGAGCAAAAAGGTCTTGAGTTAATGATTCCATCTTTTACTTTAATAAAATAATAGAAGAATAAATTAAATGCAAGGTAAGTAATTAAAAAGAAAAAAATAAAGATTATAGTGAAAAATCAATGAAAAAAAATAGAAAATTATACAGAAAAAATCTATAAAGCCAAAAACTGGATCTTTAAAAAATTTATTAAAATTGACAAACCTGTAGCCAAAGAAAAAGAAAGACCATATCGAGAATGAAACAAGTGACATCAGTAAAGTTTCTACAGAAAATAAAAGAACAGCAAGAGAGCAACTATAGATAATAAGGGAACAAGAGTAAACAACTTTTTGCCAATAAGATAAAATGGACAAATTCCCTGAAAGGTATAAACTATGAAAACAATTGGACAATTAGAAATACATAACCTGAATGGCTTTTTTAATGATATTGAATTTGTAGTTTAAAACTCCTCTTCCCTGTGCACTCTGCTGCCCCCACAAAAATAAAAAAAACCTCCAAGCCCAGATGGCTTTATTGGTTAATTCCAACACGTATTTAAGGAAGAGCATATCAAGTCTATACAAACTCTTCAGTACAACTGAAGAAGAGGGAACATATTTCATCTCATTCTATAAGATTAGTATTACTCTGGCACTAAACCCAAAAAAGAGCATTACCAGAAAAGCGAATTATAGATTAATATCTTTTGTGAATAAAGATGCAAAAATTTCTTTAAACATTTTGGAAAATTGAATTAAAGTATATATAAAGAGGATAATATATAATAACCAATTAAATTTATTCCAGAAAAGTAATGTTGTCTTAACATTCTAAAATCAATCAATACGGTTAACCATATTAATGGACTAAAAAAGAAATAACATGATCAACTCAATATAAAAAAGAAAAAGCTGACAAACTGCAACATTTACTCCTGGTAAAAAGTACAAGAAAACTAGGAATAGAAAAGATTTTCTCCAGCTGATTAAGGGCTTCTATCAAAAACTTAGAGTTTATGTACTTAATAATGAAAGACAGTATGCTGTTGATAAATCAGTAGAACAGAATGGTACAGAAATAGAACTGTGTACAGTTGGCCATTTAATTTTTGACAAAGATGCAAAACCAAAACTATATAGAAAGCACAGTCTTTTCAATAAATGCTATTTGACCACTTTGATAGCTACAGGAAAGAAAAACCCACGAACAACTAATTTTGACTCATACCTCACATCATACACAAAATTTAACCTAACATGTAGCATAGACCTAAATGCAAAATTTAAAATTATATTAGAAGAAATGATAGAATCTTTTCATGACCTTGGGTAAGTCATAGGTTTCTTAGATAAAATAGCCAAAGCACAATACATAAAAGAATACCATTTGACCCAGCCATCCCATTACTGGGTATATACCCAAAGGATTATAAATCATGCTGCTATAAAGACACATGCACATGTATGTTTATTGCGGCACTATTCACAATAGCAAAGACTTTGGAACCAACCCAAATGTCCAACAATGATAGACTGGATTAAGAAAATGTGGCACATATACACCATGGAATACTATGCAGCCATAAAAAATGATGAGTTCATGTCCTTTGTAGGGACATGGATGAAGCTGGAAACCATCATTCTCAGCAAACTATCGCAAGGACAAAAAACCAAACACCACATGTTCTCACTCATAGGTGGGAATTGAACAATGAGAACACATGAACATAGGAAGGGGAACATCACACACCTGGGACTGTTGTGGGGTGGGGGGAGGGGGGAGGGATAGCATTAGGAGATATACCTAATGCTAAATGACGAGTTAATGGGTGCAGCACACCAACATGGCACATGTATACATATGTAACAAACCTGCGCGTTGTGCACATGTACCCTAAAACTTAAAGTATAATGATAAAAAATAAATTAATTAAATAAATTTTAAAAATTAAAATAAATTAATAAATTGGCTTCATTAAAATTTAAAACTTCTAAACTTCAAAAGCAACTGTTAAAAGAAGTAAAAGGCAGGCCACACTCTGGGTAAAAATACCTACAAATTATGTATCTGATAAAGGATTTATATCAGAATATATATTGTCAACAAAAAGAATAAAATGACACAACTTTTAAAAACTGGCAAAATACTTGAATATAAACATCACCAAGGAAGATATACAAATAGCAAATAAGCACTTGAATCATGCTCAACATCAATAGTCATTAGTGAAGTGCAAATTAAAACCTCAATGAGCTACTACTCTGTGCCTATTTTAAAAAGATGGTATTTGTAAAAGACTGACCACATCAGGTTTGGCAAGGATATGGAACAACTGGAAGTCTCATTCACTGCTGGATAGTATGTAGAGTGATACAATCAATTTGGAAAATAATTTGAACATTTTAAAAAAATATATACATATGCCTACCATATGACCCTGCCATTCTACTAGATACTGATCCAAGGGATATGAAAGCATTTATCCACCTGCCTGAGTTGTTTATTGCTGTTGTAACAAATTACCACAATTTAGTGGCTTAAAAGAACATAGTTTTATTATCTTACAGTTTTGGAGGTCAGAAGTCCTTAATGATCTTCTGGGGCAAAAACCAGGTTGTTCAGCAGAGGTGCATTCTTTCTAGAGGCTCTAGGGCAGAAACTGTGCCTTTTTCAGGTTTTAGGGGCCACCTGCTTTCCTCCTTTTGTGTCCCCACTCAGTATTCTCAGAGCTAGTAGCATAGCTGCATAACATTTTCAAATCTCTCTTCTCTCTCTCTCTGACCTCTGCTTCCATAGTCACATTTCCTTCTCTCACTCTTACCATCAGGTTTTCCTTGTGTAACACTCTTCTGAATTATATTAGGTCCAACTGAACAATCCATTACAATCTTTCCATCTCAAGATTCCTAATCACATCTGCAAGGTCGTTTTTGCTATGTTGTAAGGTAATATATTCATAAGTCCCAGAGATTAGAATGTGGATATATTTGGGGAGATATCCTGTCTACCACACCACCCAAATCTTGTACTTGATTATTAATAACATCTTTAATTGTAATGTCCCTAAACTGGGAACTCCGCAAATGTCAATCAACAAGTAAATAAAACCATCAGATCTAGAGAGAACTCACTATCAGGAGAACAGCAGCATGAGGGTAACTGCCCCTATGATTAAATTACCTCCTACCAGATCCCTCCCATGACATGTGGGCATTATGGGAACTACAGTCCAAGATGAGATTTGGGTGGGGACACAGACAAACCATATCATGTATTTTATGTGACTATACCTCAATAAAGCTGTTTTAAACATTTACGATTAATGCAAGGAAACTGGAAAACAATAATTGTCACATGTCTTCTGCCTTCAGCAGGTCCAAAACACAAACAAATTAAAGGAAAAATTAGGTGGCTCAGATACCTCTGGAATCTTTTCCTAGTCCTTCTGTGCATTTCTCACAACCGCTACCAGTAGGCTCATGGGAAATTACCCACGACCAGTTAAGACACAGAGGAAGAAAAATGTAGTTATCTTTATTGGTAGATTGGTAAAACAAACCATACCAGCTGGAAGTAAATTGTTGCTACATAATAGAGAAACTCAGGAGAAGTCTTGAAAGTTATTAATAAAAGAAATTTATAGATTCACTGCGGATCACCAATAGTGGCTAATCATAAAAAGGGAGATTAGTGAAAAAGCACATGAGATAAAAATACTCATGTGCCAGATACTGGTTTATTAGTAGGCATCCACTGTGAGCTCAATAATCAGGTAGATAAGATGTCTTATCTTGTATGTATCATTGTGACTCCCTTTCCAGCAATGTCAGTACTGTTCAAATGGCAAAGTGCAATATGGCAATGACAACAGTATTAGAAGGTATGTATAGGTTCCACTTGCCCAGGCTGCCTAAGGCTGAATCCCATTCTGAATTCTAATATGGTGCCGTGCTCTGGGAAGGCCAGATAGCCATCATGTAGAAAAGACAGGGATTTTCCACATATAAATTGACTCTGGTATGTGTTTATCCATCCATCCCCATAGTACTTCTGCCAGTGCCACTCCCGTGGACTTAAGTAATGCTGTAGCCATTGTCAAACATTATACACAAAAAATCCCAACCAGGGAAGATATTTAGCAGCAGAAGATCAGAGACATTGGACTCATTCTGATAGAATTCTCTGGTCTTAGCAAGTCACCAATCTTCCCAAAGCAGCTGGCTTAGAAGAGCTACATAAGGCTTAGTCATAAGACTAGCTAAAGAACAGAGGCCAGAATTCATGGTCCAGGACCCTAGGGATATATTTTCCTAAGTAACTTACTTAAGGAATTGTTTGCTTTCCATCCTAGAATCCTGGGGCTTCGTGTATTTGTGGGCACAGTACTCAAGTAAAAAATAGCTCCATCAAGAAAACTTATAGTTTATTTGTATTGGAAGCTGAGTCTCTGTCCTCAGCACTGTATACTCTTAATGCTGCTAAAATGGTAGGCAAGTTATTCATTGCACTACACCAAGAGGCATTGGACTAGAGCTCCACAATAGGAGAAAAAAAACTATATCTGCAACTCACATATTTACCAGGGTATTTATTAATAATCCTAAATCACAAGTCCTGGTTGATTGGAAACCCCAGCAATCTAATAAGGACAAAATCACCAAAAATTCAGACAATGACAGAATAAATATTCATGTCACTCATCATGTAAAGACCACTACCTAGTTATGGGTGAAGCTAAGGATAACATGAAATGGGTTCTGGGAGAAGGAAACTTAGGCCTCAGAACCTGCTACTGAATTACCTATGTTTTACCTTATTTTTTTTAATCCATAATCTCCTTCCCCCTATCCTTAACTGTCTTATATGAAGAGTATTTCTGGCCAACAGCTTAGATTTTGGCCAGGGACATAGCTGAATTATGATGAGCTAATGGTGATAAAGTTGCTGATGATTTTCTGTGCCCCTTATGTAGGAGGCATGCATTTAAAAAAATCTGGACAAAGACCACAAGTGGATTTTGAAGGGATGAACAGGTGAACTGTGCTGAATATGCTTCCTCTGTTCCTTCAGATCTGAGATCTACACTTCTCCTCCCTAGTCTAAATCCTAGACAGTACCAATTAACTCCCTTAGGCTCCAGCTGCTGGGATACAGTCAATGGCAGGTGCCACCTAAAGACGAGAGAACAGAAGTAGGGTATCATTAGGACAATTATTCCTTCAGTTCCCTCTCTGTCAGGCCACGGTGGACATTAGAATTGAATAAAATAAGTAACACAAAATATGAAAAGCTTTCAGAAGCAGACATATAATGAAAGGGTACTTTCTTTTTTCCTCTTTATATGGGAGACATTCCTTTTTATATAAACCAATTATATTATTCAGGATCCTAAGGAAAATCAGATGGCCCACTCAAAAGGGTTTAACTATTTACAGAGATGTGAGAAGAAATAAGAAAACCAGTAAAGGATAAGGAAGCATCCAAATATTGGCAACAGTGAGAAGCCCATTAGTAGCCCTAGGGCTGAAGGAGAGGACATTATACAGTCAGCACTGAGTCTGTGAGAGCTGATTCCATGGAAGGGGGAAAGCCACTAGGAGCTGTGGTGGAAGCAGGGCACAGAGGCAGATGGGGCATGGGGAGAACAGAAACTGAATATCTGATCCTCTGTCTGTCTCCCCTTTTCATTTCTTGCTGGGCCTTCCATTGGCCAGATGAAACTAGAAGCCAAAGAGCTAAGGAACCAAGTAATACCAGAATTCCAGGCCAGAGAGCATTGCAGAGACCATCAGAGAATACAGCTCTGATAAGTATGTGGTGAGGATGGGGACAGGATTGGCATGAGAATGAGAGCAAACAGATAAAAATCGGTATAACAAGAAATTTTTTTTCAATTGATAGGTTAATGAGCAAAATCAAAAACAAAAGACTGAATGGAAGTGCATTGAGAAAACTTGCATTTTTAAAATAATGTTTTGAGCCAAAAAAATTGTAAAAGCACGGATAGTTTTTAAATGTTCTTGGATTCAATATACTTACAACAGTTCCAAGAAGCTGTATTGAATAGTATAGCATTGACCCTTGCTTCCTCTTGATCGTGTAGTACATGCTATCTTTTAAGGTACAGAATGATGAATACTATTACAGATTCCTTTGCATCTCTGTTGTGACATCTTTGAAAAAGTTAGCTACTAAAAATAGCCCACTTCTGCTAAAAATTATCATATAAAACTTTCATGTAAGAACAACAAATCAACCAAACATCTGCCTCACCATTTTTCATTATAACAAACTTATGATGTAGCCAATTGGAAAAAAATGCAACTTTCTTAAAGTGCCTCTTTGAATTATTCAAAGTTTCTCTTGCAGCTAATTAATTTAGAGCATATTACGAAAATGAAGCAATGAAAATAAACCAAATACTGAGCAAAAATAGCAGTACAGATGCTAGTAATATTCTATTTTCTTTGTTACTGTGCTTTATACATTGGCCCCAAACAAGTAGAAATTAATGAAGTAAATTGATATTATTTTAATGGGTTTATATACAGTCAAATAAATATTAGTAAAAATGATTTGATATACACTCAGTATAATACTGTAGATGTAGAGCTATACAATTTGTTTGGAGAACAGGTATTTGTCACTAATAAAAACTGGAGTGAGGTGAATTTGTAATAAAAACTGGAGTGAAGTGAATTTGTATTCAACACCCCATCATTTCAAATGCTTCTTCTTATCATTCATCCCTTACTTGCAAGAGACAGCCTCATTACTGTATAAGTCTATTTACATTTCTTATATCTAACATCAGATCTTCTCTTGGTAACATCATCAGCAAAGAAATTTTGAGGAATAGCAATGTCTGAACATAAGACATTTAAAAGAAGATTTTACATTCTAAAAATCATGTCCACTAAATTACTAAATTGCCCTTCCTCAGGTTAAAGCCACATGCTCCTTCCTTGTAGTTCCCTTCTCCATTTAAAGCAACATTCAGCTCAGTCTCTGATTTAATAACAACGGAGACACCGAAAACAGAATTTTAATTCCATCTCTATCATTAATATATTACATGACCTTGGGCAATCTCCAAGCCTCATCTCCTTCATCTAAAGAAATGATATTCTCAACTCCATAGTAGCTTACTTTATAGTCTTGTTCAAAGGAATGACTAGCAATGTCTGCCAGGTATATTGAACATATTAAGTGCTAGATACATATTTAATTACAAGATGGAATCTTTATGATATTAAAGGATCTGCTGCAAAAAAAAAGAAAGCAAAATAAATCATGCACTGGAATGCAGCATCAGAGCAATTGGACATTTTTCTTCCTTGGTAAGAAATTTATAAGAAAAAAAGAAAACACCTTCTAATGCTACCTGTTGCAAAAACCAACTAGGTCAGGTTTACAATAGAATTTTTTAAGACAATGAACTATGTGCCCCAATGTGGTTTATGTTGAGGCACAAATTTTGCTATTTTGTGCAGAACTGCAGAACACTTATTTGTCCTACTTTAAGTAAACCTCCTGTAGACCAAGAAACCATAGACCTGCAAAATAATCAGATGTGATATGCAGAGTTTCCCCCATACTTTCTTGTCATCTCCTGTACTCAGAGAGTGGGCACAAGAGGTGAATGGAGAAAATAAAAATGAATTACACTCCACAAAAGATGAGGGTAACATTTCCTAAGTAAAGAAATAAAGTAACATTTCCTAAGTAAAGAACAGCATGGGAATTTCTGGATATTAGCATCGTAGCACTCAGTAGAATATTTAGGCCTCAATGCATGTGGTAGACTGTCCCACTGGTGCATGAAAGGGCTGCACCCCTCAGTATTAACCCTCTTGTGTTGTCAGTTCCCTCCTACATTGAATCCAAGCCAAGGAAGCATTAGCACAAGTGATATAAGCAGAGCCTTGATACACACTTGCACTTAGGGCTTTTCTGCTTGGAACTCTTAGAAACCAGCCACTATGCTTAAAGGAATCGAAGCTATTCTGTAACAGAGAGGCCATAAGAAGATATCCTACAACGTAAGACAACACATACGAATTTCTCATAGAAAGAGCTGAAAGTGAATAGGTGTTTCAATTAATTAGTCCTGTGTAGCATATCACCCCAAATCTTGGAGGATTAAAATAAGTATTTATAAATTCTGGAAACTTGGGGGGTTAACTGCTAGATTCCTTTGCTTTGTGGGGTGTTGGCACAGGTCTGAGAAATTCATAAAAAGTTACCCCAATGCAGTGAATTCTTTTAAGTTTATGTTGCTTTCGTATCCATTTCAAACACAAGTTTAACTTTCACATATGAGGAGCAGGGCTCAGTCACCCTTGATACAGTTTTCAGTTCTATACCACACCCAAATGGCTCAAGCCATTGGCCAGAAATAAGAACTCAGAGGCATCTCTCTACCTAACAGCCTGGGTTCCCTTGCCTATGAACTTAAAGTGGCTCAAGCCTCAAACCCTATTCATATATATATGTATAGTTCCCAACTTCTCTCTCTCTCTCTCTCTCTCTCTCTCTCTCTCTCTCTCTCGCTGCCTTACTTTTCATTCCTGCCTCAGGTGACCTGGGCACAGAGGACCGCTCAGCTGTCTCATTGTGAGGTTCCTGCTCAGGATGTTTAAGGAAAAATCATTGAACTTGTTTTCTGTTGTGAAGTATTGAATTTGAAACATCTGAAGAACCAGGGGCTACTCCAGGCTAAGTTTCCCCGGGATCCTGGGGCATGAGTGGAGGGCTGGTGGAGAGCTGCAAGATCAGGTTCCCAGCCCCAGAGCATAGTGAGGCTGAGATGAACCGCACATGGGTCAGGCAAGAGCTGCAAGGGCATCTGCCAGTATAAACATGTTTCCCACATGAGCGAACCCCTGGTCATGGGCCCAACAGTTAAGCATGAGGCTGTCCTCCAGGTAAGAGAAGTATCCTGTGAAAGGTATACTGTTAACACCCATATCCAGCTCCCCTTCGGGTTCCCACTGGGGAGGGTTGCTAGGCATGTTGTTATTGGAACCCCAATTTAGCAGGAGGCTCCCCCAAAGCCCAAGCACTAGGATTTTCCAAGCTTCCCTCCCTACACTTTGATCTCAGATACTCCTCAAGCATTCTTTCCTGTGGTTTTCTTAGTTTTGCTTTGCATCATGGTTCATCTATTAAGTGTTGGCATGAGGAGTGCATATATGGGATAACACAAGTATAGGGGATCATATTAGATTCAGCTGGAGGGTTTTTTTTTTTATCAACACTCCAAGAAATTGGGTTCACTGTTCTTTCTCTTATATCTTGATATGGTTTGGATCTGTGTCCCCACCTAAATCTCATGTCAAATTCTAATCCCTAATGTGGGAGGCAGGGCCTGGTGGGAGGTGATTGGATCATGGAGGTGGATTTCCCACTTAGGTGCTCTTCTCCTTATAGAGTTCTCATGAGATCTGATTATTTAGAAGTATGTGATACCACCCCACTCTCTCTTCCTCCTGCTCCAGCCATTTAAGACGTACCTGTTTCCCCTTCGCCTTCCACCATGATTAAAAGTTTCCTCAGGTGTCCTCCCCAGAAGCCACTATGCTTCCTGTACAGCCTGCAGTACTGTGTGCTGATTAAACCTCTTTTCTTTTTTTAAATAAATTACCCAGTCTCAGGTGTTTCTTTATGAGAGTGTGAGAATGGACTAATACACATCCCATCTATTTACAAGGGATTATTTTCTTAGCGAGACACTTGCCCTGAAGATAATAAGTGTTATCTCCTTGCATTAGTCTGTTTTCATGCTGCTAATAAAGACATACCAAGACTGAGTAATTTATAAAGAAAAAGAGGTTTAATAGATTCACAGTTCCACATGAGTGAGGAGGCCTCACAATCACAGCAGATGTCAAGAGAGAACTTGTGTAGGGAAACTTCCATTTATAAAACCATCATATCTCCTGAGACTTACTCACTATCTTGGGAACCACATGGGAAAGACTCACCGCCATGATTCCATTACCTCCCACCCAGCCCCTACCATGACACGTGGAAATTACGGGAGCTACAATTCAAGATGGGATTTGGATGGGGTCACAGCCAAACCATATCACTCCTTAAGTACATAGTAACAGAAATAAAAACTGGAAAAAAATGTTCTAGCCCTTTGATTGAATACTTTCTTGGTTCTTGATCTTATACTCTTTCAGGACATCACTTACAGAATCTGCACACTTGGTCATTTCATCAGTATTGGAGGAATAGGCACCTTCCCCCAGCCTCAGCCAGCACCTGTCTATAGGAAGTAAATAATACAACAAAACATAAACAAAAATAGGTCATTTGAATAATCTTAAAGTTCTGTCATTGAAATATTTGCTCAAAGATCATTTTTATTTCTAGACCATTATAAACCAAGACTGGCTGCAGCTATCATTGTACCTGATTCACAGCTATGTAATATAAATAAGAACTTTTAAAAAGATTTCTAAAGTAAAGGCAAGGGGACTGGCAAGTTTTCAATTAAGATGTCTCAACCTAATTTAAGATTGAAATGCCAAATACAAAGTTGGTCATTTGGCAAACACGTAAAAGAGCAGATAATAAAAAGATGCTTTTAGTAAGCAGATGTGCAATGTTAATATAGAGGTTATGTCATTTTATCAAATTCCACTATTACAGTGGTCATATGTTTATTGTAATAAACTGTCATCAAAGTTTTCGCCAGACTCAGCTGAATTATGTTTTTTAATTCAGCTTTTTCCAAGTTGTCAAATATTGAATGTGACTGTGAATTTTTTTGGCCAGAAAGGGGGAAATAAAGAGAAAGAAGAGAAACTGGGAGTTTGAATTGATTTATTTTAAGAATAATTCATATTGTTTCTTTAAGTAACTCATCAGTTAACCACATCAACACACTTAATATCTTCTACTTACATAGTTAAAAAAGTATATTTTGCTTATGTTGACTTGAAAAGAGGATATGGAGTCCAAAAACATTCAGATTATAATGCTTTTTAAATAAAATTTGACAATATCAAAAGAAAACAAGACTCTAGGTCCATCCCATAGTACTTTACTAAAGAACACTCCTGTCAGTCTAATCTAATTTAATTATGTTGAAAGTGGATTGGCTTTGAAGATTGAGGAAAAGAAATAATATTTAAAATATCTTCATTTGAGTAAGATATTTTATTTTGTCATACAAGGTTATATGTCATATTATTCGTATAATTGATGAGGAAAATCTGGTTTGGATATCATATACCTATTAGGGTGATGCATAACTGGCTGGTGAATAATAGTCACAAAGTTTTTTCAGCATTGACTTGGAGATGGAAAAGTTAAATACCAGCATTTTTCAAAAGCTGATGTTGAATGCTTGGTTGGATTTTTCTCTCTTATCTAAGATCCAGAGCATATTTTCAAACAAATTCAGAATTCTCCATAAATGGATAAATTAGGCTTAATGATGATAATAATATTAAGGTTTAACCGACAGAAACTCAGACAAAAGAGAAATTCATAGATATTGTTTAGCTCTGGGTCCCCATCCAAATCTCATGTTGAATCATGATCTTCAGTGTTGGAGGAGGGGCCTAGTGGGAGGTGATTGGATCATGGGGGCAGATTTCTCCCTTGCTGTTCTCATGGTAGTGAGTTCTCATGAGATCTTCTTGTTTGAAAGTGTGTAGCACCTCCCACCTCTCTCTCTCCCTCTCTCTCTCCCTCCCTCTCTCTCTCTCTCTCTCTCTCTCTCTCTCCCCCTCTCTCTCCCTCTCTCCTGCTTTGGCGTGTGAAGACATGCTTACTTCCCTTTCGCCTTCCTCCATGATTGTAAGTTTCCTGAGGCCTCTCAGCCATGCCTTCTATACATCCAGCAGAATTGTTGAGTCTAAACCTCTTTTTTTCATAAATTACCCCATCTCAGGTAGTTCTTTATAGCAGTGCAAGAATGGACTAATATATTTACCTAATAAGAAACCCACACAGATACAATATGAGGAATAACTAATAATACACCTAAAAGAATTTAAGACCATCATTTTATGTAGAATTTTTTTTTTTTTTTTTTTTTTTTGAGACGGAGTCTCACTCTGTCCCCCAGGCTGGAGTGCAGTGGCGCAATCTCGGCTCACTGCAAGCTCCACCTCCCAGGTTCATGCCATTCTCCTGCCTCAG
This sequence comes from Pan troglodytes, assembly GCF_028858775.2. Classification (NCBI taxonomy): domain Eukaryota; kingdom Metazoa; phylum Chordata; class Mammalia; order Primates; family Hominidae; genus Pan; species Pan troglodytes. The sequence continues at coordinate 20,627,635 of NC_072401.2, forward strand.
CCTCCCAGAGTAGCTGGGACTACATGTGCCCGCCACCACGCCCAGCTAATTTTCATTTCTGTGCTATCCACTCTTTCATATTTTATCTGTACATTTGGTCTAACTTTCTTCTATCATCTGTCTACTGAACACAATCACCAGAACATGTTGTTTACTTGAAATCAGTACATCAAATATGAGCTAATAATAAAAAAGTGATTTCTCAATGGAGTTAAAATATTCTTGAATACTTCAATCACATGAAAAGTTTCTTGATTTACACAACATGACTTATAATAAAGGAATACAAGATAACTTTTATGCAAAAATTATATAAAATTCCATATAAGGCCAGGTGCGGTGGCTAAGTGTGTGTGTATGTGTGTGTGTATGAGAGAGTGAGAGTGTGTTTCTGGAAGAGATTAGCCCTTGAATTGACAGACAGAATAAAGCAGATGGCTGTTCCCATTGTGGCTGGGTATTATCCAATCCACTGAGGATCTGAGTAGAAAAAAAAGGCAGAAGAAGGGTGAATTACCTTTGCCAGACTGTTGAGCTGGCCCATCAATCTTCTCTTGCTGATGGTGCACCTGGTTCTCAGGCTTTCAGACACAGACTGCAGTCTATAGCATCGGCTCTCTAGATCTCAGGCTTTAAAACTACTCCAGGAGCTTTACTGAGTTTCTAGCTTGCAGATGGCAGACTACAGGACTTCTCATCTTCCATATTCATGCAAACCAATACTTTATGGTAAATACCCTACTGGTTCTGGTTCTGTTTCTCTGGAGAATCCTGACTAAATCATATTTTGGTACCAAAAGAGTCCAGATGAACAGAATGTTAAGCATGAGGTTTTTGAATTAGTTTTAGGGTTTCTGGAATTGGCTCTTTAATTTGATTAGACTTAAGATGCTAATGACTTAATTTAATTACTAGAGCTAGCACTATAATCCATGGTGTGATCTGGCAATATACCTATAAAAATACGTGCATTACATAATCCTAATCAGCCACTTATAAGAAGTGGGATGACTGTATATGATGCTTTTAAATAACTTTGGGAAACTAATGAATATAATGTTGCTGACTGGTTGGTCCCAATATCACTGGGAGATAGAAAGGACTCTAACAGTTAGGCTGGTTGCCTGAAACATGGACCGAAAAGTGGCCTGCTATAAGCGACTTGTAAATGCTAGACATGTGTTGGTTTAATGTAGAGAAATAGATTCAAAGACTTGCAAATGCAAGGAGACTGAAATGTTAAGAGTGAATTTGTCATTTAAGGCCTACTCACCCACACTGGGAAGATCCAGAAGACATACCTTTAACCAGTACTGTGAGAAATATATCTGTGAGGAGAACCTCAGCACCCTTGAAGAGCTCTGTAATCACCTTTCTCTATAGAACAGAACTCCCAATGGGATCTACAATCACTAAATTAGAAAACCTAAATGCAATGGGAGTAATTGGATTCCAGTGTGACAAGGGCAGCACTCAACCAACAAAGGCAAGGTGGATGTGGTTACCATAATGGACAGCAGAGTCAAAGTAAGAAAGCAAAATAGTCTGACTTGAACAGACCTACAACATTGGCTAATTGATCATGGTGTTTCTAAAAGTGAAATGAATAGGAAGCTTACTAAATTCTTACTTGATCTGTACAAGCAGAAAAATTCTAGGTAAAGTCAATAAAAGAACATGGAGCATGTTCTATGGTGAAGGATAAATTGTTGCATCTGGTCCCTGGTTCTTCCTACAAGCAAGAAAAAGGCACAACACTAGTGGGTCTCTTTGCATTTCAGAGGCAACGTATTCCTCATTTGGGTGTATTACTCCAGCATATTTATTGAGTGAACCAAAAAGCTACTAGTTTTGAGTGGGACATAAAATAAGAGAAGGCTCTGCAACAGGTCTCTTCTACCCTACAAGCTGTTCTGCCACTTGGGTCATATGATCCAGTAGATCCAATAGTGCTTGAAGTATCAGTATCAGACAGGGATGCTCTTGGGAGCCTTTGGCAGGTCCATAGGGATGAATGACAGCACAGACCTTTGGGATTTTGGAGCAGGACTTTGCCATCTTCTGCAGATAACCACTCTCCTTTAGAGAGACAGTTTTTGGCCTGGTTACTGGGCCTTAGTAGAGACTGAACACTTGACCATGGACCATGTGTCACCAAGTCACAATAAAACCTAAGCTGTCCATCATGAATTTGTTGTTACCTGGTCCAGCAAGTCATAGAGCTAGACATGCATAGCAACACTCCATCATTAAATAGAAGTAGGATATATATGATAAGATCCAAGCAGGTCCTGAAGATACAAGTTAAATGAAGAAGTCGTCCAAATTTCCCACTCATTCTACACTGTCTTTTCTCTCACAGCCTGCTTCTATGGCCTCATAGTTTTCTATGATCAGTGGACAGAGTTAGAGAAGAGTCAGGCCTGGTCTACAGACTTTTCTGCACATTGTGCAGGCACCACCTAAAAGTGGACAGCTGAAGTAATACAGCTCCTCTCTGGGATATCTCTAAAGAACAGTGGTGAAGACAAACCTCCTACTGGGCAGAACTTTAGGCTGGGCACGTAGTTTTGCAGTTTTGTTGGAAGGAGAGAAGGTCAGATGTTTGACTATATATGAATTCATGGGCTGTAGCCAATGGTTTAGCTGGATGCCTAGAGACCTGGAAGGAACATTATTGGAAAATTGATGACAAATACATTTGGGAAAGAAGTATGTGGATAGACCTCTCTGAATGGACAAAAAACATGAAGATATTTGTATCCCATGTAAATGCTCACCATAGTGTGATCTTAGCAGGGGAAGATTTTAAAAATCACCAGGATAAAATGACCTGTTCTTTGGATACCAGTTGGCTTTGTTTTCCAGGCAACCCTGTCATCAATGGATTAATTAACATAGTGGTCATAGTGGTTGCAGTGATGCTGGTTATGAATTGGCTCAGCAACATAGACTTCCACTTATCAAGGTTCACCTGCCTACAGCCATCAGTGCACTGCTTCCATCATGGATGGTAAAGTGTTCTGAACTTACTGGAATAGACACTCTGGATACAGGTTTTTCTTTCTTGCATGGAGTACTTCTGCCAAAACTCCCATTCGTGGATTTATAAAATGTCTTATTCACCATCATGGTATACCACAGAGCATTGCTTTTTATCAAAGAACCCACTTCACTGCAAAAGAAGTGAAAGAATGGGCCCAAGATTATGAAATTCACTGGCCTTCCCATGATATCCACCATCCTGAAACAGGTAGCTGGATAAAATGGTGAAATGGCCTTAGAAGACTCAGTTACAGAGTCAGCTAGGTAGCAATACCTTGCAAGACGGGGGCAAGACTTTCCAGAGAATATGCTCTAATCAATATCCAATATATGGTCCTATTTTTACCATGGATAGGATTCATAGAGCCAGGAATAAAGGGGTGGGGGGGGGGAATGAGAGTAGTGCCACTCACAATTACTTCCAGTGATTCACTAGCAAAATTTTGTTTTCTGTTCATGCAACTCTATGTGCTACTCACTTTGAGGTTTTAGTTCCATAAGGAGAACTTCTTCCACCAAGAGATAGAACTTTGATTACATTAAACTAGAAGCTAAGACTTTCACCTAGCTACTTTAGGCTCCTCATGTCTCTAAATCATTAAGCAAAGGAGAGAGCTACCACGCTGGGTGGGGTGATTGATCCTGACTACCAAGTGAAAATTAGAATTCTACTCCACTAGGGCGGTAAGGAAGAGTAGATCTGGAATAAGGAAAATCTACCAGGATGTCTCCTAATATTAGCATGCCCTGTGATTAATGTTAATGAAAAACTATAACAACCAAATATAGGGAAGAGTACTAATAACACAGTCCCTTCAGAAAAGAAAATTTAACTGACTCCAGCAGGTAAAGAACCATGACCACCTGAGGTACTTGTTGACAGTAAAGGGAATACAGACTGGGAGTGAAAGAGTTAGTGAAAAATAACAGCAACAACCCCGTGACTAGGTACAGAAATAAGAACTGTAATTATCTTGAGTATTTCTTCCTTATATTTTTATAAATACACACACACACACAGATATATATATATCAATGCATATATAGATATGTATATATATTCTTTTTTATCTCTCATTTCTTTACAATGTGACATAAGATGTGTTGACTTTATGTCATGGTATTTAAGGATTGTTAATTTTACATCATAGTATTTAAGTTACAGGATATTAAGAAAAAGAGTAAACATCAATTAAGAACTTTACCTCCTCTTCTGGAGAAGGGGTTAATATGTTTTTGATTGTACACATGATAGCTGTATTATGTTAGGCAGAAATATAAGCTTGTTATTGTTCTTATTTGGAGAGTAAATATGGTTTAAGAAGATGTGTATGAATGCCAAGTTAACAAGGGGTGGACTTGTGATGGTTAATTCTGTATGTCAACTTGACTGGGTCATAGGATGTCCAGGTACCTAATTAGACATTATTTCTGGTTGTATCTCTGGGGATGTTTCTGAAAGAGACTAACACTTAAATTAGTGGACTGAGTAACGCAGATGGACTCCCAAATGTTGGTGGGCATCATTCAATCTTTTGAGGGCCTGAATAGAAAAAAAAAGTGAAGAAAATTGACTTAATCCTGCCTGATTGCTTGAGATAAGACAAGGATCTTTTCCTGTCTCTGACACTCCTAATTCTCAGGGCTTCAGCCCCTGAATCTGTCCTACTTAAAATAAGGTAAATGCTAGGGATTAGACATTAGAATATGCCATAAATATTAAAATTATAAAATGACTAATATGAATGCTTCAAAAGTGGAATTTCAGAGGATTTATTTGCAGAACACAACTCAATAAAGCTAGAGAAGCTTTTGGTCAATAAAAACAAAACTATTGTATAATTACAAAATAGTTACAATGAGGCACATGTTTTCAGGATCTCCTGAGGGCTACGTCAGGGTCAAAGAAAAAAAAGTTATGATGATAGCAAGTCACATGAAATCTAAGGTGTGGACAGTACCAGAATCAGAGTTGTAAGCACAACGAGTGCATTTAATATGAAGCAAGAATGAATGGAAATAAATTAACGAAACATTTACCTCAACAAGCTACAAAAAAATAACCAAGAGAAAGAAGATGAGGAAACAGGCAAAAATTAATAAATTTGAAACTAGAAAACTTTAAGTAGAATTAATAAATAAACCCATGTTCTGAACTTCTGGGAAATAACAGCAAAATATATAAGCTTCTAAGTAATCCAATCAAATTAAAATGGAAACAGTTAAAATTTAGAATTAAGAAAAATATACAACCTCTCAAACAGATAAGAATTTTAAAAATTATTGTACAATATGTATAATTCTCTGTTACACATGATAATCCCAATGAAATGAATAATTTTTCTAGGAATAAAAAAAAAACATGAAACTCCTGAAGTCGACTTAAAAAAAGTAGAAAATCTGTATTTACTAATAACCCTGTAAGGAAGGGAAATACTCACAAAAGAGCTGTTCTCTGAAAAGACATGGTGCTCAGATGGTTTTAGCAAAAAATTCTGGCAAACTCTGAGAAAAAACTGATATTTTTGTGCTGTTTAAACTCTTACAAATCAAAGAAGAAATGGAAAGTGTCATAATTTATATTATCAAATTACGTTGCCATTCTGTATATCCTCTCCCCTCATTCAGCCCCAAGCTGTTAGGATTTATAATTCATTGCCGCAAATATTTTTGAACTGATTCTCTGTCCTCTTTTGCAAAAACTCCATTGAAGGAACTAAATTGTTTGTGTCATGGAGATCAACTTTCATTTAGATTTTAAAAAAGGAAGAAATTAACTCAAACTAGCGACAAAGGAGAGATTTATAATTCCCTAAAACATCAGGGATGTGCACTGTATGCTCTGGCATGGTCTAAGAGTTGCAAATCCTATGAGGAAAATGGCATCTTTGGGATCTAGGACTAAACCATAGATGGCTTTGGAGCAACTGGGGAGTAGAGATGACTGATGACAAGAAGTTTCGGCCAGTGTTTTAATATTGTGTAAGACCCTAGAAACTTTATCCTACCTTAGTAACAGGAAAGAGAGTCAAGATCAATGCTTTACATTTCCTGCCAACCTGGATCACATGTTCTTGAAGCTAGAATTAAATTAATTTAAAGATAATAAAAACTGTGATATTTCTTTCACAATTGAGTATATGCATCAAGATTCATGCTCACTACATATAGATTTTTTAAGTTAAATTCATTTCTGTAAATTAGTTCCAGGAGAAAAATTAAAAATAAAGCAGGGCTAATTACACAAATACAAAAATGATTAAAAATAGATCAATTATTTTTATAATTGATCGTGTTAAAGGTCAAATTAAAAAATTATTATGCTGAAAAGAAACTTGAAAAATTCAGCATTCTTGAATTTTTTTAAAAATTTGATTTAAAAAATCCAATGAAATTAAAAATAAAAGGCATTTTCCCCTTTTGCACTAAGTACTTTCATATACTATCTTGTTTTATTCTCATAACAGTCCTATCTATATTTTATAAAGATGAAAACTTACCCTCGCATACTAAATTAACTGGCCAAGGTCATACACTTTTTAATTGATGAAGTTAAAGTGTAGGCAGTCTGTTTTCTCACAGACTTACTGCTCCGTGAAATTACATGGTCAAAAAGATAATAAATGATACAGTGAAAAATAAATCAAACACATCTTACTCTGGGTTTAGTACTTCCATCAATTGAAGTTGGCAATTTCTTTCTCTCCTGGTAAATTATGCACCCTGAGACTACAACCTTGCCTTTCTACTCATCTTAATTTTTCCTGATATCATTGTTGTGTTTGCAACCTATGACAAACTCCATGGATGTGTTTTTTATGAATAAATGAGCATTTTGAGTAGAATCTGTGGGTAGTGGTGATATTGAAAATGTTTAACAACTTATATGGCAAAGGGACCAGCAGCTAATCAGAACAGGCACCAGTCGGAAACAACTATCATAATCATATCAGTGTGTTCTGATAACTGTCAGCACTGGCAAAGAGTGGCCAGCTTTTATCCACATGAAAATGTCATTGGATTCCCAAAAGTCATTTTGTCCAGCCTAGCCCTGCTGCATTTGACATCATTCTTTGGGCTAGTGGTGGGGACCAGACATAGCCCAATCCTTCCTTAGAGCCTGCCTCCCTAAACACTGATATACTATCCAAATGAGTCCAACAGTGTCTGTTTCCTAAAAATGTAGTTTGTCACCAGAGAAATACATATACCAAGTAAAGGAATTCATGTATCTTCAGGTGGTTGAACATTTAAGTGAATCCAGAAATATCAGGTTCATATTTTCCAATACGTATTCTGGAGATGCATAAAAATACTGTCTAAAGCAAAAGAAAAGCTTGAAGCTAGCTCGAGACCAAGCAGAAATGAGGGACAGCTTGAATTCTAATGATCCTGATTCTTAGTCACTACTTCTGTTTTTTGCATGTAGCCATCACAGCTTAACCAGGGAGGCAGAACTAATGTGATATATAGATGTATGTTAAGAGACTTATCACAGGGAATTTACTAACCCAATCATAAGGGCTGGCTATGAAGTCTTCACATGACTGTTTCCACATCCAGTGCTAGAACCCAGCACAGGCAGTCTGGAAGAAGAAATAATCAGTGGACTGGAACCCCATGAGTACAAGCTGGAACTCCACAAAATCAGATTACAGCTTATGCCCATTCTTGTTCCTCCTGACCTGAGAAAGGGTATCTTGTAGAAGAAGCCAGGGCTTTTGCTCAAAATGATGAGCACACATACACATCCATACCTGAAATAATAGAAATTGAAGAAAGATCCAAGGGGAAGGGGAAGCAAATCCAGGCCCAGCTGCTGTTTCACACCAAGGAAGTGAGTCAACATATCAGCAAAAATTTATGTATCCTACAAAATAGCATTGTCCTCCTTCTGCGCTCAAGCTGTAGAGAGAATCATCCTTGTAGCCCATCCAAATGAAACCTACCAAAAGAGATCATTCAGGGAACAGTAATTCAGCATAGCCATATGGATACATTACAAAGTCATCACACTGTGGTACTAGCCCAGATGCATCTTTATTATTTGAACTCAAAAACACAACCATAACAAACTTCTACCTTATGCAGGACTGGAATTAGAACTGTTGAAAATAAAAGACAGAAGATGGATGGAGACCCCCAAAATCAGATCACAGATGATATCACAATAATAACAATAACAAAATGGTGTATGTCTTTTAAATAGGACACATACCCATTTGCTGAAAGGTTGCAGGGGGATCCTCTAGCCTAAATAGAAGAGTAGCAGCAGATGACCTCTCAAGATTCCTTTCAACTTCATGATTGTATTATAAACCCCAAATTCTTAAATCCTACTATTCCCCTGACTTCAATTAGCTTACTCATAATAAGAAACTTTTCAGTCTATGAAATTATAGCCTCATCGTGTTGGCTGGAGTAAGTGTCTTCCATGAAATGCTACAGGAAAAGAAAATAACTTTCAAGAAGAATAACTGCTTCCAAAATTTGACTTGGAACCGATATGCAATACCTCTTCTGCTTATGAAAAGTATATATGATCTGACCCTAAAAATAGCTTCTTGATTTAAGTAAAATGGCTCAGGGTTAAACTTTAACAATGAATGGAAACTGACCCTGTCAAACTTCTCCCAGTTGACCTAGACAGCTCCTGTACAAGGCCAGATTTTGAGCACAGGGAAGTTGTCTTTATTTGACACAGTATGCCTCAATTTCTTGAAGTATTCTCATCCCACGTCCCAAGTCCCAATTCTTAGTCAACCACAGATCATATTCCGTACTACTAATGATTTTTTTTTTTAAAAATGGGGCGGGCGCGGTGGCTTATGCCTGTAATCCCAGCACTTTGGGAGGCTGAGGCAGGCGGATCAGGAGGTCAGGAGATCGAGACCATCCTGGCTAACACAGTGAAACCCCGTCTCTACTAAAAATACAAAAAAAAAAAAAAAATTGGCCGGGCGTGGTGGTGGGTGCCTGTAGTCCCAGCTACTCAGGAGGCTGAAGCAGGAGAATGGCGTGAACCCAGGAGGTGGAGCTTGTAGTGAGCCCAGATCGCGACACTGCACTCCTGCCTGGGAGACAGAGCGAGACTCCATCTCAAGAAAAAAAAAAAAATGTTATTTTGGCAAACATTCACAAAACCTTGCCCTGGCCTTAATTTAGTCTTCTCAGGAGAATGTGTATTTTTTAAAAGCAAGAAAGGGAACACAATGCAATAAAACCAATTTTATTTGTGGTCTTATTGACATTATTTTAAATTATACATGCCCTTCAGAAAATACAAATATTTACACAAAGAAATAAAATAATTAAAACATCAAAACTGAATAATTATGCCTCATTATCCTTCCATGTATTTCATATAATATATATGTGTATTTGTGTGTATGTGTGTGTGTGTGTGTGTGGTGTGTGTGTGTGTTTACTGTGTCAAATTAGACAAGCCACTTTTTGGAGTATACAGCATGCGAGGATTTTCAGTGTCTTTTTGGTTTTGGAAAAGGAAGACAACCCCTCTCCCTCTTCCCTACCCCCTACATTTTGCTTCTCATTTGAAAAGATATTCAAAAAGTAGATTGGTAAAACTCTGAGATGCTTTATGGAGCCTAAGTTCCAGAGGCTCAGAAATTCACTGCTTTTGTTGTGAGGACCTGTAGAACTTCCCAGTTTCTCACAGCTAGAGAACTAACACCTCTCCCTGACTCCCTCCTTTTCTAGTTTGAGAAAGCTCTACCTTCCAAATGTATTGCAAAGGAAGGCAAGCCCATGGGCTGCACTTGTGACTGACCTTGAAGGGCCTGAGATTTGTGGCTTGGACCAACTTTGCCAGTGCATTGGCACACCCTTGGGTTCTATTTTTCTGAAAAATGTAGGGCTTTCTCTGCAGTTGGTGGTAAAATCCAAAACTCAGGTATGTATTTGTGGAGGTAGATGGCATTTGGCTTGCTTTGGTTGCAGGCCATTTTAGCCTAGTAATGGCAAGCATTCCCTACGCTCTGACTCCTTGCAGGTAATTGTCTAGAGGGCTCACATGGATCACTGCCTTATTTATGATGTCAACTCCACAAATTTGTGTTATGAATTGAGTAACCCAATTTGATAATTCAAAACTCCGTGGTTCTTTTTGGTGGGCCATATACACAGTAAAAGTTTGGATGGGTTAGTTACCTTAAATGGAAGCCAATATCAGATCAAATTCTGCCATGTATTAAAGTCATTAACTAAAGAAACTTATTTTACCAGGCACATAACAGCTTATACAATCTATTCTATATATTTTATGAAGCTCAGGTGTCTGTCCTTCTAGCTGCTCTTACCTCCAAAATAGGGAATGGGCTATCTAGCACAGATGATGACAATATTCTAAAGACAAAGATCCACCAACATTAGAGTCAGCACCAATTTAAAAAATTCCCCAAACCAAGTAGAAACCATATGGACACTAACTTCAAGGATAAAGACACCTCACTAGATTCCTCTATCTTGTTCATGCAAAGACAGAGATCACTGGTGGAGATTTTCAAACCTTTAAGTAAATGCAAATATTTTGAAAAACATCAGGTTTACTACTTAAAGCACATTTCTAACACTTATCTCACTAACCATCAAGCCATAATTTCACAAATATTAACTCATTTCTGACATTCGTCATGCTAATGAAGAAAGTATATTATTTTGATAAAGCCATCAACAACAGAAACAATTCCAATAGCCACTTTCCAATATGGCTTTCTGGTGTGCATTATTTCTGAAGATAGTATTAATTATAATAAAATACTTTCAGAGGAATTATAGACATCATAACTAATAGGAACTGTGATCATACTTACAAGTAAAGGATCCGAGGACTCTCAGAAATTACATAACTCACTTAAAAGCACATATTAATCAATGGTGGAGACAAAACTTAAACCTAACAAGTATAACCCAGAGCCCATGCAATGCAAAGCTGCCCCTTTAGACAAAGTGCATTATTCACAGGATTCAGCGTAGGTCATAGAGTCTTACACTGGATATGGGGACTAAAATTTAGCATATAAATAGGTCATTTGCTAGCTGTGGTTCTCCTAAATATGTTTTCTTTATGGACCTCTTAAGGAGGAGTTACTACTAGTAAAAAAAAAAAAAAAAAAAAAAAATCAGTGAATTTTGGATACCAGGATAAATGTCTGCACTCATAATATTTAGATAATTATCAGGACCATTTAGCTCATACCGCATAAGATCCAATGTAGTCTTTGTTCAAATGGTTGAACAAATCATTTATACTGTCTGTTGCTTTCTCATAAAGGAAAAAATACAAATTTGAAAATATATAAATACAGTAACCTACTATGCCTTTTATTTATTTACATTTTGGCCATAATATACCTTAAAGTGCTAAATAGCTATTTATGATGCTTCTCAGTCTTTAAATTATCAGCCTTGAAAATAATTTGAGGTTTTTGAGTTTCATTTGCATTGAGCCTGATAAAGTGCTGCTAGACTCTGAACAAATAGTCTTAAACATACTTGAAACAAGAAGCCTCTAAGGCCCTTTAGACATCAAATGGTAATTATAAAACACTTGGATGGGTCAAATATAAAAGAATCAGAAACATAAGGAATAAATTTCCCTTGAGGTCCATTTAAATTGTAAAATTTAAAAAACAGTGATTGGCAAGACAGTTTGGAAATTTTGTAACATTTGTAAAGGCATTCAAGATGTTTTTAAGAACTGAAAATAGGCTGGTTTCCTCCATTCACAATTTTTAAAAACATAATAAATACACACAAATGTGGAGTGAAAATGTGTATGTGTATGTGTGTGCATACATATACACACACATACAAATATTTGTATGTCTGTGTATATATATACACACACGTATATATATTTTTCTGTGTGTCTATACATATATATAGCATTTGTCTGTGTCTGTACATATATATATGTGTCTGTACATATATTTACATATATATATATGTGCAGACACAGACAAATGCTGTCTCACATATAGGCGATCTTTTTTAAATTTTAATCTTTATATATATGTATATATAATCATTTGGTTTTATAATTTCACAATTTCAGCTGGAAAACTTGCATCTCAATTTTTCCCCTCTGGTGAGAACTCAACATATGCTACCTAATCCCATTACTTTAAGCCATAGATCAATTACTTTTTTGGCAGAATTTTTTAAATGGAGAAAATCTTGATCACTCACCCAACTATTGTTATATTATAGCATCTGGTGGCTCATCTGCAAGTGTTCATTTTCTTAAGAAGCGAAGGCCTTGTGTCATACATATTCTCTGTGTGGTGAAGCTCCTGCATATGCTCCATGGCCTATGGCATAGGTTGTGTCTAAGGCTCTTCAAATTCCTCCTTTCAAGGCATAGCTCTAACCAATTCTTGATGCAGCTTCCCTACATCGGGCCCTAAGACATACTTTAAATACAGCTTGTGTAATTGTCTTTTCAACCTTACCAGTATTATTCACCATTTTTCAAGGGTTAAATTCTAAGAAATGAGTTCATTCCCAATTGCGATTTTTTGCTGAGGTGGGGAGGAGCTTCCGTATATTAACCTTCCTAAACTGTATTATTTATATCATACTTACACACTTTTCTCTCACCCTAGAATGTTAGTTTCTGAAAAGAAGGGTCTATGACTTCGACTCTTTTTCCTAGGCAAAACACACATAATAAACAAAGTTGAGTAAAAGAATAAGCAAATGAATAAATGATATCACTATATTCCATCCTTTTATAAAACAAAAAATAGTAAAACACACCACACACCAGTGATTTTCAAATTGAATGTGCAGCCATGTCTTTGTCCCAGAGGTCAGACTGTTTAACTGAATGTTAACTGAGCTAGCCCTTCTTGCCACCTTCAATTAAACATGTCCCAAAGTGAGCACATCATTTTTACCCTGTTATACTGTTTGCAATCTGCTTCAATCACTTCAGCCTTGTCAGTGTGATACATATGCGTGTGTTAGTTTTCATCCACACCCTAGAGGCAGTCAGCTGTCCTGATCTGGAAAAGACTCCAAGGATGAGTTGCTGGCATTTAATTAAAAGGCCACATTCCAGAAGTGGTTGCTTCAAGTGTTCCAACTATGTATGTTTCTTTCCAAATAAGACTACAGGTTTTGTTAATTGGCACAATGGACATTAGAAGGTAGAGTCTTTGGTGAAGTTAGTGATATGCAAAATATGTAAATGGGCTAGAACAAATTTTAGAAAGCAAGAGTTGCCAGTAGTATGTGCCTTTAGGAAGAGTGTTCTTGGCTTAAATCCAAAAGCTCATCAGAAGATTCTTGGACACATCCCTCCCACTAGATAGATGGTTAGCTAAATCCTGCCATTAGAATATCATTACATTTGCCTCAAGTGAAACTTTTATAAAAGTTACTATAGGAGTCCCTAAAAGAACAGAGATGTGGAACTGCTTGCACTTACAAAACAGGTTGTGTGTATGATTTTTTGAGCCTGATTGTGAATGAGTACCTATGTGTATGACAGCATTTGTCTGAGAATGCTTTCTTATAACCTAGGAGCAAGATTGAGTGGAGGACACCAATAGCCCTTGCCTACCTGTATTTATTGGAGACTACAAATACTTACCAAAAAATCTGGTGTAATTGTGAACCATCCAACATTTTCCTGTTTTCATATTCATTAGTATAGAAAGGAAGTCTCCACTCTGATGGTTAAAGCCTGAAATCTAGGTACTGCTGTGACAATTCCGCCTTCCTAGCCCCATACAAAATTTAACATTAAGTCCTGTGATTCATCCCGAATGCATTTTTAATTTATATTGTTTTCCTAAATCTTTATGAAATCCCACAGTTTGGCTTCCGTTATTTCTTACCTGAATTAGGACAACTGTGTCCTAACTGCTTTCTCTGGTGACCATATTGCTTTCCAATCAACAAATCTCGTAGATGAAAAGATAAGTCTAAAATTGCATTTCAATAATGGTGCTTCACTTCTCAGTTGCTTCTCAGGATCTTCAGGATAATGTCCTAAGTTCCTGTGAAAATAACAAAGTTCTTAAGAGAGCCCCTGATCACTTTACTATCGTGTTGCCTTTAGTAAAAACACAGAGGCATGAAATAGGGTCACATTTCTTCAGAATTTCAAACTCTTGTGTGGTGCTTGAGAGTGAAGTTAAGGTGGCAGAATGATGAGTTTGGAGAGCTTGGCAGCAACATCATTAAAATCCTTGTGTAGAACACCTGGCGACTGAGCCATATTTCATTTAGGCGATTTATGAAGACAATGTAAAATTAACTGAATATTTTGCCAAAGTAAGGTTCCAACAAGTATTATAATTCTTATTCTTAATTCAGTCATTGAATTCCTTAATGAGAAGATAGATTACAAATCATTATTTGGGTACCTGTTAGTTCCCATTCAATAGTTTCCACCTTGTAAAATAATTTGCCTTTAACTAAAAATGCTTTTCATTCATTCGAAAGAGTAGTCTTAAAGAATGATCTTAAATTGTTCTTATGTCTATAAATAGTAACTCATTGTTCTTTGTCATCCTCCTCTGCTGGCTATTAAAATAGTAAGCTTAGATCTCAGAAATCCCCCTCCCACCCAAAGTCTATAATTTTTACCATGTGATCTTTCATAACAAAGCAAAGTCTAACAGAAGCCAAATTTTGAGAAGTTTCCCAAGCTCATTTTAAAAGACAAAGAAGAGGAAGAAAAAGAGGAGGAGAAAGACTACTAGAAAAGAAAGAAGGAGGAGAAAATTGAGTCTATTTTTTATTTTATTATGTTTTTAGTTTAATTTATAGTTTCTCCTTGAAATATTCATTTGTCAATTCCAAGGCCTACCTGGCATCATAAGTGCACTGGAAGAGAGTAATCCTATGGTGCTGTCAGTTTTAATCCCCTGCGGGTCATGACATCAAGAGTGCTGTAAACCATACATGCAAGTCAATGTCTGTAGTTTGGATTATGTGGTAGCAGACAAACAATACATAACAAGGATGAACAACACAGAACCATATGGGTGTCTCCTTACAAAACATATGTTATATGTCCATGAGCACTAAAGCAATTCCAAGGCATTGTAAACTTGATATTTTTGAAATGTCCTAGAGCAAGTGCTTTTGGGTTTGAACAATTACTGATAACTTGTTATATAAAAAGTGTTTGTTTAAAAATATATTAAAGAGCATATGGTGGCAATGAACATAAAGTAATGGTTTCAGTTATATCAGTTTTTTTTTCATATAATCTTAGGGATTAGAAATGGACTACTTTCAGAATTTACAATAGCCAATTTGGTATAAGAAAATAATAGAAAATTAAAGTACAGGTGAGAGTTAGATTTTAGTAAGACAATTGAGTACACAGCTGATTTCTATAAATTATATAAGTAGAGAAAATAAATCAGGTGAGGTCAGGGAATGGTCTTTATATTTGTATCTGAACGATAATTAGAAGTCTGCTCATCTTTGTGCTATGGGTTTTTCCTTTCTGTATCTCCTAAATAAGCAAACCTAAATGTATTAATTTATTCTTTGGCCATGCATTGTCCAAGCAGTAGCTGTGCTTGGTCCCTTCGTAAATCTAAATCTCTTTAGATATTTGTCAATTAATCTTTCTTTTTTTTTTTTTTTTACTTAATCATTCCACTTAATCATTTAATCCTGATGGCAACACCACTTTGTGGATGACAGATGCTTCCCAAAGGCCACAGCTCTGCAAAGACCGAGCCAGGATGTGGAAATTGGGCTGATGACTTCAGCACTCTTCTCCCCGCTCTGCACTCTGACAAAATAAGCCACTTCACTAGGAGATTTGACAGATAAAATTTTAAATAAGACTTCAATTCTACCCTCAAGAAGTTTACAATCTAAAACAGTAGATGATATTTACATATATAATCTTATTACCAGGTGAAGAGTAGTGGATGACATGATGCAGATAAGGATAAAATCTGTGAATGTTCCTAGATGGGTCAATCTGAAAAGGCATTGTGGACAAGGTGACACTGCAATGACACCATTGCAGAATGACAGAACACACCTAGAGGCAATGTAGGCAACTGGGTCCATTTGTGAAAAGTCAGAGTGTATTAATGAGTATGGGGATTTTAAAAGATGAATAAGTTATTGTCAAAAAAGATTTATTTAATTAGAAGTGTAAGAACTTGACTCTATGGGACAAAACTTTCAGTCATTATGTAAAATCTGAAAGATATATGTATTGTTATAGACACATGTAATACTTCCATTTTTTATAGTGAGCAAATTTAAATAGCTTAGATATAAAATAATTTTTGAAAAGCAAAATATATAATTACTTCCATATATTTTGATACCTAAAAAAGAAATAAATATAAGAATATATAAACAGTTCATAAACTCAAACTATACCCATGCACCAGATATTTAAGATTAAAAAATCATATAAAAATTATCTAAAATTTAGTTTTTATAGCTATCTTTCTATGTATATTTTATTAAAAGTTCTTATTAGGTATTAGTGTTGAATATTCTAATGCCCTTTTTAGTATTTACAAAATCTTCATCTGATTTTTATCTGTTCAGACAAAATGCTGAATTATTATTAACATTCCTGCCAGTATAGTCTAGTACCTATATGTTGGGCAAGTAAACAACCACAAATCCTATAACTTAACATAGTAAAATCTTTCTTTGCTCATGTGAAAGGCTTGGTTTGGGATGCCAAGGGGGTTCTCTACAGGCAATCACTCAGGATGCCTTGAGCTCCTGCAGTTATAGAGGCTAAAAATTCCAGACCCTAGAGAGCCAATGTTGTTAGTTCTGGTCCAACCCTGAGTCCAAAAGCAGAAAAACAGTGGTGTCTCATCTCAAAGACAGTAAGGCAGACAGAAGGAATTCTTTCTTATTCATCCTTTGGTTCTCTTCAGGCCATTGATGAATTTAATCACACTGGGAAGGTCAATCTATTTTATTCAGCCTATGGAGTCATATGTTAATCTCATCCAGAAACAACTTCATAGACACAAAAATAATGTTTAACCACATATCTGGGCACCATGTAGCCCAGTCAAGTTGACACATAAAATTAATCATCACTTTTCATCAAAGTCTATTATTGCTGTAATATAGTGGCTCCTCCTTATCCACCGGGGATACATTCCAAGACTCCAAATGGATGCCTAAAACCACAGATAGTACCAAACTCTACATACACTTCATACATACATATCCATGATAAAGTTGAATTTATAAATTAGGCACAGTAAAATACTAACAACCGTTAATAAAATAGAACAAGTATAACAATATACAATAACAAATATTTTGTGAATGAGGTCTCTTTCCCTCTGTCTCTGTCTCTCTGAAATAACTTATTATACTGTACTCGCCCTTCTTGTGATGATGTGAGATGACAAAATGCCTACATGATGATAAGATGTGAGGTTAATGACAAAGGCATTGTGATATAAACATAAAATTTCAGAAATAAACAATGTATAAGTTTTAAATTGCAAACTTCTGAGTAGTGTGGTAAAATCTTGTACCGTCCCACTTCATCCCAAGTGGATTGCCATTAGTCATGGTAGTCATCTTGGTTCTCAGACTGACTGTTATGGTCTTGCAGTGCTTTTGTTCAAGTAACCCCAGGTGCAGGAGTAGTGATATCATATTTTCCGACCATGGCTGACCGTGTGTAACTAAAACCACAGAAAGTGAAACCACAGATAATGGGAAAGTACTGTATTAAATCATGGATTATTTTATCTTGGATTTTTGAATCTGTATGTATAAGGCAGATGGTAAGAGGTTTCTTTCAACATCTTAGTTAAATAATAGTTTTATTATTGTTTGGATTTTCTATAATGAATCAAAAATATCCCCTTTTTGTTTTGGAACACCATTAAAAGTATAGCAAATATTCGTTCTTTGAAATCTTGAAAAAATTCACCTATGAAATTATTGAGGACACGGCTTTGTTAGTACATAGGCTTTTAGAAAACTTTTCTAATCTTTCCTATCTAATCTAATTTATTACAGATTTTTTAAGTCTCTTTTAGTGGATTGCAGATTTTTACAAATCAAGTTGTCAAACATTGCTATTTCTGCTGCTTATTCTCATACATACTGTGTGCCCTCTTGATCTGTGGTTATATTCCACTTCTCATTGCACTTCTTTTTTTTACATTTAAATTTGTGTATTTTATTATTGTTTCCAAAAATGAAGTTTTGTTATTGTTTGTCTATATTATCTCTTTTTCTAACTTTATCAATCCCTTTCTTTTATTGTTTTCTCTAGGCTATTAAGTCATATACTTATATTTTTCTTTGTTGTTTATTATAAAAAGCACTTAAAACCATTTACTTTTTTCTGAGTACAGCTTTGACCACATTTCTTAAGTTTAGATATGTAATGTATCTTTATCATTTTGAAATAACTTAATCATATATATATATGTGTGTGTGTGTATATATATATATATATATATTTTTTTTTTTAATTTGTAGCTGGGTGAGGTGGCTTATGCCTGTAATCCCAGCACTTCGGGAGGCCAGGGCGGGCAGATCACCTGACGTCAGGATGCGTCCAGAATTGGTGGGTTCTTGGTCTCACTAACTTCAAAAATGAAGCCGCGGACCCTCGTGGTGAGTGTTACAGTTCTTAAAGGCAGCGTGTCTGGAATTTGTTCCTTCTGATGTTCACATGTGTTCGGAGTTTCTTCCTTCTGGTGGGTTCGTGGTCTCGCTGGCTCAGGAGCGAAACTGCAGACTTTCGCAGTCAGTGTTACAGCTCTTAAGGCGGCACATCTGGAGTTGTTCGTTCCTCCCAGTGGGTTTGTGGTCTTGTGGTCTTGCTGGCTTCAGGAGTGAAGCTGCAGACCTTTGCAGTGAGTGTTACAGCTCATAAAGACAGTGTGGACCCAAAAAGTGAGCAGCAGCAAAATTTACTGCAAAGAGTGAAAGAACAAAGCTTCCACAGTGTGGAAGGGGACCTGAGTAGGTTGCCACTGCTGGCTAGGGCAGCCTGCTTTTATTCCCTTATCTGGCCCTACCCACATCCTGCTGATTGGTACATTTTACAGAGAGCTGATTGGTCTGTTTTACAGAGAGCTGATTGGTCCATTTTGACAGGGTGCTGATTGGTGCGTTTACAATCCCTGAGCTAGACACAAAAGTTCTCCACATCCCCACTAGATTAGCTAGATAGAGAGTGGTGATAGAGAGTGGTGTATTTACAAACCCTGAGCTAGATACAGAGTGCCGATTGGTGTATTCACAATCCCTTAGCTAGACATAAAGGTTCTCCAAGTCCCCACCAGATCAGGAAGCCACAGAGCACTGATTGGTGCATTTACAAACCTTGAGCTAGACACAGGGTGCTGATTGGTGCATTTACAAACCTTCAGCTAGATACAGAGTGCTGATTGGTGTATTTACGATCCCCTAGCTAGACATAAAGGTTCTCCAAGTCCCCACTAGACTCAGGAGCCCAGCTGGCTTCACCCAGTGGATCCCACACTAGGGCTGCAGGTGGAGCTGCCTGCCAGTCCCGCGTCATGTGCCCTCACTTTTCAGCCCTTGGGCGGTCGATGGGACCTGGCACTGTGGAGCAGGGGGCGGCGCTTGTCAGGGAGGCTCAGGTCGTGCAGGAGCCCATGGTGGGGTGGCTGGGCAGGGGTGAGGAGGGAGGCAGGCTCAGGCATGGCGGGCTGAAGGTCCCGAGCCCTTCCCCATGGGGAGGCAGCTAAGGCCTGGCGAGAAATCCAGTGCAGCACCCGAGAGCCAGCACTGCTGGGGGACCCGGCACACCCTCCGCAGCTGCTGGCCCGGGTGCTAAGCCCCTCACTGCCCAGGGCCCACTGGCCGCTCCAAGTGCAAGGCCTGCTGAGCCCACGCCCACCTGGAACTCGCACTGGCCTGCAAGCACCACGCGTGCAGCCCCGGTTCCTGCCCGAGCCTCTCCCTCCACACCTCCCCGCAAGCCAAGGGAGCTGGCTCCGGCCTCGGCCAGCCCAGAGAAGGGTACGGTTCAGTGGCAGGCTGAAGGGCTCCTCAAGTGCGGCCAGAGAGGGCGCCGAGGCCGAGGAGGCGCCGAGAGTGAGTGAGGGCTGCGAGGGCTGCCAGCACGCTGTCACCTCTCAAGGAGTTTGAGGCCAGCCTGGCCAACATGTCTCTACTAAAAAAATGCAAAAATTGGCCGGGTGTGGTGGTGGATGCCTATAATCCCAGCTACTTGGAAAGCTGAGGCAGGAGAATCACTTGAACCCAGGAGACAGAGGTTGCAGTGAGCCAAAATCACGCCACAGCACTCCAGCCTGGGCAGCAGAGCGAGACTCCATCTCAAAAAAGCAAAAATTGTATATATATAATTTATATATATATATTCTCTTTGATTAAAAAATTCTATTTAAGAATACCTTACTTTGTTTTCATAAGGTTTGATTTGTAAGACTGTTTGTTTATGCTTTTATATTAGCCTCCAATTTTATTGCATTTTAGGGCAAAAGAACTTCAGGTATGCAATTTTTAATTTGGTGGGTTTATTGTAAAGATATTCTGGACCTAAAATGTAGTCTCTCTTTGCAAATGTTCAATATACTTTAAAATAGTTTGTAAGTTCTGTGATATCTGCAGTATGTTAAATCCAGTATATGAATTATGCAAAAGAAAAATGCTTTCCATTTATATTTTGTCTGTCTTTATTTGTCAAAGACCAAGAGAGAAATTTTAAAGTTTTCTACTAAAGTTGAAGTTTGTCAAATTATCTTAATTCTAATAACTTAATTTATAATTCCACGCTGGGTTATTTGGCACATAAACATTTATAGCCAGTACACAGTCATTGTAGACTTTACATTTATTTGATAGAAATCATTTCTGTCTTACAAAATTATTTTAACCTTAAACACTCTTTCCTTTAACATAATAAATAAAATAGAAGTGGTAATAGTGTTACCACTTCTTTCTTTTTATTTGAATTTGTCCAATATATTCTTGCCCACTCTTTTATTTAAATGTTGCGCTTTGTTAATTTAGTACTTTTGTTTTATATATAGCAAATTGTTTAATGCTGTTTTTTTTTTTACCCAATCCAGACTCTACATTTTATTAGGAAATATTCTAAACTCCATAGAGAGGATAGAAGAGATGAAGGGTAAACACATCACAATGTCAAAAATTTGTAAGTTGAAACTTCCTAAATTGAGGACCATCTGGATAGCCTTTTTTCTCCTCAGGAAGGTTTTCTTCTATTATATCTTTGATTATTGTTTTTCTTCCATTTACTCTGCTTTTACTCCCTAGAATTTCTATTATGAATATACTGGCTTCTTTAGGGCTTCACCCCCAGTAACTTATTTTTCTTCTCTTTGTTTAATTTTCCTCCTGGAGAAACTATTTAGCTTGTTTCCTACATCACTAATTGACATTGACACTTGCAATGAATTTCCTCATTTATATGAGATTTCTTTTCCAAGATTTTGTAATGATGATTTTCCTCTGGAACAAAAGTTCTTAATCTCAGATTGTTCTATATTGGTACACCCAATGTTTTGCAAATTTTCTTGAGAATAAAAGATAGAATGACTTTTTGTTTTGCTTTTATGTTTCAATAAGTAAGTCCATTTCACAGAAATTCATTTTACTGATTTTTCAGCGTATTTTCTTTTGAACTACTGAGTCTTGTTACATATGTGGTGATTTTCCTCTATCTTCCTGTTCTTTAAAAGGGAGTTCTATATTTGTGTGGTAATATGACTTGTAGTTTATTTTTCAGAGATTGTGTTTAAGTTTTCATCCGCTGCCAAAAAAGAAAACGTTTATAATTTCTGTACTTTGAAGGTGCTAGACTGAGGATCCAGATGACCACAGGCATAGAAAGAGAAGCTTTACTTTCACTAACAGGTCCTTCCAGCCACTAAAGTAGGAGGCTGATTTCTGACCCACCTTCGCCTTTAAAGTGGCCAAGAATTAGTTTTAAGATGCATTTTCAAACAGAAAGGTAAAAGTGACTATAAAGCTGAGCCTTTAGGAAAGTCCCTTACTATTGCAAATGATTGCTGTTCATTCATGTTTGTTGAATACCAAGAGGAGTTTGAGGAAAATTTCTGTGGCTAGTCACTTGAGTACCAAGAACTTTGACATACACTACTTACTTCCAGACTGTCTAACTAGCTAACTATCACCTCGAATTCTTACGATTCCAAGCTTGAGCTTTCATTTTTCCAATCCTCTGGTGAGAAAAACTACCCACTTTCCAAATAGACCAACCTCTCCTTTGCCTTTGTCTGCTTCATATTTTCCAAGAATTTATCATAGATTCTCAATAATTGTTGAAAATCTTGTGTTTTAGTGCCATGATGAATATATTCTCAATTTTAGGCCCCTTGGATAATTTCAATATTTGGGGAGTGACCAATAAGTAAATGCATGCACACAACCGTTTTAAGACTCAAAGAAAATGTAATTTTTGAGCCAAATCATTGTGTAAAAGCCAACTTTTCAAATTACAAATATGGTTTAAAACGTTTCAACTGCCTATAATATGTGCTTATTTGTGGTAAGAAATAAACCTTTTTTAATGTTGATAAGCCTTACACGTACATGAATATTATAAGACTGAAAATATGCTACTTTATCTAAAAACCAGGCTTAATACAATTTGTGGAATGCCGGGGGTGGGAGCTAAATTGATAAACAATACTTCAATATTTCAGGCTTTGCCTAATAGAATTTTGTGGCTGACATTTTTCCCATAGTATATCTTAAATAAACTGCATGTTAAAAATGTCAATGGTATTTCTGACCTTAAGGCCTGTGGGACAAATTTTTTTTAATTAGAGTTGGTAATATCTACTTGAGAGATTAGAAGCTATTATTATCTGGTTAATGTTGATTAACCATAACACAGTATGTTTTTTCTACTTTTCAGAAAAAAAAAAATTGTTAAGCTCCTGCCTGGGTGGGGCAAGTGGGACGTAGAAATGGAGAGAAATTAAGTTTGAGCAACATCATTTGCACCCTGAGCCAAGTTTTTCTTGAAGCCATTCCTACTTCGGGACTGCTCAGTACATTCTCCTAATCATCCCTTTGCTCACTCCTTTGCAGCTCCTGATTTGCTTTGAAAAGGCCAAATTAATTCTCACTCAGGTCACTGCATTTGCTATTGCCTCTGCCTGGAATGTCCCTTCCTCAGCTATCCATGTAACTCCCTCCTTCATTTTCTCCAGGTCTTTGCTCAAATATCAACAACTTAGAGAAGCCCTGCCTGACACTCTTCTAAAAAAGTGCTTCTGGTCATTCTCTACACCCTTAATTGCTGAAGTCTCCCCACTGAATTCAACAATATCTGTCATTAAATCATGTAGCTGATTTTTATTTGTAACTTCTCTGCCTCTTCCACAAGGCTCTGAGCTTCTAATGGGCATAAGGTTCGTATGCATTTTCATACTGCTCTGCAGCATCCAGAACCATGCCTATCACAGAGTAGGCAACCAAAAATTATTTGTTGAATGAAGGAATAAGTAAGTCAATAACTCCCTTTTCAGTGTTTCTTTTTCCTAATTCAGGAATAAATTTTCTGTCACAAATAAAAGTTTTAACTACAGGTTGAGCATCCCTAATCCAAAAATCTGCAATCCAACATACTCAGAAATCCAACACTTTATTGATTGATTGATTGATTGATTGATTGCAGTAGATTTTGGGGAACAGGTGGTGTTTGGTTACATGGATAAGTTATTTCGTGGTGATTTCTGAGATTTTTGTGCACCCATCACCCGAGCAGTGTACACTGTACCCAAGGTGTAATTTTTTATTCCTCACCCTCCTCCCACCCTTCTGCACAAATCCCCAGAGTCCTTTGTAACATTCTTACGGCTTTGCGTTCTCATGGCTTAACTCCCACTTTTAAGTGAGAACATATGATGTTTGGTTTTCCATTCCTGAGTTACTTCACTTGGAATAATGGTCTCCAAATCCAGGTTGCTGTCAATACCATTATTTCATTCCTTTTTATGGCTGAGTAGTATTCCATGGTATGTATATACATACGTACAAAAACATATATATAAAATATATATACATATAAAATATATATATATACACACACATGCACATACACACACACACACGCATGCATACTATATTTTCCTTATCTACTCGTTGGTTGATGGGCACTTAGGCTGGTTCTATATTTTTGCAATTTTGAATTGTTGCTGCTATAAACGTGTATTCAAGTGTCTTTTTCATATAATGACTTCTTTTCCTCTGGGTAGATACCCAGTACTAGTATTACCTGATCAAATGCTAGTTCTACTTTTAGTTCCTTAAGGAATCTCCATACTGTTTTCCACAGTGGCTGCACTAGTTTACATTCCCATCAGCAGTGTAGAAGTGTTCCCTTTTCACCACATACATGACAACATCTATTTTTTTATCTTTTAATTATAGCCATTATTGCACGAGTAAGGTGGTGTGATCATCTCAATAGACATAGAAAAAGCATTTGACAAAATCCTTTATCCATTTTTGATTAAAACCCTCAGCAAAATCGGCGTAGAAGAGACATACCTTAAGGTTAAAAAAGGCCATCTATGACAAACCTACAGCCAACTGAACAGGAAAAAGATGAAAGCATTCCCTCTGAGAATTGGAATGAGACAAGGATGCCTACTTTCACCACGTCTATTCAACATAGTACTGAAAGTCCTAGTCAGAGCAGTTAGATAAGAGAAAGAAATAAAGGGCATCCAAATCTGTAAAGGGGAAGTCACACTGTCATTGTTTGCCAATGATATGATGTTTATACCTAGAAAACCCTAAAGACTCACCCAACAAGCTCTTAGATCTGAAAAATGAATTCCGTAAAGTTTCAGGATACAAAATCAGTGTACAAAAATCAGTAGCACTGCTATACACGAACGTGACCAAGCTGAGAAACAAAATCAAGAACTTAACCACATTTATAACAGCTGCAAAAATAAAATCAAATACTTAGGAATATACCTAACCAAGGAGGTGAAAGGTCTCTACAAAAAAAACTACAACAACTTGCTGAAAGAAATCACAGATAATACAAACAAATGGAAATACAACCCATGATTGTGGGTGGGTAGAATCAATATTGTAAAAATGACCATACTGCCAAAAACAATCTGTAAATTCAATGCAGTTCCCATCAATATACCATCAGAATTCTTCACGGAACTAGGAACAAGCAAACCTAAAATTCATATAAATCCAAAAAAGAGCCTGCATAGCCAAAGCAAGACTAAGCACAAAGAACAAATAGGGAGACATCACATGACCTGACTTGAAACTATACTACAAGGCTATAGTTACCAAAACAGCATGGTACTGCTATAAAAACATAGACCAATGGAAGAGAATAGAGAACCCAGAAATAAAGCCAAAAACAGCCAAGAGATCTTTAGCAAAGCAAATAAATAAATAAATAAGAAATAAATAAAGTGGGTAAAAGACACTGAATTCAACAAATGGTACTGGGATCATTGGCAAGCCACATGCAGAAGAATGAAGCTGGATCCTCATTTCTCACCTTATACAAAAATCAACCCAAGATGTAGTAATGATTTACATTTAAGACCAGAAGCGATAAACATTTTAAAAGATAACTTTGGAAAAACTCTTCTAAACAGTGGCTTAGGCAAAGAGTTGATGACCAAGAACCCAAAAGCAAATGCAACATAAACAAGGATAAATAGATGGGACTTAATTAAACTGAGAGGCTGTGCACAGCAAAAGAAATAATTGGCAGAATAAACAAACTTTTGAAGCGTTGACACGATTCCACAATTGGGAAATTCCACACTTGACCTCATGTGATGGATCACAGTCAAAATGCAGATGCATAACACAATTCATTCAGCTTCCACAGGGGAAAAAATCCTTCCCACACTCCTTCAGCTGTGATAATATCTTTTCTGTACAAGGCCAGGTTCCCCAACCCAAGCAGGCCAACGGAGGGTCATGAAATAAAAACTTTGTTTTAGGCACAAAGTTATTTTAAATGTTGTATAAAATCACCTTCAGGCTATGTGTATAAGGTGTATATGAAACATAAATGCATTTTATGTTTAGACTTGGGCTCCATCTCTAAGATCTCTCATTATATATGCAAATATTCACTAATCTGAAAAAAATCCAGAACACTTCTTGTTCCAAGCATTTCAGATAAGATATACACAACCTGTACTAGAGTAGTATCATGCAGTTTTCATGACACAGAATTTGGAGGCTTACATGGTTAAGCAAAGAGTAAGTGTAGAAAGAGATTTAAAAGTCAGGCTCTGCCTAACTCCAGAGTTCTTAAAAGCTTGCCCCTAGTTCCAGAGTCCATCAAGGAAGGCTTAACAAAACGTTTCTCTTCTAATTATGTCCATATTTTTCTTCCAATGAATGATAAATATTTTAATAGAAATCTCATTTTGTATTCAGTGATAAAAATAAATAGCTAATGTGATGATTAATTATATGCGTTAGTTTTACTGAGACAAGGAGGCTCAGATTATCATTTTTTAATGTGTCTGTGAGGGTGGTTGGTTATGAGATTACCATTTGAATCAGTGGACTCTGTAGATTGCCCTACTCAATGCAGGTGGCCATCATTTAATCCCGTGGGAGCCAGAATAAAACAAAAGGCAGAGGAAAAAGAAATTCACTCTTTTTGCTTTCTGCCTGTCTACTTGAGCTGGACATATGTCTTTTCCTGCCCTTGGAATGGGATCGACACCATTGGTTCTCCTGGTTCACAGACTTTGGGACATGAATGGGAATTTTACCACCAGCTATCCCAGGTTTGCAGTTGACAAATGGCAAATTGTGGGACTTCTCATCCTCCATAATCGAGAAAATTTCTCATAATAAATCTCTTCATATGTACCTGCTATTGGTTCCATTTCTCCTGAGAACCCCAACTAATACACTAATAAACTCTTGCCAAGTAAAGATTCTGATAGAGGTATCCCTGGTAAGTGGGAAGACTTACTGGACAGCTGTAGTTTTTAAGTTGCTAGTAAGCCATATGCAGTGGCTGTATACTCAGTGTCAACATATATCCAGGTTTTCCTGGGACTGTCCTGACTTATTTCTGTTGTTGTCCTGGCATATCAATGAATAGCACCACCCCCTTTTACTTTCAAAATATACTCATAAACATGTACATCCCTTCCTAGTGTTAGACCATGAAATGTTATGAGCAACCTATTGATATGGTTTTCTAAATGTCTTGAATGGTTATTCTGCCTCATTTATGCAACAGAAAATATACTACTTTTCTGCAGCATGCTAGCAACTCCTATAGACAGAGCATTCATAGTTGAATGGGCAAGTGTGTAAACAATGGCAGTGCACATGAAAAGGACTAGGAGGGAAGAGAAAGCCAGATCTCAAACTTGTTCACTTATTTCCAAATCTACAGCTGGCATTATTGTCCAATCCACCTTCATCTTTCATGGGGACCATCGCATTAATTCCTAAGTAGGTGCAAAGTATTGATCCTGGGTGTGTCGTGAGGGTGTTGTCAAAAGAAATTAACATTTGAGTCAGTGGACTAGGAAAGGCAAACCCACCCTTAATCTGGGTAGGCACCATGTACTCAGCTGGCAGTACAGCTAGAATATAAAGCAGGCAGAAAAACGTGAAAAGGCTAGACTGACTTAGCCTCCCAGCTTTCATCTTTCTCTTGTGCTGGATGCTTCCTGCCCTCAAACATCAGACTCCAAGTTCTTCAGCTCTGGGACTCTGACTGGCTTCCCTGCTCCTCAGTTTGCAGATGGCCTATTGTGGGACTTTGTGATGGTGTGAATTAATACTACTTAATAAACTCCTCTTTATATACATCCCATTAGTTCTGTCCCCCTAGAGAACCCTGACTAATACAGTAGGTTCCCCACTTCTCCTGCTTTTAGCTGTTAGCATGCTGCAGCCAAGATGAGCATTTAAGAAACAAACTGGATCTTATCCTCTTGTGAGATTAAATGAATGTATAAGCCCAGATGCTCTAGAAAACAGACTTTGACCAAAGCTTATGTGCTAAGACTATATTGAAGAGTTAAATGCCAAGAAAGAAGAAGTGATGGAAAAGGAAAGCAAAACAGGGAAGGAGGGAGAGGAAATGGGAGGAGATGTGCTCCTGCCAACTTGCCACTCCTAGGTATTATGGTGATTGACTGCTCAATTTCATGGAACAATCTTCTAAGGGGCCCTGTGCAGTACTATGTCTCAGGGCAATCTGTGGATAGTGGTGGGGGCAGTGGGGGTGAAAAGACTTCATCTACTATCTTCTTCCACTGAGGATCTTTGCTTCTCAGCATTATATCTCCCCCACACTTCTAGGTTAAGCAACTAGGGGAGGCTCATGGGTCCCAAAATGATTATATAGGTCTCTTCAGCCACAGTAAGAAAATAAAACATGGTGCTGGAGGGGAAGAGCTATAACACCAAGGCAAGAGGCAAGGTACAATTCAGTTGTACTCCAGCAAATTTGGGTTGGTGGGGATCAGAATTAAGGTGAAAGGTGTGGCCCAGAGCAGTCTCAGATACAAGGAGGCTGAGAAAATCTAAAGCAGTGTAAAATAATGCAAAATCTGAAATGGTGTAAAAAGAGGTTTTGACACAATAAGGTAATATTGAGTGCCTAGAAGCATGCCTGTCATATTGAAAGCACACAACAAATGTTACTGATCTATTATTTAGTGTTCTTATTGGTGAAATATTTGAAATAGGAGAGTGATGGTTATAAATACATTATAAATACTGTTCAGCTGACATATGGAGGTTTCTTGTATTCATAAAGAGTGCTTACTAATTCATTGGTTCTGAACAAGTATCTCGTTTGTTATTGGGTCAGTAAGGACAGTGATGAATAACCAAACATGACCCCTATCTCCATGAGAAGATGGAGTTAAACATAAATCAAGTGTATGATTATGAATTAAATCATGACTGAGTTAAGGAAATATAGTGTCCCCTTGGAACACATAGAAAGGGCATCTGACCTAGTTTTGGGGAGAGATGATCAAGAGATGATCAGAAATGACAATGTAGCCAAGAGACAAGGAAGAGAAAGGGCATCAAGGGTAGATGATTGCATGGACATGAGGGTTAATTTTGTGTTAACTTGGATAGGCTGTGGTTACAGCCATAAGAACTCACTCCTTACAAGAACAGTACCAAGAGGATGGCACTAAGCCATTTGTGAGAAACCACCCCCATGATCAAATCACCTCCCACCAGGCCCCAAACCCAACATTGGGGATTGCAATTCAACATGAGATTTTGGTGGGGCACAGATCCAAACCATATCAGTTATCCCTCTAATTCTTGTATGTTTAACTTCTCCCTCTCTACTTGATTATCTATAAGCCTATACAAAAAACACTTTAGTGTTTCCCATTAAGGATGGAAGAGGAAGAGGAGGGGTTATCTCTGTATGAATTATTTCTGCAGCTGTCTGCTGCTCTTTCTTCTGTCTTCTCTCCTTCAAATAGTATACTCCTCATAACTGTGACATAATCTCTCTATAGCTGGGATAATAACTAAATTAATTCATCCTTGATCCAGTCATTAAACATTTACATTTGTGAGACACTACTTAGTTTTCAGATACATGGTAATTAAGATAGCAAGTAATGAAGACAGCCTTATAGTCTTAAAATATAAAATGACATCTGCAGCAAGGTGTATGGTCTGTTCACTTCTGGAATTCATTATTAGGAAGTCCACTAGCCCACAGATACTAAACACAGTCTCTAAAATCAGATTTTTCTGTAATAAATACTATAGGCTACAGCTGCCTGGCTCTTTTCTCCCATTTCTTGAAGGTAAGAGAGATGTGCTAACTTTGGTTCTTTCATAGAATCGCTAACGCACAAAACCTACCAACAACCACCACATCTTATGAAAGATTTTTAGCCATGAATCCAGCCAAAATTCTGTTTGGATTCCTCTACAAACAGAAACATTTTTCTGTAATTTACTGGGTTCTTAGAACCATGTCCCTGACCAAAAATATTACTCCAACTGATCCAGAAATAAACATAATAATTCTAATATGTTTAGCACTTTGATATGATTTCACTAAAATGTAAAATCATGTTGATGTGGTTTGGCTGTGTCCCCATGCAAATCTCACCTTAAATTATAATAATCCCCTCATATCAAGTGCAGGGCCAGGTGGAGATCATTGAGGAATGGGGGCAGTTTTCCTCATACTGTTCTCATGGTAGTGAATAAGTCTCTTGAGGTCTGATGGTTTTATAAATGGGAGTTCCCCTGCACAAGCTCTCTCTTGTCTATTGCCATGTAAGACCTACCTTTGCTCTTCCTCCACCTTCCACCATGATGGTGAGGCTTCCCTAGCCATGCTGAACTCTGAGTCCATTAAACATCTTTCCTTTACAAATTACCTAGTCTTGGGTATGTCTTTATTAGCAGTGTGAGAACAGACTAATACAGTAAATTGGTACCAGAAGTGGGTCACTACTATAAAGACACCTGAAAATGGGGAAGCTACTTTGGAACTGGATAATAAGCAGAGGTTGGAACAGTTTGGAGGGCTCAGAAGAAGACAGGAAAATGTGGGAAAGTATGCAACTCCCTAAAGACTTGGAGAGTTCAGAAGACAGGAAGACATGGGAAAGTTTGGAACTTCCTAGAGACTTGTTGAATGGCTTTGACCAGAATGCTGATAGTGATATGGACAATAAAATCCACATTGTAGTGGTCTCAAATGGAGATGAGAAACTTCTTGGGCACTGGAGTAAATGTCACTCTCGCTATGCAAAGATACTGGTGTCATTTTGCATCTGCCTTAGAGATCTGTGGAATTTTGAACTTCAGAGAAATTATTTAGGGTATTTGGCAGAAAAAATTTCTAAGCAGCAAAGCATTCAAGAGGTGACAGAGCATAAAAGTTTAGAAAATTTGCAGCCTGATGATGAGAGAGAAAAGAAAATCCCATTTTCTGAATAGAAATTCAAGCATGCTGCAGAAATCTGCATAAGTAATGAGGAGCCAAATGTTAATTGCCAAGGCAATGGGGAAAATGTCTAAAGGGCATACATGTCAAAGACCCTCACAGCAGCCCTTCCCACCACAGGGCTGGAGGCCTAGGAGGAAAAAAATGGTTTCATGGGCCAGGCCGAGGGATCCCCTGCTCTGTGCTGCCTAGGGACTGGGTGCCTTGCATCCCAGCTGCTCCAGCCATGGGTAAAAGGGGCCAAGATAAAGCTCAGGCCATGGCTTCAGAGGATGCAAGCCCCAAGCCTTGGCAGCTTACACATGCTGTTGGGCCTGTGGGTACACAGAAGTCAAGAACTGAGGTTTGGAAACCTAGATTTCAGAGGATGTATGGAAATGCGTTGATATCCAGGCAGAATTTTGCTGCAGGGGCAAGGCCCTCATAGAGAACCTCTGCTAGGGCAGTGCAGAAGAGAAATGTGGGTTTAGCCCCCACACAGAGTCCCCACTGGCACACACTGTCTAGTGGAACTGTGAAAAGAGGCCCATCATCCTCCAAACCCTAAAATCCTAAAATGGTAGATCCACTGACAGCTTGTAACATGTACCTGGAAAAGCTGAAGACACTTAACACCAGCTAGTGAAAGCAATGGGGAAAAGGGCTGTACCTTGCAAAGCCACAGAGGCAGAGCTGCCCAAGGCTTTAGGAGCCCACCTCTTGCATCAGCATGACCTGGATGTGAGACATGGACTCAAAGGATATCATTTTGGAGCTTTAAGATTTGACTGCCCTGCTGCATTTCAGATTTGCAGAGGGCCTGAAGCCCCTTTGTTTTGGCCAATTTCTCCGATTTGGAATGAGTATATTTACCCAATGCCTGTACCCCCATTGTATCTAGAAAGTAACTAACTTGCTTTTGATTTTTCAGGCTCACAGGTGGAAGGGACTTGCCTTGTCTCAGATGAGATTTGGACTGTGGACTTTTGAGTTAACACTGAAATGAGTTAAAATTTTGGGGCACTGTTGGAAAGACATGATTGGTTTTGAAATGTGAGGACATGAGATTTGGGAGGGAGCAGGGGTGGAATAAAATGGTTTGGCTGTGTTCCCACCCAAATCTCACCTTGAATTATAATAATCTTCACATGTCAAGGACAGGGCCAGGTGGAGATAATTAAATTATGGGGGCAGTTTCTCCCATACTGTTCTCCTGGTAGTAAATAAGTCTCATGAGATCTGATGGTTTTATAAATAGGAGTTTCCCTGCACAAGCTCTCTCTTGCCCGCTGCCATGTAAGACTTGACTTTGCTCTTCCTTCATCTTTTGCTATGATCGTGAGGCCTCTCCAGTCATGCTGAAGTATGAGTTCATTAAACCTTTCCTTTATAAATTACCTAGTCTTGGGTATGTATTTATTAGCAGTGTGAGAACAGACTAATACGTGTGCCAATGTTTTTAGCTATTCATCTATTATCATATTCATTTCCTTAGTTAACACATATTATTGATTGTTTTAAGGATAGAGCTGGATAAGCTCCATGCCTTTGAATTACAGTAGTGCCCCCTTATCCTTTGGGAATACATTTAAAGACCCTTAGTGGATACCTGAAACCACAGATAGTACCAAACCCTACATATTGTATAATTTTCCCATACATACATACCAATGATAAAGTTTAATCTATAAATTTGCCACAGTAAAAGATTACCAACAATAACTAATAATAAAATAGAACAATGATAACAATATACTGTAATAATAGTTATATAAATGCGGTCTCTCTCTTTCTCAAAATATCTTATTGTACTGTATTACCCTTCTTCTTGTGATGATGTGAGATAGTAAAATGCCCATGTCCTGAGATGAAGTGGGATGAATGACACGGGCATTGTGATGTAGCATTTAAAACTTATAAATTGTTTGTTTCCAGAATTTTTTATTTAATATTTTCAGGCCATAGTTGACCATGGATAACCAAAACCATGGAAAGTGAAACCAAGGATAAGGAGGGGCCACTGTACTATTTATGTGGGAGAAAGACAAGTATTTGTTATCATTTAGTGAGAAACACACAGTATAAGGAATAGTTTATGAAAGGATAACCAGATCAGGGCAGAAATGCTCCTAAATTTGACTCATGGAGGCTCCTTAGAGAAGTTATATGTGGGTTAAAAACAAACCAAAAAAAGCTTTAAAGTGAAAATGCTAAAGAAAATATGACATTCATATCCTAGATCCGATTATTTTATTAGGTTGAGGGACCCAGATAAAATGGTATCCAATATGGAGTCATTCTGGTGAGGAGGTAAGTAGCAAGGTCAACAGAACAAAGACTGCTCAAATAATCCGCCTAAGGAGATATCAGTCCTATAATGTGGACTGAGCTCACAATATGGACATCACATATCTTCTTTACTCCTCAACAGCCTTGTAATTTAGGTCCTCTTATTATTACCTGCATTTTTAACAGATGAGTAAATTAAGGTTCAATCTGATTGAGTAACTTTCCCAAGTTTCCAACATCAGAAGGCAGTGGAGCCAGGTGGGATCGTTAATTTTATGTGTCAACTTGACTGAGCCACAGGATGTCCAGCAAACTGGTTAAACATTATCTCTGGGTGTGTCTGTGAGAGTGTTTCCAGAAGAGTTTAGCCTTTGAATAGGTGGACTGAGTAAAGCAGATGGTCCTCCCCAATGTGGTTGGGCATCTTGCAATCCATTGAGAGCCTGAAGAGAGCAAAAAGATGTAAGAAAGGTGGATTTGCTCTCTGCCTGACAGCATGAACTGGGATATCAATCTTCTGTCCTGGGTGCTCGTGCTCCTGGTTCTCAGACCTTCAGACTTGTACTGGAATCTACACCATTGGCTCTCCGGCTCTCAGACCTTAACACTATACCACCTGCTTTCTCTGGAGAACTCTGACTAATACATCAGGATTCAAACTGAGACAATCTAACTTCAACACTGTTTTCCTGACAGTCACTCCACAGTGTGTCAAGCAGCAGCCAGGGTGGAGTTTCCAAAGGGCGAAAGGAGTTCAGGCAATAATGCAGCAGGAAGATTCAGGGAAAGATGAAGAGAGGATGAGTAGAATCTGGCAGTCAAAGGCAATAGGCCTTGTCTTCAGGGTCTGGGGCAATACTGTAAGAGCAATGATTTACCTTCCCAGAACATACCCAGAAATGATGTGGCTTAGGAGCAGTCTGGCAGCTGAGGATTCCTGATAACTATGGAATTAGGATACCTACCAACTTTCCATCAGCTTCCCTATCCAGACAAAAGTACAAAACTTCTTCACTGGATATTAGAGAAAAGTCTACAAGACAAACTCTTAAAACCGCTTGGATTTCAACAAACTTCGCCCAAGTGGTAAGTTTCAGCTGTTTTTCCAAGTTAAAATCCAATTCTCACCCTTTAAAATTTTCCTTGAGGCTATAAAGTACATTTGGAAAACAACATTAATCTGGAGGAAATTGCTACTTGTAGGGTTACAGAGCTCTTGTTTGGATCATTTTATTGCCTTGTCAGTAAAACTTTAAAAACTCGGTGATATATTTACTTTAAAATATTCTAAACTTTCCAACATTGATGATTCTGTAAACTGTGTACAGAATATCCTGATTTATATATTGGTTTATTTGCTGTTGAAAAACTTATTTTTAAAAGTGAGCAACAACCCCTTGAATTTTTAAGCTCTTATTTTAAGTGGTACAAGTATTTTTTGCTTTTTAATGGCAATTTAATGTTAGTTTTTCTGAACTTCTCAAATGCATTATGGAAATCCCCTTCACTGCAGCTATGACTAATTCATTTTTAATTGCATACTGATATTGCTTAACTTCCTCTAAATTTTGGCAGTTTTCTAACATTCAATGCAGCAATCTTTTCTTGAGAAAAAAATATTTACTCCAAAGTGAAAACAGGTTTCTCTGTGTGTGTTCTAATATATTTGTCACTTTCCAGTTCTAGAATATTTTGACATTGAAAGTCCATTTGGCCTTTATAGAAGGTTTTGAAATAGCTATCATGTTTGAGCGTTATTCCTCCAAATCTGTGAGCTAGTCTTTGTTTAGAATTTTGCTTTCTGTAAATACTGATATAAGGAAGAAAACAACATCAAGCTCAGTTGGAGATACATATTTGGATTGTGAATGGATTTGTGGGGGTTACTAGCATACATACAGAAATACGAAGCTGGGAGCTGAACAAACAAATAAGCCTGAATGAGTGTATAGATATCAATATGTTCACTTTTAAAATGAAAAGATTCAGATTAAGAGAGCTTAAGAGGCATGTCCAAGATTACACAAGGATAAATAAAACCTGCTTCTTTCAGGACCCAAGACTCATGCTGATGCTACTACTCCACATTGACTCCATATTTTGGCATTTCTGAATGAATTCCATTCATTGAAAAGGATATGAGGAGGAAAAAGTAGAAATAGGAGAGTGATTAAATATTTCTGTGGCTTTGAGACAATAAACCAATCATGCTTTAGTCAGCCATTTTCCTGCCTCCCACCCAGCTTGGAAAATTTGGTCAGACAATAAAGTATTTTTTATTCCAGTAATTCTGCAAATTGTTTAAAGAACCAAAGAACAAATAAAAAATAAATATAAGATATGACCCCTGATCTGAGTGAATATGCAATATAGATAGAAGGAAAATATGCATGTAAACAAAGGAAATAATGATTTTATAAAGCCATATATTAGTAAGAGCAATTAAGCATGTAAATAAGCATGAAAATGCTGGACCAGGTCATAGGGATGAAGATGGGAACAGGCTTTAATTGTAATCAGATGTACTACTCATGAAAGATTACTTAAAAGAGAATAACTTTAACCAAATTTCAAAAAGAAAAGAAATAAGTGGGGAAAAGATGACAGGACAAACTGGAATTCAAGGAGTGATGAGCTTAGCTTGACTTAAGTGAAGGAAAATAGAACTGGGAAAAATTATAGAGTGGAAAAGAGTAGAAACATTTGGAATTGGTAAAAAAAAAATTAAATTCTGGATTTAAAGTTTAATTTGATCATGAAAGCTACAAAGATGATCAATTAATGATAAGACTTTTAAAGATTGTGTCGTTTAGAGTACCTCCAATGCAAAAAGTCTCAAATCAGGCACATGACCTTCCATTTTT
Organism: Pan troglodytes; assembly: GCF_028858775.2. Classification (NCBI taxonomy): domain Eukaryota; kingdom Metazoa; phylum Chordata; class Mammalia; order Primates; family Hominidae; genus Pan; species Pan troglodytes. The sequence goes on from NC_072401.2 coordinate 20,663,794, forward strand.
CTGTCATTTCTATCTTAGTTCCACATACCAGGAGACTGAGTCATCTGTAACTGCTCCCTCTTGCTCACCCTACCTCCCCCAGTAAAATTTATACCAAGCTCTGGCAATTTTCTTTCCAGATATCTGTTAAGTGCATCCAGTCCTCTCCATTGCTTTAACCACAATTCTAATACAAGACTGGCAGATTGACTTTACTCATATGCCCTGAGTCAAAAAACTAAGATATCTTTTGGTCTGGGTAGATGCATTCACTGGATGGGTAGAGGCCTTTCCCACAGGGTCTGAGAAGGCCACCACGGTCATTTCTTCCCTTCTGTCAGACATAATTCCTCGGTTTGGCCTTCCCACCTCTACACAGTCAGATAACAGTCCAGCCTTCATTAGTCAGGTCACTCAAGCAGTCTCCCGGGTCCTCGGCAACCAGTGGAAACCTCATGCCCCCTACCAACCTCAATCTTTGGGAAAGGTAGAAAGAACTAATGGTATTTTAAAAACACACCTCACCAAGCTCAGCTTCCAGCTTAAAAAAGACTGGACAGTACTTTTACTGTTTTCCCTCCTTAGAATTAGAGCCTGTCCTTGAAAAGTTACAGGGTATAGTCCATTTGAACTTTTATATGGACGTACTTTCCTGTTGGGCCCCAACCTCATGCCAGACACCAGCCCTCTAAGCGACTATCTTCCAGTCCTCCAGCAGGCTAGACAGGAAATTCGCCAGGCTGCTAATCTTCTCTTGCCTATTCCAGATTCCCAGCCATATGAAGACACCCTAGCTGGACGATCAATTCTTGCTAAGAATCTGACCCCTCAAACTCTACAACCTCAATGGACCGCACCCTACTTAGTCACCTATAGTACCCCAACTGCCATCCACCTGCAGGACCCTCCCCATTGGGTTCACTGTTCCAGAATAAAGCTGTGTCCATCGCAGAGCCAGCCTGATCTACTCTTCCTCCTGGAAGTCGCAAGTACCCTCCCCTACTTCCCTTGAACTCACTTGCATTTCTGAAGAACGGTAATAAACCTTATGAGCCTAATACATCCCTTCCTTCTGTTAGGTCTATTCGTTCTTACTCCACTTTTTGCAACAGGGCTTTATGCAGTCACCCCCACTACTTGGACTCTGCCCCAAAAACTTGTCATCCCTACTATCTTCTGTCTAGTCATACTCCTATTCACTATTCTCAACTACTTGTAAATGCCCTGCCCTTGTTTATACTGCTGGTTTACACTTTTCCTCCAAACCATCATAACTGATATCTCCTGGTTTTACCTCAAACCTTCACCCTTAACTCTCTCTTGGAGTGGATAGAAGATCTTCAGTGGCAAGGTGCACTCCAATTCTTCTATCCTGATGAAGTCCTTTTTTTACTTTTCTACTCATTCTTATCCTTGCCCCCATTCTCCAGTCACTCTCTACCTCTCCCTAGTTACCTCCAGCATACTATCAATCTCACCCACTCTCTCCTCACTGCCTCCAGTCCTTCTCTAGCAAAGAACTGTTGGCTATGTGTTTCCCTTTCTTCCTGCTCTTACACAGCTGCCCCCACTCTACAGGCCGACTGGGCTACCTCTCCTTTCTATCTGCACCTCCGAACCTCCTTTAATAGCCCTCATCTTTACCCACCTGAGGAACTTCTTTATTTTCTAGACTGATTTGGTGAGAACTCCCCAGACATTTCGCACGAACAAGGTACCACACTTCTCCGCATCTACTTACGGCATCTTTCTCCTTATGTCAATTCCACCCCCACCCCCTGCCATATTTGGACCCCTAACCACACAAACAACTATCCCTGTTGCCGGTCCTTTATGCATCTCCCAAAAACAGTCTACGGGGATCCCTTTAGGTAACCTTCCACCATCCAAATGTTCCTTTACTCTGTATCTCTAGAACCCAGCCACATACATTACCAAACAGATGGGAGCATTCCAACTTCACATTACTGATAAGCCCTCTATCATTACTGACAAATTAAAACACATTGGCAGTTGCTATTGTTTAGGAAGACACCTACTCTGCATCTCACTCCTTCCTTGGCAACCCATTCCCACCCCCGCCTGTCTGACTCTCCTTCTAGCACCTCCTCTTGCTTGCTTTATACCCAGCCCCATGAATAGCGGTGAAAGATTACTCACAGACACTATGCACTTTCTCATACACCATGAGAACCAAACCTCTCCCTCTACGTATTTGCACCATCAATCCCCATTACAACCTCTAACAGCTGCTGCCCTTGCTGGATCTCTAGGATTTTGGGTGCAGGACTCCTCTTTCCGTACACCCTTTCACCTTTTCACTTTCCATTTCCAGTTCTGCCTGACACAAGTTCTCTTCTTTTCATGTGGCTCTTCCACCTACATGTGCCTACCTGCCAACTGGACAGACACATGTACTCTAGTCTTCCTCATCCCCAAAATCCAGTTTACCGATGGGAATGAACAACTGCCTGTCCCCCTCATGACACCAACACGACAAAAAAAGGGTCATCCCACTAATCCCTTTACTTCTGGGTCTAGTACTTTCTGCCTCCACTATTGCACTTGGAACTGGAATAGCAGGCATCTCAACCTCTGTCACGACATTCTGCAGCCTCTCTAATGACTTCTTTGCTAGCGTTACAGACATATCACAAACTTTATCTGTCCTCCAAGCCCAGATTGACTCTTTAGCTGCAGTTGTCCTCCAGAACTGATGAGGCCTCGATTTACTCACTGCTGAAAAAGGAGGACTCTGCATATTTCTTAATGAAGAGTGCTGTTTTTACTTAAATCAATCTGGCCTGGTATATGATAACATCAAAAAACTCAAAGACAGAGCTCAAAAATTTGCTAATCAGGCAACTAATTACCTAATTACGCGGGACCCACCTGGCCACTCTCTTACTGGGTATTCTGGCTTCTTCCAGTGGTTAGTCCTCTAATACCTATCTTCCTCCTTCTCTTATTTGGGCCTTGTGCCTTCCAATTAATCTCTCAATTCCTATGAAACCACATCCAAGCTATCACTAATCACCCTATACGACAAATGCTGCTTTTAACAACCCCACAATATCACCCCTTACCCCAAAATCTTACTTCAGTTTAATTTCTCCCACTTTAGGTTCCCGTGCTGCCCCTAATCCCACTCAAAGCAGCCCTGAGAAACGTAGCCCATCACCCCTCCATACCGCCCCAAAATTTTCACCGCAAGTTTTCACTACTCTTTCTCATTTTATTTCTTCATTATTAACATAAAAAGACAGGAACGTAAGGTCCTCTGAGCTGGCCGCACCATGGTCAAGCCATAGTGACAACCCCCCCACAATCCCCCTGGTCCCGGGCGTTGTGATAATGTTCTTTGTGATACTCCCCCATCCTTGTGAATGTACTTTGTAAATTCCTCCTCGCCCTTGTGACAATACACCCTCCCCACCCTTGTGAATGTACTTTGTAGGATGCACCCTCCCCACCCTTGTGAATATATTTTGTAGGATACATCCTGCCCACCCTTGTGAATGTACTTTGTAACATCCTCCCTGCCCTTGAGAATGTACTTTTTAACATCCACCCCCTGCCCCCAAAAATTGCTCCTAACTCCACCACCTATCCCAAATCCATAAGAAGTAATGTTAATCCCACCACCCTTTGCTGACTCTTTTTGTTGGACTCAGCCCATCCGCACCGGCGTGTAATACACAGCCACTGTTGCTCACACAAAGCCTGCTTGGCGGTCTCTTTACTTGGACGCATGTAACAGCTCCCATTTTCTTTCTCCTGAATTAAGTTATTTAAATAGCCTAATGTGTCTCCTCTTAGCCAACCATGCCACTCTGCTTAAGTTATTTAAATAGCCTAATGTGTCTCCTCTTAGCCAACCATGCCACTCTGCAATCCAATATCTCATTGCATTCAATATGATAATGTGGCCATGCTGCTAAAAACTTCCATACATTGTCCTGTAAAGCCCTTCATCAGAGGTTCCCATCTATCTCTCCAGCCTTACTTTGCTCTCTTTGCACCAGACATAATGACATTCCATCTTTACCTGTGCTCATGCTGATTCTTCTCAACACGTGGCCTCTAATTTTTAGTGCTCTTTCCTTTTTGATCCTGTTAATGTAAACTAATTCTTAACCAGCACATCCCATCGCATCCTCCTCTGACTTACCTGACTAGGTCAAATATGAATGTTAAGTTCTTATAGTACCATTTACCTCTCTCTCAAAGCTCTTAACACTACTGCTATTTTACATTTATTTTTGTGATTATTTGATTAAGGTCTATCACCATCACTAGGATGCAAGTTCTGTGAAGTCTGAGAATGCCTTTTTTTCCCTCACCTTTATATTCCAAGTGCCAATAACAGTGCCTGGTGCATATTAGGCACTCAATTATAATGTGAATAAGTGGATGATAACTAATATATCTTTTGAGTCTTACTTTATGCCAAGTACTATTCTCCACCTTTTATTGTATTATCCCCTTTAATTTCCAGAACAACTCTATGAAGGTGGTCTAATTATTTTTTCATTCTATAGAAGAATAAAGAGGTTAAATAAATTGTTCAAGCTCTTATGGCAAATAAGTGATAAAACCAGAATACAGAACTAGTCTGACTTCTGAGCATGTTTTCTTGATGCTACAGCTGCCTCTGTGCATTTGTCAAATGGATGAGTGACAGACAGCAGAATAGTCAAATGAGCAAATGTCAGCAGCAGTTCTTTTCTGGAAATAGTTATTATTTGGAAAGATGATGGAGGGAGAAAAGATATCTATGACTGCAGTAGCAATCAGGTGTTTTGAAAGTTGTTGAGATTGATAATGGAAAAGATTGAAAAAGTGTGTCTTTTTTTGTTTGTTTGAGCTGGACTACAGTGGTGCAATCATGGCTCACTGAAGCCTCCTGGGCTCAAAGTATCCTCCCCACCCAGCCTCTGGAGCAGCTAGGATTACAAGTGGGTACCAAAAAGCTTGACTAATTTTTAAAATTTTATGTAGGGAATGAGGTCTTGCTATATTGCCAACAGTGCGCTTGAACTCCTGGACTCAAGTGTTCCTCTTGTCTTGGCCTCTCAAAGTGCTGGGATAACAGGCTTGAACTACTACACCTGGCTGAAAAAGCACATCTTCAAGGCAGTGAAGAAACAAAACTCAGACCTGAAAGAGAAGTTGACAGCAATTCTAAGAGCATGACCAATGGAACTTGGAAAAGTCGTGCTGAGAGCCTTTTATAAATGCTGTGGGGCCCCTCAATTCCAAAGGTTTGGTCCATTATATTCTCTAAATGAGTTTCACAGAACTTTCCCATATCCCCTTCCACAACTAGACACACCTATTGTAAGTTTTAAATCCCTCTGGAACATACCATTTTTATATCTTATTTTTGGGCTAGTACACAGTATAGTTGGCTCTCTTGAATATAATTCATTTGTGTTATTTTATGACAATTTAGCTATTATTTATCGATCATTAATATTTCAACAATTACATTTTATTTCTGACTTCTCCTCGAAATAAAAATCAGGACTACCACTTATGAGGGATATGGATTTAGAAGCCAATTGCTGTAAGGTGAAAGTCCCCCACCCCTGCTAAATTATTAACAATTTTACAATGTTTTTGACATAGCTATATATTTTTTCTCTGGAAGTTTATTTAGTCAACACATTTTCAAAACATTATTTGCCTTTTTAGATATTTCACTAAAACAGCCAGTATGTTTAATTATAATAATAATACAAATTATACAGAATATTAAAAAATAGAGCCATGTTTCTCTAGAAACAGCCATGGCAAATAATAATACAAATTATACAGAATATTAAAAAATAGAGCCATGTTTCTCTAGAAACAGCCATGGCAAAGTGAAACTGTTCAGAAGTACCACTTACAAGATTCTATAAAGCCTATTCTTAAAGTTTTATTTATAAATACACATTTGCTTTCTAAGAAACAAGGGCAACCCAACTACAAAAGCACATACATAGTGACATGCCTGAAATGCTTTAACATGAGCAGTGGGTACAGTGTCGGAAAGCCATTCCCCTGTATCATGCAGAATGAAGCAGAATGGGGTTGTTTCACTTTTTCTTAACACAGATATGACAATACAAGCTTCTATTACTTGGATGCTTTCTCAAACGAACTCTGAAAGCATTATAACCTGGGTTGTCCCTATTCTATTTCACAGAAATTTTTGAGAGGAAAAAACTGGTCTTGAGAAATATCTACTTGTAACAGATGTGTTTGTTTTGTGTTGTTATGTTGTCATTTGCTAGGTAGTAATGGAAAGAAAGACTTTGCACTATTGCAGGTATAAATTAGCAGTGAAGGGTGTAAACTCTACAGCCATATTGCCTTTTTAACCTACGTAACTTTGAAAAGTTACTTGATCTTTGTGTCTCTTTTTCACTAGGTAGAATAGGGGAAGAGTAATAACAACCACCTGGAGTCCTTGCACAAGTTTGATGCATTGTAAAGCACTTAGAAGAGTTCCTGACATGTAGCAAAAACATAATCAATGTTAGTTCTTGTAATTACTAAATATTAATTTCATCATTATCAATCACTTGTTCAAAGTCTTTCACAGCTTCCTGTAATCTTCAAAGCAAACCAAACCTTCCTTTTTGTCTTTCAAAGAAATCCATAATCAGTAGTCATGCTTCCCATCTAATCCCCTACCATCTACAAATGTAAGCCACCAGCACTAATAAGGTTGTCTCCTTACTGACGTATAAATATATTCTACTACACTATACCTAGAAATATGCTACTTTCAGTGTACCTCTTTTTAAACATTCCTTCATGTATTAATTAATTAATATACCCATACTGATGTACACAAGGATTATGCCTGTTTCTTTTTTACTATTTTAATAATGATACAGTATACATACTCAATGATAGATTATACTTAAATCCAAATTTGGTTATTTTATAATTTGCCAAAATGATTTTGAAGCTTATCTGGAAGTTTAAACTCTAGAGAACTGTGGAGAATAATTTGATTGAAATAAGGGTAAATTTGGGAGGCCGAGGCAGGTGGATCACCTGAGGTCAGGAGTTCGAGACCAGCCTGGCCAACATGGCGAAACCCTGTCTCTACTAAAAATACAAAAATTAGCTGGGCATGGGGGCAGGTGCCTGTAATGCCAGCTACTTGGGAGGCTGAGGCAGGAGAATCACTGGAATTTGGGAGGCAGTGGTTGCAGTGAGCCAAGATAGCACCATTGCACTCCAGCCTGGATGACAAGAGAAAAACTCTGTCAAAAAAAAAAAAAAAAAAAAAAAAAGAAAGAAAGAAAGAAAGAAAGAAGGGGAAATTTATCTCCAAGATATAAAATACCCTCTAAAGTTACAATAATCCAAAACATATCTTTCTTCACAAGAAGTAAAACTGCATCAATAAAACAGAACAGAAATAGAGATTCTAATCAAAGTCCACACCAAGGCAAACAGCAAAGCGGGAAACACATTGAATGCAAAACTGACAAAAAAAGGTAAGTATTTTTAAAGTGGTTCTAAAAGGCCAATAAGAAAAATCAAATAGCAAATGGAAATTTAATTATACAACAATGTAATAGATGAAAGTGTCACTTTTTTTAAGCAGAGGCATTTTTGTTTATTGGTGGTAGAAATTAAATTGGCAAAATAAAAGCTTCTCTGAAAACAAATTTAGCATTATGTATCAAAAGTTTCAAAGGATTGATAATTTTTGACACAGTAATCCAATTTATAGGGAACTAACATAAGTAAAATTTTAAAAGGTATAAATTAAATGCACCATATCATTATTAAATAGAAAAAAAGAAGCAGGCACAACCCTGTGTCCATCAATAGGGTGATATTAATTAATTAGAATAGAAATTTCATGTTCAGAAAATAGCAACGTGAGAAGATGATCACAAAATAATGTTACATACACAAAGCCATACTATTTTTTAAATAGGACACTTTAAATGCCAACTTCAAAACCTATGTTGCTTTGCCAAGAAACCAAGCAAAAGGACCAAAGGCAGAAAGGGTGCAGGACATTTTAATCATCAGCGAAATTAGAAAAACAGCATCAGATACAAATGTCAAGGAATTCTGACTAGTATATTCAGATAGAGACAGAATGAAAGACAGACTTACACTACTCTGTCCAAGAAAATGATGCAGCAAGGCAGGAAGTATTAAAAAAAAATTCTGGCATCACATCATAGCCACCCATATTTCAGAGAAGCAAGATTTACAATCAAGAGTTTTCTGCATGAGTAATGAGGCCCTCTACTTGGGGTCCTATTTTTTGCAGTGGATTAAACATAATCAGATGCAGCATCTGTGGCCTTCTGGCCTTCTTGAGAAATTTGAGGGAAGAATGCCTGAAGGCTGCACTTCTTGTCTCTTGACTCATCTCTAACAAAAGGCTAGCCTGAATGTAGTATGTGACTATGGACAACCTATTTATCCTCTCTGTCTCAAATTGTTCATCTGTAAAATGTGAATAATAATAGTGGTGACCTCAAGAAGTTGTGATGATAAAATAGAAAATGTTAAGCAAATTCAAACCCATAGGAATAGCTCACTAGGTCTTGAAAATCACTATATTTGTAATTAAAAATCTTAATGTGAATTCTGAAAGCATAGTGCTGCATTAGAGAGATGATCCTTAGGTCTGCTGCTACAGGAAGAAGATTCTGATATGGCAATTAGCCTGCACTAGCGAGTACCCTGTGGGGAAGTGAGGTCAGTAGGACTGGATGGAAGGAGGAGTTGAAATTCAATGCAGCCGCAACAAAAATATTAACCTATGCCATGCGAAGTTTTAAAGCTTGGATGATCCTTCAGAAATCATGGACCAGTTTTGGGTAGGGACAGTCCTTGGGAGGGGACTAACTTGGGGGACAGAGTACCCTTAAACTAGGGCAATTACAAGGGTGTGCCTCAATTGTGAGTTTGCAACAACAATGCACCTGCCAGCTGGAAATAAGTGCCTTGGTCCTAAGAGGAATCTGGACTTCAGCATCCACAGTGGAAAGTGCTTGAAATCACTTCAACCACTACAGACCAAGAGTCGAAGGGAGATACTCATGGTCATGTCAAAGGGATAGACAAGCAAGAGGGACTTTTTCCTAGCCTGAGGTTTCATGTCCAACACAAGATAGCCTTTTAATTAAATTGTAGACTCCCTCAAAAAGTCTTACTCAAACCAAGAAGGCAAAAGTTCCAGAAGGGAGTACAGGCCCAATTTCATACTTACCTGTAATAGAGACATGTAAAACTGAAAATCTGATGCCTAAAATTAGGTCACAGTGTCAAAATGTCAACAACTTTTTAGGAAGAAAACACACACGCGCACATGTGCGCATGCACCCACATGCCTGTCAACTTAAGAATGATGAAGTTCACAAATTTGGAAAGGAGGACTTTATTTCTCCTAAAGGGTTGCAGACTGCAGTATGGTCCTTCTGACAGCTGGCTAGCATAGCCTTCTGTCAGAAGCCGGAAACAGACACTTCAAGGCAAGGGCAAAGGAAATGGGAATTTATGCTGAGCAGGGGACCAAATACACATATTTAATATGCTATAGGAAGAGCCATACATATTTACGAAAGGAGAAACGTGCATATGTTCAGTTAAGCTTCATGCCCCATCTGAGTCACATGTACAAACAAATGGCAGCGTCAACATGATCCCAGGGTGAAATTTTTGGCCCCCGATAGCAAAACGTGAAGCAGAGGACATGAAAATCCTCACTATGCATCCTCCATAGACAGTTAAGAACCACTCCATGGTCTGTGGTCTCCTATCAGGAAGGAAATTTGGTTGGTTGTTTTGTCAAATCTGCAAAAAAGAGGGGGCAGTGTCAGGCGACTGGTTGATACCTAGGGTGGAGCAAGTCTCTCCAAAGTGCTGGTTTCTGTTTAACCCTTAGGAAAGAAAGCCTAATAGTGGTTAGCAAGGGAGTATAAGGAGGCATGTCCCACCTCCCAACCCATCATGGCCAGGAATTCAGCTTCTAAGGCTTCTCTGAGGTCCCCTCGGCCACGAGGGGGTCTGTTCAGTCAGCTTAGCTTTTTTTTTTTTTTCACATACATAGAAACATACACACAGAGGCAAATTTCCCCTCTGAAACTAAACCCCTGGCCTCCAGTTTCTGTTTTTAGAAGATCTAACAATACCTGTGTAAACAAAACAAAGGGATGTAACAGTTAAAACAGAGAAAAGAGGGCTTCTTCTTTGCTTGTTGTCCAGAAGTTGATGTCTCTAGGACACCAGAGAAGACTCCTATATCAGTAAAATATTGAGATTTTGAAGACAGGTTTATCTCTCCTTAAACGAGGAAAATTCCCTTTGCCCGAGGTAGAGATACTATAAGGTACACAGGAGAAGTGAGAATATGGCCACTGGGAGATTGTGGGCCAGGGGTCAGGAGGGGATCAGTCTCCCACCCTGCCGTCATAGAAGAAATTGATGGAGGGTTTCAAACTCAGAAGAAAGGAGACTTTTCGTCTCCCCTGGGATTAGTGGCTCACACCTGTAATCCCAGCACTTTGGGAGGCCAAGTTGGGGCCTATACAGGGTCAGGATCACCAACATCACTGTCTTTTATGCACACACATTAACCTGGGCCTGCAGAGAGTCAGGATCACCAGTATCACTGCCTTCCATCTCCATGTCTTGACCCACTGTAAGGTTTTCCAGGGCAGTAACACACATGGAGGGGCCATCTCCTGTGATAACGATGCTTTTTTTTTTTTTTTCTGTATACTTCTCAAAGGACCTGCTTGAGGCTTTCTTCCAGTTAGCTTTTCTTTTTATAAGTAGAGGGAGTACATTCTAAAATAACAATAAAAAGTGTTTATAGTAAATACATAAGCCAGTAACAGTTATTTATTACCATTATCAAGTATTCTGTCCCATATATAATTGAACACCCCATAGTTGTGTACAACTGGCAGCACAGTAGGTTAGTTTATATAAGCATCACTACAAACATGTGAGTAAATGCATTACCCTACAATATTACAATATCTACAATGTCACTAGGTGATAGGAATTTTTTAGTTCCACTATAATCTTGCAGAACCACTGCTACAGATGCAGGCTGACATTGATAGAAACATCATTATGTAGCACTATCTGTAATCTTATGTATATATACACGCATATATTGTTTGTTTCTCTGGAGAACCTTAACACAGCTCTCATGGGCCAACAGCCAAGTCACATTACAATATAGGCCTGCATGGACAGGTAAGAGATGCTAGGAAGCCCTCCCTTTCTCCCTCCAGCAAAAGGTTGGGATGGGGCATGATTTTATCATGCAATGTATTTAAGATTCCCCACCCCCATCTCATCCTGAGTCCAGTGGCAACAGGGTAGAAAGAGGAGACAAACCCTCCAAATTGGATAAAATTCAGTTCCTACCAAGATGACAGAATTATACATTCAATTGACTTGCAGAAAAACAGAAAATTCAGTTTCTGGAATACTCGGATTTACTTAATACTTATGTATATTAAGCAAAATTATCAGAAAGTTGAAGAGTAATTGATAATAATAGTACTAAGAGATTTAACTTGATAGGCAAGTGGTAAGAAGGGGATAAAAAGTATTAAAATAATATAATTAATAAGATTAATTCAAAATATAGAACTTAAAATAAACAACCTTCAATAAAGAGAAGATTTTTTAAGTATCCATAAGATAAAGAAAACATATAAGCCACAAAAAAGTTACATTCATGCTTCAAATTAGGAATTGAATTATATACACTGTTTTACCTTGAGGCAATATAAGAATCACAAAATTGCAGACAACACAACAATGTTGAAAACTGTAAAACAAAACATAATAAAAGAAGTAATCAAAATTACATTTACTAAAATCTTTAGAAAATAAAGTTAATGGTACAAAATGGGAAAGGATCGACAGTGAGCACAAACTCAGGAAAATACATTAACCTAAATTCTTACACTCTATTCCTAAAAATTAAATTCAGTTAACTAAGTATTCAACTGAAAATTGGGGGAAAAAAGTGACTGGGAAAAGAAAACAGCATGAAAAAATTAATAACACAAATTCAAAATCTCCTTCATCGAAAATAAGAGTTCACAGCAAGATAGAAGCATAAAAAGAAAAATAAGAGCACAAATATAAAAACTTGAGAATGAAAACACAAGGTTAACTACAGATTTTTAGTAAAATAAAATAATAAAACGTTTAAGCTAAATCTATATTTGAAATATTCTCATATATCTGAAATGTACGACATCTTGGAAAATGCTACTAAAATTGACTCAAGAAAGGGTAGAAAACCTGCATAAATTAATTACTTATGATTAGAAATTATATTCAATTGCATGTATTGGAAACCTGATTGCCATGACTTAACCTAATAGGGGTTTATATTTCTCACACTGTAAGGAGTCTTGAGATGGGCAATGAAATTCAGGTATGTGTTTCTTTCCTCTTTAGGGAGATGGCTTTTATCCACATGCTCATAGTAGAGCTGCTGCAACATGAGTACCTTGCCTATAATACTAGGCAGAAAAGGCAGAGGGCCCAGGACTACAAATAACTGCCAAATGAGTTTAATTTTTTATTAAGGAAATAATAGTTTTCTACGAAGCTCCACCCATCCACTTCCATATCACCAATCAAAGCTATTTTACACGGCTACCCCGGCTAAAAGGGAAGTGCAATTTTTTTTTTTAAACTCTGAGGATATTGCTTTAACTCTGAGGACACCGTAATCAACTCAGAATTCTCTACGTAGTGAAGGGATGGCTATAAGGAAAGGAAAAGATACCGGTTGGCTACCAAAAAATGTATTATACCATCAAGAAAATTAAGAAAGTTGTAAACAAATAAAACAAATATTTTAACTGTATATCCCGGGACAGCTAGTTTCTTCACAACTTAAAATTTCTATTTGTTTAACATGTAAACAGTTTCAGAACCTAAATAAGGAAAGGAAGTTTACCAATTCTTTTTACAAAGCTATTGAAGCAATGAAACCTAATCTGAAAAACTGTAGAACAAAAAAGAAAATGATTTTAAAAGTTTATTTGGTAAGATAGATGAAAAATCTCTAAACAAAAACCTAGCAAAGTGCATATAAAAAATATATAAAAGAATAATATGCCATGAATAACATGCTTTATGCCAGGATTACAATGATGATTAATATTAGAAAATGGATGGATGAATAGATAGATGCATGATAGATGATTAATTGATAGAGAGAGAGAGAGAGACAGAGACATCACCATATTAACAAGTCAAAGGAGAAAAGATTTGGTCATTTTAATAGATGATAGCATTCAATATCATTTCTTCTATGGTCTGAATTTTGGTATCCCTCCCCTAAAATTCATTAGTTGGGACCTAATACCCAGTGTGACAGTATGAACAGACAGAGTTTTTTCAAAAGTATTAAGCCATGAGAGTTCCACCTTCATGAATGAGATTAGGGCCCTTATAAAAATGCTGAAGGGTTCAATCTTTCCTTTTCACCATGGGAGCATGCAGCAAGAGACTCTGTCTATAAAGCAGAGATGGCCCCCACCATATACCTACTTTGCCTGCACATTTATCTTGGACTTCCCAATCTCCAGAATTGTGAGCAATAAATTTCAATTGTTTATAAACTCCCTAGTCTAAGGTATTTTGCTATAGCAGCCCAAACAAACTAATATGATTTCCTAGTAGGGGAAAAATAATTCTTAAACATAATAGGCTAGCTTAAACCTAGAGGCAATAACACACTTGATGAAATATTGTAATTGTTACCATGAGTGGGAAGAAAAAATATCAGGATGCCTTTTCTCCCCAACGTAACATTTCTACCAAAGAAGTAGCTGGTTCAATCACTGCTTTGTTAGCCTTTTTTTTAAGTTAAGTATTAGAATAGATAGGACATAAAGACAATAATTTGCTGATGATATAATTATTAGAAAACCAACAGCAAACATATTAGAAATAGTAAGAATGTTCAAAGTGATGATAAATTGGGAGAACAAAAATAAGAAAAACAGATTTCTTAAAGACTAATATTAGAAAATATGGTGAAAAATTATCTATTTATAATAGCAGACAAAATTTTAAAAAGTGTAGATAAATCTAATGAGAATATGAGATATCATTGGAAAAAATGTCTACAAATCTCACTGAAAACATATGAAAAACAGTTTAAATAAATAAAAAAGAATAGTGTATTATTTCCTAGCAAAGATCAATATAATACAAATATCAATAGCTCCCCTATTCAAATAGTCATCCCAAATAAAAGTTTCAAGAATATATCTTTAATTTGCAAAACCATTTCAAGAAGTCATTTGTAAAGATAAACATGAAAATAAGAAGAAAAATTTTGACAAAAACTGGATTATTTAAGGGACCTTTTTCTTCCAGTTATTTGAAACACCTTATATAGCTAAATATCAAAAATGTTTAGAACTGCTGTAAATAGTTTGGTGCCAGGGGAAAAACATACATTAGAATGGAATGTATTGTTTTCTAGAAAAAAGAAAGAAGAGAATAGAATCTGTTTTACCCTTTATGCAAAATGCATTCTATAGAAAGCTTTGTTTAAAAAAAAAAGAAAAGAAAAAAGGAAACAAGAAAAGGGGAGAGGGAGACAGGCAGGCAGGGAGGGAGGCAGGGCAAAAACATAGGAAGAAAATATAGATCAATAGTAATAAAGTCCTGGAGACTGAGAAAGATCTGAACATAGTACAAATGACAAAAGTCACTTTAAACGTTTAGATAAATGTTGTAATATAAAATGTCAATGTATAAAATATTTAAAACCTCTATATGAAAGACATAAACAAAGAAAGAAATGATGAACAAACTGGGCAAGGGCCACCTTCAATACATTATTTATATTAAAAAAACTTTCAAATCAATAAAAAGTCAACCACCCCAATAGAATAAAAAATGACTATGTATTTTACAATACATAATAAGTATATCCAGATGGACAGATAGATAATTTCCAGCTTTTCCCATATTACAAATGATGTGGTTGGAAAATTTCTTGTTCAAGTCTCCCAGTGACAGACGTAAGAAATTCTGAAGGATGTATACCTAGGAATGCAACTGCAGATTTGAAAGGTTTGAATATCCTCAACCTTACTATATCATGCTAATTGTTTTCTAAAGTGTTTGTACTAATGTACACTCCCACCTGCTGGGGCTATGAACACATTTACTTCCCTCTAAAGTCAAGTCTGGTATTTTCAGACTTTTTAAAATAGGCCCATCTGTTAGAACTAAAAAGTATCATTGAGAACTTCATTTACTTTTCATACATCTAATGATGTCAAGAATCTTTCATATGTTTATTGATGATTCCTACTTTCTGTAAAATGCCTATTTATGCCTTTGTCTTAGGAGTGAGTTTTTTATTTCAAAATATGTAGGCGTTTAATATTTGTGATTCCTAAATCAATTACATTATGGGCAGAGAATGTGGTCCAAATGATACCAGTTATCTGAAAATGTTTAAGACTTGCTCTATGGCCTACGCTTTATGACATGGGTCAAATTTATAAATGTTCATATGAGTTGGGAAAGAATAAGTGTGTTGAGTCAAAGTTATCTATTTTATCCTACATATGTGCTTCAGATCAAGCCTGTCTATCACTTTTTTTTAGATTATCTACTTGATCTATCCCATGCTAAAAGCAGTATGCTCAAATATCCAATTACGTCGATATATTATCTGTTTCTTCTTAGAAATCTTGCTGCAGTAAATTTTTAAGCTATGATACTCAATCTATGTATGTTTAGAATTATTGTATCTTTATGGCCCTTGATCCTTTATCATTAGCTAAGGCACACCAGTTTTATCTAATTTAACGTAAGTCTAATATATTAGTTTGTTTCATTTCTCTTATGGCTATTCTTACTTGTATGGTTAAAGATGTATATGCGGTAAACAGCAGATTGGATAAGATATATCAAAGAAGATTAATAAAGCTAATCATTCTGTTGACAGTTTAATAAAGTTTAATAAAATTATTCCACCTTTGGCAAGAGTAATCTTTTTTTCTTTCTTTTTCTGATCACTGATATA
Source organism: Pan troglodytes (assembly GCF_028858775.2). Taxonomy (NCBI): domain Eukaryota; kingdom Metazoa; phylum Chordata; class Mammalia; order Primates; family Hominidae; genus Pan; species Pan troglodytes. The sequence goes on from NC_072401.2 coordinate 20,679,845, forward strand.
TATGAATGTATTTTTACCATCTTATTTTCTGCTTTGTCCCAGGTTTGCTGTGCTCCTTTTGCTCCTCTCTTGTCTTCTTTTACATTTTTTTATTTTTCCCCCCATTTTTTCTCCTTTTGTAGTTTGGAATTATATACTGCATTCTGTTCTTTAAGTGGTTACTCATTTTTTAATTGCATGCTTCACTTAAGACTAAAGTAAATCAATGTATTTACCCACCTTCTAAACAACTTGGGGAAATTAGAGGACATCTAAACTCCAATCAATCTCTCTCTCTCTCTCACACACACACACACACACACACGTGCGCAAATGTGCACATGCACAGTCATAAATTTCCCATCTTGTGTTGTTCTAATGCCTTCACCATAGACATCATTGTCACATGTTTACCATTTCCTTTGTTTACCAACTTTTTAAAAATCATGCCTTCCTTTTAGAATCATTCTCCTTCTATCTAAAATGCATCCATTTCTTTTGAAATTCAGTTTTGTCTGAAATCTCTGTTCTTCTGTCATTTTTCTTAAATTTTTTTTTTGGCTATATAGCTTTTGGTAAGTAGTTGCTTTTCCTCAACATTTTAACAATATTAGTTCTTCCCGCTCTTCTGTCAGATTTCTATATCTCTGTCTTTGGTGTTTAATAGTTTCGCTGTGATAAATTGGGTTATAGATTTCCTTTTGTTTATCCATCTAAGAAAGTACTGACTGTTATTTGTCAACCAAACATTTTAAAATTAAAAATCAATTAAATATTTTAAAATTTTTTGAAAGATAAAATAAATACATAAAAGCACACACTTCACTGCTAGACTCCCTAGCTTTTAATCTTGATTCAGCAACTTACCAACTGTAGGATTCTAGGAAAGTTATTTAGTTGATTCTTCAGTTTCCCTATCTATCAAACAATATAACAACAACAATAATAATAATAATACTCACCTAATAGTAACACTACCTGGGCCATAGTAAATGTATGTATAACATTTGATTTATGGTAAAATTAATAACTACAGTTTTCTTAGTATTCTGCTTATTTTCACCTTCTGAAAATCTGATAAGTCTTCTTGTTTTGAAATCTCTTTATGCTCTTTTTCATGTAGTCATTCTCTTTGCCTACTTGTTCTTCCCTGATAAATTTTTTCATGTTTGTCTTTACTTCTGCTCTATCAAAAGACTTTTTAACAAATTCACTGGATTCTGTATGGTAAAAGAAAAACTTCAGACGAATTAAATTTAAAGGAGTTTAATTGAGCCACTAACCATTCGTGAATCAGAATCACAGCACATTCAGAGACTCCACGGATGCCTTCTGGTCAGAACAAAGTTACAGACAAAAAAAAAAAAAGTAAAGTGACGATAGAAATCAGCAGTAAGGCACAGAAACAGCTGGATTGGTTACAGCTCAGCTCAGCGTTTGTCTTACTTGGACACAGTTTGAACATCAGCAGTGTATGAATGGTTGAAGCACTCGCTGAGATTGGCCAAGAATCAGCGATTGTTAACAGGCGCATACTCCTAAGTTAGGTGTTCGAACTTGTCTATTAAGTTAGGTTGCAGTTCATCCACAAGGACTCAAACATAGAAGTATGGAGTCCTTCTCGGTCATATTTAGTTTGCTTTCTCATGTATAAAATAATTCTGTCATCTTGGGTTCTCATGAATCCGATTGTGCGTTTTATTGTTTCCGCTGACCTTCATTCAGGGTGCCTTGTTTCCTCATGTGTTTTGTGTTGTATGCTGAAACTTTATATGTAATAGTTTTTTGTGTACAAGTTGGAAAGTGAATTATTTCATCAAGGAAAGCAACAGCACTTTAAATTCAATAAATTTACCCCCCCTAAGTTGTTGAGAGTCTTGTAGGAGAGTCTCAAAAAAGACTCCTACCACCTCCTTACCCAAAGTCAAGTTAGACAAGTTTCTTCATCTTTGCAGAGTATGTCTGCCACCCACTCTCTAAATGTTGCCCCCAAATACCTCTGTTGCTGAGGTTTTAGAACTCTTAGACTCTTAGCTTTCTGCTCTTCTCTAGGATGTGATTCCCTGTCTTGTAAGGGTTCCAGGCTTTATCTCCCATCTCTTCAGTGGTCATTTTTATTAAAGCTCCAGGTTAGTGTGTGTGCCTGCAGATATCTTTAATATTTCAACATTCACCGCTCTGGATTAATGCACAGATTTTAGGTTTGTTTTTGGTTCCTTGTTACCTCTTATCCTTCCCAAAAGTTTTTCTTACCTTCTGACAGATCACCTATGCATCTTTAAATGCTTCCTTTTAAATTCCAGTACTGTTATGTATGTTGTAATTGGAGGAGATTTTAGAATACTTCATCTATTATCTTGTCAGGATAAGAGTTTGACACTTAATCTCAAAAAGTAATTTAAATCCTAGGAGAATTAAATTCAATGAATATATCGGTATGTTATTAGATTCCCAACTAAACTGTTAATCAGAGAAAATATTTTAATGTAAAGATGGATGTCTATACATATGAAAAGTTATTGTCTTTTCTGTTTTATATTGTTGCTACACATACACAAACAAAAAGGCTAGATGTATTTTCTTTAGATTTTAATGATTAGAAGTATTACCATTTGAAAGGGAAAACAATGATTTCCAGGGAACCTGCAGAAAGTAACAAGAACCACCAATTACAAAAGGCAATTAGCAAATGGCTAGTTTTCGTGTTTGAATGGGCAATAGTAACAGTGATTTACTTGTTTAATGATAGGTGGGATAGCTATTTGTTCAACATTTTTATAATCAAGATAAACACTTCTTAACTGAAGAGTCAATCCTATTTCATAGATGTTATGTAAGCTTTTCCTAAACTAAAATTAAACATAATTTGCCAAAGCCATTTTGGCTTAGTAAACACAATTTTAAGCAAGTATTATTTATATCTAACTTTATTTATCATGCTATTTTCCAAAAAGGATTTTCATGTAAAGGAGAAAATTGTAGACTTTTCTAAGTTAGATTCTCAGAATACCTAACTTTAAATAGAGATGAGAACATATTTTGCAAAAGTAGATGTTCAGCAGGAAACACTGAGAGAGGTTATACAATCCCTTCAATGTTTTTTTTTTTTTTTTTTCAGGCTGCAAAAGAAGTCACTCTTCCTCTTACTACATAGGATTGGCTTAGTCCATAGATGAATAATGGACACTAAAGTTATCAACCGCACCTGTCTGTACAGGGTCTGAAATTTGACCTTAACCAGAGAAATTGGAAATTTTATTTTCTATAAAAGTATAACAAATTGTTAGCTCTCACATTTGCAGGAAGTGAGCCAACGTGTTTTGAGGGCTACCTGCATGCAAAGCACTGTGATAACCAGTTTTTAGGAGGTGAATCTACTTGTTGACCTTTTACACAGGCATTAGCATGATCGATATGCTACAAATTACCTGCATGTTAAGGAGCATGAGGCACTGCTCCTTCCAATATACAACAAATTCAGATATATAATAACAGGCAGCCGGGCCAGAAATGGGTAGGGAATGTTCTATACGAGTTTCGTATAAATTGATTGTATATACAGTAAAGCATGACTGATTTTGTACAAAATCTCTGTAAAATTATAAAGTCCTGCCCTGCTTCTGGCAGTGAGTTGCTGTTTATACACTCATTGATTCTATGGCTGCATCTGATAGAAGGAGAGTTCAGCCTTTATTAAATTAAAGCCCAGGAACACACCACTGAAACCAGATAAAAGAATGTTGTCACAATGATCCAAACATACACAAAGAAAAAGTTCAGTGTTTCAGACTCTGCACCAAGAAGTTAACAAATAGAAGGAAACATTTGATTCTAAAGTATCCGAAGTTCTCTTGCTGACCAAATATTCAAATGCCAATTTAGTTGACATGAAGAACAAAGTGAAAGTTAAAAACACAATTAGGTACTTAATCTGCAAAAGCTCTTACTTAGAAGATCAGAGAGTCTAATTTCCACTTTCAGCATAAACTTTTGATGCTGGTCCTTTCTGGAATAGAAGAATACATACTCTATCTTTAGTACTCTGTTACTTTCTACAATATTTTGTATCATTGCTGATACTGAATATTACAGAATAATATTCAGTAAACAAGAATTGATAATGAAATTTCAGAAAAATATGGAGACATTTACTTGTCAACATTGCTACCAGTTAGTATTTCTGCTTTGATACATCAACTATAAGATATTATTTTTACAATGATGAGAATTCTTAAAGTCATTGTGTAAGAATTTACACCTTCAGTATTGCAGACTCACTGTTGCTTCTTTAAAAGTAGTCGTACAAATCTTGCTGCCACTATTTCATGAGTATCTTCATTTTCTGTTAGTAGCAACTCAGGTAGATGTTGATGTTCATTTCTTTCTATGCTGCTATATATCAGTCTTTCTTTTTAATAGGTAGTTCTTATAATGTGAATTATCTTTGTTTCTCTACTCATTCTGTCCTTTGTAGCCCCATCATGCTTAGCTTGACCTCCAAGTCATCCTTTAAGCTTGTTGCAAAGAGCTTGAGTTATTTTGTTGATTTCAACTTCATGATTAATTTATTCAGGTGCTGGGATATAGAATGAACAGAATATACCAGAAGTCCAGCTTTTTTTCTAGTAGGAAGATACATACGATAAGCAAATAAGTAAAATATTTAGTATGTCAAATAATAAATGCTAGAGAGAAAAATAAAGCCAGCGAGAAGAGTTTGCAAGGGAAGGAGAGATGAGTTATGCAATGTTAGATAAGGTGGTTAGAGAAAGCATAAGAAATAGGGTGATGTTTGAGCAAACAAAGGAAAGAAGTGAAGGAACAGGGCATGCTGCTCTCTGTGGGAAAAAGGTTCTATACTCAGGGAGCAAGTGCAAAAACTCAGAGTATGCCTAGTATGTTCAAGAAGCAGCAAAAAATATTTAGCATGAGTAACTCAAATGATGGACTTTCTGCCTACCGGAGAGAGAGAAGACTAAAGGAGAGTAGAAGTTAGAATAGGTATGAACATCATAGTTTCAGGTTTATATGTATTCATTTTGAGATATCTATTAGATATCCAAATGGAGACAAGAAATTTCAAGTTGCTTATATCTATCTGTAGTTAAGAGAGCCCTCTGGGCTGAATGTTCATATTTGAGAGACCTTGGTGTTTCAACATTGTCCATGTATGTGTGTGTGTGTGTGTGTGTGTGTGTGTGTGTGTGTATTTTAAAGCCACGCCATGAGATCAGATAAGTGAATATAATAGGAAAGAGAAATGGTCCAACAGTGAAACTCCAGAAACTGTAATGTGTAAACTGGGGAATTCAAACTGAACTTTGTGTATCCTGGGAGTATAAATAAGACTTTCCAAAGAGTATGCAGGCCTGAATGGATTAGGGAAAATCAATTTCCATATCCTCAGCATTGATATAAGTAATAATGACTAAAATTGATCTGCCTGACACCTGAGACCCTTCAGCCGAGCATCTCAAGCATTCTTATTTCCCACTTTTATTTGCAAAACACTCTACCTTTATGCAATTTACAGACAAATGATATACTTTTCACACATTATGAAGCTTTCTAGGCTGCACTGCCTCAGGTGTTATTGCCTTGGGATGCCAAACAATGGGAAATTTTAAAGTATTGGTGTCTAATTGGACTCTAATGACTGAGAAAAAATTCTGGCATATCAAGTGGTTTCCAATTCTTGGATTGCCACAAAATTGTGATGGGGAGCTCTGATATTATTAAAAGTAATTTATGACGATGGATCGTTTAACTTAGGGGCATAGAGTTTGAAAGGTAATCAAAAGACCAAGTGATATTTTTATGAGGAAACCTGTACTATTCCCACCTATGTAAATTAGGTTCCTCAGGGAGCCCATATATAGCAATGAAAATAAAAATGTAAAATAAAGCAGTTCTACCATATTAAAAACAAGAAAGTCATATGATATGCCTAGAGCTGGATGTTAGGTTGATGTGGTTCAAGGGTTGTGCTGCAGTTCTCACTGATTGTTTTTCTATTTTTCAGTGTAATTGAAAAAGGTCATCCCAGGTAAGAGTGAGGAATGGGGAGAAATTTTGGGAGTGTGACCAGAGAAGAAGCTGTGAAATACTACTTGTCAAAAAGAGTAACAGACCTAGAGTAAGAGTGTATGGTAGGGTCACTCAAGGTTAGTGATCAGGAATTATTTAAAATGATGCACCAGTAAACATGCTTGTTTCTCCCTCTGGCCATGGTCAGTCACGCACAGTATTTTTTCTCTAGCCACAAATACAGATGTGGAGTAGGCAAAAAAACAAAACAAAACAAAACTGGATTTCATCAAGGTTAGACTTTGCTGAGCAAGTAGAGTGCAATGAAAAAGTTCTACTTGCTGAGTGAGTGATTGAGAGGTTGATTGATTAAAATGAGTGAGTGATTAAAATGATATTCCTGAACCCAGTAGGATCAACCTATTGCTGAACTCTCCCATTATTTTTCCTTTTTTTTCTGACTCCCCTCATCTTTTCTTATTTTTTAAATTTTTACTATTTATGGATACATAGTAGGTATTATATATACCTACTCGGGTACATGAAATATTTTGACACAGGCATGCAATGTGTAACAATCATATCAGGGTAAATAGGGTATTCATTGCCTCAAGCATTTATCATTTCTTTGTGTTAACATTCCATTTAGATTATTTCAGTTATTTTGAAATGTACAGTAAATTACTGTTGACCATAGTCACCATGTTGTGCTATCAAATACTAGATCTTACTTATTCTAACTATATTTTTGTATGCATTAACCATCCTGAATTTCTCTCCCCACCACTACCCATTCCCACCCCTAGCAAACATCATTCTATTCTCTATCTTCATGAGTTCAATTGTTTTAATTTTTAGCTCCCAAAAGCGTGTGAGAACATGTGAAGTTTGTTTATCCGTGCCTGGCTTATTTCACTTACCATAATGCCCTCCAGTTCCATCCATATTGTTGCAAATTACAGGATTCTATTCTTTTTTAATGACCAAATATTATACCATTGTGTATATGTGCCACATTTTCCTTATTCGTTCATATGTTAATGTATACTTAGGTTAATTCCAAATCTTGGCTTATTACAAATAGTGCAGCAACAAACATGGGAGTCCAGATATCTCTTTGAAATACTGATTTATTTTCGTTTGGGTATATACCCAGTAGTGGGGTTGCTAGATCATATGACAGTTATATTTTTACTTTTTTGAAGAACCTCCATACTGTTCTCCATAGTGGTTGCACTAATTTACATTTCCACCAACAGTCTAAGAGGGTCTCCTTTTCTCCACATCCTCACCAGCATTTATTATTGCCTGTCTTTTGGATAAGTCAGTTTAACTGAGATGAGATGATATCTCACTATAGCCTTGATTTGCATTTCTCTGATGATTAGTCATGTTGAGCCCCTTTTCATATGCCTGTCTGGCATTTGTATGTCTTCTTTTGAGAAATGTCTGTTCAGATATTTTGCCCATTTTTTAATGGGATTAGTAGAATTTTTCCTGTTGGGTGGTTTGAGCTTCTTATATATTCTGCCTATTAATCCTTTGTTAGATGCATAGTTTGAAAATATTTTCTCTTATTCTGTGGGTTGTCTCTTCACTTGGTTGTTCCCTTTGCTGTGCAGAAGCTTTTAAACTTGACGTGATCCCATTTGTTCATTTTGGCATTTGTTGTCTATGCTTTTGGTGGGGGTGGGTATTACTTGAGAAATATTTGCCCAGATCAATGTTCAGGAGAGATTTCCCAATGTTTTATTTTAGTAGTTAATAAGTTTTTTGTCTTAGATTTAAGTCTTTAATCCACTTTGATTTGATTTTTGTTCATAGCAAGAGTTGGGGATCTAGTTTTATTCTACTGCATATGGATATACAGTTTTCCCGCACAATTTATTGAAGAGACTATCCTTTCCCCAGTGTATGTTCTAGGCTCCTTTGTTGAAAATGAATTCACTGTAGACATATGGATTTATTTATGGGTTCTCCACTCTGTTCCATTGGCATATATGTCTGTTTTCATGCCAGTGCCATACCATTTGGGTTACCATAGCTCTGGAGTATAACTTGAGGTCAGATAATTTGATTTCTTCAGTTTTGTTCTTTTGGCTAGGGATAGCTTTGGCTATTCTGGGTCTTTTGTAGTTCCATATAAATTTTTGGATTTTTTTTTCACTCTATGAAGAATGTCATTGGTATTTGACAGGAATTGCATTGAATCTGTAGATTGCTCTAGGGAGTGTATTAGTCAGGGTTCTCTTAGAGGGACAGAATTAACAGGGACAGAACTAACTAAACTCTATATATATATATGGAGTTTATTTTATATATATATATATATACATATATATATATATATGAGTTTATTAAGTATTAACTTACATGATCACAAGGTCCCACAATAGGCTGTCTGCAAGCTGAGGGGCAAGGAGAGCCAGTCTAAGTCCCAAAACTGAAGAACTTGGAGTCTGTGTTTAGGGGCAGGAAGCATGGGGGAAAGATGTAGGCTGGGAAGCTAGGACAGTCTTGCCTCTTCACGTTTTTCTCCCTGCTTTATATCACTGGTGGCTGATTAGATGGTGCCCACCCGATTAAGGTTGGGTCTGCCTTTCCTAGCCCACTGACTCAAATGTTAATCTCCTTTGGCAGCACCCTCACAGACACACCCAGGATCAATATTGCATCCTTCAATCCAATCAAGTTGATACTCAGTATTAACAATCACAGGGAGTATGAACATTTCAAAAATATTGATTCTTCCCATCCATGAACATGGGATATTTTCCTTTGCGTGTATGTCTGTCCTCTTCAATTTCTTGCAGCAATGTTTTTTTTTTTTATTGTAGAAACATTTTACTTCTTTAGTTAAATTTATTCCCAGGTATTTTATTGTATTTGTAGCTATTGCAAATGAAAATACTTTCTTGATTTCTTTTTCAGATTGCTCACTGTTAACATACAGAAATGCTACTGATTTTTGTATGCTGTTATTGTATCTTGCAACTTTACTGAATTTATTTATCAGTTCTAGTAGTTTTTTTGGTGGAGTCTTAGGTTTTTTTCAAATATAAAAATGAGATAATCTGCAAACAAGGATGATCTGACTTCTTTCTGACTTGATGCCCTTTATCTCTTTCTCTTGTCTTATTAGCCTAGCTAGGACTTCCAGTACTATGTTGAACAGCAGTGGCAGAAGTGGGCATCCTCACCTTGTTCCAGATCTCACAGGAAAGGCTTTCAGTTTTTCCCCATTCAGTATGACACCAGCTGTGGGTCTGTCATATATTACTTTTATTGTCTTGAGGTATGTTCCTTCTAAACCCGGTTTTTGAGGCTTTTTTCATGAAGGGATGTTGAATTTTATCAAACGTTTTTTCAGCACCAATTGAAATGATCATATTGTTCTATCCTTCATTCTGTTGATAATGATGTATCACATTGATTGATTTGCATATGTTGAGCCACCCTTGAATCCCTGTGATAAATCCGATTTGATAATAATGAACTATCTTTTTAATGTGTTGTTGAATTTGGTGAGCTAGTATTTTGTTGAGGATTTTTGCAACCATGTTCACTGGAGATGTAGGCTTGTAGTTTTCTTTTTCTGATGTGTCTTTGGTTTTGCTGTTAGGGTAATAGTGGTCTCATAGAATGAGTTTGGAAGTGTTACTTTCTCCTGTATATTTTTGAAATAGTTTGAGTAGGATTAGTATTTTTTACTTAAATGATTGGTAAAATTTAGCTGTGAGGCCACCAGGTCCCAGGTGTTTCCTTGCTGGGAAACTTTTTATTACAAATTTAAGGTTGTTGCTTATTGGTTTATTCAGGTATTCCTTCTTGGTTCAGTCTTGGTAGTTTGTATGTCTCTTCTAGGATTTCCAATTTATTGGCATTTAGTTGCTTATAGTAGTCTTTAATATCTTTTGAATTTCTGTGGTATCAATGACATTCCATTGAAATGTCTCCTTTCTCATCACTGATTTTATTTATTTGGGTCTTCTCTCCTTTTTTCAGTTAGTCCGGTTAAGGGTTTGCCAATTATATCTTTCCAGAAAATAAAGTATTCCTTTTGTTGATCTTTTGTACTGTTTTTTAATATTGCAGTTTCACTTATTTCTGCTCTGATCCTTATTATTTCTTTTCTTCTGCTAATTTTGGATTCGGTTTGTTCTTACTTTTCTAGTTCTTTAAGATGCATCATTAGGCTATTTACTTAAAATTTTACTACACTTTGATTTAGATGCGTATTTCTATAAACATTTTTTAAATCACTGCTTTTTGCTTCATCCCATAGGATTTTGTAAGTTGTGTTTCCATTTTCATTTATTCAAGGAATTTTTAATTTCCTTCTTAATTTTGTCATTGACCCACTGGTCATTCAGGAGCAGATTGTTTAATTTCCATGTGTTTGTATAGTTTCCAAAGTTCCTCTTGTTATTGATTCCTACTTTTTTTCCATTGTGGTCAGAGAAGATATTTAATATGATTTCAACTCTTTTGAATGCTTAGACTTGTTTTACGGCCTAACATATGGTCTAACCTTAATAATGATCCATGTGCTGAGGAGAAAAATGTGTAATCTGTAGCCACTGGATTAAATGTTCTGTAAATACCTATTAGATCCATTTGGTCTATAGTGTAGATAAAGTCTGATGTTTCTTTGTTGATTTTCTGAATGGCTGATCTGGCCAACAGTGAATGTAGGGTGCTGAAATCTCCAGCTATTATTGTATTGGGGTCTCTCTCTTTGGATCTAATAATATTTGCTTTATGTGTCTGAGTTCTTCAGTGATGGGTGCATATATATTTATAATTGCTATATCCTCCTGTTGAATTGACTCTTATCATTATATAATGAACTTTTTGTCTCTTTTTATAGTTTTGTCTTAAATTCTATTTTATCTGATATCAGTCTAGCTATTCCTGCTCTTTTGGGTTTCCATTTACATGAAATATCTTTTTCCATACCTTTATTGTCAGTCTATGTGTCTTTATAGTTGAAGTGTGTTTCTTGTAGGCAGCAGATAATTGATTCTTGTTTTTCAATCCATTCAGTTACTCTATGTTTTTTGATTTCAGCATTTAATTCATTTATAACCAATGTTATTATTGATAAGTAAGGACTTAATCTTGTCATTCTGTTATGTGTTTTCAGGTCTTATGTTCTTTCCTTTCTTCCTTCCTTCCTGTCTTCCTTTTTGAGAAAGTGATTTTCTCTGATGGTATGTATTAATTTCTTGCCCTTTGTGTTTTTCATATCTGTTGTAGATTTTTGAATTTGAGGTTACTGTAAGGCTTGCAAATAACATTTTATAACCCATTATTTTAAACTGATGACAACTCTAATTGCAAAACAAACTAGCTAACAAATAAGTAAGGAGAAAAACTAATGAAAACTCTAAACTTCAACTTCATCCTCCCTGCTTTTTACCTTTTAGCTTATTGTATTTATGTCTTAAACTCTCTAGGCCTTAAAAAGCTGTTGTAGTTATTATTTTTGAGACATTCATTTTTTAGTCTTCCTACTCAAGATATGGGTAATTTACCCCCTGCAATTACAGTGTGATAATATTCTGTATTAGTATGTGTACTTACTATTACCAGTAAGTTTTGTACCTTCAGATGATTTCTTATTGCTCAATGTTCCATCCTTTCAGATTGGAGACTCCCTTTAACATTTTTTGAGCACATGTCTGGTATTGATAAAATCCCTCAGATTTGCTTGTCCAGGAAAGCCTTTATTTTTCCTTCATGTTTGAAAGATATTTTCATTGGATATAATATTCTAGGATAGAAGAATTTTTCCTTCAGCCCTTTAAATATATTATGCCACTCCCTCCTAGCCTGTAAGGTTTCCACTGAGAAGTCTGCTGCCAGACATATTGGACCTCTTTCATGTTATTTGTTTCTTTTCTCTTGATGCTTTTAGGATCTTTTGTTTATCTTTGACCTTTGGGAAACTGATTATTATATGTCTTGAGGTAGTCTTATTTGGGTTAAATCTGCCTAGTGTTCTATAACTTTCTTGTGCTTAAATATTGATTTATTTCTCTAGGTTTGGAAAGTCATGTTAATATCACTTTGAAAAAAACTTTCTACCCCAATTTCTCTCTCTACCTCCTCTTTAATGCCAATAACTCTTACATTTGCCCTTTAGAGGCTATTTTATAAATCTTGTAAGTGTGCTGCATACTTTTTAATTCCTTTCTTCTATTATCTCTTCTGACTGTGTATTTTCAAATAGCCTGTCTTCAATTTCACTAATTCTTTCTTCTGCTTGATCAGTTCTGCTATTGAGAGACTCTGATGCATTCATCAGTTTGTCATTGAATTTTTCAGTTCCAGAAATTATGCATGATTATTTACAAAATATTTTAGTGTCTTTGTTAAAGGTATCTGATAGGATTCTGAATTTCTTCCCTGTGTTATCTTTAATTACACTGAGTTTCCTCAAAACAGCTATTTAAAATTTTTCTGTCCAAAAGGTCATATGTCTCTGTCACTCTGAGAATGGCCACTGGTGCCTTATTTAGTTTGTTTGGTGAGGTCATATTTTCCTGGATGGTCTTGTTGTTTATGGATGTTCATCAGTGTCTGGGCATTGAAGAGTTAGGTATTTATTCTAATCTTACTGTCTAGGCTGGATTGTTCCTATCCTTCTTGAGAAGGTTTTCCGGATGCCCCAACATCTTTACTTATTTTTGTTTTTGCCTTCTGTCTATATTTCCCATTCCATATATTTTCCTATATGCCTTTGAACAAGTCACTTAATCTCTCTGGAGTACTTCAGTTTCCTCATCTTTAAAACAGAACCCATCTTACTATATTGATGTGAATGTAAGTTACTTGACATATGGGATATATTTTAAAGAGCACATAGCACCTAGCAAATATTCTATGAAAGTTAACTATTATTGTCATTATAATCCTTCTGTGATGCTTTTCCTTCTTTACACATTTACTAAACTTCTATCAAGTTCTGAAGTGCAGGGTTACAAAGTTGAATAGCACAGGTTCCTTGCTTCCAAAGAAACTCAAAATGTGGTCAATATTAAGAAAGTTAACTGCACAGGGTGATCTGGGATCACATTGAAGCAGACATCTAACAACATCTGAACTGGTTTCTTATGAATGAGAAGGAATTAGCCAAAATGGAGGCTAAATAAACCGAATGATGGAGACAGGAAGTAAATTCCAGGAAGAGAAATGGGTAGTATCTTAACTAATAATTCTTAAAAACAACAGAAGGGACAGAAGCAATGGCCCACACCTGTAATTCCAACACTTTGTAGGGCCAAGCAGGACAGATCACTTGAGCCCAGGAGTTCCTGACCAGCCTGGACAACATGGCAAAACCTTGTCTCTACAAAAATTACAAAAATTTTCTGAGTGTAGTGGCACACGCCTATGGTTCCAGCTACTTGGCAGGCTGAGGTGGGAAAATCACTTGAACCCGGGAGGTCGAGCCTACAATGAGCTTTAATGGTGCCACTGCACTCCAGCCTGGGCAACAGAGTAAGGCCCTATCTCAAAATAAATAAATACGCAATTAAATAAATAAAAATGTTTAAAAAACAAGAATTCACAAGTATCTTCTTGGTGAACTGAGCTGATTCTGTTCTCCAAAAGACAAATAATTTCTGAGATTGTTACGCATGAATGGCACACATTTCAGAAATGTCTTGATTTACATATGCCTAAAGGCTCTTTACTAGTAATCTATGAGTAAGTTATTCAAGGTCAGTGTATTTTATAGTCTTATATTAGAATTAGCTTATTATTTCAAAGAGTTCTTGGAAGACTATAATATGGTGTGATACTAAAAAAAAAATCTGGCTGCCAGGAAATTCTTAACAAAGTTATTGAGCATCTACTGCAACTACACACGGTGGAATATTTCTAACAAATTCAGAAAAAGCACATTGTTATCAGTGCATCATAAAATGACCTGATTTGTGGTTTCCTTCTGCAAAAATTCCTGAAAAAATTTATTTTGGTTTGGCTTTATGAGTATCAGTTTCGTGGCAAATTGCTTAACCTATTTTACAGCAATTAATACATATTTATATATTTTGGAATTATACTTTTCCAGTAAGTAAGGCTTAAGAATTGCATGCTTTGAAATTTATATATAAATCCTCATTTTTATCACTAAAGTAGATGCACACTTCACTTCCCAGAAATTCCCTGTAATTAGCTTTTTCTTGGGGATATGCGACCTCTCAACGAAAACTACTCAAAAAAATTACAACTTATTATCAAAACAATTTGTAAGTTTAAAACTGGTAATTTTGAAATTTGTAGGGTATTTTTAAAATACAGAAATTATATAAACAACTTGAACTATTTTCTTATCAAGCAAATAATAAGCTATTTATGTGCATTGCTAGCAACAAGTTTTCTGCAAAAATAATTCCTTTTCAGATCTTTATTTTGGTGAAAGTTGGAAAACAGTGGAGATTTTTGGATCTCTATGGTCTTGGTCCTTACAGTAGACAGAATAGCCTCCCAATGATGTCTAAATCCAAATAGTCAAAATCTGTGAATGTGTTACCTGATGTATCAAAATGGACTTTGCAAATGTGATAGTTAAGAATCTTGATATGAGTATGTTATCCTGGACTACCATGTATGTTCAGTGTAACCACAAAGACCTTTATAAGGGAAAGAAGGAGGGAGGAAGCAGGATAGTTACGGAGTCCAGGAAGAAGAAAAGTCAGAGAAAGAGACATCTGAAGATACTACCCTACTGGCTTTGAAGATGGAGGATGGAACCACAAGGCAATAAATGCAGATGACCTCTAGAAGCTGGAAACGTCAAGGAAATGCATTCTCCTACAGACTGCAGAGAGAATGAAGTCCTATCAACCACTTGGTTTCAGGGTTTCTGACCTCCACAACTGAAGGATGATAAATTGTGTTGTTTTAAGTCACCAAGTTTGTGATAATATATTACAGCAATACAGGAAATGAATAAAATTCTATTTTAGAATAGTAGAATCATTTTTAAAAATTGAAGCTACTGATTTAGAGAACAATCATGACAGCGTTATTTGAAAGTAGCATCTCTTTGGATTCTACTATGGAAACAAAACCGTTTGAAGATCATGATGAACCTGTCTCCAAGGCTAAGCAATGATGTGTTTTGTCTGGGAACCTGTGGGAGAGAATATCAGATATAATTTTGTTCTTTTATACTTCAAATAGAGTAAACATGTAAGTAGAGAAATAAGAAATTGTGAGTTAATAATTTATTAACTCACACTGAATTATGCCTGGCTACTCGTAACCATCTTAGTATGCCTACTGCTGCCCTTAATACACCTGAACTGAAAACAGCAGTACTGAGAGCTCATGTTTATATCTGTTCCTGAATATATTTTTCTGATTGCCTAAACTGTAAAGCCAAAGACAAATAATTATTAATTGAATTTCCTTATTCATGCTTTTTAGTTCCTTCTAAAAGAGGATAACACAAATTCATGACATTTCCTTTATAGTTTGTAAACAGAAAGTGGAAGTAGAATGCTGTTAAGTAGCTTATTCTGGAAGACAGCAATAAAATGCTACTCTCTGCCAAAAGTGCTAAGGGGTGTTCCTATGATAAGAGGACCTTGGTGGAGTAAATATCTTCAGATGTAGGTATGAATTATTTCAGGGACAGTTCTACATTCTCTGGCAGTGTTTTAATCTATGCGAACCTATAGATATCTTTGATAAATCCTTAACCTTCATTCCTTTAGTAAGGAGCAGAATACTCCTTTGGTTTGAAATTTTAATACTTTAGAGGTTGAGAAATTTCTAAACATTGCAAACAGCTGAACTATCAGGCCACTAATCATGTAGTAATGGAAATAGCACTCAATTACCTGCTCCAAATGCTTCGACAACCACATTTTAAAAAAATATTTTTAAAGTCTCTTCTAGCTGCTTTTCCCAAGCTGAATATTTTAAAGGCACACTAGAATAACATGTTTTACTTAAGAAGATGGATCTAAATGGACTTTTAGTGCAAAATGCTCTAAAAGTAGCATTACTCTTATTCCCAGATTACTTTTTCACAGCACAGTAACAAGACTTCTTGAGAGATGTGTTCTATGAAATTATTGCTCAATAAAATAGTTCTAGATAACTGACTTACCAGATTTGGGCTACTGTCTTGGTCACACAGCAAGTATGATTTGAACATAAGCCTGTCTCATAAACAAGACCTGGAGCTGCATCTACCAGTCAGACTTTTAGCTTTAATCTTTCATTTATCCCACTGGAGTATTGTTTCTGCAAAAGAAATAAATGGCTATCCAAGTTATGCACAAGTAACAAAAGCTATAACAGTCATATATTACCATAATAATCATCCCAAAACTAGTGGCTTAAAACAGTAATCGTTGATCCTTGCTCACACATCTGCAAGTCAGCTGAGAATTGGCTGATCTATGCTGGGCTTGGCTTGGTTCAAAGCTAAAAGTTGGGTCCAGATCTGCTTCATGTGTCTTTCAACCTCTGTGGACTAGAAGCATGGCCACGGTATGTTATTTTCATGGAAATTGCAGAAGCACAGGAGGGCACGCCCCATCATACAGTACATTTCAAGCTTTTGCTTGTATTATATTGTATAACATTGCTGACATTCCATGGCTAAAGCAAGCCATACATCCAACCCCAAAATCAATGAAGTATCAATGGAATGACTGTGCCCATGGTGGGAGGAAAAGGTGGATGAGACATATCGACTAAACAATAATTTAAACCATTACTGTAAAGACTCTAACAAAAGCCATATATATACAGCCATCCCGCAGTATAATCTGGGGATTGTTTACAGGACCTCTGCATCTACCAAAATCCACATATGCTCAAGTCTCACGGTAGCCCCGCACAACCTGAGTTTAAGAAAAGACGCCCTCTCTATATGAAGGTTTTACAGCTTGAGAATACTGCATTTTCCCTCCATATTTGGTTTTTTAAACATTGGCATATAAATGGACCTGTGCATCTCACACCCACCTGTGCCATTCTCAGAAGATCTAAGGGAGAGCTAAAGAAACTGGCTTATAAAGGAAACAGAGTGGATCCAGGGGTCTACGAATTACAGGCTGACTCTGTAGGTACTGTCCCCGTTGAATGAGCACCAATCGTTTTTTGTCTTTGCATCACTCCAATCTAATTTGAAATTCCAAGAAGAGAACATCTGTTTGGCTTAGGTTGGGTCATGTGCCTACTCGTTGAGTTGGCTAATCAGGGCTTCATAATATAAATACCAACTCATTTTCATTTTGTCTTTCCTATTTGTCATTCAAAATGAAGAGTCAGCTTCATTTTAAGGAGGGTGCCCCTGAAGGTTCTAAGACTGACTGCCAGCTTTGTTAGGAGTTACACATGTAAGTAGATCTCAGATGTTTATATTCCAGTGGAAAAGAGAAAAACTGTCATACAATTATAGGCAGGAGTTTGAAATTAATTCTGAATCGTTGTGAGGCCATGAAATTGAAAAATAATTATTTATGTGGGTGAAAAGTGTTCCTAGAGCAAATGATGGTCATTTTTTCTAATCCTATACACTGCATTGGGCAGGGAAATACCCAAATGAATATCTGACTATCTTTAGGACGGAAGGGAGAGAGAAAAAATGCAAGTCGACAATAAACTAATGTCAACTATATATAGAAAATAGTACCATAACTTTGGAATTTGCTGCAATCTTCACTGTCATTCAAATATCTTTGAAAATAATGTACTATAAAAATACTACAAAAGTACATGCATATATAATTACAGATATAGGTAGAGGAACATAGATGATAGCATTTAGTAAGCCATGCAGAGATTCACATGGCTGAGTTCCTCATAGCTGAGAAACACTTTGCAATATTTAAAAATTCATATTACATAAAAATATATAGATATACAAATATACATACATAACATGTCAAGTATGATACTAATCCATTATCACTGAATGCTAAGTATAATACTAATTCATTATCACTGATGGGCACTGAATACTAGAATTCCTTTCACTTTTTGCTTTACATGATATGGTCGGAAACTTTTGATTTTAAAATACGTAATAAAATAAGTATAGCAAAATAATGTATCTTCCTGTGTGTTAAATATATCATTTTGAATATTTTAGAAAAAAAACTTTTTGAAAACATGAAAATAATAATGATTTTCAACATTTTACTTTTTTCTTTATGTTTTTGGATGGTAATTGAACATTTCATGCATTTTAAAGAATAAGTTACATTTTATTATTAGTCCTTTAGCATGTAAGAGTTGAAATAGTGATAGAAACAGATGACACAAAAGTGCAAATAAGAGAAGAAGAAAAAGGAAACAGAAAATCTTCAAAGGAACAGCCTGATTAAAATTTTGTAGAAGTAGAAATAGTGGAAGTGAGAAGACTGTCCTTGGACATGATCCATGTAAAATGAGCAAACGACATAGTACGTATCCTTTACTTAATGGAAATTTACTATTTACTAATCAAAACAACACAAATGAACAAGAAAGGTTTTTTTCCATCAAAGCAACTATTAAATATGTCAGATTAATCTCAGCAACTTCATATACCTTACTACATTTTTTGAATTATGATCCCAGAAAAAGGCTCTCACATCCTTCTGACAGTACACCTGGCTAATTTTGTAATTTTAGTAGAGACGGGGTTTCTCCATGTTGGTCAGGCTGGTCTTGAACTCCCAACCTCAGGTGATACACCTGCCTCAGCCTCTGAAAGTGCTGGGATTACAGGCATGAGCCACCGCACCTGGCCACAAGAGTACTTTTAGCAAAACACAATCCGACTATGATTTTTCATTGAATATATATGGTAGAATATTTTGTATTTAATTTTAAATTAAAAGTATTTAAATGGAGAAAAGTAGAAAATTGTCATTTTGGTTTTAAGCCAACAGCAAAAAGTGTTATTACTACATTTATGTTTCTCATAAAACATCTAATACATATATGTTTCTCAACTAATCTTCAAGTTCAATCTTGGTTAATGAATGTATACATGACTTGAAACACTTAAGTTTTTGGTTAAAGAAGCAAAAAAGATCCCTTTTGAAGGAAAATAAATATAATTCACAAATTATTTCCAATAAAATATAAAAATAATTCACAAATAATTGTTAATACTCAAAAAGATTGAATAAATATCATTCAATAAATAACATTGGGCCAGGCATGGTGGCTCACGCCTGTAATCCCAGCACTTTGGGAGGCCAAGGCGGGAGGATCACGAGGTCAGGAGATCAAGACCATCCTGGCTAACATGGTGAAACCTTGTGTCTACTACAAATACAAAAAAATTAGCTGGGCATGCTGGCGGGCACCTGTGGTCCCAACTATTTGGGAGGCTGAGGTAGTAGGATCGCTTGAACCTGGGAAGCGAAGGTTGCAGTGAGCTGAGATCGCACCACTGCACTCCAGCCTGGGTGACAAAGCGAGACTTCATCTCAAAAAAATAAAATAAAATAAAAAATAAAAATAACATTCAATTAAGATAAATAAATGCCAATATATTAATGCCAATCTAGAAAATAATATTAAATGTTAACATTAACTGACCATAGCAATGCTTTTTATGACACTGAGAGAATAGTATTTACAGAAAAGAATGAGATTATTTCAAAATTTGCTGCCAGCATAACTGACCATGTGAAATGGATGAAAAAATAGCTATTTAAATGATTACTATCTGGCATGGACAAATAAAAAGATTACTAGTTTAAAGAGTAATATAGTTTTACAATTATGCATAAGTATAAAGTAAATACTATTTATTTCAACTTGTTTGTAACAAGGACAAAAGCTATATTGAACAACTAATATTTCTTATATTCATTGTAAGTATTGTTCAACTCCCCGAAGAAAATAATAAAGTATATTTTATTAGTTTTATACCTGTTGTGAAAAGTACACGTTCTGGCTTAAGAACTAAAAAACAATTTTCAATTTTCAGCATTGATTTCAGGTATTTTATGGCCATGATAGTAATGTTAACATGTTTGATAATTAAAAATGTATATAAGGGGCCAGGCGCGGTGGCTCATGCCTGTAATCCCAGCACTTTGGGAGGCCAAGGTGGGCGGATCACCTGAGGTAGGGAGTTCAAGACAAGCCTGACCAACTGGGAGAAACCCCATCTCTACTAAAAATACAAAAAATTAACCGGGCGTAGTGGTGCATGCCTGTAATCCCAGCTACTCGGGAGGCTGAGGCAGGAGAATTGCTTGAACACAGAAGGCGGAGGTTGCGGTGAGCCGAGATCGCACTACTGCACTCCAGCCTGGGCAACAAAAGCAAAACTCCGCCTCAAAAAAAAAAAAAAAAAAAGTGTATAAGTTAAGAACTGTGCCAAAAAGCTTGGTATACTGATGGCAAATAGAATTTGTCACTAGAAGGCATGGAAAAGTTTACCAATAACAATGACATTCTTTAGAAAAAATTAGAGATTGCACACAATTTTGTGTGGGTTTTTTGTTTTTGCTTTGTTTTTCTGGGATCTGCCCAAAGATGGAACAAAAAATTTGAAAAAGCAAATTGAAAATATTAACTTCGTAGAAACTTACAGGTGAAACACATAGCAGGAACGATATTGCAACAAAATATAGTGACATTGGAACAAGGAAACAAATATGTTTTTTAGGACAACAGAGGAGAAAAAGACTACAGATAGCGATTTCTACACAGACTGTCTTCTGGCCATTTTTTCATAGTCTTATTGAGATAATTTTACATACCATAAAATTCATCCATTTAAAATGATCAGTTTAATCAGTTTAATGGTTTTTAGTATATTCACAGACTTGTGCAACCATTGCATAATCTATTTTTCTCATACTTTTTTTTTTTTTTTGAGATGGAGTTTCACTCTTGTTGCCCAGGCTGGAGTGCAACTGTACAATCTTGTCTTACCACAACCTCCATCCCCCCGGGTTCAAGCGATTTTCCTGCCTTAGCCTCCCGAGTAGATGGGATTACAGGCATGCGCCACCACACCCGGCTCATTTTTTGTATTTTTAGTAGAGACGGGGTTTCTCCATACTGGTCAGGCTGGTCTCAAACTCTTGACCTCAGGTGATCCACCTGCCTCGGCCTCCCAAATTGCTGGGATTACAGGCATGAGCCACTGCACCCAGCCTCTCATACATTTTAATAACAGATTCACTGAAATATAATTATATACCATAAAATTCATCTTTTAAAGTGTACAATTCAGTAATTTTTAGTATACTCAGAGTTGTGCAACTACGTCCACTACCTAATTCCAGAATAATTCTTCACTCCAAAAGAAAAAAATTCCTTGCCAATTAGCAGCCACCCCTCATTCCTCCCTTCTCCCCTGCCCATCAATCCCCCATCCTCAACCCAACTCCTAGAAAATCACTGATCTACATTCTGTCTCTGTGGATTTACCTATTCTGGACATTTAAATGGAAATGTGGTCTTTTAGGTCTGCCTTCTTTCACTAAACACAATGTTTTCCAGTTACATCTACGTTTAGCATATATCAGAGCTTCATTTTATTTGTGACTAGTAATATTTTAATGTATGGATACACTACATTTCTTATCTGTTCAATAGCTGCTGGACATTTGGGTATTTTCTGTTTTTTGGCTATTATTAATAATGCTATTATTAACGTATATTTTCTATTCTCTTGCATATGTACCTGGCGTGGAATCAATAGGTCATATTGTAATTCTACTTTTAGCATTTAGGGGAAATGCCAAATAATTTTCCAAAGCAATGGCATCATTTTACATTTTCGGAAGCAATATATGAGGATTACAATTTTTCCGTATCTTTCCTAACACTTGTTACTGTCTGCCTTTTTGATTATAGTCATCTTACTGTGCATGAAGTGGTATGTTATTATAGTTTCGATTTGCATTTTACTAATAACTAATGATGTTGAGCATCTTTTCATGTACTTACTAGCCATTAGTGTATCTTCTTTGGAAAAATGTCTATTCCAGTCCTATCCTCCTCTTGAATTAATTTTGGGGAATAGGGTCTCACTTTGTCACTAAGGCTGAAGTACAGTGGATTAGAGCTCAACGTAACCTCAAACTCCTGGGCTCAAGTGAACTTCCCCACTCAGCCTCCAGTGTAGCTAGAACTGTGGGTGCACTCCACCACCATGCCCGGCTAATTAATTTTTTTTTTGTTTTGGTAAAGATGGGTCTCACTATGTTGTCCAGGCTCCTCTCCAACTCCTGGTCTCAAGCGATCCTCTTGCCTTGGCTTCTGAAAGTGCTGAGATTACAGGTGTGAACCACCATACCTGGCCTGGCTTTTTATTGACTTGTATTTCTTGCCATTTTAAGATCAAAATATAATCTTGATGGAATCAAAATTTGATAAAATTGAACAAATACTGCTCTCTCTTTGTTTTTTTAAATATACAACATTTTAAAATTTGAAAGAACAGCATGAGTAAGAGTTACATTTATATGTCACTTTTAAAAGATGGTAAAATTACCATAGAAATGACAGCAATTCATACATAAAATTAAAACATTTTGAATATTTTTTATGATCTTGTAATTTATCAGTGGGATGATTTGATCATATTTGAACATGATATATAAAAATCCACAGTTCATTTTTGAACTTAAGCATTGAACTACAAAATTTGTTCACAATTCCGGTTACTACTGCCTCCGCAGAGCAACATTTTTTCAAGTTAAAATGTATACAAAAACACCAATCTGAACATTATAAGCTAACTGAATTTGGCATTACTCTCATTAGAACACTAACTGTGTGAAAAATCTTGACTGTAATATCAACATGATTATTTAAGGTAAAATTTATTTTCTGGCTAAATATGAATTATATATTTTTATAACTAATCTAAACACTTCTAGCCCATAAAAAAACACTCAACTATAAGCCATAGTAACTACTGCAGTTATTTTTGATATTTTTCCAACTTTCAATCAAATGAAAACAGTCTTTTATACATATTTATCAATTTTGTTGTATTAATGTCAAGGTCAAGGTATAAGAATATAGCATATTTAATAGTTTGTTAACTTGATAATTTAATTTTTAATAGTTTACTTATTTATATATATTAATGTATTCAATAGTTTGTTAACTGTATAATTTAAAAATGTTTATTTGTTCTCTTGTCCTAGGCAGGCCTGGTCATGCCTGTTGTTAAAAATCTGTGAATGCCTTATGATGGTGTATTTGTTATGATTACACAACATGAATTAGTGAAAGAATGATAAATATGAGTCTCTTCTAATCCTGGAAGGCTCCAAATACCCGTAACTATGTTGAGAAGAAGAGACAAGGATGTGAGGAGATAAAATGATACAGCTAATATAAAAGTATATCTGGAAAAGAAGTGCAGGAATCTATCACTATATGTTTCCCACTGAATCAAATAGATTAAAAGCCCTAGAATATTATTTTACATCTACAGAAAATATAAGCCGGAAATTATAAATGTCTGAGACTTTGAGAGACTTAAAATGGTCCTTCCTTCTCTTCTGTTTATAAGCATGGGGCACAAAAAGCTACACAGCCTGTAATGATGATGCACTTTTATTTAATGCCCACTGCAGACGTCACAAACAGGGGAGAGCCAAAGACCATGGGAAAAAATCAATGGATTTGAGGTGCCTCTGCTACAGAGCAAGATCAGGACCTAATCAAGGAACGTTCCTATCCCATTCTCATCTCCCAGGGTAGAGGGTCCTCACCACCTTTACCTGGTGAGATTTCAGAACTGTTGTGAATCACATTGGTGTCTGCCATGTCTATTCTATGATTCTCTTCATATGGAAGTGTTTAATGAATGCAGTCATTCTAATCCTGTTCTACTGCTGTATATTTGGGGAGCATGAAAAACTAATCTTTTAAGCTCATGCTTGACTAGAGCAAAACAAATCATAATCAGATTTTACGTGGAGTGTACTCCATTATCACAGCTGGAAAGCCTGAGCTTTGAGCTTAATGCCATAGCAAAACAGAACTTTTGGACTGACTTCTTTGGGGAGAGGCTGAGTATATTTTGCCTGTGGGAGATATGGTGAGTTGAATATTTGATTATCTGAAGGGTGGTAGAAAGTGATAGTCCCAAATGCTGTCCACCAACTATTTCCAGCTTTCATCCTCCTGGGCACATGGTAGAACTAGCCCTCTTGTCCCATCTGAAGTGGAGTGGCCCATGTGATCAGATTTGGCCAGTGGGTTATGATGAAAGGAATGCCACTTCCAGGATGGAGTTTTACATTGCTGTGTGAGACTCCATGATAACAAACAATGTTTAAGGTAGTGGCTGCTTCATCAACCTTAGGTCGAGAGAACCTTGAGTTAGAGCTTCAGCCAACCACCAATGGACAGATAGATGAGGCAAATAACTGTTGTTGCTATAAGCCATAAAGAGATTAAAGTTATTTATTACTATATTATAATGTAGACTCTTCTGATTGCTATAATGACACCAAACATCAGCTTCGTTAATAAAAATGAAACGTTTCTCCAAATGAAATGAATATTAGAGACATTTACTTAATTGTTAACCTGGCCAAGAAACATTTTGAATTGTGACTATTAGGTCAAATTATTTTTGAACTTAATTTGTTGGCCCTATGATGAGATTGAGATTCAGAACCATGTGATACCTTGCCCTGTGAAAAGCAGATGAACTCTTAAATTTGAGATATTTTACCCCATCTGCAGTATTTACAGTTACGGCAGGTGGCACAATGATTTTGGAATAATGAAAGCTAATGTAGCTAATTTCTTCCCAGGATACTTGGCAGTTTCTCTCAATCTTTTGGTTGCTTTCTCAAAACAGCTGGAACTTAATTCTAACAATACAGAGAGACAACATTGTCCTGCAGCTTTTAATTGCCAATTATGGAGGTTTCAATTTATGAATCTATCTTTTATGTGATTATAATAGAGTTTAAAAAGAAGGTTTTTAAACGCTATCAGGATTACTTCTTCACATTCCTTATCTAAGTTGTGAAGGTTAATAGGTTTTAATCTATAGTTGTAAACAATAATGAATATCTATATATAACCACTGAAGAAAGGTAAATATCTATACTGTCATATCTTTGCAGATCTAAATAATATTAGATTAAGTTTATAGAACTATCATTTATAGATAATTCTGTTAAGTTTGAATTATAAAGCAGATAATTACATGAAAAATACATCACTATAAAATAAACATATTGACTAGGCAAAAAGCATAAATATCAAAATATCAACTATCTTTCACATATCAGAAATATATATGACACATATATAGATAAATATACATATATATGTGTGTATATATCCACATACACCAGATGTACTTATCAGATATGAGCATATACATAAAATCCTCAAATTGACATTTTCTTAAATAAAAGCAATGGTATACATTCCTGAGCACAAAATAATGTTTTAAGGATTATTTTTACAACAGACTCTTGACTTATATTTAGATTTGATTGATTGCTGGTCTTAGTTAATCAAATTATTTCACAGTCTCTATTTTCCCGTAAGAGGGAAAAGCAAGCAGTATTTATTCACTTAACTGGTTCTGGAGTAAAGTGTTCGTATTTGGTTCCTGCTGTCTTCCACAGTTAAATAATGTATTATACTAAAAAAAAACTTTTAACTAGTCCTGGGGTAAAAGGTTTTTGTTTTGTTCCTGCCGTACTTCTAAAGTTAAATCATGTATTATATTAAAAGAAAATAAGTTTTAAATAGAGTTTTATTGAACTCTTTTGTTATGAATGGCATATTGGTTCGTATATTTTCTCCCATGACTTATTTCTGTCTTGCTCCATGGACTCCAAAAATGGAAGAAGAAATTAGATATTTGTCTCTATATATTGATTACCAAAATTTACAGATGCTGATACTAAGGTGCTCAGGAATTTCAGGGCTGGGAAATACCCTGTTTACTTAAAGAACCCTACTTAAACCAACTGGAAATTCAGTGCCCTTAACTACCACATTATAGCCCCTTCTAGACGTTAACATTGTTTGTTTTTCCCTTTTTTATTTTGAAATCATTATTGATCCACAGGAATTTTCAAAGGTAATACAAAGATATCCTGAGTGTGCTTCACCCAGTTTTCCCCAATGGTTACTTAGTGTCAGTCCCCACAGCCCCTCAGTCTTCTACAAGGAACACACTCTCTTGGATAGAGGTCCTCAAACTTGGCTTCACATTAGATTATATAGGGAGCTTTAACAATATTGATGCCCAGAACATACCCTGGATCAATATACCTTCAGTTTATGATTGTTAATTTTATGCGTCAACTTGACTGGGCCATGAGGTGCCTAGACATTTGGTCAAACATTATTCTGGGTGTGTCTGTGAAGGTGTTTTTAGATTAACTTAAAATTTGAGTTGACAGACTAAGTAAAATAGATTGTTATCCCTGAGTGGGTAGGCCTCACCCAATCAGCTGAAATTCTATTTTTGAATAGAAAAAAAAAAAGGCTGACTTACCTGAATAAGTGGAAATTCCTTCTGCCTCACTTTAGGCTGGAACATGTTTCCTCCTGCCTTCAGGCTCACACCGAAACATCGCCTCTTCCTGGATCTGTAGCCTGCTAGCTTCTGGACTGAAACTACACCCCATCAGTTCTCCAGAGTCTCTAGATTGCTGACTGCAGATCTTGGTACTTGTCAGCCCTCATAAAATCTTTCTCTGCACATATATATAGTATACAGATACTATATATAGTAAATATTAATTATAATCTTAGGGTATAAATATTAATTATATTTTATAATGGTATAATTGTGATATGATATAAATATATATTATAATCTGTACAATAATAATTTAATGATAATTATTGATGTAATATTAATAAAATGTTATATATTACATATATTTTTCCATTGGTTCTCTTGCTCTAGAGGACCCTGATACAGGATGGAATATCGACATCACTACTTTTTGAACTTTCACACCATTTCAATGTGCAACAAAGGTTGAAATGCTATGCTAGTACATTTAAGGAAATTTACAATTGCTGCCCCAAATTGTATGTGTGTGTGAGATTGTGTGTGTGTGTGTGTGTATGTGTGTTTTCTTCCCTGTTCCACCATAGGCAAACACTTATTTCTCTACTTATTTAATCCTGCAGTTTATGAGTTTCAGTTACCCATGAGTAAGTGTTGTTATCCTTTCAAAGGCTTTGACAAGGATTGTGGTAAATATAGTTCTCATCTACTTTTATGGCCTGGTTCCTTACATTTCTCCATACTGTCACTGCTCATAGCTATATAGACATTTTAGACTCTAACATAAATTTGGGGGAAACAAAAGCCTTGATTTTGGTGACTAATTTTAAAATGCATGTGAAATAACTTTTTCTATAGTGCAAAGAGGGATTGTCCAAGCAGTCAGACTGTCTGCAGGATGCTTCCATTAGTTAGCACAAAAGGCTAAGTTTCTATAACAAAGACACATCAACACACAGCAGCTTGAGTATAACACATTATCTTCTTTCTCTCATATAAAGTTCCATGTGGGCATTCCAGCTCATGTAGATGGTTTTGCTGCACCCAGACCTTCTAGGATCCATGGTTCTTCTCTTACATTATTTCATTATCCATTAGAGCATTTTCATTATCTGCCTGAACAAAGCTGCATGGGTTCCACCTGGTAGGAAGGGGAAAAGAGCAGGAAGCAGGCATGGCCATCACCCTAAGGCATAGCCCGTAAATGGCATAGCCACTGTCAGGAACTGAGTGGCTGCACCTAACTGAGGGAGTCTGTGCTATGTAGTCTATCTGTTCACCCAACAAGAGGCAGAAAAGAATTTTGGTGGGAAGTAATAGGACTTTGACACTACCATCTACTGAAAATTCCTGGTTTCTAAGCCACCTCCATTGTACCAGGAGGGAAGAGGGGTGTTTAACTTTCACTGAATTACTAGTTTTCTTCTCTTAAACTCCCTTAATGTTTTATTTTTGATTATTTAGATCCTGTCTTATTTCCACAAATAATTCAGAAATGTGTGTGAAAATTTATAAAGTGAAATCGGATAGAAAAAATCAGTTAAGAAATAGCAAAAATTTATTAGGAAACTTTATTAGAAAAATAAAGTTAAGACTGTCATATGGTTAGCATGCAGAAATGTGAATTTTTACACAATACCTAATAATATGTCCAAAATTTAGCTTTGTGATTCCTAGCACTAAAAGAAAATAGAGAAACAATAGCATTTATAAGATTCAACAGAACCATAATATAAAATTTACCTATAGATAACATTTAGTGAGAGCTTTTTAGGTGCTGTGTACCACTCTAAGCAACTTACTTATATTAACTCATTTAAACATCACAACAATCCCGTAAAATAGGTACTGTTATGGTCCCATTATTAGAGATATGAAAATTGAGGCCGATTTAAGTCACTGCCTCAATAACTTGGATTCAGACTTAGGCAAATTAACTGCAAAGTCAGTGCCTTTAACTACTATACTATAGCCTATTCTAGACATTAATATTATTTGGTTTTACCTTTTTTATTTTGAAATCATTATTGACCCACAGAAATGTTCAAAGGTAGTACAAAGAGATCCTGGGTGTGCTTCACCCAGTTTTCCCCAATGGTTACTTAATTATAATACAGTATCAAAACCCATATGGTATAATATCAAAAGATACCAACACATTCAGTACTATGTGCATCTATAGTTTTATGCCAAACAAAACACTGAACTATTCCATTACCACAAAGATCTGCCTTGTGCTCTCCCTACATAGTCAAATCTGCACTTTTTCCCCTACCCGTCCCAACACTTGATAAGCATCAGTTTGTTCTCCACCTCTGCAGTTTTGTCATTTTGAGACAGTTATTTAAATGGAACCATAGAATATGTAGCTTTATGAGACCCCAGCTTTTTTGCTCAGCACAGTGTGTTTTTAGATTCATCCATCTTGCTGTGTTTATCAATATGTTGTTCCTTTTTATTGCTGAGTAATATGCCATGGTGTAGATGTACCACAACTTGTTTAACTTTTCACCTGTTGTAAGCCATTTTATCTGCTTGCAGTTTGAGCTATTACAAATAAAGCTGCTATAAAAATGTGTGTACAGACTTTTGCATTGACATAAATTCTCATTTTTTGGGACAAATATACAAGAATGAGATTACTGGAATGTATAGTCAGTGTATATTTAGTGTTATTATTTAATGAACATGCCAAACTATTTTTTCATACTGGCTATACCACTTTAAATTTCCATGAGCAATGTATACATCCAGTTTTTACACACCCTTGCCAAACTTTTTATTGCCACTATTTTTTAATTTTAGATGTTTTACTAGGTGTGTAGTAATATCTTGTAATGGACTAGCATTGCTTTTGTGTATTCAAGCCTGTTTGGAAATTGTTCAAACTATTATAGAAATTAGGAGACTTGAATAGCCTTTTTGATGTTGCCTATAACTACTTCTGTTACTTAATGTAGGTCCTTAACTTGTATGAATCTCAGCTTTCTCTACTGAAATGTAGGAATAATAATTACTGCCTTATATCCTTATTCCAATGAAGACGAAATTATAAAATATATATGAAAGTGTCATTAAACATTGCTCTTTTGCAACATGAAACCAATGTTTTGATTCAGATAATTTTTTTTTTTGAGACAGAGTTTTGCTGTGTGACCCAGTCTGGAGTACACTGGTACAGTCAGTGCTCATTGCAGCCTTGACCTTCCGGGCTTAAGCAATCCTCCTACTTCAGCCTCCAGAGGAGCTGGAACTACAGGTATGCACCACCATGCTCAACAAATTTTTTGTTTGTTTGTTTGTTTTTTGGTAGAGATGGGATCTCACCATATTGCCCAGGATTTATTTTTAAGGATCTAGGAATTTAGGGATTTTCCCTCTTCTTTTTCTTTTTAGTAGTTCCCACTATCTTTCCTCAACTAAGCATTTGCGTGTTTTGTTTTGCCTGAAGTGAGAACTCCCAAATCATTAAAGGCATTTTACTCTTTGTTATTATCAACATTCGAATAAAGAAAGCATCTAAAATATTTTGCTTCTTTGTTCCATATAGTGGCAATAAAACCATAGACTCTCATAGCTTGAACGACATTAGCAATTATATAGAGCATCCTCATTATTTCATAGATCAAGAGCCAAACATTCCGCTAGTGTAAATGACCTGCCCAAGTCCCCCAGCTAATTGAGAATGTTTATAGGAATAACCTCCAGTTGTGAGGAGTCCTAGGTAAAGATACATTCTCACTGAAAGCTGTTGGTCCATCTATAAAATTCCTCCTCCCCCACATGACTGAACCACAGCTTGCTTTCTTGTTTATTTCTTTGTGCATATGTCTCCTTGAGGTCTCACAGCATGCTTCTGGTTCCCATATTCTCACTCATAATGGCCAATATCCTTTTTCCCTTCTGGAAATCCTTCCTGTGCCCTGTGAAGAGTTCTTCTCTCATATATACACCCTCATACACTCCTCACATTCTTCCCCATCAGTCTTATCCCCTTCCTCCAAT
Source organism: Pan troglodytes (assembly GCF_028858775.2). NCBI lineage: Eukaryota > Metazoa > Chordata > Mammalia > Primates > Hominidae > Pan > Pan troglodytes. The sequence goes on from NC_072401.2 coordinate 20,710,368, forward strand.
TACTGCCACCTTCATATCTCAATCTTCCCACTTCTCTATACATAGCTCCCCTCTCTGGATCTTCCTTACCCCTCCCTCACAGCTCATAACTCAAAACCCATACTTATTAATCCTTAAGGACTTTTCCTTCCCCATCCCACAGTATCTGTGTAGCAATCTTTAGCCCTCCACAGGGTTTAGGAATAACGCCTTTTAGTTTGTCTTGTTGTGATTTCAATTATGTTTTACCCTTAAAGTGTACAAATTTAGGTGCTTGGTTGTTTATCTTTTTAATTTTAAAATAATTTTAAATTCACAAGAAGTCGCAAAGAAATGTACAGGGAGGTCCCATGCACTCATCACTTAGCTTTCTCTGATGTTAACATCCTGCACAACAAGCGTACAATATCCAAACCAGAATACTGATACTGGTACCATCCACAGAGTTAATTCAGATATTACTAGTTTACATGAATTCATTTGAGTGGTGTGTGTGTGTGTGTGTGTGTGTGTGTAGCTCTGTGCAATTTCATCACATGTGTAGTTTCATGTAACCACCACCACAATCAAGATATTTATCTGTATCATCCCACAAGGCTCCCTCATGATACCCACTTTCAGTCATACCTACTCTCCTCAATGCATGTCCCTAGCCTTTTTCAAACACTAATCTATTTCTGCCTCTATAATATTGCATATGCGTTTTAAAGTGTCAAGTTTTCTTCATGGATGGACCTTTTTTATCATTATGTAATATTCCTTTCTGTAGCTACCTTCCTTCTTTTTTCTTTTCTTTTTTTTGAGACAGAATCTCACTCTGTCACCCAGGTTGAAGTGCAGTGGTGCAATCTCAGCTCACCTCCTGAGTTCAAGCGATTCTCCTACCTCAGCCTCTCAAGTAGCTAGGACTATCGGCCTGTGCCACCACATCTGGCTAGCTTTTGTATTCTTTTTATTTTAGTAGAGATGGGGTTTCACCATGTTGACTAGGCTGGTCTCGAACTCCTGACCTCAAGTGATCCACCCACCTTGGCCTCCAACCTGCCTTCTTTTAATTAATGTTTTTATGGTTTATATTCTTCATCCTTTTACTTTCTACTTACCTATATTGTATTTTCAGTGAGCTTCTTAAAGCCAGTATAGAGTTGGGTCATGGCTCTTAATCTCTGCCAATCTATTTTTTTAATTGTTGCGCTTAGATCACTTACGTTTAATGTAAAAATGTGTATGTTAAGGCTTAAGTTTGCCATTTAATTATTTGTTTTCTACTTTTCTCTGTGGTTTCCATTCTCTGTTTAAATTTATCTGGCCGTGTGAGAGTTATTTGAACATCTTTTAGAATTCCATTTTGATTTATCTCTAGTGTCTTTCAGTGCATCTCTTTGTAAAAGTTCTTTTAGTTGTTGTTCTAAGCATATATCGTATATATGTAACTTATCACAGTCTAATAATGTTGATATTCTGCCAGACTGAGTGAAATGTGGACACTTGACTTCCCTTTCCACCCCTTGACTCTCATCTGTTTAAAATTGTCTTCAATATCTTTTCTACATACATTAAGAACCACAAAGATGCTGTTATTATTTTTGCTTCAACCATCAAACATAATTTAGAAAGCACAAGAGAAGGAAAATATATTGTATTTACTCATATATTTACGCTATCTATTCTTTTCCCTCCTGATGTTCCAAGATTCCTTATTTTATCATTTCCTTTTGTCTTATAGAACTTCCTTTAGTCATTTTCTTAGGATAGTTCTGGTAAGACAAATTATCTTAGTTTTTTTTTTGAAATCAGACAATGACTTGATATCCTCTTCCAACATCCAATTGGCATCAGTTGAACATCACCTGATTGTTTTTTCTCATTCAGGTTGTGAATTTTCTAGGTTCTTGGTACAACGAGTGATTTTTCTATTATATCTTGGACATTTTGGTTACTATGTTAGGAGACTTCTGCTCCTATTTAAACCTTCTATTTTTGATTGTACTCACCATTTTTAGGTTTAGCATGTAGGCTGTGGCCTACTTCTGTGGGCTTTAATTCCAATGACAGTTTAGTTTTGGAATTAAGTGACCAATGGCAGTCTAGTTTGGAATTGCTATGCCGGTTCTGCTGGGGCCCCTGCTCAATTTCTATTGGTGCTGCCTGCGGGGTCAGAAGAAATATCCTGGGTTATCTTCTGCCAGAGGGTAGGGGAGGGGCAGTGGAGAGCTATAAGAGCTGGGCCTAGGTCTCTTTATGACACTGAATGGAAGGCAGGGAGACACTGGGCTGGGACTAAGGGAACTCTGAAGCGGCTATTTATGATAGATCTCAAACAGCTGGTCTCTTACATATGGAGAAGGTGTTGGGCTCCTCACCAGGTCTCTCCTGGGTTTGCCCGCTCCTAGCACTATGTGAGATAGAAAGAAAACTCAGGGAACTCATTTTATACTCATAAGCTCCCTACTCAGTATTTCTTCTTCTCAGCTATTTGAGTCCTATTATCATTGTGTTCTGAATTACTTCCAGGGCATTCAGTCACAGAAGGATGGAGCACGGAAACATGAGCTATGGCATCTTGTTCCAGAACTGAGCTTTCCAAGTGCATTTACTAATTTACGTATTTTAATCTTGGCAATTACTTTGAGGTAGATAATACACAATCTTTTATTTTCCACATATGACAGTTTAGGAAAGAAAAATTAAAATTAATAAGATCCTTGCAATGTCACCAAGGAAGGCACACAGCTGTACAAATGTGTGCCCATATATAGGCAAAAAAAAAAATAGTTATGACTGTGATCCTGAACAGACTTACAGCTATATTATCTACTTTAATCACAAAATAAAGCAATTTGGAATGAATGAAAAAGCTTTTAAAAGTTACTGTAATTTATACACTTTTTTCAAATGTCATTATAAATCACATTTCATTTTTCATCATTTTTCATGGCATTGCTGGGGAATCTACTTAGAAACATTTTTCAGTTGTGTTATTTTATAATTACAATAAAGAAAACACAGCTTTATGAATTGATTCTTCTTACAAAACAAGATATCCCTTGTTAACAAGACGCAAAGTAATTGTATTTACTAAAAAGTTAAACTTTGTGTATATTTGGAGATTCTTCTTCATATAACGGTTTTTCTTAAATTCTCAGACATTTTAGAATTTCCATGTTTCGGTGGGAAATATTCCTTTGGTTTTATGTAACTAAGGAGAGCGTATATCAAATCTTGAAAGAGAAATGAAATAATCCTATTAACATGGAAAGAAAGGGATAAAAAGAGTTGGCTGAAGTCAGATTATATTCACTGCAGTGATTCTTGACTAAATGTATACATTTTTCGCATTCACTATCTTCAATTTAAAATAATAATCATAATGCAAATAGAAATGTTGATACTTTATTTTACAGCTTGTTTAATTCATTCACATACACTGTTTTCATTTTATTACCAAACATTTCCTTTGATTCACGAACTACTGAGCATTCCAGTGCTCTGGTCCATGGTTTCCTGGGTTTAGATTCTAGCTCTACCCTATCCTAGCTGGATGCCTTTAGCAGGTTACTTAACTTCAACCCTTCTGTCCCTCAACTTTCTCATCTCAAAAGTAGTACAGTTTTCAAGGAAGATTAAATGATAAAATAAAGGAAAACACTCAGGATAATGCCTGCACACAATAAATAATAAATGTTACTTATTGTTATCATCTCCATTTTATACATGAGGACCATCTGGTTCAACCGATAAGCATAGCTCACATGCAAGAAATGGATATGCAGCATATCTTGTACTAATTTATTTTGTATTAAAATGAAATGGATTTAAATTTTCTTTAAATGCTTTTGCAGAATTACACGTCAGAACTGAAGAAATAGGGAGAACTGATAGATAATACTGAGGAAGACCTTTACTGCTTGTCACAGAGCAGCCACTTTGGAGCTCAGAACTCTTATCTTTACAGCATCCCTTTGAATATTAACATAACCCCTTAGCAAACTATGACCTCGTACATTGATAATCACATCTTTGGACAAAGGCAGAGATCTACGAAATACAGGCAGCAGGCCAAATTGGACCCATTGCATGTTTTTGAATAGTTAGAAAGCTAAAAATGGCTTATAAAATACGAAACTTTGCAATCCATTTGAAACACTTACTTCGAAACCTAATTAAATAAAATGTTATCCTTCTCCTCCAAATTCCATAGTTCTCATTAGTAGACATGTCTGACCCCAAAATTATAAACAATTGTTATGTTTTTAATTACATCAGTAAGACACTTGTGGAAATGTGTTTTCTCTCTTTAATAGATTATGCAGGTACATAATGGTCTTGATTTTTTTGCCTATTGGCCTATGAAGCCTAAAGTGCTTACTTACTAGCTGGTTCTTGACAGAAAAAGTTTTTCACCTCTTGTACTAAGATACTAATGAGACTCTTTGTATGAGAAAATGGCTTTTTGGCCATCAGGGAGGCATTTACTTTGAACTATATTTTTCCAATAGTGGTTATGAACTGCCTCTGTTAATCAGAGTTGATTTTTATCTACAATATATAATATTTAGCTTTGGGATTTGAAAATATTTATTTTGAGTTTCTATTAGACTAGAGTACATTTCTTTGTAATTTTAGCTTGATACTATGACCTTATAGGAGGAAGGTCAACCTTTTGCAATCTAGCAGAAGAAGCCTGCAGGAGGTGTGAGAGGTTCCTTTCCTTTCCTTCCAAGTAACCCAGAAAGATTTTTCTTTTCTTCTGTGAAAATCCAGAATGCACATTATTAGACTTCGTAGAGTCAAAAGATTAGGACATTCAAAATCATTTACAACTGTATTTCCTTCTCCTCAATGGTTAAAGGGAATCGACAATTTAAAAATTGGAAACTGATAAAACTATTAAAATTTTTACCGTGTATTTTTGTTTGCGTGTTTTGATATTAATGTATTTTTAACCTGCATCGAGTATTAACTATCTTTTGCTTTACTTTTCCCACTATCATTTTTCTATTATCAGCATATTCTCTTTTGTTCTTGCTGGAGTATCTTACACATTTAATATTCAAATGTCACTTTAAACCACTGCAATCTTTCCTCCCCCAATACATCTTTGTCTTCATTTTATATAGAACAAGTCTTTGCATGGTGTACTCAAATCATAGAATTTGAAAGGTAGGGTATTACAATGTTTGTGAAACAGAGTTTGGGATTGAACTGGAATTCTAGTGCCTACTTTGCTGCTTGCTAGCTGCATGAACACGGCCAACTGAATGAATTCCTGTAAACCTCAATTTTCTTCACTATAAATCTAGGATAAAAATAGTATCCAAGTCAGAGGATTGCTGTGAAAATTAAAGAAGCTAAGATATATAAGGTGACCAGCCCAGTGTTTGGAACACAGACACTGCTTAATAAATATATTATTACTAATAACAGAAGGATGGATTTATGGTTCAACTGGTCTAATCCCAACAATGTATAAAGGAGGAAACTAAGGCGAGAGCTAAGCAGCATATCCAAAGCTACCCAAGCACTCCCACTTATCAGCAGATCAAGGTTTAGAACTTCTCCTTTTAATTTCACTGCATAATCAACAAGCAGTTATTCTGGCAGCGGGAAACCAACTTTACCTCTTCAAAGATTAGTTTATATTATGTGACACACATAGCACAAAACTAATTATATCTATCACCACTCTTTTGTTCATGGGATACTGTAGGTCTGAGCAGGGCTTGATTATTGTAAGTTGATTTGTTCTTCTTGTAAAGTATCACCCTCAGCCCAGCCCTTCCCAGGACTCAATACAAGAAGTTATTGGATCATAGTAATAACTAAAGGAATATGTTATCTATTCTCATAATACAAATATAATATTTTAGAAAATTTCAGATATTAAAAGTAATAATGAAATACCCTTTATTTAATAAGCACCTAACTCTATGCCAGGCCCTGTGCTGTTAGATTGAAAAATAATATCTTAATTTTCACAATAATCATGAGAAATAGGAATCAATGCATCCATACAAAAGTGGTATTAAACTGGAAAAAATCCCTATAAATATAACAGATTTTTTAAAGGGTTGAGACATATTCGGGCAGGTTGCTGATGTGATAACTAGGAAGCCCTTTCCACTTCTGAAGCCCATTTCCTTGGAAAATAAAACTAAAGTCTTATTGCCTCTGCGGAGCTGTACATCAAAATATTTTGGTGCCCCCTAGAGGTAATCAGTAATGTGCAATTGTCAACCCCCAGGAATGAGAAGCTGAAGACAATTCAGCAGCTGTTATCTATTATTCTTTGCTGCTTCATTCTCCGTACCAATGTGTCACAGATACAAACACAGAGCAGCTCTTGAGTAATGGATCTCAAATTTTAGTGAACATCAAAATCTCCTGGAGGGCTTGTGAGAACACAGCCTTCTGGCTTCTGTTCCCAGATTTTCTGATTTTGTGGGTTTGAGTTAGGGCCTGAGAAGTTGTATCTCCAACTACAGTCCTGGTGATTATGATGCTGTTGGTCCAGGGACCACATGCTGAGAACCACTCACCTAGAGAATCATCTCAAAGTCAAAGCTATGTCCAGAAGCAGGTCAGGTTTCAGCATCCTTGAAGTGCTGGTGCTGAGGACTCTAGCTCTTTACTGCTCCCTGTAGATGCCCTTAAGGAGTGTGTGCAGAGACATGACCATCTCCTGTATGAGGGTGATCATTCCTGAGGATCTATAGATTCCTTGATCCCCACGAGTTCCAGTGGATCTACAGATACAGTTGGGTGAAGAAGAATCAATTGAGAATTGAGATCAGAGAACTTAGGTTCTGGTTCTAGCTCTGCCATTTAATAAGCTGCGACTTGCATGAAGACCAACATCCTCTACTGTAAGGAGTGAAATAGCAACCATCACTGTGGATGTAACTCTATCAAATAGCTTGGAATTTAGTAGGCTTGAAACAAATTTTGGTTAAATCGTAATTTCCATTATATTAGGGTTCCATGTCTACGTTTCCAATACAAAGATATTGTGAGAAATATCAGATAATTAAAATGAAAGAAATATCAAATAATTAAAATGAACACATTGCAACAATGGAAAATAGTAACATGAAGGCAGTTAAATTCAAGGAATTAAGTTTCATGAATTTGATCAATGCAATTACTGTTACCTACCTTTGTTTAAAAAGACAGAGAACTATAATTTTTACTCTTCGTTATCTCTTTTTCATAAATTCTCTTTTCTTCCTCCCTTTTCCCATATAACCCAACTTCACAACCTTTTTATTTCAAAAAAATGCAAAGTTTATTAGACATTTAATAACCTACACATTATTCTGATGCTTTTTATTTCTTTGCTGCATAGGTGATTGTCTACATTGTTTCCAAATTATTGTAGGAACTGGATTTTTTTTTTTTTTTTTTTTTGCAAGATAATAGGAGACTCGGATATTGGCTATAGTGGATTCCACTTCTGCTTAATCCAGGTCAGGATTTATGGAGACCTCATGTGGTGACAAGAGGCACCACAGAAGGCTTTCTTCAGGCTGGGTTTAACAGTCAAAGAGAAACTCAGAAATTCACATGGGAGCAAAATAATCCATAAAGAATTAAGACCTAGAAGTTAATGTTACTGAAGCCTGCAAGGCCTTCAATAAACATCCTGCAGTAATACTAATGGAATAATACAGTAATATGTTAAAGGACAGGAGACCTGGTTGTTTATGTATGTATAAAATTCCCCTTATCAACTAAAAAGTTAATAACACAAAAAATAATAAGATATGCCTCTCAAGAATTAATTACAGTCTTTTTTCTGAATGAAATCCACTGAACATAGCTTCTTATTTAAATTGGCATCAAATTTTAAAAAGATGTTTCTGTAGGCATGTTGCTATGTATGTTAGTTTCTCCTTGGTTTTACACAAAACAGAAAGTGATCAGAGATAGAATCAAACTTGAACTTATGTCTGTGAATTTCACTTATGCAACAATATCAATAATATTATTTATAAATATTTGGAATGCAGGATATGTTCTTAGAATTAAAATGGAACAACAATTCTATGTGGTGCACAAAGTTGAACACAAACACCTCTTGTTGCTGACAAGATATTAAAGTTGTGAAATTAAATAAATTAATGTACCAGTAACCATATTTAACCACATAATTTACTGGTACACACTAAGGAAAATTCACTGAGGGTTGGGGGAGCTCCTTCCTCAATGACAGGTACTTGTTCTTTATCTCATTTTCCTTACAAGAAAATGTGACAAGGGCTTCTTTTTTCTCCTCCTCAAGGAAGTTACATAACAGACCTTTAAGCTAAAATCTAGAAGGACAAATGAGTTAATAAATGTCAAATGTTTTTGAAGGTTTTAAAAGAATAGAGCAATATAAATCTGTGGCATTAAAATGAGTAATCCTAAGAGTTCCAATTCAGTTATCAGATGGTACCCTGCCTTTGGGTATGTCCTCGAAAAGGCTTACGTTTTCCAAGGCAGGCAAAATGAGTTAAGTAGGGGTAGCCATTATGAAAGGACATCTTAGAAAATGTTAACCAGGAAAAACGTTAATGAGGATATTGCAGAGATTTTAGGTTGAGCATACTCTTGAGTTGAAGAAATCGGTTACTTATGAGGAAACCTATTATGTGGCAGGCATAGATGCTGGAAATACAAAGAGTTGGACAGGTCTTGCTTTCAAGGAAGCTTCTAATAATTATACAAATAACTACTACAATATGAGGCTGGTTATAGGCGGGGACTTGCACAAATTCCAGGGAAAGCTTCTTAACGTGGAAATGGGAGGAAGAACAACAAGATGATGCATATTAAATCCAAGAGAAGGAGCAGAGTCATTTAGATGTCATTTCAAACTTACAGTGACATTGGCTCTTGCTGGGGGGGAAAGGGGGGCGAGAGAGGCAGCCGTTGCCAGACATACGTCACACTAAAGAGACAAGATGAAACAAGGAAATTCTCTTTCAAAACATAGCGGGGAAAAAAATATCCAGAACTGCCCTGAAATAAAGAAAACCTTCTGGTATAATGTGCGTTGCTAGGGATTTATTTTTTCCCCTCCTTTCTCTCATAAGAGAGTAAAAAATCACACAGATACATTCAAGCCCTTAAGAGTTTTGTGAGAGTATTGAATACCCAAGACATCAACTGACCACGGTGTGGTTCAGTGTGTGTCTACAAAGGAAGGGTTAAACGGAAGGGGGTGGCTTGGAGATAGAAAGGCAAGCATGAAGGTTGGAAAATGCTGTTTTCCAACTTGCAAAAACTGAACTTTTCAGCTCCCCAAAATACACGTGTGTGTCTGTAAGCGCAGGCAGATCTATTTCGGTAGGATTTTTCTTAAATTTAAATCATAATTTCTCTGTTTCTGTCTCTCTGTCTCTTGCTGCGCTGCAAACAGCCAACAGCCCCCTTAAGGATCGCGTGGCAAAAGCTGCAGGAGAGGCACTGGCAGGGCTGTTTATTTATGAGCCGCGTTCAAAGCCGACCTCTCCCCATTCTCCCACTGCAAACGACTATCTCCGAGCCCAGGTCACCTCTGGGGCCAAGGAGTTGGGGGCTGGGGCTCGGGTGGCTCCTTCCTCGGGCAAAGTTTGCCCGCGCGTGGGAGCGAGGGGGCGAGCCAGGGCGCACGGGAACGCGCGCCGCCAGCCGCCGCCTCCGCCCAGCGCTGGCAGCCCCGGCCTCACCTCTCCCCTCTCCCCAGCGAGGTGCGGGCTCCCAGAGCGCAGCCAGGGGGCGGGCCTGGGCCGCGAGGGGCGGGGTCAGGGGGCGGGGGCTCGGGCGGCTATATAAGGCCCGCGCCGGCTCAACTTCGGACTTGGTGTTATTTATTTGGGAAGCTCCCGGACGGCGGAGCTTGGCGGCGGTGGTGGTGGCTGCCGCAGACTGTGGTTAAAAAAAAGAAGGCGGCGGCGGCGGCGGCGGCGGCGGAGGCGGAGGCAGCTGCGAGGCATGGGAGCGCCGAAGCGCCCAGGCGCAGGCCGGAGCTGCCGCGCTTTCTGGGCACGGCGGGAGTGCTGAGCAGAAAGGGGAGCGCCGGGGGCCCGCAGCCGGCTCCGGAGGCGCGGGCCGGGTTTTTGTTTGGCTACGCTGAGCGCCAGTCAGCCCCAGCGAACAACTCCAGTTACGACAACAACCCACCTTCCTTCCAGACAAGCGAGACTTGGGCTGCTGCGTCCGTCCTATTGTTTAGACACTTGCCAGGGGCTCCGGAGTCGGCAGAGCCACCGAGTCCCCGCTCTGAGTCGTCGCCCTCCCTCTCCCCCACCTCGCTCCCTGGAGCGGGAGGCCAGGAAAGCAGTGGGAGAGGGGAAGGGGCTAGAAGGAGAAGGACTACTCGGGACTGCGGCCGCCGCGTCAGGTGCAGCGCCAGGAGCCGGGCGGCGTCGCCACGCCGGCAGGGGTACCGCCACTGTGGCCTTGGGGGACGGGATTCAAAGCCTGGGAAAAGTTGCTGCACTTTGAGAAGGAAGAACCACTAGTGGGAGACCGCCGGGGGCCGGCCGTGGCTCTGCGCCCTCCGGAACCCGGCTCTTGTTTCTTCTACCTTTGCCATCAGGTGTCTGCCGCGGAGCTGCGGCTTATCCGGGAGACGAGCGGGGTTGACACGCGCGCACACACTACTGCCATTCAGCTGCCGCCTGGTTCTGCCTGGAGTAGTGGATCCCACCCGCCCACCTGCCACCGAGCCATTCTCCGGTACGCCCCAGCAGGACGCTGACACCTCCAACCTTGGCCTTTGCCTTTCCACTCCTTCCGGTCTGCCTGGTTTTTAAGTCCGCCCCCAGTCAGTCCCCACTCAGTCGTCGCAGCAGCTCTCATCTTCCACTTGGCCTCTTGGAGTTCCTCGCCGGAGTGCTGACTAGTGGATATTTCTGCCCGGCTGCGGCGGCCCGACTGCCCTTTTGTCTTTTCTGCGTGACCTCGGGGCAGGTCCTGGTGCAGAGCGTCGCCAAGGACGCCGAGCGGGAAGCGGGATTGCCCAGACATCCTTCAGCGAAGTGCATGTGTGTTTGTAAACCATCGTTGGCTGTCGGGAGACCGCGAGGACCGGCCCAGGCTGCGGCGGAGTCGAGGGCGGGGGAGAGGCCGCGGGAGTGAGCAGAGTCCAGAGCCGTGCGCCCCCAGAACTGCGCGTCCGCCCCGTGCACCCCCGCGCGCCATGCCCAGTTGCTCCGCGCGCTCTGCTACGGGCCCGCTGGGCTTCCGCGCCTTCTAGCTTCCGGAGCCCACTTTGATCGGGGCCATAATACCTACTGAGATCCCCTCTTCTGTCTTTTATCTTCGCCACTGGCATCGGATTTGTAGAAGCGTGCGTGGGATCAGAGGACCGCCCTCCCCCCCACAACCGGCCCCTGCATCTTAGCGGCCGTTGGAAGCCCCAGCTCTTTTACCGCCAAGTTCATCCTTGGGAGACAGAAGACGCGTGATCTCCTCTCCGCTGCTCTTGGGGTCTCCTTGCAGCCCTGGCCAGGCGGATTCATCCTCAGGACCTAAAGTTGCCCAAGGAGCTCCTGCTCTGCCAGAGGAGGGTGGAGAGGGCGGTGGGAGGCGTGTGCCTGAGTGGGCTCTACTGCCTTGTTCCATATTATTTTGTGCACATTTTCCCTGGCACTCTGGGTTGCTAGCCCCGCCGGGCACTGGGCCTCAGACACTGCGCGGTTCCCTCGGAGCAGCAAGCTAAAGAAAGCCCCCAGTGCCGCCGAGGAAGGAGGCGGCGGGGAAAGATGCGCGGCGTTGGCTGGCAGATGCTGTCCCTGTCGCTGGGGTTAGTGCTGGCGATCCTGAACAAGGTGGCACCGCAGGCGTGCCCGGCGCAGTGCTCCTGCTCGGGCAGCACAGTGGACTGTCACGGGCTGGCGCTGCGCAGCGTGCCCAGGAATATCCCCCGCAACACCGAGAGACTGTGAGTATGCGCTCTTCGTCTTCACCTCTCCCCATCCGGGCCTCGCACCCCTGCCTCCACTGGAGGAACCTGTCAGCTCAGGGTCCTGTGCCTGGGGCAGCCCTCGCTAGCTCTCCCCCATGCGCATCCTGGGGTTGAGCTCTCCGGGAGGGCACTGGCCAGGGAAGGGCCACTGTCCAAGGAGGGGCGGGTCCGCTGGCAGCTGCGCTAGTTCTCCCTCCCCTGCTCTCGTCCCGCCACTCGCAGCTCCTTGCGGGCTAGTTCTCTGGGGCTGGGGAGCGGGTAGATAGGGGACAAGTACTGGAGGATGCCCGGGGCAAGTGAGACGCCACTTTGTTCTCCAGACTCCATAAACGGAGTCACCTTGCGATTGCCAGCACTCCAGGTCGGTTTCAGAGTCCAGTCCTCGCTCTTGTCGCAGGCTGGCGCGGAGGGGATAGCAGGGAGACTCAAAAGAGAGAAACTTGCCTTCCCCGATTTTGTGTCACCCTCCTGGGGGCGAAGGTTAGGAAGAAGGGGTCATGGAGTGCCTGGGGGTGCTTCTTACAGGTCGCGGGGAGAAGGGTGCCCCAGGACGGCGACACCTCGCATAGTAGCCTCGCGCAGCCCCCCGCCCCCCACTTCTCCGGGGAGGGGAAGACGGCGTCAGGCCCCTAGGGACTTGTCTCAGCGGGCGACTGCGAGGGAGGACCGTGTCCCATCCGTTAAGCGAAGTTAGCACTGGTTCTCCAGCGCGAACCAGCCCAACCAGGTCTTACCACTGCGGCGACCCGGCGGTGCCCGGCTGCCCCCTCCGGCCCTTCCTGCTGAACCCCTGCGTCCCCATCCACCTTTCTGGCAGTTTCTGCGCCCCTTCACGTGGCAGCAGCTCCCCTGCCTTCCCCTCTTCGCGCTCCGTTGCCCGCAGACGTCCCCGCCTCCCTGTCTTTGCGAGTCTCTAATGAAGAAGTAAATGCAGACCCGGTGTTGACGGCCCACGCGCTCCTGATGAGGCGCTTCCAGAGTTCAGCGAAGTGGAGCATGGAGGCCGTTCTCTTTGTGAACGCCGAGGCCGCCGCCCCGCGCCAGTCCGGCCGCCCTAGGCACGTTCCGCTCTCGCGGTTGCATGTGGGCCGGGAGTAAGCGAAGGGCGCGGGGCTAGGCCGGCAGGGGCCAGCGCGTCTGGACTCGTCCCGCGGCCTCTTTGCCCCCGGGGTGTAAGGGTTTCGGGCCGTGGAGAGGAGGCGCTCTGACCCGCACGTCTCCACCCGCGCAGCCCATTGCACTTCAAGTCGCCCTTCTTATCCAACCCATTTCTCTCGCCCTTAGTTTTAAGGCCCAAGTTGAGCCCCTTTTGCTTTGCAAATGGCTCTTCTACCCCCAGCCTCACTAGGTTACTCTTACTCCTTTCTCACCTCTCCGAGCTGGCCAAATCGGGGCTCTACTAGGGGTGCCTTGTCAGGATTCGATCCACATTTGTGTAGGGTGGTGGGTGGAGATTCGTGTTATATCGAATAGCCCAACAATTTTAGGAACAACTGAATGGTACTCTGCTTAGCATGGAGAAGTGGGTTGAGTAGAAAGGAAGAGAAGCCACGCAGAATTCTGTTTTAGCACTTGTCATTTCATGCTATTCAGAACAGTTTAAAGTTTAAGCACGAACATGTCTTACTCAACAAAAAGGGAATGCACTTGGGTGGGTGGGGGTGAGGGGGGAGCGTAGCAATTGAATTTCAGGTCCTTGAAAAAATATACATCCTTATGAGAGATGAACAAAAAGTTTCCAGAAAATAGTTTACTGGGTGCTGACTTGTAAAATTCTATTATTGAAACAGTTTGAATACAGATTTCAAACACGATGTTGTAGAGTCAAAGGTGATATAGAGCTTACTTCTATGAAGAGCATTCAAACCGCAGCAAAGCCTGGTTTTACTTGAAGTGATTGGAACCAGGGCAAGTTTAGATCTTGACCTGAAATGCCAGAAAAGGAGATCGTGACTCCTGAAGGAAAAGTGCTGCAGAAATCTGAACAAAAATGTCAGGGCCTGCATACTATTTCCATTCTTGCCCCTGTTAGTAGTTTTCACTTTACAATCACAGCGGGGTTCCCTGAGCTGCAAATGAAGAATTAAGTTTTAATACAAACAGAATTGTTGGAAGGTAAATGCCTATAAATGCAAATCTTTGAAGTGCAGTTGTTTGGATGGCACTAATTGTTTTCTGTGCCTTAGGAAGTTTCGCCACCATGCTACCTAAGGATAGTGTTCTGAATTTTTATAAAATTTCTTCCTGAATAGCATGAGAAAATTGGGCATTTAACCTCCTGAAGGGAACTTTGTTTTTTGGGGGGGGGTGCCTAACAATTATAGTAAAATAGCAGAATACCTGTGAAATTAATATACAATCCTTACAGAAACAAAAATGGAAAGGACTCTCCCATACACAAAACAAACGAAAACTTTTTTGTGATAATGTAACCACTTCATTTTCTTGTCATATGCCAGCAAGAATGAACCTTGTAAATGTGTTGAGTCATGTTAAAAATATCCTTTTAAAGGTTATCCTCTTCTCCTTCCTACATGCTTTGTATACTACTTTAGTAATTGAATTAACTTTTAGTTCTGATTTACTCTAAACTTTACTTGAAGCAGGTAAACATAGAAATAAAATGGAACTTTCACTTTCTGGTTTTTCTCTTAGGGATTTAAATGGAAATAACATCACAAGAATTACGAAGACAGATTTTGCTGGTCTTAGACATCTAAGAGTTCTGTAAGTGCATCCTCTGTATTTTTAAATAATTTTTAAGGTTGCATATTTTGAATCATTACTGGCCTCAGTTTTTATGACTATTCTGATGACAGTAACATAAAAAATTTAAAAGGTCATGCTTTCCTTTTTTCTGTGTTTATCATTGTACTACAACATTTAATAAAAATTGGGGCTTTTATTTTAAGGTTGGAAGCATGCCATAGAACCAATAATCCAGAAATGACCTCAGATCTTTGTTATACCATACCCTAAGCGCTTTATACATATAAAAATGTTGAATAATTGTTTTCACAAAATGAATAAGTAATAAGAAACATTTGATACTTTTAGGATTTGAAATTAACTAAAATATTTAAGTGGATCTGTATTTTATTATTGATAACAAAAGGATTCTTATTTTTTTGCGAAAATCTAATATCAAGCATTAAAATCAACCATTCAAATTTTCAGCAGAGTTTATAATGATACATTAGTCATATTTTGAGTTTTTGTATTTTGTGTCTTTGTAGCTTCTATAAAATTGTTGCAATATGATTACTTCTTTAATTAGTGGGTTAAATTAGCTGTGAGTAAACCACCACTTGCGAGTCAATGTAATGTTAAATTGTTCTCACCCACAGGATTGTAAATATTGACATCCCAGTAGCCATACAGTTTTGACCATTGTGCATTCAGTGTTCTAAGTTTTAAGAGACACATTTTGGTCATTACAAATTATTCCAGTTGCTGATGTGTATCCATGTCAGAATTGAAGTATGTATATGATGAATTACTGTATTTTGATTCTTTGGTTAAGTTGAAAACCAGTGTACCAAAGAAAGCTATCAAAGCTTCAGTGTCAAGGATTACTCTTCAGATATACTATTAGTTTAAGGGTCAGAGTTTTGACCAGTAAATCTCATGAGAAACTGCATTTGTATTAAGTTTTGTGATGCAGACACTGCTATTTCCCTTCCATGAGTTCACTCAGATATATTATTATTAAATTTGATATTGGATCTCAAATCAGAGCACAATTTAACTTTATAAAGGGAAAGAGTTTACAAGTTTTCAGTTGCTGAATTGAAATTTATTCAGATGGTGAGTGGTAACATTAAGAAGCATGTTATATTTTGCATTTCAGTCAGCTTATGGAGAATAAGATTAGCACCATTGAAAGAGGAGCATTCCAGGATCTTAAAGAACTAGAGAGACTGTAAGTATTTTCAATTCCAAAGTTATGACAACATAACTGTGTTTTTAAAAAATACTTAAATTTCAAGCATCATGTCTTCAATTTCATGTCTTAGGGTTTGAAATTTTGCAGAAAAAGGAGGATGAATGAGTGGTTTTCAGGCTAATTTATGACAAATAGAGTTCCTGAATAAAAAGTTCTAACTTGTAATTAAGCTCAAAAATACAGTTACTTTCCTGAGACATGTATTTCCTTGATAATCATTGCTTTGGTACTTAAAGATGTACAAGCATTTCTTATTCTTCATTTGATTTGTTTTATTTGCTCATGTAGGAAGAAAGGTGGTAATTTTATTTGCATTAATGATGCATTAGGGAAGAGAGAAGTTTTGCTAATTGTTATTTTCATTTTCATGGTGGTGCTTTGTGTGTTATCAGTGACATTTGATGAAATATTTTATATTTTACTAATAAAGATTTACTTTTTGATATTTAGCGTGGTGAACATTGTTATTGTTAATAATTACTTTTCAGTTTTATTTTATTTGGACCTAGCTTTAAAAATATTTATTCTGGAAAAATAATCTAAACATTATGAAAGTAAGAACTGTGTTATCAAATTGTGGTCATTCAAAGTTGGTTTTCTTCCCAAGAAGATTAAATGTAGACTTCAGATTTTAAGATACGTTTTTTACATATTACTTGAGGACTTTAAAAATGTTTACAGTATATATCTGCAAAAGACAAAACCTCTGTCTGAAATAATTAAGATAAATTACAGACTTTGTAATTGAAGTATGAATTGTATGTCTTACATGCCTTGATTATTCAGGTTTGATATGTTTGCATTTTGAAGGCAAAGAAAAGCTCTAGTAACAGAAGCAACAATTATTTTAAGTTTTCATGCCTGCCTTAATAGTCACTTTAAGTAAAAATAATTTTTTTCAAAAAATAATAAAATCTAATGTTCATTTTAAGCTTAACACATATTCAGGTTCACTGGGCAAAAGGGCAGAAGTTAATTCCCTGTAATTGTCCATAAGTAGAAAAATGGTTTGTCCCCTTCCAAGATATTTATAAATATATAGACTATATTTTTATCACCTCAAGTAAAACACAGAAATGTCTACTTTATTTTACTATTGGTCTTTCTCTATGTTAAATATTACAATACAAGGACTATAATTGTGGAATTCAAAATAAATTTAAAATCACTACTTTCAACTAATTTTAGAGGGAAATTAAAATTGGTAAACATTTGGTTGCGTTCATAACAAAGCTTATAAGTTCATAGCCTATCTCTAAATATATAAAAAATACTCTGAAAGTATTTATTCTTTGATCTCCTTGATAGACTATATGATTAGCTAATTCCTAGTAAGTAACTTGCAAAGATATTTTAATCTTTAAGAAAGCATCAATATAATTCAAATGTTTGTTTAAATGAATAGATAATTTAAATTATCATTTAAACTTTATGTTTTCAAGAATAACTTCTAGTCATCACAGGAAAGTATCTTGAGTTTGGTTGTTAACTTCCAAACCATTGAAGGAGTTTTGATGGCTTTTTATGCAGTCTCTATTTTGGTTATATTGTTGTTTTAAATATTTTCAGGGACACTAGAACTAAACAAACTTTCTCATTCTTTTTCAAGTCACTTCAGAGTGTTGTCTGAACTTTCATCTTGAATAAATTAACTTTTCCTAAAACTTATTAACCAGATGCTATATGCTCTGAAATTTGATTAGAGTTGTAAGTAGGTACTATTTTTTGACTTTTACTTCCTCTGGGAATGTCACTTCATCTCAGAACAATTTTCTATTCTACTAAGAGTAAGTCAGATGTTTCAGAGTGGGAGGAGGATTTGTAATTCTGAATGAAAACTAATATATATGCAGGACTTCTTTAAATCACCCCAGCTGTTGGCCAAGAGCAAATATTTCATATTTGTGAGGAAAAGCTGAGAAAATTCCTTTTGTTTACAACTGCCAAGTCCATCTGATGGAAGCACATTGTTATCTGACAGCCAATTCATCTCCTTGGGACTCTGGAATTCAAAACCATTTCTTAGGAACATTGTGGATACACTTTTCAAATATTTATTTTTTAAAAATACATTAAATGGCAAGGCAGGTTTGCTAAGGAATGCATTCAAGTTATTGTGAAACAAACTATTTTAAATTTTGTTCATTGTATTGATTTAAAAAATAAAAACTACAAAAACCCCAAAACTACCCAGAGAGTTCCATAATCAAACTGCTATGGCCTGTGGTATATATCTTTATTTTAGTCAGTGTCATTAACACCAAAAAATTGCTTGCTTTTTCAAAAAGCTGCAAGAGACAATGTGAGAGACAAGAAGAAATCAATAAATTAGCTTTTTATTATGTATTGTGTAAATTTATATGGTTTTTAAGAATTTAGTTGTGAAATTTAAAATTGGAACTCAATTATGAAAAAGGTATAAAATTAGGTTTATGTTGTAAATCCCATTTATATACTGAATAGTGATTTAATTTTTATTCCTTGTATGAAGAACAAAATAAAATAAAAACATTAATTTTATTCTTGTGTAATTTATGGTTTTAAGTTATTTTCATTTTAAAATGATAAAATAATTCTAAATTACATTTTGTGAATATTTCATAGTTATACATTTTTCTTTTTATTTTATGTTGATGGACTTTTAACTTGATCTATAGAAAAATCTGAAAACAGAAGATAAAGATCTATACCTTTTTAAAAATTCAGCTTTTTAATCTGCAAGAAACAGTCATGTGGTTGATTTGAATTTAATTGTAGCATGGAATGGCAAAGTCATTATTTGCAAATCAAAACATTATAGCTATAAAAGATAGTTTTCCCTTTCAAAGAGTGGATGAAATACAGCATTTTCAGATAAACTGTCAAGGAGTCAATAGTAAAATACCTCCTTTCTTTCCTCCTCCTCTCCCTCACCTCCTTCTTTTTTTCTTCCGTTTTCCTTTCTTTCTTCCTTGCCTCTCTAACTAGCTCCTTCCCTCCCCTCCCCTCCATTCTCTTACAACATGAGATAACACATCCTTGTCAGAATGTGGTTGTGCATCACTGTAAAAGGAGGAAGTTGTAATCATGTCTGCATACCATGAGCACACATTATTTTCTGTTTTGACAGTTTGGTTCTGCACTCTCAGACCTAACATGTGCAGAGTCACATTTCCTAGGATGCTCTGTATTGCCAGTGGTACCTGTTTATCTGGGATGAAAATGAAGCCTTCAGAATGTGCCTTATATAGACTGTGTTAGCAGGTCTCCTGTTGTTTAATCAAAAAATTTTTCAAATGAAATGTACTCTACCTAGATGACCAGTTAATTCAATGGAAATTTGGATAAAAAAGTCACAAATAAGCTGCAGTAAGAATCAGGACACTTAGGAAGTATATTTCTTTTATATACCTCAAGGAAGATACCTGTGTATATCTGCAATAAATTCTCCATGCAAAATTATTAATTGGAGTTTTTTTGGATGCTGCATAATGTCCTAGAGGGTTAAAAAAATAACACTGGGACCCAGCAATGCTGTGGGCTTGTGTAAAATTCTCTTGTTCACACACTGTTTATGGGATTAGATACTACAGTCATTCACCTCTATTTTATGGTCTTTTAGGGGGACCCAGATCATGTCAGGGTTCCACTAGTGAAAACAATCTTCTTTTGAAATTTCCTTGATAATACAAATGCAAAAGTATGAGAAAGTTTTTGAAATTTTTTAGGGTTGTTATAGGATGTTTTATTATTTACTCCAAGACTGAAAAGTGAAATGCATATATGCCTAGGTTATGTTGGTAAGAATCAGTAGCATACTGTGAAAAGTCTTGGATATTAGGCTTTGTGTGAACACCGCAACCATCTTGTAACCTTAAAATAAGAAAATTGTGGAAATAACAAAGGCAGGCATGTGGAGTGTTCATCTTTTCCCACCAATACTTGGTAAATGTGTGCTTTTAAGACAAATATTGCTTTAACTTCTCCTAGTGTTAGTATAATTGGGTTTGAAATGACATTTTTCCCACTAGCTTTGTCACTTGATACTCATTTATGCTTGAAAATGAGCTCTGAAAATATTATTATGATAAAGCCATGTAAGGAATCTTGAACAGTCAAGCTGTTAACTTAGACATTTAAAGTTTCCAGCAAGTTGATATAAAGAACATATTCTTTTTAAATTAGAAAAGTCTAAGTCCCTTTACAGTGGAGCCTACATTTGACTAAACACTACATTCTAATGAGATGGTATGTAAAAGACAAATTTTTTTTTTTTAAGGTGATGCTGAATTAGTTCTCCCTGCATACACATACCACTCCTAAGCATGGGACAGACAGTGTGAGTGAGGCTGAGGAAGTATGATGTGGTAGGGTTTTTGTTGTAGGTCTTTACACATGAGTTCAAGTAGAGAATATGTTGTGGAACAGGTCTGAAAGAAAGCATCATTTATCCTGTGTTCATCAAGGATCTGGATATATTCTCTGTTTATCAAGGATTAGTCTCTTCTGACTAATCCGACAAGTTTATAGGCAACACATAACACATACCTTTTCTTAACAGAATGACAGTCTAACGGTGCTAATCTCCTTGGAAAAGAATTCAAGCCCATCTCAAAAGAATTGTTTTCTGGTATCTTTCCACACAAGTTTAAAATCATGGCAGTCATTTTCTTGGAAAGTCTCTTTAAAGGACACATCAAACTCTAACAGAGGCTGAGTATGCACATAGCATAAAATATAAGTGTTCCAAAAGATATAATAGCCATTATATGCCAATGATGTTCACCTATTCGTAAGCAATGTGGTCGATTTTAAATTAGGTTTACTGACGCTGGTCATAGAAAGCTTTAATCCCTGTGCACTGTTACAAGTTTAGCAGAACATTGAATCCATCTGAGAGAATTTCTCATGCAACAGTTTTTATGGGCCTTGAAGTTTAATGGTGGTGGGAAGGCCCGTTTGCTCTTTGTGGACCATTTTATAAATTCTGAAGCAGTGAGGGTGTTTATTTTTCCCACATCTGTTTTGGGTCCTCTTTTGTGACAGTGTTTGCTGGATGCCGTGTCCTTTATACCTCCCCTGAAATGAGTAGTTTAGTTTGCACTGTTACAATGTATTTGTGGAAGCAGCCAGTGTCAAATATTTTACATTTAATTCCCTCTCTCATTTCTTTTGGATACCTTTCTGCTTGAATTGTGTCTTCTAGACTGAATTTCACAACTTGACATGGAAAGAGAGACATTTCTGCATGGACTTCATATATATTGCCATTATCTTTTTTCAAACCAAGTGTTATCTGCTGGACTGGAAAGCATATTGATGAAAATGCTTTCAGAACGAAAGCTTGATAATAGGGCTGTGATTTGATCTCATCAATATTGCTTTACGATAATATTTACAGAAAATTATTTGTGTGTCCTCTCTGCAATGTCCATATACTCTGAATACAGATGGACAGTTCTGGAGCATTGGCTCTTTGCTGCAGTTTGAGGTTCTAGAGTAAAAGCACAGAGTGTGGATTATCTAGAAATCCCTGTTCTTCGACATCTTATTTTATCTGCTGATGCTTGGTGTCTCATGGAATACCAGGCAAATACACATCAGTTGTACTGTTGATTATGGTTTCTAACCAGATACAAGCTCCCCTTTCTCCTTTTAAAATCAGAAACGCTAGAAAAGAGTGATATCAGAAAATCTTTGGTTTTAATTCCACTGAGGGAGCTTGATCACCTTGCTTCATCTTTCAAAACTTCAATTTCCTCATCTTTAAAACAGGGATAATCATTATATCTCATAGTGGCAATAAGTAAGATAATGTGCATAGCTTCACAAAATGCTGGGCACACAGCACTTAAATAACTATTATTCTGCATTTCAACATACCTCTCATATTTCTCAATAGCTGAGTTTAGGAATTATTTTATATTAGCTGCTAAAGTGTATATATGATCCATTTGAATTTTTACGACCATATTTACATTTTTAAAAAATGTTCTTCCTAACGTAGTATATGGTCAACCGAAGAGATGTGAAGAAAAGCTTAACAACCCTTCAATGGTTATTTCAGAGTGTTTCTCATAGTCTCTCTGAGTATATAGAGAAATACCGGGAAGTAAGGGGATAAAAGAGGGAGCAATATTTTGCTAATAAGTATTGACATCCCTAGCAAGGAATACAAGGGATTAAGTTATCATTGATATCACTGCTGAAGATGTAAACTTTATTTTATTTACATAATACAAAATAAATTTTAAAATCTGTGCTTTAAAAGTGTTAAAATAAAAACATTTTATAAGAGAAGTCAAAATTTACCTGAGAAGGTGGCAAAAGAGGGGGCTAAATAGTTTTATGCTTGATCATTCATGTAGGAGAAATAGGAGGTTAGAAATGGTAGGCTTTGAGGCAGCATTTATCAAACATTTATTACAGACCTAGCACGCTGCTAAAAACACCTTATATTTACATGTAAATATGACATGTAAATATGGAGCACAAAATTTTACTGGCTTTGGTAAAACTGTTTTCATATTACGTTTTGAATTAGATGGAAGGTTGTGAACATTAATTGAATTGAGGTGAAAGTCACAAAAAGTAAGAGACTATAACCTCTGCTAAAGGACAAGAGTCACAGACACAGCTGGCAGATAATAATTCAAAACAATGTTTGTCAATACGTTCAGGCTGCCCTTCAAATTGAGGTTGTTAAGAATCAGTGTTTCAGAGGCCAGTGGTGTTTTGTGCAATGCAGAAAGATCATTCTCTCTTCTGAAAGTCAAACTCAAAAATAGCTGGTAGCACAGAGCAAACAGTTACTGGAATCCTTTCTCATCTTTGCCCTGGGAGAAAGTATCTTAGAGACATACATTACACACCTTTCTGAAACTGTGAATTGCCATCTAGAGAATTATCAAGCATTTCTGGGATGTTGTGGGCAGATTCCATTGAGGGGTGATGACACATGACTTATATATCACTATATCTCTGTCTCTCCTTTGATACCATTGAGTGTCTGTGCTCTCAACAATGATAATTGACTCACCTGGTCTGTTTAACAAAGCTAATTTATGTTGGCTCCCATAAATAATCCTCTGTGATATCTTTAATTCACTACATGCTGTTTCCTGTTCTGGAACCATCAGATTTAACTTCAACTCATTTACGTTAGAGATCTTATTCTGACACGATCATCTTCAAGCTGTTAAGCAAATTTCTGTCACAATTAGAAGCTAGGCTACTTTTTCTCTAGCTCTGTTTAGTAATTGTTATATACCTTAATAGTCTTTAAAATAAGTTTAAATTTTAAATAAATGCTCTTTATTTTAAGGATTTAATTTCTGGTGATTGCACAGGCGGCTATCCTTTAAAATTTTTCTTTAATATTTTGAAAGTTTTGCTTTTTCTGTTAATGTTTGTATAACCATTTAACCTTAGTATGGATGGAAGAGAGAATAGAAAAATTGGAGCCAAATGTGTATTGATACTGCTTTAAAGACAATAAAAGGGAAACGTATACTGTTTTGTTGTATCCATATTACCACATTACTTACTGTTATCTGTCCTTTTTGTGCAATACCACCTTGTCTTATCCTAAAAACAGAAACGTATCTGGTGGGTTTAGACATATAAAGATCACTCATAATAACTTTCATGAAATAATTATAAAGTACTACAGTTCAGAGAAGAATTCTTCGTATATATTTTCAGTATTTTTTTCTGAAATTTAAAATACCTAGTTTTCAACAGGTGTTTAAAACCATGAGCTGAACGTAGAGCTAGCTTTTTTAAAAAATAAAACTTTGTTTTATTTACAATTGCTTAGTTCATAGATATTTAAGAAATGGATCAAATAAATCTATGTTTTGCCTCAGGGAATACAGGTGAAAAGGAAAGCTTCAGCATTATATTATTCTGAATTATTGTTTAGGAATGTTTAAGACTATATTTTTTCCAGAGGAGTGATTCAGAGGGTATGTTTTAGTGTCATACCACCTTTATTCAGGCCCTAGCTTTATGTCTTTGAACTCTGCACTTCTCTCCAGAACAGCAGTGAGAATTGTACTTACTCATGGGGATGTGGTGAGGAGTGAATGAGATAACTTGTATAAACCTCTCAGAATAGTGACCATCACCTAGTAAGCTTATTACTTACACAGTGAATTAGAACACATGTTAGCTATTAGTTACACAGTGAATTAGGAACCACTGGGAATAAGAAAGGGATAATAATTAAGAAAAAAAAAAAACACTTCTTGTTTCCAGTCTGAAAAATCTGCTTTCTCACAATATATGAAACTATACTGATGTAGACTCGTTAACAAGAAAGCTGGTAGCAGCTGTTACTCACTTATATCTCTGAATTTGTTTAAACACATTGAATTCTTTCCAGCTTCTAGGTGATGCTGAGAATCACATCATCAAGGATGTTGATGGAATGGAAAGGAGGAAACTATTGTCTGGGGCATGTGAAAGCAGGTTTGACAGCCAGAGAATGGCATCAAACCCAAGGCAGGTGCCTCAGGGAGGATGCCAGAGGAATGTTGGCTTAATATAAAATGTAAATGCTAGGGCCTTGCTGAAATATATCAAAATACTAAGAGAACAATCTGTTCTCATTCAGCATTTCCTAAGAACCTACTAAGGGCCAGAGATTAGGGAATGTTGACTGAGAGCAGGCTGCTCTCTTTGGCTTTTCATATGGTTCAGAACTTACTAAGTGCCAGGGAAGAAGGGAGGGAATACAAAGATTTAGTCTTTATGCTTGAAGAGCTCACAGTCTAGTGGGAAAGAGACCAGTACATGAATAAATATTACACAGTGTAAGGGACTCTTGCTTATCAAATGCTGTGGGGACACAGCCAAGAGAAGCACTAACTTTTTGTAGGAGAATCAGAGGAAGGTTCACAGAGGATGTAAGAAAGCACCATTTGGAGAAAAGGAGAAGCACTTCATAAAGAGAACTGCCTCTGCAGGGCCCAGGGGCTTGCCGAGAATGCTTGCTCTGGCTAGAGAATAACAAATGAGGCTGGTAAATCTCGTGGTTTGGATTACATCATGAGAGCTCATTTCTGATGTTTTAGAAATTGGAATTGGCTCTTTGGACAATGGAGGTCCTTTCAAGAGTGGCTGCATTCCTAGAAAAAAATCTCATTACCACTGTTGCAAATATTTGTAATATATTTTTAGAGGGAAATACAACAAAGTAACAATCTGCATTTCATTGAAATTGTATAATGCTAGACTCTGGAAGTACACTGTCTTCAGAATCATACCTAACAGAGAACAAATAAATGAAAGCTTTTGATTTGACTTTAAATTTTACCTTGTTATGTGCTTCATTTAAAAAATTAGCGTGTAAGTGGGAAGTAAATTCACTCCTTTACCACTAATTTTACTATTTGCCCCTACTTGTCTTGTCATACCTTTTTTTATTAGTATGCATTTTATTAAGGCCTGAGAATGTTTCTGTAGATGATCAACTTCTTTCTGAGTTCACATAAAGTTATGGTGCCATCATTGCTTCATGACATTTTTTAGAATGGAAAGAAGTTCTGAAGTTTACCTGGTCTCGCTTCTCACTTACAGGATTTTAAAAAATTATATCATTTTCCAAAAAAAATTCATAGCCTCTGCTTGAATACATTTTGAGATAAGCAGTTGAGAGTTTCCATTTCTTAATAGCTAATTCTTAGAAAGGTCTTCTGTATTATCAAATTTCTTAGGAGTTACAATCAAGGGGCCCATTTCTGCCCTCTGGAGACTAAATAAGTATAATTCTGCATCTACCCGATGACCCTTGCAATATGTCAAGATTGATATGCCCTCTTTTCCTGTCCCTTTTACTATTTATCTTTAAAACTTAAGAAATACCTCTGGTTTCCTCAGTGTGACATTACTTTCTGGAACTATATCCAGAAACTATACTATATAATATGCCTCTACTCCTCTCGAGCTAGGCAGCTTGTAAGTCATTTGAGTGCAAAATGTTACATCAGCTCTTTATCGTTTTATTTAGATTTGGGAAAAGCAGAGAAATAGACAGTTATTTTAAATTAAATGTTAAATTGTACACTGAAAACAGATGGGATTGGGATATGACTACATCAGAGATAGTATTTGCCCACTCTTTCTTTAATAGGTGTGCATACCAAGCATCAGGGCTTAAATTGAGTTAGAGTTGCAATCACACTCTTTTCTAAAACATTTAAAACATTCCAATTTACTTAGACATTTTAAAACATTACTTAAACTGATTTGACACAACTGTTAGTTATAATGCTGAGCCTTAAATTCAGTTAAGGGTTGGAAGCTGTGGGTTGAGGTTTGAACTCTGGGTTGGTATTCTCCTGATTTTGCCTATGGGACAAATCATGCTGACAATTTCTCACACCTTTTTTTTTTTCCTCCCAACTACATGAAAAGCTAAGAAAGTTGAAATTTCCATCTCCCCACAATTCCTTGGCTGAACTTTTAGGCCAATTGGGACTGTGTATGGATTATTTTAGACACCATTCACTGTGGTATTTCTGCTGGATATTGAAGTCACCTACCTTAGGCGCCTAAGACTGAATCACAAAAATCCTTTATCATTGTGTGTATTCTGGTTGACTGATGTTGCACAGGATTTCAGTTTAAAGTTTAGACCCCAGTAATCATCATCTTAGTAAGCACAATGGAAAACTGCTGTAAAGAGTCATGTAACAAAAGGTGTAACCAACTTTTGATTTGCAATGCTTGAATTCTCCTGAATGTCATTTCATTCTTTTCTGAAATACAGGATGAGGCATGACACTACCAAATCACAGTCTCATTGTTGGGTATTTTCTATGTAACATAAGCTTTGTTTTTGTTTTCTCAAAAGGCGTTTAAACAGAAATCACCTTCAGCTGTTTCCTGAGTTGCTGTTTCTTGGGACTGCGAAGCTATACAGGCTGTAAGTAGACACAAATAGTTATTGTTGCTTTGGGTAGTACCTTGTGTTTTATTAAATGTATTTTGGATCTGTTTCTGTGTGCTTTCCTGGAATCTATTCATCAATATATTAATGGATTACAAGTTTGTGTTTTTTCTTTAGGAAATTTATGATTTGTTTTCTAGTGGTTCCAGTTGTTTTATTTGGTTAGGATTTAGCGGTTTATGTATGTGTTATGGAAATTGGATTATTATTATTTTTTTGGTAATGTGATGATGGCGAGATTTACCTAACTTTTAATGGAAATGTTTGATTAAGTTCTGAAGGGAGAAAATTGCTACTGTGTTTCCTCTTAAGAGGAAGTTGGCAGTGTGTTCTTGTAAAGTTGAGATTTTTAATGTCAGCTTTTTTGGTATTGTTTCTGGGCTCAAGTAGTCGTGTTTATTAGTCCGAAATATTATTATAAGGTATTTAAAGAGGGCTGTAAATTTCCTCTTAAATGTTTCCTTTAAAGCCACAATTTCAGCCTCTGCAATATGAATGACTGTGTGGCAAGGTTTTCATATCAAATACGTCATAGACTATTAAAGGAAGTAATTCCTTAAAGGAGCATAATGTGAGTATTAGGGGGAATCACTTTTTCCTCCCTGGAATGCTTTTGCACTGACCTAATGTGTAATAGTGAAAACACATTTTTGAAAGCATTTAAAATGAGATTTTCAGCCATATGAAATGACTTTGTGCAGATGGGAGATAAGCTACAAAGTTTTGGAAAAATAAATAGCAATGATTATTGAGGTATATGCATGTTGTGAAAAAAACTGCTGGAATGTATAGAGTAAATTGCTCCATTAGCCCCCACCTGGATGGTGGGTGTCCCATATGGTACTGTTTGTAGAGAAAGTGAGCATAGTTCCTTTTTCTGAACTTGTCTTTGTAGCCTACTAGTTCAATGTGGTTATCAATTCCAGAAGTAGGAGGACTGTCCTCTCACACCCTTCACCCCCAAGAATAGCCAGGATCTTTGTTACGTCCTCCTGAAACCTTAACAACCTTAACTTACTATAGGGAGATATTCCCCAGCTGACATACCAGATCTCTCCAGAGTCTTTCCTGACTTTGTTCCTCTAAGGATAGCTAAAATCACCTGACATTTTTCTCTTCTTTTTTGTGTTCCCTGCTGCTCAATTGGACCAATTTAAGTAAATTTTAAAAATAAAATGAAGAAACCTTGGAATTGCATTTTTAACAAAAATTATCTAATAACTATTTTTACTTAGGAAATAGGGTGTAGGTTTGCTATAAAGATTATAGATATGCATATCAGTAGATAATTATATCTAAATATTTGTGCTTAGTTTCTAAAAAGGGCCATAGAATTGGTTTTGATAGTATTTCACTTTCACCTTTAGTTATTGGTGACTGAGGAGATTTTTAAGGAATCGACTTGGATTAATTTCCCCCAGTTTAAGGTGGTATAATCCATTGCAGAATCCCTCATCAGCAAATTATATTCTCCTTGACATTTTGCCGTCTTTGACAATATCTCATAGCAGACCAAGAGATTTTCTTTTATGTTTTGTTATGATTTTATAACTGTATGCAGCTGCTGTATGAAAAAAGACTTGAAATCTTTAAGTGAATTAAAGAAACAGAATCCATAAAACCTATGACAGCATTTCCTAATTAATTAAATGCGTGTTGAAAAATGGGGAAACAGGCAGCTAGAAAATGTGTTCAGATTTTTTTATGTGTCTTTCTGGCTCAAAGGATTTGTCCTGGGGAGTAATAACAGCTAAAGCAGTGTTTGTTAGGTGGAACTAGTTACAAGAGGGATGTGAATATTTTTATGTTTCAGGAGTTATATAACTTGATGGCCTAGCACTCAATATTGACAAAGTGTATCCCTTTACATGAGATTTGACATCAGATTTAGGCACTGGATGTACATAGAAAACTAGAGGTGGAATTTTTATTTGCATCCTCATGTCAGGAATCTTAATTTGAGTTAAGGAACTGTTGCTTCATCTGAATTAGACTTAGGTGAATTGTTGAGTGCTTTTTCTCTCGAGAGGATAAGTTATAAGCTGCATGTGACCACTTGTTTATGATGGTGATAATTAATTAAATTAAACAACTGCCATTGGAAGTCTTTAATAAACAAAGGAACACGTGCTTGTGAAGCTCACTACTGGCTAGTGTAATTATGAAAAGCAAGGGTACAAGTTCACATTTTCTCATATGATACAGATGCCAAGTAGCTCACCTGAAACAAATATTCTAGCAGATGGGAAAATGTGCACAAACCTATATGCACAACATCTTTTATAATGCTCATTTAAAAACATATTTTTTTCACAAGAAGAACAAGTGACAGAACAAAGGATATGGAATTTTTGACAAATAATGGGGAAAAATGATAGGACAAGGAAAGTATTTGATAGTTGATATATATATGATTGTTTTATAAATATGTGTAAAACAATATATAAGTATTCTATAAATATATATTTATAGAATATATGTTTTGACATTTATATAATATATAATTATTATACGTAGTATATATTTATATGTAATATAATATATAATTAATTTATATATAATATTTATATATAATTTATATTTATATATTATATATATATATAGCAAGCCATAGTTGCCCCTACTGTCTAATGCAGTAGAGGCATACTATATGCAGAACTCATAAAAAAACAAATTTAGGATTTACTTCCTCTGTATAGGTTGTTCCGAGATACGAATTAATGTTTCAATTTCTTTATTTTCTTAGTTATTTTATACTTTATTCATACTTAACACTATGTTTTCCCAGGTATATCACTAATAAAAATGTTTACTGGTTTAATACATAGTTTATACACTGAAGTTTGATTTTTCGCATTGTTTGCTTAGATTAAAGCTAGTTGGATATACTGGACATTGTGTTGCTTTTCTTTGAGCTTTGGAATAAATAATCACCCTTTGACTAGTGGTTGAAAATAAGATGCCAGGGGAAGAAGCACACATGCTTTTCATGGACTCTAAATGCAATATAAAAGAAAAGGAGGGTATACTGTATATGAATTATGATTTGACACACTTGGTTGCTGCTAGCGGCCAAATATGCTTTTCCTTTGCTGTCTGCTCCAATTTCTCTTTGGACGGGTTGAGAGAGCACTACATGTTCAGGTCAAGATGTTTGCTCAGAAATAGTAGTACAGTTGCAGCTGTGTTTGTTGGAGTAGGAGACTAGTTTAAATAGCATTACCATTTATCCAGTCCATTAACAGAACTCTGTAAAATAATACCAACTCTGCATAAACTACAGGACAGTGTAATAAAATTACAAGCACTTGTTGACAGATGGAAAGTGCAAGTCCAGGGAAACTAAAATAAGGGACGATAGGTTGGAGGTTAAAAAAAAAAAATAAGCCAGCATGAAGTTTTCTTAACTTATCGACTCTATCTTCCCCTTTGCTCCTCCTCCAAAATCAAGGTTGCATTTTTATTATGAACCTAAGAGTAGAGGAAATTATTTTTAAAGAAATCTGGAGCTGGTTAACTGAAGAAGAGATTGCAGGGAATTTTGAAACAGTTGATTATGATTGATTGAAATTTATGAGTACCAATACAAATCTTCCTGATAAGTGTAACCTTAAAAGAGGCTTAAGAGTAAGTGATTCACACTTTTTGATGAGTTTGCGACTACTAATCTGGACTCATTAAAGAGGAATTTCATTGGTAGTACTGCGGTTAGACATTTGGTTATAAATATTTGTTTTGTGGTTTTCAGTTTATTTCTTTGAGTATATTATATTTACTGAGACTTCTAACATAAGCTTAAGTATCCAAAGCACTTTTTAGAAACTCATTTGTCACTTTTATCTGCCAAACCAAACCAAAACTAAACAAACAAACAAAAAGAACTGCATCTGTCCCAGGGACTCATTTTCTCTACTTCTTTGAATAAAAACTTTTTATTTCTGGTTCTCAAGTGCCATTCATGATTCCCCAGTGAGTTTTGGAGCGACTAAATTATCTAACATTAGGAATGGTATTTTTAAGGCCAAAGACTCTCTTTATGGCCTAGTGAATACTTACCTGAGACAAATAGGTTTTGACTGCTTAATTTCATTGGCCAGGTCATAATTCATTATCTGTCAGATAGGATCTCAGATTCTCAAAATTGCTTTTGATAACTATAATAATTGGGACTTTCTTAAGAGGAAAACTTAATTTTTTTATTAAGGTAATCAATTAATTTGTTCAGCATAACAAATATATATAATTAAGCTGTCTTTATTTTCCTTTCGATCACTGCCATAGAAGACTTAGTTTTTGTTTTTTTAATAGTTATAAGAGTAACACATGCTCATTGTAAAAAAGATCTAGGAAAATCAGAAAAAAATAGAAAATAGGAAGTAAAAATTATCTATTATCTCACTACGCAGATATAGCCATTATTATACTTATCAATTATTATCTTAGAATTATTTTTATGATTATACATATAAATGCTACTTAGACGTGTATTATGAAAACTTTTTTTTAATGTCCCCAGGGTCTAGTATAAGGCTTGACCTTTAGAAGCTCTCATCAAGTGTTTGATGTATTGAATTAAATCTCTGTTGGGTTCAGGGTTTGTAACTTGAATGAGCAAATAGTAACTCTGGGACGGCATTATAAATAATGGAGAACCAAATTAAATTTAAAGGATAACTTGGTCAATTAAATGTTTGATTCCCCTAGGTTTCTCAAACATTGAAGTGTTTCAGTAGACACAACACAATCAAAATGATCCATTTTTCACCTAAGCAAAATATACCTTAATTTAATAAAATGTTTTATAAAACGAACTCCCTAGTTCTTGGATGTCAGTTTAGTCTCATAGGTTTCTTGGAGTCAACCATGAAAGCAGGATACAAGAGAGGAGCCCATGTACAAATTTCTCTTGAATTAATTTCTGCCAGCTCTGATTAAAGTGTGGACTACTAGAGGTGTCAGGTGCCATCGTTTCCTGCTTCATTTTACTCTTGGCCTGTTTGGCCCCTGCCACAATAAATCCGACTGTGATTGTGCAGGAATTGCAGGTTACAGTTGCTACGGTTACTGTTGTTCAGCCAGACCGACATCATTACTCATCTAGCGCGCTGCCATGATAGCTACCGCTGATTTCTGTTGCTGAGACTGCCAAAGAGCTTCATGTGCTAAGGGTGAAAGTTCCGTCGAAGGTGGCGTCTGTGTTCTAATTTGGTGTAAGGAAACACTATCTGAATTATATACTGATACTTTGCTAAGGGGAACAGATTGACTCTGTATCGAGAGAGAAAACTTAGAAAAGTGTTCACTTTCAGTGATTAAAACACCAAGTCCTTCATTACTAAGGTAAGTTTTTAATTACTTATTGGGCCCAAGGGACTATGTTTTTGCCACTTAAAAAATAGAGGCATACAAGGAGTATTGCATTTAAAAAAAATTACCACTATTTAACCAAAACTTTATTTTCAAATAGATAGGCAACAGACTTGATATATGGACATCTGAACACAACTCAAAATAGCCATTACCACTTGTCATGAAAGAAAGAAAAGTGCAAAGCCGTGAGCAGGACCTACTTCTACTTTTATTTTTTAAATCAACGTGTAATCCTGTGATTTAGACATCCTAAATCCAATGAAGATTAAGATCATATTTGAGATTTTGCCAGATCTAGTGTTGATGGTTTTTACTTCAAAGGAATTACTAATAGACTTGTTGCTAAAGAAAGCTAACAATTGTCCGGTTTCTGCTGTTACCAACACACAGAGTGGACCTTCTGAGTGTGAAATCCACAGCATAGCTCATAGCGTAAGAAAATCAAATGCAAGAATGCAAGAAAGTTTCTGTGTTTTTTTTCACTCAGCTGTACTTATTTAAACGACTGCTTTCACAAGTGCAAATGTTTCTAACTCCACCAACAAGTACTTATGGACTGCCAACTTGAATTTGTAGAATACTATGATCAATGCTCAGAAGGGAAACTAACAAAATATGTGGCTCTATATAATATGTGGTATTTGTGGGCCTCAGCTGTTGCTAACATCTGACCTATACTGTGTGAATTAATGCCTAGAGAGTTCATTGAGAGTGATCAAATATGTGAATTTCAGTCTATCATATTCATGTAAAAAATATATCGTATACACATAATCAGGTAATATTTTAAAGTTTTTAAATAATGAAATTGCCACTACAATCTCAAGGTTACAATTTTGGGGACTGAAATTTACGTAAACATTATTTCTAGGAATAAGGGTTGGTAGGGTTTTAGTTATATTTAGGTAATTTTAATGTATTTGCTTTATGTTTTAAGACACTGAAATCAATTTACTTTCTATCTTAAGGGAGGTTGTGTAAAATGATAGTGTTTAAATGCCTACTCAGATACTTGCAGTTCTGTTAACTTTGGAAGTCAGTAGACAACCGTATTCTTGAGGTTTCTTATCTGTAAAATGGGAAGGATCATACTATTTACTTTCTGGGGATAGCACAGTAAAATTTAGATACCATATTCAAAGGAACATTGTAAATGTTCAAGTATGATAGAAACTATAATTATATTATTGTCATCCTTTCATTGCAAGCAAGATGGAAATGATAGTCACTCAGATGTCCTTGCAACTTGCCCTCAGTCAGCAAAGTTCCTGATACTATTGCACAGCCCTCTTGCATTTATCCTTACTGTAGTAACACGTAAATATGTGTAGTCACATTAATTATCTTACCACAGCAAATTGACATAAAATGTGCATTTGTACCATGTTATTTCGCTTTACTTGGCTGCAGAAGGTACATTAGGGCCAGGATATTCTTAATGAGATCTCTTCATGCTCTCCCAGTTGATGATTCATATAGTTTTAAAATTCATCTATAAAATAAATTACAGATAGAAACAAAAAGACTGTGACTCAGGAACTATTTGTTAGTGCATATATTTAGATTGCTGTTTTAATGATGTGTTTTTCTGAATGACAAATGAAGGAAAAATACAAATGTTAGAAAATG
The DNA here is from genome assembly GCF_028858775.2 of Pan troglodytes. Lineage (NCBI taxonomy): Eukaryota > Metazoa > Chordata > Mammalia > Primates > Hominidae > Pan > Pan troglodytes. Next base: position 20,744,160 of record NC_072401.2, read on the forward strand.
CTGAGTAAACTCCTTAAACTATAGGTAAAGTATTCTGAAAGTTGCTCAGAAGATTTACATATGTTGCTAAGGAACACTTTCACTACTAATAAAAATTTTATTTTTTAAAATAATATAAGATTACTCTGTTAGCTTTGTAATATGTACATATGATTTGATCTATGGAACATTGTCATCTTTATATAAATTGCATAGGTGATTTTAAGTGTATTTTTAGACTACTAATTATGTCAAAATCCAGTAAAAATTGCAAATCTTTTAGCACTTTAAATCTAAATAATGTTACATTATGAGACAAGTTTGAACCAGAAGTCATTTTGTTTTGTTCTTTTTTCCACAATTCTAGTACTTCTCAAAGTAGCATAGATCTATATGGTGTATATCCATTCATTACATGTTACCTATAACTGAGTTGATTATAATCACTGAATTTTTTCTGGAGGGTTAACCTTAAAATATTTTATAAATTTTGATATAAGAAACCTTTGGATGGAAGTTTTAAAAGAAACTAAATCTTAGAGAAGGAAGCAGTGAAGAGTAAAAAGACCAGTCCTTGACAACACCTATGGCCTAGGGTACAGCATAGAGGTGTGAAATGTTATTAAGAGAACATCTGTGTCTCTTGAAACATCCCCCAAATGAAAGTTTATAGCAAAGTATGGCAACTTGATTTAAGTGTTAAAAACAAAACAAACAAACAAAAACTTAAAAGAGAAATAAGTAAATCTGGAAACAGAATTGGAAAAAATAGCTTTGCCCCATCATGATAGGTTTCTTCTACTAGTGAAAGATTAAAGCTTGAAGTATGTGAATAGCTGAGAACAGCACAGAGAAAGGTTGATTGCTTCCCCTCCGACAGTTCCAATTGATTGAAAAAAGCCTAATTTAAAGTTCTGTTTGTTCTATGTCTTAAACCATCAGAATTCTCTTTTGGGACCTGAGGAATGCTCTGGAGGAAAAAGAATCCAAGGATAAAAAGTCATTGCAAGCCAACAATTGTTCCTAATCCTCACAAAATGCTGGAGAAATTAAATTTATTCTTTATTGCTCAAAGTGTTACCTAGGTCACTGGGCGATGGGAAAATTGGACTGGAAGTCGAGTAGGCGCAAGCTTTGTTTTGTGTCTAGATGCTTAACCTTAGACACGACAAGGCATCTTAGAGTGTTGTGGGAACTTGGTTCAGAGCATTAACACCAAGACTTTTATTACCCCGGATTTATAATAGGCTGTGCTGTCAGGAGATGAAAATGTTGTGTTTACATTTCAGTGTTAAATGATCATTTAATTAACACCTAAGGGGAAAAAAACTTGTGAAATTCTTAGCAGCTTTTATTGTCGGTTTCCTGGGAGGTTTTAATATCCAAGTTTCATTGAGAATTTTTTTGTAAGTAAAGACACAAAAGACATTATAAACTTTTTAAGGAAGACAAACAGTTTAACCTTGACCCTTTAAAAAAATATTAATTTAAATTAAATTTTAAATCTGGTGTTCTTCTCATAAGTTTCTAGACTAATATATTAAAATACATTTTGATTGGACACTACTTTTGTGTAAACAGTATATAAATATGATTGAATTTACATTATACATTTTCTAGGGTAAAACATTTGAAATTACTGATTAGTTTATCTTAAGAAGTTTAAAATGTTTAGAACACTGACTTAAACATTTTGCATCTGTTAAACTACCACTGTAGTTACATTGTTTAGAATCTGCCTCAATGTAGGTATTCATATGCAAGCATATTCTATTGGTAAGTTATGTCGTTATTCTATTATTTTTAATCATTAATTTGGATATAGCTACATCATGATGAAAGATATCTTTCATCATGATGTAGCTATATCCAAATTTATATATATATATATATATATACACACACACACACACACACACAATAGGGAAGAATAATGCCATTAATATGAAAACTCAGATTCACTTAATTAGAAATAACTAAAAGATTAGACGTCATAAAATGCTTTTATTTACTCTTGCTCTTTTATGAGACAGTTAACCAAAAAGGAATGGTCTTGAGGCAGAGTGATAACATTTGGAAGATGTAATGTGTACTGTCAAGAGTAGCTGCATAGTCAGTAACACTTTAAGGATACCTCTCTAAAACTATCTTTAAAGTTTACATCTTTTTTATTCCCATTTTATCTGAATATGAAGCTTTATGTTCAAATATATGAAACTTAAAAAAAATTTACCAGTTTACATGCTGTTAAAGTAAAATCTTTCTTAATTTTTCCAGAAATGAACATGTCATTATGATGTAGTCTTTTTCTAAATACACTGTTTATGTTCACACTGAAACAGAAATGCTTATCTGTTTTTTTTTTTTTGTTGTTGTTGTTGTTGTTTAAATTCAAATGCCTCAGGATAAAACCCACTCTCTGTCTTATTCATGATAAAGAAGTGCATGGAAAATGGAATGTTGTTAAAATCTCTCAATAAAAAGCCCTGCTTTTAACTAAGGATTATACCCTCACTTACAAAACACTACTGAGCAATTATGTAGGCACTTTGTATGATGTTATATGCTCTACTTACTTCTATCAAGTTTCAACCTTTCTGCAAACTTTCCTAATTTTTTTTAACACACTTTGATCTTTTTCTTCCCAAAGCGACTTTTCTACCCAGCCTCTTGTCACAAAAACCCAGAAATAGGAATATTGCTTTAAACATTTTATCTTCTTTACATAAGGACCAACCTTCTGGTTGAGTTAGTTGCAAGACAAAACAAACAAACAAAAACAAAAACAAAAAAAAAACACAAAACATTGTCCAGAAGTATAAAAGAGTGAAAGACAAGAGAAAGAGAGGAGTAACAAAACCTGGTTATTTAATATAATAGCCAGGGTATTCTAAATGGTATAGTTTGTCATACCAACTGATATTCCAAGCCAATTGGGTGATGCCAGTGGTGGGGGGCGGTGGGGGGAGGGCGTGTGGAGGGGGAAGCGAGAGGTGGGCATACTGAGTGCTTAAGAAACGTACAGAAGAATAATAAGTATTTAGGGAAATTATAGGAAATTCCATTTAACATAGATAAATGTATTTTATACTAAGGAAGTCAATACTGTGCTTTTATACGGAGAAAGTCAGTGTTAGAATTTCATACATTCCTTTTTTGAAATCTCTGCTCAGAAACTAAAAAGAAATATTTCAGTATTTATTTTAGATAAACTCTCCAGGCTTGCCTCTTAAAAAAAATAGGAATAACTTCTAAATACAATCTGTGCTAACAAATATATTCGACAGTTACTCTAAGTCATTTCATGTATTGAGGTTGGGAAATAAAATTTCGAGAAATACTCTGTATTTTACTTGGCAGTGATTAGTTAAAATTACCCTCCCATTTATATCACACTCTTTCACTTGGCTTTGATGACCCACCATAATGTAGTTCTGCATTACCTCTTCAACGTTATCATGCTGTCATAGCAGATCTACCGTATCTCAACAAGCAGATTTTCCCGTTGCTGCCTGGAAATTCCCAGCATTATTTCTGGACTTCTTTCTTTCCTCCTTCCTCCTCATACAGGCCTCAGCTCCTCTACTAAAGCTTTCTCAATGGTTTTAGTTACCTCCACATGATCATTCATTATAATATGGTACAGACTATTGATTCTGTGGTACATTATAATGTGGTACAGACAGTTGATTCAGACCGCCTGGGTTTGAGTCACTGAATGTGTCATCTTGGGAATATCACTCAATTACCTGCCAAGTGCCTCAGTTTTTCCTTGTGTAAAATGAGGATACTAGGAGTATGTTTCTTATGGAAGTGATGTGTGGAGTAAATTATTTCCTAAATGATTATTTCCTAAATAATTCCATAGTACTTGGAATTATTTCCAAGTACTATGGTACTTGGCATATAATAAGTGGCATGTACTTACTTTTTTTGCTTCCTTTTATCATTAAAACTGTATCAGTGTTTCCTGTCCCACATAATGGGTTGTCACATATAATTCTTTAATCGTAACCTGTGTATTAACTTTGCCAAGATTGCTGTCTTATATTTGTCCTTGTTTCATATGTAGCATCCAGCCTAGTACAGGTCGGCTAATAAATATCTTTTTGATGAAATAGTTGGAAATTAAGCCTGAGAAAGACACTACCAATAGATTGAATTTGGGATGATATATGTTGAGGTGTGAAGAAAGCACTGGATCAGAAGTCAAAAGGCTTTTACAGCTGGGCATGGTGGCTCACGCCTGTAATCCCAGCACTTTGGGAGGCAGAGGTGGGCGGATCACGAGGTCAGGAGATCGAGACCATCCTGGCTAACACAGTGAAACCCCGTCTCTACTAAAAATACAAAAAATTAGCTGGGCGTGGTGGCGGGCGCCTGTAGTCCCAGCTACTCGGGAGGCTGGGGCAGGAGAATGGCGTGAACCTGGGAGGCGGAGGTTGCAGTGAGCTGAGACTGCATCACTGCACTCCAGCCTGGGTGACAGAGCGAGACTCTGTCTCAAAAAAAAGAACAACAACAAAAAAAAAAAACAAAAGGCTTTTACTAGTTACATTCCTAGCTCTGCTGATCACTAGCTGCAGTTGCTGAGCAAAGATACTGGCTTTTTTTTGAGGATCAGTTTCTGTGTTTATATGTGAGTATGTAGTAAGTCAGTTAAGAGAGGGACCTTGCCCAATGTGTTCACCATCATATTACCAGAATTTAGCAGAAGGCCTCCAAGCCTCTAGGGAATGTGTGAAGATAATTGAGGGAAAGGAAGGAGATCAAAATACATCTAAGATGTGTTCTCTCTGTTTTTCAAAAATTTACAGGGAACTCTACACAGGCCCTGGAATAATTACAGTGGTGGAGTTATTCATGGTAATAAACCAGGAATTAGATAATTAGGTTGTGGATAAGTGATTTGAGATTATTCTCTCTATTATTAGCTTACATTTTGAATGGCTTTGCTATTAAATGTGAATTGTTTGAAGGCTTATATTAAAAAAAGTTTTTTTTTTTTTTTTTTTTTGAGACGGAGTTTCCCTCTTGTTGCCCAGGTTGGAGTGCAATGGCGTGATCTCAGCTCACTGCAACCTCCGCCTCCTGGGTTCAAGCGATTCTCCTACCTAAACTTCCTGAGTAGTTGGGATTACAGGCATGCGCCACCACGCCTGGCTAATTTTTGTGTTTTTAGTAGAGATGGAGTTTCTCCATGTTGGTCAGGCTGGCCTCGAACTTCAGACCTCAGGTGATCTGCCCGCCTCGGCCTCCCAAAGTGCTGGGATTACAGGCGTGAGCCACTGCGCCCAGCTGGTTAAAAAAATGATTAAAGGAGATTTGATGCTTATGCCTTATTCAGTGGTGATCTTGATACTTGATAATCTCTCAGTATGAGGTAAGTGGTGTACAACTGAGGTAGTTTTAATAATCACCTGTCTCTCAAACATCGCTAGTGGTAGCATGAAGAAATAAGTTAAAAATTAAACAGGGCAAATCAAGATAATATAATGGATTTGGTTAATAAAGGTTTATATGTTCATATTTGCGTTATAATTTTTTTTGTAATAGGTTGGAAGCAGGGACCATCATTTTCTGTAATTCTCCCTAGGAAATGCATTGTGCACCCGGGACAATTAATTTTCCTGACTTTTTGAGGAGAACAGAATGTGTGGAACCTGAATACCCTGAAGGCAAAGGAATCTGGAGTCTGTTTCTAAGAGGAGAGCTTCTCTCTGACTTGGTGTGGGTTTTCTTTCCCTCTGTTGAAGGGGAATGAATTCCACACCTAATGAATAGTTTCAAGGAAAGTTGTTAATCAGGTACTCCAAGTGACCACCCTGGATTCTTCTTTTATTACACAGGAACGTGAGGGAATGAGAAAGCAACATAGTTACATTTGATAAAAGGAAATACTCTTTCTCCTCTCCCCTCCCACCACACCATCCCTTGGAATTTAGTTGATGTGGGAAATTACTGCAGCAAATAATGTGTTTGAAAAAGCAAAGTTGTATGAATGAGAATAACGCTTGTAGCTACAATAATTATGTTAAAAATTCACAAGGTATATCCATCATCATATTTCAGAGCAAGAGTTTTCGTCTAACGAGGTTGGAAAAGAATTTTTCCTTAGTTCTTGTCAATCTCCCAGGGAAGCATGGCATGCAGGAATAACTGTTGTTACCAACATTATATTTTGTGCTTTTCTGATTCATCAGAACCTTTCTGTTGCCGTAAAATGGGAAACTCCATCAAAATCAGATGAAGAACTTCAAGTAAATATGACAGAGGGGTAATAATGAACTATAAATATAATTGATTTTTATTCAGATGGACAAATGTTATTCTTTAATCCTTTCCCATTTAGAAGCCATACTCTAATTTAAAAAGAGAAAAGTGGTCTCTAATTTAAAAAGAGAAAAGTGGTTTAAAACAACAACATTACAGTCCAGATATTTCTCTGTTTTCTAAATTAAGCCACCTGGGTTGAAGAACACTATTCAAGTGTGGGTAAACATGTTTTGATAAAAAGTTTTGTTATTTCCAAATAACTATTATACCCCCAATCATGAGTGTGATATCTATTACCAGATACTCATTTGGGTTGTTTTTTAAAAATAATATGATTCAGTTTTAGGTTTTTAAAAGTATAGTTCTTATCTTCAATTCTCAAGAATATGTAATACCTTTTATTTATTACTATACTAATTTTATATTATATTTCAAAGAAGTGATACCTCCAGTGTGCACTCCAGTGGTTCAAGAGAAAAGTGTTCTGTGGTCAAATGTGTTGGGAAATAATGAAAGTCATATCACCTGTGGTGGCTACAGTGTACACTTGTGTGTTAATCTTAAAGGCATACTACAATAAATAAATCTGTTTAACCTTTTAAAATTTGTTTTTCAAGTTATTTAACTATAGAGGCCTCTCTTCTTTCTTAACTATTCCTGTTTGTTCTTGATAATCCAGAGAGCAAAACCAGTCTTTAGCTTTTCCAAAGAATAGTTACTTTTTATTACTTCTGATTGAGATTTTATTAAAGACCATTTAGGACATATGGGGTTGACATATATTATTTTTTTTGTGCCAACGTTGTCACGTGTAAGACTTTTAATAGTGCATTGGCTTATAAATCTGTTCTTTTCAATCCATCTTTGAAGGTGAACTCGGCATTCTGTTGTAGCCTTGAGAAATAGAAGAACTTAGAATATTTTCTAACAATTTCATTAACTTAGCACCACTATTTGCTTTAGGTATTTGTTTATATGTGTGTGTTGCCTGTGTGCATGTGCACGCGCGCGCACACACACACACAAAGTCATTCAACTACTATTTTAAGGACTTTAACATTTTATAGCTTAACTGTCTCTCTCTTCCCTGCCTCAGCCAATTGAAGCACCAGAAGTCCTTTGTGGAACACCTGCTGTGCACAGCATTCTTTAGCAACACAATGAGGGGTGCATCATCTAAGCTGGTGTGAACTTGCAGGAGTCTTTCTTACTCTATAGAGAGGGTGTTGGAGCCAAAAGCTTTTATTTTATGTACAATTTGGAGATGATTGGTGGACTTTGAAGTCATTGCAAAACTAATTTGTTCAGTATTTTTGCCAAGACCAATCTTTCCAGTATTAGAAGACAAAATAACTTAGATATGAGGGTTTAGACACAGGAAAAAAAACAAATGGAAGAAATGATTATAAATCTCCAAAGGCAACTTTTAAAAAATACACCTGAATGATGCTTCTCACCAGGACACTTAATATTAATCATTACTGAAAATTACCATCTCATCTCTTAGTTCCCCCAGTAAGTTGCTTTGGGGTCACCAATTTTTATTTATTGTTAATATTGAGAGAAAAGACACAAATGAAAACAGAATCATAAAATTAGAGTATGACTCAATCAAAACTATTTCAAAGCTTGATATTAAATAAACAATATAAATAATTTACTTCAAATTATACCCAATATTTGCACACACATTTAATCTTCAGCTTTTACTGTGCCTAAAGATCTATTCTTAATCAGTTTTGGCTCCCTCTTCTTAAAGAAGCAGAATACCCAAACCCTCCCATTCCCCTTCCCTGATCTATTCTTCTCCTTTGGTTTCCATACCATGTATATATCGTAGTGTGTATTTTGCTTATGTTGTCTTTCAATTCCAATTAATGTGGAAGCGTTGTGAACGTAGACAGTAACAGTAGATGTACAAGAAATACAGGTTGAGTGAGTGAATGAGGGCCTTCCAACAACCTGCCAGAATTGGAATCCTAGCTCCAGTGTTTACTAGGTGGGCAACTTGCTGCCATTCAGAGAGTGCCACCACCCTGCCTGGAGAGTGGGGCCCCTTTCCTTGTGTTGCTGTGCAGTACCAAATGATGGACACCTTCCCATATGCAGATGTTTTCACTTACTTTTTAACATAATGAATCCACAAACCTCTAGCCTGGGGACTTAAAAATGTGCTGCTTTAGTTAACTCTAGTGTATTATAGAAACTGCTAATTCTTATATTGTCATTATTAGCTTACTAACCAAATCCCTTCCATAGGTTATACATTCTGTGAGGGTTTGGACATACATATGCCTCTCCCTTCACCACAGAGCAGTATTCACATGCACTGAGTGCTCAAATATTCATAGGTTGAAGGAAAAGGGTAGGGAGAACAAAGGAACCATGGAATCATCCTTCATGGTAAATAAGCGAAAGACAGCATGTGAAGCATCATCTTTTTAATATCTTTGCATATGTTCTTTCTTGATAGTGTTTAAGTTTAAAAAGAGTAGCCATCAGTACACTTGTTCAGTCAATATATCTAAGCACTTATGCATAGGTGACTTTTTGTACCAATTTTTTGACTGTAATATATTAATTCTGTTTACAAAATCCTGAAGAAAGGGCTGTCCTACAACACCTTTTATATTATTTGTCAGTTCTCTCCCAATATTTTTACCCATTTATGTGTGTGAGAGATTTTGTTTTGCTTAATTTGCAAATAAAACAATATTACTACAAAATTACTACAAAGTTGAAATTGCTAATGTAGTAGGAAACAAATGAGGGAGATGGTTTAGTCTCATCATTTTGTGTCTTTACATAGGTTTCTAAGGGATAGCTTACATCATTTAGTGTGCTTCCACCGTTCTTGGCCATTCTAGGGCATGTATTTCTGACATTTTTATTAGGCTTTTGTGTTTGGTCACTGTATTACATCCAGCAATTTATTCCTTTCCACTGAAATTGTCTTCCCTATACAAGGGGTGGAGAAGAATTCAGTGTCTGCACATAAAAGGCCATTATCTTATCTTAGCAACTCCAGCCATACACTCCTCTGTGAATCATGACAGCTCAGCTGGGAAATACAGAACTGTATCATAAGAGGGCGAGATCATGGGAGTGAGACAATGATGAGGCCTATGACATTGGAAGGTGGTGAGTTCATCATCTGCAACAAAGATTAACAACCCTTTGCTGAGCCTGACCTGATAGGCCATTTAGTGGAAAGGCCAAAGCTTGCATCCAGGAAGTGTGCTCTGCCTATGATCTTGATTTACCTGTAGCTTGTAAAGACTACTCAGGTGATCTCATTGTTATTTTTCTTGCCCCAAATCAGAACACCTCCTTTATCAGAAAACTGAGATAAGCACACTGACACTGATACTTCATATGTATTGCAGCAGGCAGGCTGTAGAGCAAATACATAGAAACTTTTGCACTTTACTCTTTTATTTTTATTTTTTCTGAGACGATGTCTTGCTCTGTTATCCAGGGAGTGCAGTGGTGTGATCTCAGCTCACTGCAACCTATGCCTCCTGATTCAAGTGATCCTCCCTCCTAAACCTCCCAAGTAATTGGAACTACAGGCACACATCACCACGCCCAGCTAATTTTTGTATTTCTTGTGAAGATGGTGTTTCACCATGTTGCCCAGGCAGGTCTCAAACTCCTGGGCTCAAGCAATCTACCTGCTTCAGCCTCCCAAAGTACTGGGATTACAAGCATGAGCCACCATGCCCAACCTGCGTTACTCCTAATACAGTCTTCATTCTACAAAGAGAACTATTTTCTGACTGGAGGAAGTGGTGATGGTGAGGATGGAGTCAGTTGTGTAGCTCTCATAAAATGAGAACATGATCCAGAGGCTCTTCCAAGTGCCTTATTTATATTAATAGTGCTTCATTCGTTTTTCAATAATATGAAGGAGGACCAAATTACGGATGAGAAAACTGACACCCAAAGAGATGATGTAATGCCCACATGGCAGGCTAGCATTTGAATACAGTGCAGTGTTCTTTACCATGTATATTAACTGTTCTGGGGATAAGAGGGTCTTTTAATTAAATAAAAACACTATACAATGTATAATCCTCATGGTAATCTCTTTTAAATCCTCACCTCACTTTATGCATTGTTAATTGTGCATAGGTGCTTACAGGGAGCTTGTTATCCTCTCTCCCCCACCCTCATCCCATCATTTTCCAGACTTGAAGTTTAATGTCACCCTTGGCTGCTTTTCCCTTCCTTAGCTCCACTTTCAACTTCTGTCAGTTCTACCTCCGCAGTTGGTTCATCCATCTTCTCCTTTCCCTCTCAGTAATTTGCTTCCTAACTGTACTTCCTGCTTCTGTATTTCTTTATCTATACAGTCCTCTGCCTAATGGCCAGAAGTATCCTCCTAAAGCACAGCTAGGAGGCCAGGTGCAGCAGCTCACGCCCGTAATCCCAGCACTTTGGGAGGCCGAGGTGGACGAATCACCTGAAGTCAGGAGTTCGAGACCAGCCTGACCAACATGGTGAAACTCTGTCTCTACTAAAAATACAAAAAATTAGATGGGCTTGGTGGTGTGTGCCTGCAGTCCCAGTTACTCGGGAGGCTGAGGTGGGAGAATTGCTTGAACCTGGGAGGCGAAGGTCGCAGTGAGCTGAGATCGTGCCATTGCACTCCAGCATGGGCAACAGAGCAAGACTTCATCTCTAAGTAAATAAATATAGCTAAGATCACGTCCCTTGCCCAAAGATCATTTTGTATACAGGCACAGCAGTTTAGATTTAATAAAACATTTTTCCACGCATTACACTCAAAGGTACTCTGATAAATATATATCACCATCTCAGTTTTATAGATGAAATAACTGAAGCCTAAAGTGGTTATCCCACTTACTAGCCCACCTTTCTAGGGCTAGTAAATAATGAAACCATTATTTTCCTGTAAACTTACCCAGCTGCTGTTGTCTAAACTCCTACGCTGGCCTTCAAGTTGTCTAAGTGGTCTCAAGCTATTGTTCTTATTTCCTGGTGTTTTCTCACTGTACCATGGACTTCAGGAGTGACTCAAGGAAGCTAGCTACTCTTGAGCCTATGGACATGCCTCTGATATTTCTTCTGCCTTCTTTACCAGTAAACGTGTATTCACTGCCCAAGAACTAGATCCCTCCTTCTCTGCTCTACTGACCTACCTGATTGAACCCAAGAAGCCGTGACCCCATTTATGAAATCAATGCCGCAGGCAAGCAATGCCACCCATTAGGAAGCCTCTCACAGCGGAGAGTCTAGCAGAGAACATCTCTCTTCCCTGGAGTGTTTCTTCCTGCTCCTTCACTGCCTGACAACACCTCCCATCCCCTTTTTTGTTAACAGGATGTCTTATACATCTCAAAGGAATGTTCTAACAGGGTTCATATTTATTTATCTCATTATCACCTTAGGTCTTGGTCCTTAGTTGGAACGTTTTTGTTGATGGAAAGACTGTACCTGATAAACTCAAATGTGTTTTTCTCCTGTGAGGCTTGTTTGGAGGGTTTAATCTGAGCCTATTCACTCTTCAGTTGTGCCTAGAAGCATCTCTCCATTGTCTCCATAGTTTTATGTAACAATGATCATATAGTGAGTATATCCCTATCTCTCTCCTTCTAGAATTCAAGCTACTGGTGGCAAATTCTAAGTATTTTTCATCTTTATGCTTCCCACAGCACTTAATATAGGGCTAATAAACACATAGGAGAGGCTGGATAAATACTTGCTAAATAAATTCAGTAAGGTCTTTTCTTAAAAACAATTTTCTTTTAAAAAAAAAACTATGTATTGATGTTTAAGTTTTAGGACTTTTCATTCTTTTCCTCCAAGTCAAATTTCTTTTATTGAAACAGAAAACTTGCTTTTGAAATGAAACAAAATTTCAGTAACATGGTATCTGATTTTTAAACAGCCCATATAGTTGCACATAACAGAGTGTGTTTATGTGTGCAAATTGGTAAGTCGATAGAATTTCCAGGTAAACAATCATGGCTGTTATTGTATGCCATCACATTTGTTATGGAAACATATTATTGTAATTTATCGGGGAATTTAAAAAAAATGGCGTGTGAGTCAGCATGCTGTGGTACAGAGCCAAGTTTTTGTGGGCAAACAGGGTGGGATTCTGATCTTGGCTTCAGCAGTGTGGTGTGTAGGCCTGGGTTCCTCACCTGTGGATGGACGCTCCTTACCTCATTGGCTTGTTGTGAAGATTGAATGAGTCTGTGAGGTCAGTGAAGCACTTACACTTAGTAAATTCTCAATAAATATTAACTATGATGTTTTTTATTAGAAACACTGACACATTACTGAGTGCATGTGCTCTGTACATGTGCATGACATGAAGAAATTTCCCTTTAATTTCTGAAATGCTGGGTGATGATCTATACCCAGGATAATTTTTCTAGTAAATCAGCTTATTGGGGATGCCTATGGATAAAGCCCTTCACTTTTAAGGTATTCCCTTTAATTTAACAATAAGACATAAAACATTGAAGTTACAAAATGAACGGCTATGGTTAATGGATTACCTGCAAATAAATGACACCTGTCCAAATCTGGCTTCAATAATAAGGGAATTCATCATTTTACAAAAACAAGAAGTTCAGAGGTAGGTCAAGCCATAGCTTTTAGTTACTTTCTCCCTCTTCATTTCTCTAGCCTCACTGTCAGTGTCCAAAGGCTTTGCTCTTGGTGTCAAAACAGCCATCAGTGTGCCTTGTGCTTCCTGGTTCATAGTCAGTGAGAGAGAGAAGGGAAGAAGGGAGGGCAAAAGAGAGCATAGGAGATATCTCCCCTCAAGATAGACTTCAAGTCTCTTTTTTCAATTGAATTGAACCAACTTAGGTGAAGTTGCCAAAGAAAGGGCGTGCGTTGATTGATTTAAACTAGTTGAGATACGTCTCTAGACTTTTGCATGGTTGTGTAAGTGAATCAGGTCAGGACTCTAATAGGACAGAGAAAGGTGGGGCAGGGGGTGCTGATGGATATGGGGAAGTAACCAACAATGTCCGTACTCTCCAATTAAGAACTTAAATTTTAATGTTTCATCTGATTTTTGCCACAGGAATTTGGATCAGTTTTCTGTTACAGCATTTTTAATTTTTGTGAATAAAATGGAACCTCTTAGAATTTGGTTTCTTTGTGACTCATTTCCTCATAGAGGGATAATAAAACCCACATTTCCAGTTTTGAGATGACTATTAAAAAAAAAATCTGTGTATGACCCAGTGCCAGCAAGCCCAGCTTGCTTTTTGAGTAGTTACTATTGTTGTTGCCATTGTTATTTTCTTGGTCAGGATGTCTTTATTTTATTTTGTCTCATCTAGACTCCAGTTTTCTATTTCCAAATTTTTACATTATGAATCCACATGGGTGCCTTATCACCTCATCCAAGAAAAAAACCCATGAAGGTGTGTTTTCTTTTTAACATTTTATAAATTATATGCTCATACAATCTCATAGAGTTCTCACAGAAACCCTGTGGTGCAGATGCTATTTGTGCAATTTTAGAGATCTCTTTATCTGCCTCCTTTAAACTATGAGCTTCATGAGGACAGAGACTTTGTTTTGTTCACTGTTGTATCCTTAGTATTCAAAATAGTATATCACACAAGGTAGACTGGCAGATGCTCAATCAGTGTTTTCTGAAGAAAGGGAGAGAGGGGAGGAGGGAGGAGCCCTTTGTGACCTACAGAGGTTAGAGGGCTTTCCCAGTTTGTGACATTCTAGTTAAGATATAAACCCTCATTCGTAGTGGGCCTCTGAGGCCTGTATACCCTGCCTCTCTACAGCTTCATCTTGCTTTTTTCACTCTGCTGTCTCTCTCTGTGCTCCAGCTGCACAGGCATATGCAGTTCCTACGATATGCCTCCCTCTACACCGCCACAGGGTCTTTGCACATGCAGATTCTTTAGCCTGTGGAACTGCTTGCTCTACCTACTCATCTCCCAGTTGCCTCCCTACACCTGGCCATTCTCCCATATCCCTGCTTTACTCTGTCTAGAACCTTCATATTCCAGCTTGAACACACTTTTCTGGGAAGCCTTACCTAATCCCCCAGGTTAAACCATGTTCCCTTTATACATCCCCACAGCATCAGGATACTTTCCTCAACTGTTTTTAAATACAGTCAGCCCTTCGTGTCTGTGGGTTCCCCATCTGTGGATTCAACCAACAGCAGATCAAAAATATTTGAAAAAATGAAAAAGAAATGAAAAATAACCATTAAAAAATACAAAAAACTATACAGTATAAGAACAATTTGCATAGCATTTACATTACATTAGTTACTGTAAGTAGTTTAGAGATAATTTAAAGTCTATGAGAGGATGTGTTAGGTTCTATTCAAATACTAGGCCATGTAAGGGACTTTGGCATTCTTAGAGTTTGGAATCCCTATAGCCTAGAGCACGGGGTCCTGGAACCAGTGTCCCATGGATACCAAGGGACGACTATATGTGTGTATTTGTGTGATTACTTATGAATACTCTTTCTTCACTAGAGCTTGAAAACAGGGGTGGGTTTTCACTCATCATTGTTTTGCCAGTGTCTGGCATATGGTGGTTGCTTGGTAAATATGTGTTGAATAAATGCTAAAAAATACTGTTTTGTCAGCCTGTTTTCATGTTTTTTTTTTTTTCTGATTACACTCATGATATACAGAAGAAAGGTTAGCATTTGTATTAATATCTTATTTTTTTCTGTATCATTTTTCATAATAACCTATATATCAGAAAATCATAAAGTCTGCAGGGACAGCTTCTGTGTCCCTAGCTTAAATTATTATGCCCATTTCCTTCTTTTAGGGCTAAGCTTAAAATTTATCTTCACTGGCCTTTACTCAGTCAAGGCTGGATTGGGTGTCCCTCCCAATCCAGGGGTGGCCCAGCATCCTGTTAATGTGGTCAGCACCCAACTATGTTTTTTTCATCTGGCTCTCCACTGAGCTTAAAAGTAGAGACTGAATTTAGTTCGATATGTTTGCCCATTGCCCAGCACAATGCCTGGCATATTAGACACCAGAGATACTTTTCCAAATGAATGAATTAATAAATGCATGTCTTGCACTTGTGTGATGTTCCTCAGATATCTAAGTCGTTCCTGGAAAAGCATTCAGTAAATAGTTGTAATTCAGTGCGTTCAGTGTGTTATGCACATTCTTCAAGGATTGTCCAAGTTAATCTACTTTTTAGTGATCTTATCACTGGAGTGCAGATTGCACACTACATACGAGTGTTTGGCTGAGGAGGAGGAGAATGGGGCCTGAAATCCAGCATGCACTCTGACCATTATGGTATGTCTGCTCCTAAGAAACCTCTTATAAGTTTTTTTTTGTTTTTTTTTTTTTTTTTTTTTTTTTTTTTTTTACAGCAGTGCTATGTGTAATTGCATGGTCCTAAATGTAGGAACAAAAATGTTAAAAATTTTCTGTTTAAGTTCTATTCACATTTTCTCTCAACTTTGAAATGTCTCTATTTTAAAAAATGTATCGTATATTGGTACAATAATACTAATCTATACAAATAGAAGTAATTTATAAATGGTGAAGGCGTATGTTCAAAAAATTTTGCTGATGCAGTAATATGTAATCAAAACAATTATAGAGAACTTTGATTTAATCTCTAAGCCGAGTGCCGTGGTAGTTTCCAAAAATAATTTGCAGCTTTCTTTTGATCTCATTTTGAGATGCCTGAAGACGGGACTAAATGATCTTAGGGTAGAAACATCCTAGAGCTCCTGCGCACCTCCGTGTGTGTGTGTGTGTGTGTGTGTGTGCATGTGTGTGCGTCCTGTGTGTATCAGGTGTTCCTGCGTATGTGCTGAAGAGGAGAATGGATAGACTATGGCTGGACTATGGCTGAGATTTGCCTTCAGGTTTGGTGCAAATCCATCCCAATGCAGTACATTTTAGGGAAAGCAGATACACTAATTTCAAGATTCGTTAGCCAATTCTCCTTTCAGATGAGTAGTTTATGATGAATTCTGTTTTCCCCATTCATTGGCTTTCTCTAAATTGTAGATCTAAAACAACCTCGTCATGTCTGCTCTGCCTCTGGGATAGAAATAATGAATTGTAGGTTTCTAATAAAAGAGACACGTTTTGTGTCTGAACATCTTGATTAGAATCGTTGCAGCCATTTACTCAACGTGTGACTATTTAGGAAAAATAATCATTCTGAGCTTTAGTATTTTCTTTTGTAAAATGAAAGTAATACTAATTAATTCATAGATTTGTTACAGCTACTTGGGAGGCTGAGGTGAGAGGATCGCTTGAGGACAGGAGTTTGAGAGTAGCTTTCTGGGTGATATAGTGAGACCTGTCTCAAAAGAAGAAGAAGGAGGAGCACTGAGACGGAGAAGGAGAAGAAGGAGAAACACTCTGGCATAGTACTAGGTAGACAGTGCTTATGGAAATTTTTTAGTTTTGAGCTTTAGAAGTCTTTTTTATTAGCAATGATAAAATCACAGCTGTTTATGTGCTGTCTGATGTGATGGTTACTTTAAAACACATGTATTATTTCTCTATATCAAACTCGTTAAAATAAGATTATTTGGTTAGGGATTAGCTAATGTATTTGTCTGTTTTTTGAAGAGTGACAGCTTCCTAGCTTTTTCTTTTTTCTTTTTTGGTCTACTTGAAGCTGCCGTATTTATTATATGATTGAGTAATGATACAGTGATAATGTATTATATGACTGAGTATTGATACAATGATAATGACTCCATCCCATGGTCTGAGTAATTTTGCAACATGTGGGTCCCACAGGACCGTAGAGCAAAAATCCTTTCTGAATGGGGTATCTGCAAAGGCAATAGAGACTTCACTTTAAGTGGATTTCTGTAGTTTCCAAAGGGATGAGAGGGAGAAAAAAAGTCTGTATAGAAAGAGGGGGGAAAAAGTCTGTATAGAAAGGATGACTTAGTTGACATGGTTAAAAGGTGTGCTCATTGACTGGGAAAAAGTTCATAAGTTTGCAATATTAGGTTAAGGAAGGAAAGTCCATTCAAGCTGTTTTAAAGACTCTGAGATGCCAGACTAAGAACTTCATTCAGACTTTATTTGATAGGCAGGGGTGATCTGATTAAGATCATGCCTTGGGAAGATTATGACTATGAATTGAAAGAAACAGACTGGAAGCCTAGAGATCAGTTACAAAAATAATACCATAGTCCAAAGTCATAATTCAGGATGAAACTGTTAGGAAAAGAGGAAGGACATTTAAAAAGATATTTGCAATGAATAGCTGTTGTATATTGTATGGTGGGTTTGGGTGAAACTAGACTAAAATTTTTAACAAAGCCTAAATAAACAGCAATGAGAGCTGGTTCCCTCAGCGTTTTGTTTGAGGTACTAGTGATTATCAAGTGAAGTTCTTAACGCATAGTAATGTGAACTTAAGAAAGGAAGAGCATTACTATTTTTTCAGGGTTTAGCATCAATTCTTAGCTTTCTTCCTGAAACCATTTCCCATCTTCTACTATTTGAAGAACTAGAGGCATAGATGTATTAATGTGGCCTTTATTTTTCTTGTGGGAATAAGAAGGATAATACACCTCCCATGCTGGAAACTACCTTAGAAACTTAGGTGAAGAGACAGGTGTCAGCTATATTATGTGACTTGCCCAAGATTGCCTGGCCCATGGAGAGAGAGCCTTCACTGTGGCTCAGGGATGTGGGCTTCCTGTGTGAAGGTCCTCCCAAGACTCTGTGCTGCCTGGTCTTTACCTGGTCCACGGACACCAATCCTTTTTTTCTTTTTTTTTTCTACCATTTCATGGTGTTTGCATTTGTCAATATTTAAAGACACCTACCTGAAATTCACAGAACTGTATATGATGCTTCTCATTTTTGTTTGTTTGTTTTTTGTCTTTAGAAAGTACCCACATATTGTCTGGGTGTGGTGGCTCATGCCTGTAATCCCAGCAGTTTGGGAGGCTGAGGCAGGTGGATCACTTGAGGCTAGGAGTTTGAGACTAGCCTGGCCAACATGACGAAACCCTGTCTCTACTAAAATTGCAAAAATTAGCTGGGCATGGTGGCACGTGCCTGTAATCCCAGCTACATCATGAGTCTGACACACAAGAATTGCTTGAACCCAAGAGACAGAGGTTTCAATGAGCCAAGATCACACCACTGCACTCCATCCTGGATGACAGAGTGAGACTCTGTCTCAAAAAAAAAAAAAAAAAAAAAAAAGAAAGCACCCACATAATAAAAATGTTGTGCTGGGCACTATATAAAGCCAGGTAAATATACAAAGGTCTCAGCCTCCACTGTGTATCATGTTTCATACACAGAAGATTATATCCTGAAATCACTGGAGTAAGTGTTGAAGTATCAGAGTATCAGTTTCTCCCCCATAAATTCTCTGGTTACACTTAGAAAGTTTTTTGTTTAGTTGTGTTTTGTGTTTAGTTTTGGCTCTAAGAGGAAGGAAAGGAAATTCACATTTTGTTTGTCTGACACTTTTACGAGAAGTTATATATGGCCTTTTAATTTATACATGTAAAATTAATTTGTAAAAGCAGCTATGATGTAATTTATGGATGAAAAAGCTGAAGATTGACTAGCTTTGTTAATGAAAGGTAGATAGCCATGGTTGGAATTCATGTCTTCTGAGGTTCATAAAACAGGCCATCTTTTAAATTGAGAAGTTACATCATAATAGCAACATGGGCAACCTGAAAGGCAGTCAAAGAAAAACAAGGAGGGTATTAAAATGTCTGAATGGTATATCACACGAAAATCAGTTGAAGAGACTTGCACTGTTTAGAAGAAAGAGATAAAACAAAGGTGCTACTTAATCAAAAATTTTTAAACAGCTGAGGTGTTATCCTTTCAAAGAAGTATCGAAGACTAGTTAGCTCAGAAAGATGAAAGTAATTTGATATTGGAAGTGACTTTCCTTTCCAAGGCTCATGTCAAGGGTTTGGGGCCAGGTATTTGGCAGGACTTCACTGTTGGGAAGATTGCAAAAGAACCTTGCCTTAAACATTTATAATTTTAACTTTTCTGCCACTGAATTCCTTTTAATAGTGAATCTGATACAAAATAATTACTTATAAAATAGATTAACTGGAATTTCTTTGCTTAAAGCAAGGATGATAAAGAGGCCCCTACTCTTGAAAGTTTTCCAGGGCCCCTTTCTGATACACTGTGAGTACAATGATTTTAATTTGAAAACCTTTGTTGGTAAAAATGATTTCCAAATTCCATTCCTGTGGAAAGATGCTAATTTAACTTTAATTTGAACAAAGTCGACTTATGCTAACAACTCCTAATTTGGTCATGACTTTTGGAGGAAATCTTCACTCAGGTTTGGGCAGTGAAGTTACTGCTAAGATAGCTGCTCAAGTGAAGGGCAGATGACCGTCAGCTATCTTAGTAGTAAGTCAATCCAAACCAACTCCTTTATTGCCAATTAATCCAGTCCCTGCCTCATGCCCCTGGAAAGGTACTTGGGCTTCCTGAGAAGTTATTCATCCTGATAAAGTGAAATAAAACAAAGCAAACTCATAGTATTTTCAGGATTTCAAGGAAATATATTGAAAGATTTTTGCTGTGCACAATGATTTATTTATTTTAAAAATTTAAAATTGATGCTCTGCCGAAAAGGCATAATTATAAGGGAATCTATAATTGCAGCCTTCATTTCTCTTGAGTACTATGAAAAAACAATAAGAAAGGAAAAATGCAAGGACAGATATTATTAAATAAAGTGTTACTAGCATTACATGCTCAAATTAACATGTTCTTTGCCACAGTGCTCTAAAGGAGATATTTGCACTTTATCTGTATGATGGCCAGTGCCATATATGAAATATATTCAATCCAAGAAAATGTCTGGGAGTCAGAAGTATGTTCAGACAAGTTTTCTGTCATGTGTTGTCTACCAGCCTTTTACATACTGTAGATATTCTAGAAAGACTAACAAGCTAGACAAATTAATTTCTCCTTTTGTTATGCTCATGAGAATAAACTGATTAAACAGTTCCTATTCTCTCTGTGTAAACAGAGACATATTAGTTAACTTACTGCTTATTTTATTTTCCCACATACTTACAGTAATTTCAAATGTTGAAAAATGCGGAGAGCAGAATATGGCATTAAGCAAAGAGAATAAAATAAAAAATAAAGCAATGATCTGAACTAGAAAAAAAAGTTTTAAAAATGTAATTTTTCAGTTACACAGAAGTTACCATGGCATTACCTTTCCTTTTGTGTCTGTTGGTGATTTAATTTAGTAGTTTTAGAAAATGTGTCTATTGCTGTATTTAAAAATTCTAATTACAGCAATTGGTAAAGAAGTTTCCAAGTACAAGGGGTATTTGTAGAGAACCTGTAGGACTGACAAGTGATTGACAGGTAAACAACCCCACTGTGGCCTTATATTCCATTCTGTGATGTTGGACTATAGATACTACATAAGCCTCAGGAAGTAACCACCTTCCAGTTTTTATTAAATGCTTGGCGTCATGGATGTAAACAGTATTGTGCCTTAGTTGACTAAATGTGCCACTTTCTTTTACACTGCCGCACCACCCTGACTCAGTGTGATGGAATATCTGTGAAAAGAACAAATGGGAACTTTTCTTTAATGCGTTTAACTGAATGTATCCTCCGAAAAGAAAAGCAAGTGCAGATTTCATCAAATAAATTGAAACCATCTAAAAGTGAATGAAAGAGGATAGCATTTCTAACTTCAAATGTTCTGTTTATGACTTACTAGTGCCAGTGTGAAATTGCCCTTTCTTCTCTGCTAATGCAAAGGCTGACAGGTCAGCATGCACACACACATTATGTTATGCGCAATCGGAAGCTCTTGAGCTTGTCCTTGAACATGCTTTACAGTTAATATATCTTGATTTTCAAAGTGCCATTTTTTCCCGTTTTGAACCCAGACTTTCTTTTCCTTGCTTCCTTACAAATAGTTTCCTTAATTCATATGCATTTCTTACTGTACTTCTTGGTACTCATTTCTTTTTTGAAAAATCTTTATAATAGCCTGCTTTAATAAAATATTTTAAAATAGTTAATAAAATTGGATGAATGCTGTCATCAACTGTGATTCTTTAAGAAATAGTTCGTATGTTTACTAATAAATTCAAAATTAATGGATTTGCCTGATGTGAAACTTTGTTTTCCTGAATTTTAAAATGTGGAAGCAAGTCTTCTTTTTGTAACCATTTCACATTTTTAAGATGTTCTAATGATTGCCTCAGAGTCTAGAGGAAAAATATTCTGAGGGTTTTCCCCCCTTCCACTTGAATGCTAAGAACTTGGATGTTTTGAATGAGCTATTCGCCAGCAGATGAAAAGTCATTCCAGATAAATGAGAAACCAAGTACAGTAAAATCTGTGTTTTCTAACCAGCAAAATCTGGAAAATCGTAATTTTTTGATTCCCCAGGCAAAAATGTCAATCTAATAAATAGGCTAACTGAAATAGGGTAGGGTGACTGTGGTGAAATTTAAGTTGTTAAGAGATGCAATATGTGTTCTTATTGCTAATTTTAAAAAAAATCTCATGGGTTTTTGTGAGCAAAAATGATATATTTGTGTAAATCATGGCATTTTCCTTCCTTTTCTAGACCATGAGGAAAAACAAATAGGAGGTAAAAAGAGGAGATCAACACATGAATTAACTCTGAGTTATCTGTAACGGATACCTTGTCTTCATAATGTATCTCGTAAAAGTTTTAATACCAGTGTATTTCAAAGGTTTGCAAGTTATTTAGTACTTGGAACATGTTTTCCCATAGAAACAATGTTGTAAATATTGGTTCAGTTCCCAGGCCAGTGCACACAGCCTATTTAATCCATATGTATCTAAGAGACAGTACCAATGTTTGCTTGAGTACTGGATCCTAAAGGCATATGTGCAGAAAAGAGCATAGTAATCGGTATCTTCTGTTAGTTTTTTTTTTTTTTTTTTCCTTTTTGAGACAGAATTTCCCTCTTGCTGCCCAGGCTGGAGTGCAATGGCGTAATCTTGGCTCACTGCAACCTCCACCTCCCGGATTCAAGCCATTCTCCTGCCTCAGCCTCCTGAGTAGCTGGGATTACAGGCATGTGCCACCATGCCCGGCTAATTTTTGTATTTTTAGTAGAGACGGGGTTTCTCCTTGTTGGTCAGGCTGGTCTTGAACTCCCGACCTCAGGTGATCTGCCTGCCTTGGCCTCCCAAAATGCTGGGATTACAGACGTGAGCCACTGCACCTGGCCCTATTTTCTGTTAATTTTATGGAAAGGAAATGGTCTTACAGGAATTTCCAGAAGGCACTAATTTTGATATTTGTCCTTTTCTTTTGTGCCTCTTATTCAAAAGTCACCAGAGTTCTCTTGTGGACCTGTGGGAACAGCAGGACCCAGAGTTTACTATATAACCTGCTCTTTAAAGGAAAAGCAATCTCCTTCAAGGGATTCCTGTAGGTTGGGGCATTTTGGCCCCTTTATTGCTCTGGACTTGTTGATAAGGCCTATTAACCTCAATGTTCTAAATGGTACAGTTAAAATGATTTACTAAGCCCAAGAAACACAATGAGGATATGACAGAAACATCTTGATATGTTGCTGGAGGTTTAAGAAAGTCTTGTTGCTTAGTTGTGATTTTTAATTTATTTCTTTGTTTTCCCCTTCACAATGTCTTATTTCAATAAAAACTTTATAGTTTTTCACAGTAGCTCTCATAGTGATGGTGGCAGAGCCTTTGCTGAGCTGAGGCAATATCAGAGAGGTTGATAGTAAGCTCTTTGTTTGGAAATTGGGGATTGTAATTTATTGCATTATTTTTAATAATTGAAAAATTACCATTATTCATAGTTGTAATTTGACATTTATCTGTCATTAATTTTTGCAATATGTTTTTGTATAATGCAAAAATGCAATTTGACAATGTAATTTGACATTTATCTCAGACTGTATGACTTTTTACAATATGTTTTCCCCAATATTTTATATATATAAGCAAGCAGGGCCTATATGATTTTCTTTGCTCTTGCCACACCAGTTGTATTCAAGCCAAAGACAATCCACCCAGTGGGTGATTTATAACATAGCTATTTTTTAAAGAGATATAAAGCACTGTATTGCTTTATCAGTAAGAATATACAGACTTTTAAAAAACATTATTTCTAATATATTTATATATCAACAAGGATCAAAACAAATTTTGTTACCGGAACTTTATCTCAAACCATGTTTTTAGTGAAGAAATAGCTATTATACTTTCTTGTACAGTTTGTTCAAAGGAGGACATGTGTTTTGTCAATGAGGAAAGAAATCAATGCTATTTGTGATATTATATACCTCATTTGAATATTTTATCTATTTCAATAAATTGAAAATGAGTTCCTACTTTCTTTTCCATATGCTGATTTTCATGATTTCTTTTTCTATAGAGAAAAATATAGCTGAGCAGAGTTTTAAATGCAGCATTGGCAGTGTTACAGGTCTTTAATTTTGTTGGCATTGTTCATTTTGCCTTTTTTTGTTTTTTGTTTTTAGTTTTGTGATGTGAGGTGATGTGATGGTCAAAAATGTGGACTTTTTAAGGCCCGACAGGGGGAGCCAATTCCATATTCTATTGAGATTTCCTGGCATTATTGCAGTTGTCCATTTGTCACGGCCAAAATACTTTCTTTAGCCTTGGCTGTCCATAGGGCTCCATAACAGATAATCTTTGCTAAAAATAATACAGTATTTTATATTAATTATCTTTCAGTCATTAATATTGAAATGATTAATCTATTGAGATAATGCCTAGGAAACTGAAATAGGGTCATTATTTTAAAATGTATGATATCATCATTCAAGGTAAAGTTAATCTTATAAATATAACCTTTTCACAATAAAGATCAATGTAGAATATATGGAACATTTTAATGCTCATAAAAATTCTTTAGTACAACATTTTATGATTAGATTAATAAACATGGGACCATCTCTTAGATTTTTAAGCAAATCAAATTTATAAAATAATTAAAATCACATGACTCTATTATATGACTTTTTAAAAACCACATACCTTACTTTAAAAAAAGTAAAGATCCTAAACTAAGTTCAAGGTCTACCACAATGAATCATTTAGGATGGTATTGAATTCCCATAATTTTTTGGTTCTGTGTTTTGTTCTCAGTAAAGAAAGTGGAATGGTTTTATTTATTTGAATTATATACGGTATATCTTATCAAAAGACATTCTAAGATTACAAAAACATTCAATATGATACATTTATCTTGACAAGGAACATGGAATTATATTGTGCAAGAACATTCATTTGTTTTCATAGTTTAGAATATATAAAATTTTATAATTTCTGTGCATTTATCACTTTGTAAGCCTTAATTCCCTAGTTAGCTACATATCTATGTATCCTAAGATATAATATATGATGAGTGCATTTTAGTTGTCTCACACATGTAGACATGTGCAGACATGCACACACACACAAATATAGACATCCTCTTTGTTTTTATTTCCTGTATATTCACTAACATGGTAATGGACATATATTATGTGATAAATTATATTGTGTGTTAAATAACTACCATAGATTACCTATTTTAAATTTCAAGAGCAATAAATCTCTGTTGCTAAAATCAAGCACTAGGCTTTTATGGAACTCTTCCTATTTTTAAAAAAACTTAACTTTGTTTCTGCTAGAGCTTCGTTTGAGTATGATTATGCTACCGGGAGCCTAAAATGCAATAGCATTTAATGAATTTTCGGTTTGATTTTGAAAAAAAAATGGATATGGTATACATCGTTTTCTAATTTTAAAAAGTAATCTCATTAGCCTTTGTGTTACCTTAACATATAGTACAGATTTTGCCTTATGCTAAAGACTTCATGCAAATTGGATAAATGAATGAATGAATGAGCAACTCTTTAAAGGCTATGCTCTCTTGAACAGTGTATCTGCCTGTTTTCTCATATATTCAATGAGATGCTAATTATTTGCTTTGTTCATATGGTTGATAGGGAAATCAAATAAGATATTGAAGAGCTTTAAAAATTAGAAAATTTTAAATTTTAAATTTATGAACAATGATAACACTACATTTTTATAATTCAAAATGCTGGCTGTTTGGGATACATCTTTATTTTTATCTTAAAGAGACAAGCATGTTACTGGCTATTTGAAACTTTCTGTATGAGAATGTCTCTTTTTTGCAATGCTGCAGTGAATCATGCTTGTAAGAATGGCCAAATAGACCTATGTTTGCTAACGTTAGATTCTTGTTATACCCAATTACCCTTTTGTTCTTCATGCCGTTCTGAATGTCATTTTGCACCAATGGCCACGCATTAATGGGGCATACTAACTCTATTGTACCTGCCACTTATGCAGTATTAGTTTCAGACTCCCTACTTTTAATTGAAGAGCTATGTAGTTAAATTATCATGTCATGAATTCCAATTCACTAGAAGAGCTAAGGAAGAAAACGCTATTGAAAGCTTTCCCAAGTAACATTTCTTTTAAATTGACGAGTCTTTAGACTAATGAGATATTAGTAGAGGAGGATGTATTTTCATTTGTAAATAAAATTGAGATTAAAAAATGTTAAAGAGAACCATTTTAGAATAATCCTCTCTCTCCTGAGAAAAGTTGTCTTGACAACAGTACCATTTATAATTAGAAATGATGAATATTTTATTTCTCGAAGGAAAATTCTCCCTAACTATGCTAGACAGTGATCGGGCTAAATGTTCATCAGGCTCAATCATTTTTTGGTGCAAAAATATACTGTCGATTTTTTGGCTCAGTAATAATCAAGCCTTGCCTTGTAGTTTATAAGGACTGGGTTTTCCTATGCATTTCTTAATAGTAATCTGTGAAATTAAGAAAAAGAGATCTTAGTGACCTAATTTTACAGAAAGAGTATGTATCTAATAAGTGACAAAAATAGAACTAGAGAAACGAAGATTAATTATTTTGCTTTTCATCATTTTGCCAAAGGGGCAGAAACATATGACACATTTCAAAGTTGTGCTTTCACTCATTTTCGAATCTATTTTTTATATCATGGAATTTGTATTTCTTTCAATTTAAAATATTTTATTTTCTTTGCCTATTATAAGTGAAGAATTGGCTTAAACTTAAGATATCTGATATAGATTTCAGTCTTTCTCTAGTGTTCATGAAAATAAAGCCATTTAAACAAATGGCTATTCAAATTAAAAGATGTGATGGAAACTTCATTTTGTGTCGTCATTTATTCCATCAGTTATCCAGTGTCTGCTACATGCCAGGCAATGGGGGATGGACAAGTTAAATAAATCATAATGTCTATGGGAGGGATGGAAGGACACATCTAGAAAGCAGTGACCAGCCTTCAGAGTATTGAAATTGAAATGACTGCATGATGTCAGAGGCTAGAGCATTCACTTTGAGATAAAGCGTTCATGAGGACTGTGGGAGGAGATGGCACTTGAGGTGTGTCATGAAAAAGGGGGATATATTTAAGGAGGGAGGTTAAGGAGAGGGTGTAACATCCACCAGAGGAAATGACTGTGCAATCCAGTGACCAAGAGAGGAGAGCAATTGATTGGAGGATGCACTGGAATGTTAAATGGGGCTTGACTCTAGAAGGCCTTGGTGCAATTTTAAAGCAAACATTTATCATCCAATCAAATCTATTACCTTGAACTCAGTGGCTTAGTGAATTACACAGTTGTTTGTATCTGATTGTATATGACGTGGAACTTTCATGATGTAAATTTACGTTCTGTCTTCACTTTTATGACTTCGTTAAAATCCATTCACTGATGAAATCTTATCCCATTGTCTACATTAAATCTTATCCCATTATCTACATTACACTTAAAGTTTAAGACATATTTTATTATTAATTCAAATAATATACTTTTGAAACCTTTATTATCTATATCTGTGATGACCTCAAAGTTCAAGTAGTGTTACCTGGAAAATGTTAGTTTTATACTGTGCAAGACTTACTTTAATACAGGTTCACTGTTTGGATTCTGTTTGTAAAAGAGTAGAATTTAATTCAAGATTTCCTGTGGCTGGCTGGATTTAGAGAGCCACTCTCAGTACCCTTACAAGCCAGGCACTTTGCAGATTACAAGGCTTTGAAACAAAGACTGAAACAAAGTGCAGTGGCTCTTTATATTTATATTTTACTTGTTTTATTGTTTTCATTGAGGAGGAATTTATTTATTAGCTTCCATTTATCATTAGAACACATTTCATCTTAGAGAAGCTCTGAAGTCTTAAAGCTAATATGGAATTACAGTTACGTTTTTTTTTATTTTGAAGATCATATATGAAAGTACATTTCATAGAAATGAAAGACAGATGCCTCTTCCTCTCTTTCTTTCTTTTCCTCCTTTGTACCAACCTCTGTGTTAATAGAAAATGCCTTGTGGTGTGGCCATGAGCATGGTGGTCTTGAGGAGCCCACGCTCCACTGAATGGATAAACAAACAACAGTGACACAGCATCAGGCTTAAGTCAGAGGTAGGATCACCGTCTGTGTAGACATATGTATGCGGTTTCTTCTTTCTGTCTATGTGGGTGCCTCAAAGCAGAGTGTACGTGAATGTGGTTCTTAAATAAAATTATATGCACTGGGAGCTTAGGACTGAGGAAGAATATTCCAGCTAGATGGAATGGCAAAAATAAAGACATAGAACTACAAAGGTGGGTAGGTGGTAAGTTCAAGGGAAATGATAGGAGATGAACCTTGGAAGGCTAGTCTATGCCACGCTACATGAGGTGATAACTGAGTTTGAATCACACCTGCTAGTCTGGGAACAGCATGGAAAATATTTAAGCAATGTTGAGACATGTTGAAATCTGTAAAATAGAAACATAATTACCATTTTGAGGGTGGGTTTGAGGGCCTAGAGGCTTATGTGATTTTCTCCTGCAGAGTTTTAGCTATGATAGCAGAGGAGGTGTTTTCTGCAGTACCTCTTGTGTCACAAAGAGTTCCTACCAGTGTATATTATTGTAAACTACTCAATACACGTTTGTTCATTGGATGAATGATGCTACTTATCCCCCTCCTCTTAATTAAAAGCTCAACTAGATAACTTTTTTAAAAGAAAAGAAAACGAAAGAAAGGAAGGAAAAAATAAGGTAAGAGAGAACTAAAAATTGGACTATAAGGCAGTGGAAATGGGTAATACAGAGTGTATTTGCAGAACTCAAAGATACATGGTTGTGAAGTAAGGAGAGGAGTTGTAATAGACTATTACTTTGACTCCAGTGAAACACACCTCTCAATTTTCATGCCCTTGTGTAGTGCCTTTCCTTGAATCTGAGCTTGGCCATGTGACAAGCGTTGGCCAATGAGACATTAGCAAGTGAGATGCCAGCAGAGGCTTGACAAATGCTTAAATGTTAGAGATGGTCTTCTTGCTTGGAATACTTGTGGTTAGAGTGCACCATCCTGGAACAGCTGCCTTGCTGTTAGGAAGCCCGAGAAGTGATACAAAGAGATGCACATGAAGGAAAATGGAGATGCAGAGCTTACATTCCCATCTGTGCTCCCAGGCAGTCCCAGCGCTCAGGCCATTTTGTAACTTCCAACCATCCCCTCACCCCCACCATACCATACAAAACGCAAAAACTGCTCACTCACACCACAGAATTTTAAGAGAGCGTGATTGGTGGTTGTTTTAAGTTGCTACACTTTAGGGTAGTCTGTTAACATAGCAAAGTATAACTTCAAAATGAATGGAGAATGGTTTTAATATATGCAGGTTAATTACTTGGTGGATTGTGACACCTTCATTTATCTTAGCTCAAAGTGCAAGAGAAGTAGTTTTGTTGCTATTACACTAGACTGTGAATTCTTCAAAGAAGGAATCTATATTTTTACTGCATTTTGGCAAATAGGTATTCGAAAATGTTTGCTGAATGTAATATTGAAAGCAAGCCATGCTTATGATGCTATGCCATTTAGCTGCTGCTAAACTGATAACTCTCCATGTGGCTCTGCTTTTTATTTTTGCTTTTGGTTATCATGTACCCCTGTGACCCAACATACAGAATGGTAACAGGAGGTGTAAATACACACACACCCCACACAGACATATATACACCAAAAAAAGAAGAGAAAATAAATGTTTGATGAACTGGAGATGGCTAGATCACAACACGTGGGAAAAATTAAGGTCTATGTCACCTGTTAAAAAACTGAAATTAATGAACAAATTTCTGTAACATAAGTCAGACATTCTTTCTATTAAATTTAAGCTAATTTATATAAAACACCATGTATGGGAACCCCCTATTCAAACACACAGCTTGTATACTTGGGTAAGAAAATGTGGGTTACCATTAGAATTAAAGGCAAATGATGTATTTGGAGATTAGTTATTACTTCCTTGTAAAAATGTGTAATTAAGCAATCCTGGCCGGGCATGGTGGCTCATGCCTATAATCCCAGCATTTTGGGAGGCCGAGGCGGGCAGATCACTTGAGATCAGGAGTTCGAGACCAGCCTGACCAACATGGTGAAACCCCATCTCCACTAAAAATACAAAAATTAGCAGGGCATGGTGGCGCTCAACTGTAATCCCAGCTACTTGGGAGGCCGAGGCAGGAGAATTGCTTGAACCTGGGAGGCAGAGGTTGCAGTGAGCCAAGATAATGCCACTGCACTCTGGCCTGGGTGACAGAGTGAGACTGTCTCAAAATAATAATAATAATAATAATAATAATAATAATAATCCTAAAGAAGTTATGGTGCCCACATAGGTTAGCTTAAGTGTATGTTAGATTTTCAAAGCTGTAAGTTACTCCTATGAAGTTATGCATAATTCTTACATCTTCATTGCTTCCAATTTGGTCAAGAAAGAAACCCTAGAATCTTGATCCTTCTGGAAGAAAAGGGAGAAAACAGGTAAAGTGGTAAAATTGGTTAGATCATTGAAAGATAATGAAAGCCTTTAAGAAAAATTCTGAAACTGAAAGCAGCAGGGGGCAGTAGAACATTTTGAGTAGGGAACACGGGGAGAAAGGGGACTGGTCAGTGGAGAAGGATGCTGGCATCTCTGAAGAAATGTTTTAGTTTTATTTTTAAATACACAAGACTATCTTTTGATCATTACATTTCCTGTTTTCATGATCCTGCAAGCTAGGGATAGTCACCTGTGGTCAATATTAATATCAAATGAAACCTGTCCATTTAGAAAAGTAGCTTATGCTCCTTTCCCAACATCAGTATGTAGAATGTGCCCCTATGCATAATATATAGCAATTTATATTTTAATTCTCTTTTCTTCTTTTGTATAATTTGGCTTGAAAATCCTAAGATGTAGGGTAGAGGGACTCAAATTAGGAAGCTTGAGAATTACAAGCCAGGTAATCCATTGAGTATTAATTTTTCAATAGATTTATTTCCCTGCGATTTGAGATCCTTATCCCACTGCATTTTCGTGTGCTTTTTTTGTTTTGTTTTCTTTTATCAAGTCAAAACAAACCAGTTTTTATTCATGGAGAAATCTTGCCTCTGTGCCTTTGCCCGGACTGTACTTTTACTTAGGATTTCCTTTCCTGTATATCCATGACTCCAAGTTATAATCAGTTCTTCAAAACTTATTTCAGATTCCAGATTATTGGTGACCACTTCTGGTATTTCCCCAACCAAAGAAAGCTGAATCCTCGCTTGCATTCTCCATAGCAGTATCCATGCACTTAATTATAGTACTCAATTTTCTATCTTAAAAAATATATATAAATAAAATTTGTATTTTTCTTATAGGATTGTCAACTTCTTGAGTGCAGAAATTCATTTATCTGATATACACAGCATCTACTACAGTTTCTTTCCTCCCTTCCCTTCCTTTTTACCTTCCTTCCTTCCTTCATTCCATGCCTACCTCCCTCCACCCGCTCTATTTCTTTCCGTCCCTCCCTCGCTTCCCTTCCCTCCCTTCCTCCCTCCCTCTCTCCCTCCCTCCCTCCCTCCCTCCCTCCCTCCCTCCCTCCCTCCTTCCTTCCTTCCTTCCTTCCTTCCTTCCTTCCTTCCTTCCTTCCTTCCTTCCTTAAACTAAGGGTCTCCTTGTCACCCAGGCAGGAGTGCAGTGGCGCCATCATAGCTCACTGCTGCCTTGAATTCCTGGACCCAAGCCATCCTCCTGCCTCAGCCTCCCACGTGGCTGACACTGCAGGAGCACACCACCACACTCGGATAAATTCTTAATTTTTTTCATAGAGACAGGATCTCACTTTGCAATCCAGGCTTGTCTCAAACTCCTGACTTCAAGTCCCTCCTTGGCCTCCTAAAGTATTGGGATTATAGGCATGAGCCACTGGGTTCAGCCAGTTTCTTATTCTTATTAGACATTTGATTAATACTTGTTTAATCTATATATGCAGTTACTCTTCTTGAGTCTTACCTATGCTGCATTAAGACATTCAAGACAATGGGGTGAAAGGACAGGAAACTAGTATTTAGTAAGTGCTTAAGTGTATACCAGGGACTCTAATTCTTTGCATCTGTTCTTTTAAAATCCTATTAGCAACTGTTTAAAATAGGTAATATTATGTCCATGCATTTAAGGACATGAATCTCACAGGCAGTAACTTGCCCAAGCTCACATGGATAGTGTGAGGCAGAACTGGGATTTGAGACCCATTGCCT
This sequence comes from Pan troglodytes, assembly GCF_028858775.2. Taxonomy (NCBI): domain Eukaryota; kingdom Metazoa; phylum Chordata; class Mammalia; order Primates; family Hominidae; genus Pan; species Pan troglodytes. The sequence goes on from NC_072401.2 coordinate 20,776,040, forward strand.
GTCCCCTGACCACCTCCAAAGCCCATGTCGTTTTCACAACACAGCAGCTATTATCTATTTGGTGCTACACATTGCTTTAGGAACTGCGGATTCTACATTGAATAAAATACTCTACTGTCTTTGAAAGACTCACATGCCTGCAAGGAGGAGAGTAATAATTATGATTTTTAGTGATAAGTGCTTTAAAAATGTCCTATGGCTACCAGGCCAGGGACCATTACCTGTGCCTGGCAAGAGACGCGCTTCATGGAGAGGTGTAGCTTGGACTTGGGAAGTGATGGGGCCTTGAGGGATTTGCAGTTCACCAGGTAGAGATGCTAGAAAGGCCAAGGAAGGAGTCTACCATTCAGAAACGGGATGTCATAGCTCACTTGATCAGCTCATTGGCTGGGAGTTTGTGTACATGGTAAAACGAGTGGAAAATGCCATCACCTCATTATGGGATCTCTGGAGTGCTCCAAAGTGCCAATAGGTAACCTGATGTATTAAATCACATGACAACAGGGGTTTATAGTATATAGATTAGATATCAGAGAAGTGATTTATACTGCAGTGGTAAGGTCAGACAGGAAATATAGGAGGGGAAACAACGTGGTATAGAAAGTGTGAGCTTTGAAGTCAAATGCAAGAAGCTTTGAATCTCAGCTCTTGACACTTTTCAGCTACATGATCTTGAAAAGTAATCCAGTTGCTTTGAGTATCAGTCACTGCCTCTGTAAAATGGGGATATTAGCTACTTCAGAGACTCTTGGTGGGATTAGAGAAGGAATGGAGTACTTAATAGAAGGTAGGTATTTAGTAAACAGAGGCTTATGTATACCCTTAATTTTTGTACATATGGGTATACTTATAAAAATGTTGGTAAAGCAATGCTGTTTCAAAGATCCTATTTTAAATATATCAATATATGAAGTCATGTCAAGTTTCTAGTTGTACATATGTACATACAAACAAACATATATTTACCTTTATTCTAATTTAGTGACATTCTGATGCTAAAAGGACATGGAAAGTTCACATGCTTTTCATTTTCTTATACTTACTTGTATGAAAAAGACTATGTCATTCTTCATTGAGTCTTATTTTGGAGGTTTCGAGAATAAGTTTAATTTTATGCCATTCCTAAGGTATTTTAGGATTCTGTCATCAGATTCATCATTATCATAATTAATTCAAAATTATAAATGATATGATTCTTCTTGTTTGTAAACCAGTTTCCTTGGTTTTTAGATATGGTCAATTTAACAATGATACTGTTCCTGTTGTTGAAATAACGTTTGCCAAAAGTTATATTCTAGATATTGTTAAATTAAAAGAGTAATGTTCTTATTGCAGTAAAGTTATTTTTATGTATTTCACAAACAACTTTATTGATTATTGAAAGTTTTTAAGTAAGAACACCAATTATAGCATTCTTTGCGCTAAAATCCTCTAGAGGCTCAGATTTTTACTTTTAGTTTTAGAATAAAGCAGTGAAACCTCTTTCTGCTTTTAACAGATCTTTTTTTCTTTATCCACTCTCTTTTCTTCTTTTATAGCGTCCCTTTTCACCAATTATTTTCATTTCTCTTATTTTTTTAACTTACAACTTTTTATTAGAACTTTTCCTCTGTCTTCAAATATGCTTAAGATTCTTCTGTCCTCAAAAAATAAAAATAAAAAAGAAGCAACAAATAAAATCCTCTTTACTTGTGTAAGATCCTGTTTCTCTCCTCACTCTAGCTAGACATCTTGATATACTTAATTTGCTATATCTAATACCTGATCTTTAAATTAATTGATTAAAAATCTACTGTGATAACCTCAGTGTCCTTTACTATACTACTAAAGCTCCTTCTACTAACAATCTTTGGTGACCCTCTAGTCTTTCCTTTTTTTTTTTTTTTTTTTTTTTTTGAGATGGAGTCTTGCTCTTTCACCCAGGTTGGAGTGCAGTGGTGCTATCTCGGCTCACTGCAAGCTCCACCTCCTGGGTTCATGCTATTCTCCTGCCTCAGCCTCCCGAGTAGCTGGGACTACAGGCGCCCGCCACCACGCCTGGCTAATTTTTTGTATTTTTTCAGTAGAGACGCAGTTTCACCATGTTAGCCAGGATGGTCTGGATCTCCTGACCTCATGATCTGCCCTCCTCGGCCTCCCCAAGTGCTGGGATTACAGGCGTGAGCCACCGCGTCCGGCCCCTCTAGTCTCTTATCAAATCTGATGGTTCTATCTTCATCAGCTACTTTGCACAAAATTTACCACCATCTCCTTCTCATGCATCACTATTTCCTCAAATTTCTTTCTTACTCTTTTTTAATTTTTCTCATTGTACACATGCTTTCTGGACACGCTTGCTAATTTTCAGGTTTTTAACTGCCACCACGAGCTGCCAACACTAGAGTTTATATCTCTGTCTCTTTTTACTATCTGTACAAACCTGGATGAAACATCAGCAACTCAAATTTAGTCAGCAAAAAATCCATTATCTTTCTGTATGCAATCTTCTCTTTCATCCTGCCAAGAATTTGTTCCTTCTGTATTTCTTTGCAGTTCATAGCACCATCATAACCCGAGTTTCCTAGGGCACCAACCTGGATATCACACTGAGACTTTTCTCTTATCCCCACATTCGGTAAGCCTTCATCCCTGACAACTTTCCCTCTTAAGTATCTCTTCTTCTCCTGTCCTGTTTAGCATCGTCCCAGATTTGCCTTCTCTAGATTATTACATTGGTACTAAATGGACTTGCTGGCTAGAGGTACGTATGCTTCCTTTCAGTGACTTTGCCCCAATTGCTGCAGAGTGCTCTATCCTAAACCCACACCCCTGCAGATCTTTATTCTGGAAGCTCTTTCATATTATTTGGTCTCATTCTGTAACTGAATTTCAAGTAAGTTTCCACTCATAAATCTTTAAATGAAGGGAATGTGGCTATTATTATCTGTGTTCTTAGAGTTTATCACAGTATAGGTAATCCATAAATCCTTATGGATGAACTGAACTCAATTTTTTAAATTAGTTAATTAATTTATTTTCAGAGACAGGCTCTTATTCTCTTGCCCAGGCTGGAGTGTAGTGGTGCAGTCATAGCTCATTATAGCTGTAAACTCTTGGGCTCAAGTGATCCTCCTGCCTCAGCCTTCCTAGTAGCTGGATTACAAGTTCATGTCACCACACTCAGCAAATTCTTTTTTTAATTTTTTGTTGAAATGGATGTCTTACTATTTTGCCCAAGCTGGTCTCAAACTCTTGCCCTTATGCAATCCTCCCACCTTGGCCTCCCAAAGCACTGGAATTTTAGGCGTGGGCCATGGTGCCAGGCCTGAACTCAATATCTTATACCAAAATAATTTTGATTTAAAAAACGTATGTGTGGGAAAAGTTGGGAGCAATTAGAAAACAGTTTTAAACTTTGTATGTAATTTAAAAACCATGCTCTTAAAATAAGATTATCCCTCAGATATTTGTGTTCACAGGTAAATGTTTTAGCAATAACTTTTGAAAAATGTGATGAAATAATGTTGAATTTCTTTACATTTTTGTGTTTGAAAGTCAGTGTTATAAATGAAAAATCACATAATCGATGTAACAAGTTATTATAGGATTTGCTATACAGTAGATGGTAATTCTGATTTTTATTTAATATAGATTGTTATGGAAATCTTTATAAAATTTTTCTACAAAAATGTTTACATATGTGACCTTACTGGAAGTGAATAGTACTACTTTGGTTTAAAAGTTTGTTCTTAAGAATAAGAACATTTTAGAGTTATAGAAAATAGTCCAGTCAATGATAATAGCTGTGTGTAACTATTCTAATTGAGAATGGATTATTCTTTATGGAAGATTTGGTAAATTATACAGAATATCGAGCCTTTATTGTTTGTAAAATTAATTTAATTTTGTTTGAAATATACTCTATTAAGCCACTATAAATGTGTATCCAATAAGCTATCTGAATTAGTATTCAGATGAAAATATATTGAACTTCTCAGGGCTTTCAATATCAGTTCTATTTCCCTGAGCATTTTAGCTTTCTAATACAAGAAATGCAATTTGAATTGTTTACTGCTGTAAGCCACTGGTTATTTTCAGACATAATGGAATAATGGTGTTTAGCCACAATGTGGTATTTTCTAAAAGCACTTGAAATATTTCATGAGTAAGATTAGCTAAAGAATTTAGTCTTTTTTTTTATGACCATGATAGTTTATGTCTGCAACCTGAGAAGTTTTTATTTTCAGAACAGTTTCTCAAGAGTTTTATTTTAAAGAAAATGAAACTTTTTCTTATAAGATCAGATATCAGGTTTCCACTAACTGTGTTAAATATTTCGTTTTAAGTTACAGTATGGAAAATTTGAGTTACTCAACCAACTCAACCAACTTAGGCATTTTATTGTGAACCAAGAGGAGAGGAGTGTGAGATAATTATAATCAAAAACTACCATAAATACATGGTGTGATTGTAAATTTATTCTTTAGTGAAATACTGAGAACAGATTATTTTAGATTATTATTTTTAATTTATGTTCACAAAACATTTTCATGAATAATTCATATTGATAAAGTGTTATATATTTTGTAGTTATAAGTAAAATTAAAATATATATTAAAGAAAACATATGGCTGGGTGCAGTGGCTCATGCCTGTAATCCCAGCACTTTGGGAGGCTGAGGCAGGCAGATCGTGAGGTCAGGAGATAGAGACCATCCTGGCCAACATGGTGAAACCCCATATCTACTAAAAATACAAAAAAATTAGCTGGGTTTGTTGGCGCGCATCTGTAGTCCCAGCTACTCGGGAGGCTGAGGCAGGGAAATGGCTTGAACCTGGGAGGTGGAGGTTGCAGTGAGCTGAGATTGCACCATTGCATTTCAGCCTGGCGATAGAGTGAGACTTTGTCTCAAAAAAAAAAAAAAAGAAAAGAAAACATATTTTAGAGTAGGGCTTTTAATTGATATTTTAGTCCTTCTTTAAATGGCAAATATAAAATAGATTTTCTTGCCCTTATTTTATCCTAAAGTGATTTTCATGGAGTTTTGTCTATAAGAAATTGAAATAAATTTTATGCTGTATGATTATGTCAGAATTTGACACAATAAAGATATATTTCAGCTCTATGATTGGGTTAACTGTTTCTAGGCTTGAGGGAGAATTTTGCTTGTAAACCGTATTAATTTGGTAAATCACATTCTACTGTAGTCTCTTGTCACATTTGTTGACTTTCTGTAAAAAGTGGCTGTATTAGTCTGTTTCTGCATCGCTATAAAGAAATACCTGAGACTTGGTAATTTATAAAAGAAAAGAGGTTTAATTGGCTCAGAGTTCTGCAAGCTGTAACAGAAGTATGGCACTAACATCTGATGGCTTTTGGTGAGGCCTCAGGAAGCTTACAGTCATAACAGAAGGCAAAGCTGGAGCAGGCACATCACGTGGTAAGAGCAGGAGTAAGAGAGAGGGAGGCAGATGCCATATGTTTTTAAACAGCCAGCTCTCATGAGAAGTCAGAGCCAGAATCCACTCATCACCAAGGGGATGGTGCTAAGCCATTCATGAGGGATCCACCCCTGTCATCAAGTCAGCTCCCACTAGGTCCCACCTCCCACACTGGAGGTCACATTTCAATGTGAGATTTGGAGGCAACCAACATCCAGACCACATGAGTGGCTTTCTGATTACTTTCTGCCTTCTTTTTTTCTTTTTTAGTATATCCACTTTACTGTTTGTATGTGTTAAAGCAGTGGTCCCCAACCTTTTTGGCACCAGGGACTGGTTTTTGGAAGACAGTTTTTCTGTGGAATGGGTGGGGGATTGTTTTGGGATGAAACTGTTCTGCGCTAGATTCTCATAAGGAGTGTGCAACCTAGATCCCTCCCAAGCACAGTTGGCAAAAGGGTTTGTCCTCCTATGATGATCTTACGCGGCTGCTGATCTGAACACGAGGTGGCGCTCAGGCGGCAATGCTCACTTGCCTGCTGCTCACCTCCTCCTGGGCAACCCGCTCCTCACAGGCCATGGATCAGCACTGGTCCAGGCCCAGGGGTTGGGGACCCCTGTGTTAAAGTCATGTTCTTATAGCCATTTTTAAGGTTACAAAGATAAATATTTTTTATCTCTTATGACTGCAAATTGTATATCATAGTTAGATTGTTTCTCAATCCAGGAGCAATTAAATTTGTACATTAGGTAATAAGCATTTTTCTGCCAACCCCATATTAAGAATACATGGTAATAAAACAGGATGACACAGAGTAAAGTACCTGTTTCTGGTGTCAGAAACAACTGACATATTCCAGCTCTCTATTTTTTGGCTGTGTTATCTTGGGCAACTTTCTGAGTTTTAATTTTCTTATCTGTGAAATATGAACAATTAATGAAATGAGAGAATGTTAAGATCTGATAAGGATTAGAAACACCAAAAGATAGCAAAGTACGAACAACCTTCTTTCCCGCTTGGGAAACATGTATTTCACAGTTTTAGAGGTTTATGTATATATACACATAAACACACTTACTCAACGGTTTGATATATTGAATAAATGTATCTGTAGGTATTTACTGAGTTCCTGATTGCCAGGCTCTGTTCTAGGTTTCTGAGATACATGACTTAATTAAACAAAACCTCTGTCCTTGTCGAGCTTAGTATTTTAGAAAGCGAATATTGCGGGTTTTCCTTTCATGTCATTAATATTTATTTTAAAGCATTCTAGCAGTATTGGCTGTCTATATTCTTGGCTCACAGTATATTCATATTCCCATGAACTAATGGGAAGAAGGAAAAAATAGGACAGGATAAAAGTTAGTTGTTTTTCATATGAAAAGAGGTCTTATGACTTTATTTAAAAAGACAATATAAAGGAAATTGAAAAAATGATGTTAACAGGTAATTCACAAAGAACTGCAGATGGTCAATAAATTCATGGAAAGCTGCCCAAACTTACTAGTAATTAGGGAAATAATAAAAGCAAATAAAACCATGGATACTCTTTTTTCCTGCATAAAATTAGCAGAAGGGAAAAATGTTAATAATGCCTAGTGTTGTTAAAGGTGTGGGGAATATAAGCACATTTCTACACAGGGATATGAATTGTAACTTTTTTGGAAAGCAATCTGTATTACCTAGTAAAATTAAAAATTATAAACATGTGATCATACCCAAGGTTCTGCATTTTTAGTCATCTATCTTAGAGAGATCAAAGTACCAATATATAAAAGTGTGTCTTCAGTACTGTGTATATTATTATTTGAAATGACAAAAAGCTAGGAATAAAACCTTAGAGTTTCTCAATAAAGAGACATTTCAAGACAAAAGTACCAATATATGAAGTTTTGCCCAGAAGGCATAATGTTTTCATCCATGCTTGTGAGAACAAGGACTGCAAAACGTCATGAATATTCAACCACAACAGAGTAGTTCAACAAATTGTGATGAACTCAAAGTACACAGAATTAGGTAGATATTTCAAAGATAAACTAGAGTTGTTACCATTGACGTAGATGATAGATATCTGTGATATCTTAAGTGAGAAAAGCAAGTAGGCTTGTGATGTGCTTGTTATAATCCATTTGGTTTTAAATTTGAAGATACTTTATGAACATAGAGAAAGAAGGGGAAGAATGTGTATCAAATTGTAAATATTTCTCACTTCAATGTGGAGGTTGTTGAAGGGAGAAGGGAAGGAACACTTGACTTTCTTCTGTCTGATTTATTTATTTTCTCATTGATAAAATTATCAGAAAGGAAAAAACATAAGAAAGTTAAAATTTCAAGCTGTTAAAAATGTTCTATTTAGGGTAGCATTGGCATATGTCTTACACTAAAGACAGTACAGAGTTCTGCTGGAACTCTTTACATTAGGTAGTAGATGTTTAGTAAATATTTCAGTCACTCATTAATTGAAATATATTGAGAATTCTATAGCCATGGGCTTTTAATACATACACACACATAATCTATGATACACTTATTGTGTATTCTATGTACTTTTTACATATTAATTCATATTTATGATATTTTGAGGGCCATTACATCCACGGTACCTTTATCTATACATGATTTTCCTACTTACTTTGCAGTTTTATTTTCTTGGTAGTGATAGTGAGCCAGGCAGGGATAGTAATACTCCACAATAAAGTCACCTCCCTCTGGCCTCCTCCCAGATTCCAAAAATGTGAGCTAGGCAAAACATAAAGAACTTTATGCATTCATTCACTGCGTTATTCTAAGGTTTATTGCTTGCTAAGTCTTGTGGGAGGAAAAAAGATTTATTCTAAGAGATTTATTCAAAGGTCTTTTACCTACAAGGAGTTTACACTTCTGCAGGTTATAAACATGTCATCAATTCTTTGGCACTTAATTTTTATTCTTCAGCCTAGATTAAGGTTTTTTTACATACTTATCAACTACTACACAAAAATCAAAACCCCTCCATTCTTAACTTTTAAATACACCCTCAGTAAAGGAGACAAGACAAGAAATTATTTCACAGAAGATATTTACAAAAATTATAGCCAAGACATAGAAGACAATTTAGATATGCTACACTATAAAAATGGCTACCATGGGTATTTTGCTTGTTGGATCCCAGTATATTTGGTCTTTATTTTAGTTTAACAGGTCTCACATAAAGTCATCTACTGGAAACACTTCCATTCTTTAAGTCCAGAATTCTAAGTAGAAAAAGAAAGCATTCTGATTGATTCACAGAAATCTCTGTGAAAGTATTGCCTTTTATTATATTTATATATAAATATGTTTTATATATTTGTAGTGTATCTATATACTCATATGTGAGAAATATGATACCAGAAAAGCTACTATGAATTATTTTACCTATACATTAGTTGTTGGTATATTATGCATTTTTAATTTGTGAGTATATTTGGGTAGCATTATTATATTCCTGGCAGGGCTTGAGCTTATTTTTTTCTTTTTAATCTCCAGGGATTCTTCCTATTTTCTAATTCAGTTCGTTGTTCTTGGTTTATTGTGAACAAGGAAAGCAAATAATCAAGCTGGCTGAATTATGTTTAAAATAAGTATGAATAAACCCAGAAGGAGGACCTGCAGTATTCTATGTGTAAAACACATGGGATTAGTGGGGAAAAAAATGTGTGAAATATTTTGACTGTTTGAAAGATTAAAAAAAAAAAGTATCGTTTGGTTTACTTACTAGTTCACAGCCATGTTTTGAAGAGTTAAAGTTGTCAGATGGTTTGCTTCTGGATGCATGACATACATAGGAGAGTAATATCTCCTTGAGTTTATTAACATGCTACAATTCATGAGACTTTTTCCCCACATACCTGTTTGTCACGCAGTATTAATGATGACATGGTATATTTACATTTAATTTATATAGACAAAAATGCTTCATTGTTGAACTCATATTTGTTAAAATGAAGGGAAAGAAAAAAAACAAAACAAAACTGAGACTTGAATTTCATGTATTTCAAGGTACCAAAGCATTCAATCTTTAAGTAATAAGAATTACAGTAAGACCCTACAGCATAGCAAATTCCACAGGCAGTTTATTGAAAGACATTCAATTATCTGAAACTTCTGTAGTCCTTAGAAGGCACTGTTAGAATTAGAGGTGCATTAGCTGCAGTTTCAGTCAGACCTGAGTTTGAATCATTGCTCTTTTATTAGGTTCTCTAAAGTGAGTTATCTAAGGCTGAACCTCAGATTCTGTGTCTGTAAAATGGGATTTAAGTACTGTACTTCTAAGTTTGTTATGAGGAATAAATGATCCTTGTCAAGTACCTCTAGCCTAGGCCTAGGGCTTGTTCCTGTCAGTAACTGGTGGTTTCGTGCTTAGTTATCATATGCCAAAATTGTGTGTAATGAGTTACTACTACAAAGGCCAAAGCTTGACCCTGGCTGTAAGAATGCATTTTTCAAAATCATTAAAAAAAATTCTCATTAGAGGATAAAAGAACAAATACTGAGAGAATCCTAAAGAATCTACGTCTTCTTGTTGTGACTGATTCTCAAGCAAAGGAAAAGGAATTTTAAATAAAGGATTTCCGTTGGATTTCTAGCCTTATAGAAGAAACATTTTCCAAAATGCTGATATGTTTTAATTTAATGATGTGCTATTTGGGGTCCATTTTTTGTACATTCATCATGATTCTAAAACTGAGTTTGGATGAAAAGCCTGTAGTGCTTGCCTTGTTCTTACATCAGAAGAATTTTTTCTTTTGTCCATTTTATGCTTGTTTCCAAAGGCTTAAAATGAAAGCTTTGTTTCTGCAATAATGGCTTAGTGTAGGCTTACATTGTTGATCCCCTCAGTAGATGCAATGTAATCCACTTTGGTAATGTGAATTTTTAAACAATCATCGGCCTCTGCCATTAACCCTTCTCTACTAATGATAATACTCTACAAAAACTACAAAGAAACTCGGGCCTAGCTTAACATTAGACTTGGAGCGCACTTAGCTGAATTTGCATTTCTTATTTTAGCAGCAGTGAATTGCTGAGCATATGTTGAACTTCATCAATACCAAAAGTAGAATAGGTGATTGTGAAACTAATGTTCAAGTGCAAGCATTCAAACACAAACACGGGAAACTAGAAGAAAATAATGATGAAACGAATTAAAAGTGCTTTCCAGTCCAAAATTCCCCTTGAAGGGGCTTCGGCTGCTGTTGCTTTTTGCAATATTTTTTAACTTGACCTGTTGCTTTGCCTAGTTCATTGTAGTGCAAATGTCTCAAATAAAGCTGTACATGAGTCATTTTTTTTTTCCTTCTCAGTTCAGGCTACTTGGATAATAGCTCACTTTGAACACAAGCATGGGAACCTATTGAATGTTTCCTGCATAAAGCCTACAGAGCTTTGCTCAGTAACTTGACATGTTTCTTTAGGAGAGAGAAATGGTAAATTAGCTAAGAGTAATTTTATTCCATGACTTATTTCCGAACTAACTTTGAGAACACATTTCCACTTAGTGTTTGGATTCCACTCTGGGGACTTAGAACTAAGGCTTCTTACGTATGGTTAAGTAATATATATGGTGGACGACTAAGTTAAGATGTTCCTTAGAGACTTATAGACATTTAAAGCTTTACCTAAAGTAGAGAGGACTTTACTGCAACTCCTATTGAAGCTGCAGTACTGTATGCCTTCAGGGCTGTGGATTTAATAAACAAAAGATCTGTCACCAAGCTTGGTTCACAGTAGGGGGTAGATGTAATTATATACTTTAAAGGGGAAAAGACTGTTGTTATTATTTTACATTTATTGAGTGCCAACATTTTGCAATGTGCTGTACCTAACATAGAATTAGATACAGTCCTTGCCCAGTGGACTATCTATTTAAATTAGACACAATCTAAATATTTCTCTTAAGTAGTTCCTGTGTTTTCAAATTTGTTACCCAGTGCATTGTATGAGTGTACAAAAGTATTATTGTACTTGCAAATGTTATTTAAAAGTATAAAGACTTTTAAAGACAGGTGGTGAAATAAGATGTGATTATTAGGCTATAAAATTGCCCATGTTTTTCAGGTCTCTTCCTTTAACAATTATTATAAAACTAAATTTGAAATGAAAAGCAGGAAAAATATTAAATTTAGAAAATGATGGATGCATCATATTGATTTTTACTTTGGAAAAAATGGCAGTGTAACAATAATAGCACTTGTTTCTTGCTTAACTAGGTTTGGAATTATATTTATTTGTGTGGCTTTTAAGTAATTCCAGTATGGAATTCCACAAGGGTCAAGATGACATTTTCTAGAAGAGTACATTGCACCTAATAGGCATTCAGTAAAAACTGTTAAAGGAATGAATGAAATGAGTTTGCAAATATATTTCCATCTTAGTTATCGTTTTCTCAGGACTCTTCTGATTTTAGAGTCAGAGGAGGCAGTGCTGGACTGGCTTTGGGCCAGCACTAAAAAACAAAAAAACAAAAACCAAAACATCCCCAAACCAAAACACCTTCCTGGGAGTATCTTTGAATAGCCCTGGTTTGGAATGCATTCTTTCTAATAAAGATGTTTCTTGTCTCTCAGCAAGAAAAAGCATGACTACCCAGCAGATCTCCGACGCCCGTGAGAGTCCTTAGAGCTGTCCTGATCCTCATCAGTGATCAAAGGATCTTTTCACACTGGATTCCTGGTTTCCAGGGATGTAGTCACTGTACAGTGTAGTCAGTTTACTGGTCTGGTGTGTAGTCACACACAATTCTTACCATCTCTATTATAAGTCAGGCTGATATTAGGGGAAAATCTACAGATAAACATGAAGAAGAATCTATAAGTTGGTATATTTATGTATGTGTCCTGGATATTGTGACTATTTTATACCAACTGCTATATTCCCAGCCCCAACATTCTCATTCAGTTTCTTCTTGGTCTTAACAGCGCACGTCAGTTCCCAGTTGCATGACTATAGCTATTCATTTAGCAGACAGAAACAAGGATCCTTGGTGTCGTGGTGGAATCACTCAGCTTTCAGTTTGACTCTCTGGACTCCCATTTACACTGTGTTATCTAAGTTATTCAACTTATTCTGAGCCCCAGCCTCCTTAGATGTAAAATGCAGGAAACAACTGTACTGAACTTGTCTTCTGTTTGCTTATCACATACTCACTGTTCTCCCTGCCTCTTGTCTAAGATTGTGTTCCAGAAATGCATTTGTCATGTTCTTGTCACTGAATCTGATAGTCTCTTCAGCCACTTCCCTTTCCTTATCCCCACTACTCCCTTTACTCATCCCTGTTTTGTCACTTAATGGAAGGATTTTCCTGGACAGTTTTAAGCTCCTTTCACTCTCCCCTCCTCCTTCACTAATATCACAAAGGGGTTAAGTGTTAACTATTACATTTTTGTACAGGATGTACAGATCTGCATAGCCCACTCCAACCTCTATCTCAAGCTTTACGCCTTTCATCTCCAACTCTGTGCTAGAAAGGTTCATCCTTCTGTTTTTGAGACAACTCCATCAAACACATAAAAGCTAAATTTAGGCCAGGTGCAGTGGCTCATGCCTGTAATCCCAGCACTTTGGGAGGTTGAGGCAAGCAGATCACTTGAGGCCAGGAATTCAAGACCAGCCTGGCCGACGTGGTGAAATCCTGTCTCTGCTAAAAATTAGCCAGATGTGGTGGTGCGTGCCTGTAATCCAGCTACTTGAAAGGGAGGCGGAGGTTGTAGTGAGACTAGATTGCGCCACTGCACTGTAGCCTGGGCGACAGAGCAAGACTCTGTCTCAAAAAACAAAACAAAACAAAACAAAACAAAAAAAACTAAAGCTAAATTTACTAGCTCTCTTCCAAACCAATGTCTTCTCTTGCTTTTGCTGTTTCTGTTAATGATCCCAAATTTCTCCAAAGAAGCCCAGGCTACACATCACTCAGTCATTGGATAGTCAATTGCCAAAATTCTGCAGATTTTCCCACCACACTATCTTTCATATTTGCCACTTCTCTTGTTTTCTCTGTGGCTGGCCCTCACTAACGCTTGGCTCCCCTGCTAGCAGGAAACTCTTCAGGGGCTACACCATTTCTAAGTCTTAAGTAAAAATAGGAGTATATGAGTAAAGAAGGAGCCATAAAATTCAAGCTGGTGTGTAGGACCGCAGTGACTAGCTTCTGACCCAGTGGCCAAGAGACCTAAACACATAAAGATCACTTCCTGACTCTAGAGCTCAATGAGGCTGCAGAAATGAGATGCCTTTCTGAGAGAATCCAGGAGAAGTACTGTGTAATACTGGTTCACTGCTTTGGAACCATGCGGGAAAATTCATAACGCATGAAATGCATGGGAGCAAATGCCTCTTTGTGTTCCTAGTTAGTGCCACTTTACGTTAGACCTTACCGCCTCATACCCAGATTTTCTCTATTAGTCACTTTCATTTTGCATTCTCTCTCCCTACAAATTATCTGCCAGAATCATTTTTATTCAAATCTGATTCCTAAACTCATGTTTAAACTTTATCAGTGGCTTGATCCATCTGAAGGGACAGTGGTTCTCAAGTGTGGCTTTCGGACCGGTAGTGTGAACATCATCTGGGAATTGTTAGAAATGCAGACTCTCTGGCCCAGACCAGATCTGCTAAATAAGAATCTGGAGGGGTGGGGTCCTGCAGGTCCTGCTTTAACAAGACCTCCAGTTAATTCTGAGGCACTAACAACTCGTTGAAAGCCAGTGCTTTAGCTAAGATAGTTATAAACATAGCTGGGCTTTCAGCATCCTACTCAGTGCAGGCCAGCCAGATTCCAGACTTGTATTTCCTGCTTTCCTCTATCACCAGAACCTCGGTTTCATATGTGAACCTCCAAATCTGAGACAGGTTTCAGTCAATTTAAGAAGTGTATTTTGCCAAAGTTAACTACGTGCACCCATGACACAGCTTCAGGAGATTCCGATGACATGTGCCCAAGGTGGTCGGAGCACAGCTTGGCTTTAGACATTTTAGGGAGACATGAGACATCAGTCAACACATGTAAGATGAACATTGATTCGGTCCAGAAACGCAGGACAACTTGAAGTAGAAGAGGGACAACTCGAAGTGGGGAGGGGTCATCAAGGTCATAGGTAGATAAGAGACAAATGGTTTTCTTGAGACCCCCAAATTTATTTTCCTGTCACTCATAATTTAGCCCTTTGTGAATGCAGGCTCCTCTGTGCTTATCAGGTTTTTCATAATTTTGAGTTTTTTTCTTTTGCTTCTTTAGTCCTGCCATTTTTTCAAGTCTGTGTTTATGCCTCACTTCCATGAATCTCTTCTGAAGTGAAATCCTATAGTATTTATACAATAGAAATACTATTTAAGAGTGGTCATGCATTATTCCCTTTGATCATTATACTTTATGTCTTATGCCCCAAAATAAGCTCTAGGAAAAGAAAGTCAGTGTCTCTGCCCCATTTTAATTCCCCGCAGTGTCTAGCACAGGACTTCTTTATAGGTTTCGGTGATGAATTTCAGGACTACAGAGACTAATGGTATTGAACACTCTGGGCTCTTTATTACTCCATGTCAATACAACTTCACCTTCTAACCACCAGCTCTTAGGGACACTGTTTGTAAAAGGAGTCTTCTATATCAGTGGATTAGTTGAGTACCATTTTAAAAATGCTTCAGAGTTTGCAAAGTACTTTCATAGAAATATGTCATTAGATTCTCATCACAAACCTGTCATAAAAGTGTTTTTATTATCTCCATTTTGCAGACAAAGGAACTAAAACCAGTCATGTTTAAAAGTACTGCTGTCTGTGTGAGAGTGGAAAGACTATGGAGGTTAGAGCAGGAATCTCCTATCTAGGCAAAGATAGTAAAAATTTCAGTTCCTTTTGTAAACAATTTCAGCTAAAAAATGTAATGTAACCTTGGATATGCAGGGTATTTATTCGTATCAAGACTCTGATATCTTGCTTTCCAGGCAAAAGTAAAACCAACCTTTTCAGTTAACTGTAGTTGAAGAGAAAAGAGTGGATTCTGTCTTTGGATGAGGATATTAACATTTAAAGAATTGGAAACAATGATCAGAATAAATGTTTATATGTGCACACATGTATATTTACAATTAATGGCAGAGCTTTAAATTGAATTGAAATCAATTTATTGAATGAATCATATTCAAAATACTTTATAAGAAATGTTGTCATTAAGGCAAATACACATGGATATCAGTCTAAATCTGATCTTTTTTTTTTTTCCCCTGAGATTTTCCACAAAGGAAGTGGAGGAAGAAAAGAGTAGAATATAACATATACAATACCGGCCTCCAGCCACAGTGCTACTTACCCTTAACCGTCTAAGGAAAATAAATATATATTATGTTCCAGTTCAGTTATCTGTAGCCTGTAGTTAGAGATAGAAAACATATCAGATTGGGCAGAGTCTAAGATTGGCTGGCATAGGAAAAAACAGAAACTTGTATAAGCTAAATCAAGTTATGTCACTCGAACTACCATAAAATAGTTTGTTTCTGATTTTTCCTCTTTAATTATCCCCATGTGCCTTGCACAGTATATTGCATATAGAATGTGTTCAGTTTGTACTTACTAAATTATTTGATGTATACCTAAAACAATATTTTAAATTTGGAAGTTCATAACATGATCCTGAAGGCACTTTGGACAATTTTTGATTAATGACAACTAAAAATTTTCAAGGCAGAGCACTAAACACTTAAAAGCGGGGAAGAAATAATAAGATTGTGAACACTTGCGGGGTAAAATCAAAAAGCAAGTCAAGAGCATAGGGGTGGCGAAGCAGAGCTTGCTGAAGGGTAAGGCTGGCCAGTCATCACAGCAGGAGCAAACCAGACTGAGGACTGAATCATGTGACACTTGAGATCCCTGCGATAGAGTCTTTGGAGCCTGGGCATGACACAACCAGCTTGCTATGTCGACAACCCCAGTGCATTGAGACAATGTATTGGTGAGGTGCTGATGTTGTATTGGTGAGGTGCTGATGTTGTATTGGTGAGGTGCTGCTCACCCCGACCAGGCCATTTCCCTGCTGTCTTTGCCATTGGTGTTAAAGCAGAGGAAGTGATTACAGAGATACCTTTTTGAAATTCTTCCTTAAAGTAACAGAATGATGTAACCAAAGGGCAAAAACCTGCAAGTCCCAAATCATTCCTGAAAATGGAATCAGGAATTGAAAAGACGTGGGAAAGAGATCTGTTGTACAGCGTGATGACTATAGTTGATGACAATAAATAATTTTTTTGAAAAATGCAAAGACGGTGGATATTGCATTCTCATCACAGAATAACTATGTGATGTAGTTCGTGCTTTTGTTAACTAGCTAAATTTAACCATTCCATAATATATATACTTCAAAACATCATGTTGTAAATGATAAATATATGCAGTCTTATACAAAGAACACAAAGGAACTGTTGAAGGTGGTGAATATGTTCATTACTTTGATTGTGGTGATGGTAAACACAGACATATGCATATGTCCAAACCCCCCAAATGTGCATCAGATTGGTGCAAAAGTGCCACTTTTAATGTCAAAAACTGCAATTATTTTTGCATCACCTAATACGTTAATTATATTTTGCTTTTTGGTCTAGTTTTCAATTATATCTTAATAAAGCTGGAAAAGAAAAGCCATAGGAAATCAGCCAGCCTTTTTCTCATCCTCAGCTCCTCTTCCTCCTTCTCTCCCTTTCCTTTTTGCTTTCTCTTTTCTTCCTCTCCCTCCTAAGCTCTTTTTCCCTCCTACTTTCTCACCCCTCTAACCCTTTCCTTCCTCTGCTTTTTTCTACCCTCATCTTATCTTTCGCCATATGCAAAATCAAGCAATGGTGGAAGATGGCTTTCAAACTGCTCTCAAGTTGATCTTACTTCTGCTCAAGGGAACAGCCTAAATCCAGTAAGAATACTCAGAAAAATGTTCTTGGAGAAAAATATCTCTGGGACAGCTTTAGTTTGATGACCAACTCTGAGCCACTCACCTGTGGCCAATGGCAAGATTAGTAGTAAATGCAAACTCACCACAACATGTTGTAGAAGGTCAGGGGTGGGGTGGGGGTAGGGGGTGGGTAAGCTGGAATAAATCTTAAAAAAAAAAAAAGAATAGAAAGTAGAAAAAGCCTAGGCTAATAAATGCCCTGGAAAATACCTGCAACATTAACAAATGCCTTAGAAAATACCTACACCATTCATTCTTATATTCTTACAAATTTTTACATCAGATTACCAAAAGAGAGCATACCTAATGCATGTACTTATTTTAAAGCACTGCTTTTATATAAGTATGATAAAATATTTTGCCCTAACTTCATCAAAGTTTGTTTTCAGAAACAGCCCTATCTAGAACATTTGAATTTTGTTTTTGCTAGAAAGGACACCATTCCTTCATCATACTGTTTGGTATCTTTCATATAAATATCAAAACAATAAATACTTCTCTGAGTTCAAAGCTAGGAAAAAAAAGCTCTTGATGAGCTATTGTTTCTTTTTTTATAGTTGACCATAATTTTATACATGCAATGAGACCAATAAATATTTGCTTTGTGGTGGAATACAGTGATGAAAGAAATATACTTTATTTACCCCTTTCTCTGGCAGCCAAAAATTGAGTGCTTGGTTTTGTGTTAAACGGCAGTGGCTTTTCTTAGTTAAGTGTTTCTAGTATATTCTTGTTCACCCCGATTTACTATTTTAATGCTCTTTTATGATTTTACTCTGTCTGTGCCCTTAAAAAAATCTGTTTTGGAAGATGCTGGAGTATAAATAGCATAGAAAGTGAACTACATATTCTGACATTTACAGTTCTAAGGATAATTCTATTTTAAGGATGATTCTGTCTGCAAGTAAAGTTATTAGATATCTATATACTATATGTTTTAGACAAATTTTGATTGTCATATACCTTTTCTCAGACTCTACTGTGTCTTGTTTATTGTTGTTGTTGTTTTTCTTCCCATAAAAACATGTCTCTTTTACACAAGAATGTGTAATGACTCAGTCTGACAGTTTATTATTAAACTGATGTTTCAAAGGGCATTTGATTCTTCTGAACCCTTCCATAGGCCCTAAATTTTCTTAATTATACCAAATCCCATATGGATTTCTATACCCCAGAAAGTATGGCTACCCGTCTTGCTCATTTCCAACTTTGTGCTTTTATTTTTTCTGGTTCTTGTTGCATGGGCTTGCATTTTTTCCTTGGTTTTTCAACTACTCCACTTCTGCCTTGTCTTTCAAAGCCTGGCTTAAGACTAACCTCTTTTAGTAAGACTTACTTAATGAACTCTAAGTGACTCTTATTCTGAGTCTTCTTGGAATTATCTACTCAGTTTTTGTTCTATTAATTTGCCCTTATTTGTTTGACATGTTGAAAGCATTCTGAAACCTTTTTTTTTTTTTTTTTTAAGTACATGAATGAGTTCTGGCTCCGGTTAGAAAATTTGATAATTGTTTCTTAGAATGTGTCTTCTTTTCCTTTTTTTATTTTCCCCAAACCACAGAGTTTAATGTGCTTATTAAATAATATTGGCTCCCTAATTCTTAGAAAGCATGGAATATTGATTATGTTTGTCGTAGCAAACATTTTATTAGGAAATAACAAGATAATTATTTTTGTAAAATTTAAATTTCATCTTAAAACGGTGAAACTCATTTTTGTTGTAGTTATACATTAAAGCATCCCAAACAGCAGGTTTCTAAGCCAGTTTCTTTGTTTTCCCTCCTATTATTCATATTCTTTCCAGATTGAGGCATATGGCTTTAATTATCAAGTATATGCTGAGGATATGCAGAGCTACAGCTTTTTTCCTGACTTTTCTAATGAAGCCAGTTCCTAACAGCAACATTTGCCAGAATATTTTGTTGTATTATGACATTAAACATGGGCCAGCAGAGGTCTGGCTAATTGAGAATGATACCTTTCCCCTTCCAACTGCTTATTTACTTTCCATGAAGCTAATTTAGTTCAGTTATAAATGAAACCTCATAATCCAGTGTAAATGAGTTTGTTCACATAATATCAATTGCTAGGATGGGGAAAATCCTAAAAATAAATAAACAAAAATTCCAAAAAAGTTATTTTAGAAAAATTAATAAATGCAGCTTTGTTGCTTTTATTTACTACCTGCAAGACTGGAAATGACATAGAGTAATTGTTTTTCTTCCTTCTTTTAATAATTGGCAAGCATTATTTGTAATTAGTGGGTAAATTGCTTATAGGCAAAGACTTGCTAAAGAGCTTTAAAATCATAATTTTATTTAATTTCACTGGAAAATAGAATTATTTCTTATGTGAAGTGATAAAATGTTTTAAACTTTTATAACTAAATTAAGTAATAAATATTATAGATATATTTTATACTTACGATGTATGAAAACTTGAAGCCATATGCACTTGCCACCACTGCCCATTCCATTAATTATCATCATCCATCTCCTTTGAATTATGGGACTCTGATTTCTGTCAAAGCAGAACCTGTGTTGCCTATTTCATACATGTTGGAAATCTAAATGTTGTTTGCAAATTTGGACTTTTGAATTTTGCTCTAATGGCTGCATACTAATTTTATGAACAATGCCAATGACTATATGGAACATGATGCCTTTGGCTTTTAGAGCAATAAGTTACGCAGTGGGAGAGTCAACAGGACTCCTGAGAATGCAGTGGCCATCAAAGTGTGTTTTAGGGAACTTAAGAGTTTCTTAGAACTACCCTACAAGGTTTCTGGGAGAAGAAGAAGGTTATTGGTCAAGTTAGAATGTCCATTTCAGTTCTTTGAAGGTTTTTAAACAAAATGCAGATTCAAATTGTAAGTAAATTTTGAATACCACTGAGTTCAAAAGCTTCTTTTGTAGATAAGAAATTATTCAAACAAGTAATTTGATGAATGACACATAGGAATATTTTGCTAATGCTTGAATTTGAACCAGTACTATAAATTCTTAGAGGATTTATCTTTCATTGCAAGTTGAATAAAATTTGCTCCATAAAGATGTGGAATCTATTTTGATATTTTAATGTTAAACAAATAATTAGTTTTTGAATTTAAAAGGTGGAAAAGTACCAAACTCCTAAAATTTGCTATAAGGTTCAAAAATGTTAGTTAATGTACTCCATATTGTGTTTGTAGATTTTCTAATTTGTAGTCTTTATCTAGCTCTAATTGCCAGTTTTGCTGCAATAAAAACAATAGAATAAGAGGTTTACAATTTGAAAAAAAATTATATTTGAAAATTGAGTTTGGGTATGTGGGACTTCAAGAAAAATATTTTTAAAACGTTATTAGATTTTACTTATGTCCTAAGCACTCCACTGTATATTGTGGATTTAAAAATGGAGTCAAATAAGGACTCCACAATTAAAGAATTCAGAATTCAACAGAAGTGACAATCTAAATATAAACTGTGGTATGATGGTGATGCTATTGTAATGGATAAGTGACTTTGAGCTAGGCCTTGAACTGAAAATGAGAATGTTCCAAAATAAATGTGTGTATGTACATGTGTGCACACATGTGCATATGTCTGTGTGTCTGCATGTGGGAGCGTGGAAAGTGGGGAGAGAAGAGAAAGGCAGAAGAATGACAGAGAGACAGAGATATTAATTCATGATGATGTTAATCAAGTTATGGAAGCTGGAGAATAGGACAGAATATGGGGACATTTGTGTCACAGATATCTTCAGCTAACGAATGTCCACTAGATAGAAGATAGCTTAGCATTCAGGCAAGTAGTTAAGGCTGGGGATAGTTACCTGTTTATTCATTCATTCACTATATATTATAGGGTGTTAACTGTGCCTCAGGCATTGTAATAGGAACAATATTAGGGAAGGAAATACGTAGATGAAATGACATGGACTATTTCTCCAGGAAATTTACAGTTCATCAAGGAGACAAATATAAATAAACATTATAACTTAATTATTATAATAAAATGATTATATTAGAATAATTAGATGAAATAAGATGTATAATTAAAATATATGATTTATAATCATGTTAGAATAACTTTAATTTTTATAATTCTAAATACCTCATTCTTATTAAATAAGGAGAATTGTTTTACCACAGGTGTTTGTTGAGAGTGTTTATTCCATAAGAGAAGATCAATGTATGTATACTATCTAGAAGTCTTCACAAAGAAGGTAGCATTTGTGTAAGGATTGACAGATGATGTTGGCAGTCACTGCTAGCATACTAGTAAAATCATAGGACTAGAGTCTATTTAAATATACCAGTTAAGCATATATTTGGATTGGAAAGTGGATTTTGCTCACATCTCTCAAAGTTAGGCTTTGAATCCTTGATAGCAAATGCCCCTCTGGGTAACAGTCTAAGCTGATTTGATCATACATGTCCATGATGTTTGATGTTTTCATGGCACTGAAAATAATCAGACAGGTTCTAATAATTTGCTGAGGAATAATATGCTAGCATCATAACCAGCCTCACCAGTTGATGATAGTTTTTCATTGTATCTCAACCATCCTGAGAAGTACCATTGGCTAGTTTTCTGAGGCCGTTTTCTGCTCTCATGAGGGTTTTCTTGACCTGCGTGCTCTTTTCATGGCTTTTCCAAATTCTTTGGCTATCCTAATTTTATCATTTTTTATTTTCTTCTTTGCCTCTTTTATTTCCTTTTTCTTTAGGGTTTCATTCCATTTTCTTATTGTTTTCCCATGTAAACCTTACACCATAGCACTGTATTACATACTTTCTCATTTTACACTTCCCTTACCACAAATTTGGCAGTGTTGATTGTGCAAATCTAGCTGAATGATCAATTTATTCTGTGGTTTTTTTTCTTTATCAACTGGTATGTAGATTTTTCTTTTCAACTAGTTTAGAATAAATCAATATTCCAGGAGGCAACATGGCTCAAATTAGAAGGTCCCATCAAACTCCTTTCCTGCATGTGACTTATTGTTGGTTTAAGATCTCCAAACGCCACTGAAATCTTAAATGTAACTGTGCAAAGTATGAAATAAAAGTAGTGTATTAGGTGATAATGATGTGGTTGGTGTTAGACTAGCACTATTGTGAATTACTCCTCACTATAACACAACATCAGTTTTGGATTTTGAAAAATTAGTTATTTTTCATTTGAGTGGTATCTTAGAAGTTTAGAGAGTTATAACTTATGATTCATAGCATGTTTGCAAGGAAAAATGAATTAATAGTTTTAAAGCATTTGGAAAACATGAAGTGTCAAATACATAATAATTACATACTCTCAGAAGATAGATATTTATGTTTGTTAGCATATACACACCAATTCTAATTTCTCACAGTTGGTTTTGTGGATTCTTTGATTTGGGAAGGGTATTTTTTGTCCTATTTCCAGAAAATTGACAACATGGGGGGAACATGGATAGTATTAATTCATACCACAAAGTAAATCATTTAGAATTTAAGTGTCAAGTCATGGTCTTACAGAGTTAGAAAAATCTTACAGATCATATACTTCATTACTTGTTAAGGAAAGAGACATCCTAATATATAGATAAATTCATTAAGTGGCTTAGCCAAAACTAGTTCCCATGCTTATGTTAAAATTGGGTCTTTAATTGCAGCTCTCTTCAAAGTAAGCCTGTAAGAAAGTCAGAAAATAAACCAACAGACAAATATTCCGTAGACGATTAAATTTCCGTATCTAACAAAACTCAGCTTTTTATTGAGGAAGGACACATGACTGTGTTGTAAAGTGATTCTGCAAATTTGCCAAAAGCATTAGAGGAAATGTCCTGTTGTTATGCAGTCTCTTTTATGATACTAGACATGCCTTTTTGAATTTTCAGTAAATTTCATAAAGATTTCTATGAATTCACATAGGAAAAAACAGAGAAATAAATTATGATGGCATAGGAAAATACTGATGCTATCTGGAGGTAAAAGAAATTTACATCAGAAAAACACATTTCCAACACATTCTCCAATTATTGCTATGAAGTGATATTCATTTACAAAAGAAGTGTTATTGATTGATCTTCAGGAGTAAACTAGTGCAACAGTCTATAAGAATGTTGCATTCTTCCTGAGAAAAGGAAATTTTCTGTCCATATTGTTACTATAATTTTCAAAATCTATTTTGCTAAATACATTTGTTTTCAAATAGTAATTACAGATAATTATAGCTAACATTTCTTTAATACTGTGATGTCAGTCACTGTACTAAGGGATTTTCATGAGTTTGCTCACTAATATTTTCTTACATCAATTGTTGCCACTAGATTTTTTAAATAAGAGCTTTCTTGAAGTATAATTCAAATGCCATAAAATTCAGCCTTTTAGAGTATGTAACTCGGTGGTTTTATTATATTCATAGAGTTGTGTAACCATCACCCCATCTCACTTTTGAACATTTTCATTATCTAACAAAAGAATCCCAGTACCCATTGCCAGTCACTTTTTACTCTTCTGACTCCTCCTGGCAACCATTTTCTGTCTCCATGTATTTGCCAATTCTGGATACTTTATGTCATTGAAATTGCACAATATGTGGCCTTTTGTGAATGGCTTCATTCACTTAGCAAATATTTTCAATGTTCTTTCATGGTTTAGCATATATTGGTAAGTAATTCCTTTTTACTGCAGAATAATATTTCATTGCATGGATATGCCTTACTTTGTTTATCCATTCACCAGTTAATGATCATTTGGGTTGTTTCCTCTTTCTAGCTGTCTTGAATTATGCTGCTATGAGCAGTCATGTTGAACTTTTGTGTAGAAGCAATTGTTTCCAATTATCTTGTGTATATACCTGGAAGTGTTACTTATTTCCTTTCCAATCTAGATGTCATATATATGTGTGTTTGTACACACACATACACACACACACCCACACTTTTGCCTAATTGCCCTGGCAAGAACAGAACTTTTAGTAAAATGTGCAAGTGAAGTGGAGAGAGCAGATACCCGTGTTTTATTCCTGTTCTTTGGGGAGGACTATTTTTCATAGACACCAGGATCATGAGCCAGTTGATTTCCAAACCTGCCCTGGAGCTGGAAAGAGGGGAGTAGTAATAGACAAGTTAAAACAAAACAAAGGGCCAGGTGCGGTGGCTCACGCCTGTAATCCTAGCACTTGAGGTCAGGAGTTCGAGACCAGCCTGGCTAATGTCATGAAACCCCATCTCTACTAAATACAGAAAAATTAGCTGGGTGTTATGGCAGGCACCTATAATTCCACCTATTTGGGAGACTGAGGTGGGAGAATTGCTTGAAACCTGAGTTGCAGTGAGCCAATGTTGCGCCACTGCATTCCAGCCTGGGCAACAAAGTGAGACTCCTTCTCAAAAAAAAACAAAAACAAAAACAAAAACAAACGCTGTTTTTATTGATATTTAGCTATTTTATTTGAATAAATTATCCTCAGATTGTTGCATGACTGTGATTTTCAGAGATCTGAAAAAGTTGATTTTGATAATATTTGTCATTGCTTTTCTTGAGTAAAGGACTTCAAAATGGTTCTTACCTTACCATTCTGGACGTGGCATAAGTTTTTATGAGACATATTTTAGGGGCAGAAAAGGGAAAACTTAGTGTAAAGAGAGGTCTTATGTAAGTATTATTTTCTATTTTTAAAAGATAGGACATAATATTTTCTGCAGAAATATTTCTTAACATATATTATCTCCTAATTTTCTTGAAAATTTTAGTATATTTAAGACTATCAGTTTGGAGTTACCACATGATGTAAGTTTTTTTGTGCTTTAGAAATTGTCCTTTTATTTGCAAGAAAAAGTAGCATATTTGGAGGAGAATACCCTTATACATATTGAAATGAAAGCCGTTAAGCTTTATAGCGTGCTTTTAAATTCTTCTGGGGGAAAAAAATTCAATGGACTAATAATTGACTGAGACACCTTTTATGTTTTATTATGTGAGCTGAGAACTTGGATCTGTGCTAACTTTCTCGTCGTCAACACACTGTATTTTTAAACAATCAGTTTCTTTGGGTGAAATAAACCTCAAGATAGAATTCAATTTCTTACTGCTAATCCAGAATATGCCCTTGAATCATTCTTTAAGCACTCTTTTTTTAAATCATTGTATGATTATGCGTATGTTTCACCTCCTTGTTTCTCCCTCTCCCTCCACTGAAAACAGATTGACTTTGTAGTACTCTGCAATTTGCTTTGCCAGTCACATTCTAGCAGCTGAAAATCATCCTTGCTTACTTTGTTCTGAATAACTCTGAACCAGGAATTTAGCTTGTTTTTAAAATCTGTTAACTGACAGATGTTTCTCTATAGGCCCCTGTTGTCACACAGAACAAAGAGAAAGATGCTTTAGCCAGTTCAATATGCCAAGAAACTGATTTTTCACTATTTGGTTCAAGCTTTGAGCCATAGACAGTTCCTTTATTAATTTGTTTTGAAAAGTAACACAGGTCAAGGATACGATGTTGTATTGCTTTTATTTCATGTGTAAAGGTTGCAATTATTTAGGAGAAAACATTATGAAAAATGGTTTCAGAAGAAACTTTATTAGGGACTAGTTAGAAATGTTTGTCAATTGCATTTGCTTTGGATTGTTGCCTAATAGATAACAAGAAATAGGTACCTACTGCAAAGATTGGTGCCAATTGATGCAATTAGTTGTAGCTTTGAAGTAATTGTTCAGCAATGTTTTCTAAGCTCACTGTGTTCTCCTTGATTAGTGAATGAGAGAATTCAGTAATTTGTGTATTGTATTTTCCCTGTGTCTCTACTTTAGATCATTTTTTAAATCATCATCCCATCTCTAGAGAGAAAATATAGTTATCCCTCACTAGAGAAATTAAATACTGAGGGAAAAGATTATGTTGCACTGGGTTGAACTTTGGAGGCCACAATCGTGGTAATATGTAAGACTTTTGCACCCCCAAGAACTGTTTGCTTCCTTCGGGG
The DNA here is from genome assembly GCF_028858775.2 of Pan troglodytes. Lineage (NCBI taxonomy): Eukaryota > Metazoa > Chordata > Mammalia > Primates > Hominidae > Pan > Pan troglodytes. The sequence goes on from NC_072401.2 coordinate 20,802,362, forward strand.
TGACATTGTCCCTGTTGAATATGCATGCCTTGTATTTTCTCTTTTAAAACTCTGTTTTAAAAGTTCATGATTTGAAAATAGACAAATGGGATTGCATCAAACTAAGAAGATGACACAGCAAAGGAAACAGTTAACTGGAACTGAAATCCTTCTTACCCTAGTATCTCAAAACCTACTTTAAAAGGTTGCCAATAAAGTATAATATAAAACTAATTTTTAAAATTGTTTAGGAGAGATATTTGCCCTTAACTGAGTAGTTCCTTTTCTAATTGGTATGAACTCAGTTAAGACAAATTACATAATCCTACACTCAGAGCTAAATCATTTCTGTTTTGTCTGCAAAATATCACCTTCCTTGAATTCATTGTAACTCCCTGAGGTAAAAAAGTCCATGTTGAATTTATCTTTATACGTCCATGCATTCTTCTTCATACTCTTTGTACCTCACTTTTTCATAGTATGGAGTCCAGGAATTAGACTGTCTGGGTTTGAATCCTCGTTACACTTATTACTACTAATATGGCAAATCAATTAAAATTCTAGAAGCCTCAGTTTCCTCATGTGTAAAATTAGGATGATAAAACCTCATAGAATAGAAAGGTAATGCATGTGAAGTCTTGACATAGAATCCAGCACACTAAAGTAAGGCTTTTCATATATATAGTAATTAATAAATATGTTTCAGGGATCGAATAAATAAACTCAGAATCCTCTCATGCAGTGTCATCACCAGTTAAATAAATTAAATACTAGAACTTTCATCTTAGATATATGCAATGGTGTTCTTTCTGTGTAGTCCCAAAGGGCTAGAGAGAGAGCACAGTGTTACCAAAGCCCAGTGAGAGTTGGTGTTGAGGAATGGGGGTCCCTCCCAAGTCACCTGGGAATTTGGGAGCTACAGTTCAAGATGAGATTTGAATGGGGACACAGCCAAACCATATCAGGGAGCTTGAGTGATTCATCTGCAGAGTCAGAATTATGATGTACAAATCAGGACACGGAATGGAGAATGGAGCTGCAGGGTGAAGCCAAACAGAATCACCAGTGTGCATAGTCAGTGTCAATACTCTCTAGTTTTAACCACAGAAGTTAAATCAATATAAAGTAGAAATGAAATGGCATGGCTTATTATTCAATGAATGTTTGAAATGTTACAATGCCATATAATTGATTACCTTTTTGATAATATGTGTAAAAGAGGACCATAGTTGTTATTGAGCTTATATTATGTAACAGGGTGGGTTAAAAAATATGAGTTGAAATATTGGAGCTGTGTACCCTTCCAAAAAATTGTTTTGAAGTTGGAGCACAAGATGGAACTATTGCTCCTTAAAACACAATTCAGGAGTCAAGGAACCAGCACTGGGTCATCAGATCTCAGGTTGGAATAATATTTGTTGTTTGTGGCTGAGTGTACTAGAGAGGGGTGATAAAACTGCTCAAGTACTCCTAGTCTCAAAGCAAAGTAGATTTGAGTATTTAAATGGGGCTATAACCATCAGATGGAAAAATCAGAGAAATATTACTGTCTAAGGACTCATAGGCCATAGTCATGGTAATACCATTAATAATAATATACAATTAATAATAATTACCATTTATGGGGGACTACATACATGCCCAACATGATGGTATACCTTTAGGTAATTTTATAACACATGTGCTGCTAATGACAACTGATAGATGTAGAGAGGTAGAAAACTGAGTTTAGCCGACCAACATGTTATTCTTGTTGTATCTAGGATAGGGATTTTCATGACAAAAACCTACCAAGTTATATTCCAGGTGTGTAGGGTGATACAGTATAACTTTCCATTCCACGATGACATTCTAGGATATCAAAGTGGGCACATAGCTCAAGCACCTTCATCAAAGTAACACAGTCTTTGTGTTGCATTTCTAGCCACCTCTTCTCCCAGGAGAAGCCTCCCCAAATTTCCATTTTAGTGAGCTGAAATTAGTTTTTCCTTTAATATGTGAAGACACACAATAACAAAGACTTGGAACCAACCCAAATGTCCATCAGTGATAGACTGGATTAAGAAAATGTGGCACATATACACCATGGAATACTTTGTAGCCATAAAAAAGGATGAGTTCATGTCCTTTGTAGGGACATGGATGAAGCTGGAAACCATCATTGTGAGCAAACTATCGCAAGAACAGAAAACCTAACACTGCATGTTCTTACTCATAGGTGGAAATTGAACAATGAGAACGCTTGGACACAGGATGGGGAACATCACACACTGGGGCCTCTCATGGAGTTGGGGGAGGGGAGAGGGATAGCATTAAGAGAAATACCTAATGTAGATGATGAGTTAATGGGTGCAGCAAACCAACATGGCACATGTATACATATGTAACAAACCTGCACGTTGTGCACATCTACCCTAGAACTTAAAGTATAATAAAGAAAAAAAAAGAAAAAAACTGAAATATGAAGACACAGAATATACAGTGAAGGCGTAGACACAACTGAGCACCAGTTTGCACATGTTCCAAGTGTGAGGGGGTGCCTGCAGCCCATGAACTTTTCAGTCACTTACCTTCCTCCCCAGTCATTACCATGGTCATTTGAACCACATTTGCAACATTTTAATTTAAAAAATGTTGACACCATGTGGGAATTCCACATGATTTTCTAAACATTTTTAGTGCCTGATAAAATTTTTGTTTGGATTTGGCTCCTGAGAATACAGCTAAGAATTTTGTACTTTTCTTCAGGGGTCCAATTGCTTCCTATTCCTCTTATAAGAGTTTTCAAAGTATTTTATTAGAATTCTTTTAGTAAACTACTGCAATAGGAAGTAGTTACATATTTTTATCACTTTTTAGCAAAGGCTAGGTTAAGTAGTGTATTAGTCTGTTTTCACTCTGCTGATAAAGACATACCCGAGACTAGGTAATTTATACAGGAAAAAGGGTTTAATGGACTTACAGTTCACCGTGGCTGGGAAGGCCTCACAATCATGGCGGAAGGCAAGGAGGAGCAAGTGACATCTTACATGGATGGCAGCAGGCAAAGAGAAAGCTTGTGTGGGGAAACTCCACCTTATGAAGCCATCAGATGTCATGAGATGTATTCACTATCACAAGAACAGCACAGGAAGGACCTGCCCCCGTGATTCAATTACCTCCCACTGGGTGCCTCCCAGTGGGATACCCAGCACAGTCAGTCCTTACCACATAAAGACCTGCCCCCGTGATTCAATTACCTCCCACAACATGTGGGAATTTAAGATGAGATTTGGTGGGGACACAGCCAAACCATATCAAATAGCAAAGAGCTTAAGTAATTGACACTGGATGAACTAGGTAGATAGTTATAGAGTCAGGACTGAAACTTAGATAACTTGACATTTAATTCAATTGTCTCTCTAGACTAGCTTAGTACTAAAAGGCAATACTGACACTCCACATAAACTAAGCCAAAATTGGGCCACTAAATAGTTTCAGGCTCACATATACATACTGAGTAAGAAGCATAGAGGTTGATCTCAACATGTAGCAGATGGCTTCTATATTCTTAAGGGATAAAACTTTGAGATTTTTCTTTTGCTTCTTGTGTGTTAAGAAGAACCAAAACACTTTAGAGGTCCCAGTCAATTTATGTTTTAAAAGAAAAAAAAATGATGCCACTAAATATGCCAGATTTTTCAGTGGAACAAACCCTAAGTTCACAGCAATTGCTTGAAAGCTGCTTTAAAAATTAGTTGTAAATCCAAGGAAAAGGAAGGAAACCTGAAAAATGTCACTCATTTGAAAAGGGATGTTCATTTTTGATAAATTATTAGGTAATTTTTCAAGGATATCACTCACAAGTAAAGATTTTTTTGGTATATTTAAATGATTCATTTTCAGTCTCTCATACATTTTAAAATTGTTCTCATTCAAGTTGTCACATCCTGACAGGGTTTCTTATAAGGATTTCTCTTCCCTTGTGTTAGAATTACAGAGGATGAAAGTATTTTAAAATCTCTGTTGCTGAACAGGGACATGTGCTAGGCAGCCTACAATTGTCAGTTTTATTCCATAGGTACGTTAGTGGTCAGAATGACTTCTTTTTTGATGGCACAATTATTTTCATAATATTAGACTGAATTAAGCTGGTGAGACAGTCTGTCCCTAAAAGATTCAGAACATGATGCTTTGATGTTAGCTTTGAAGCAGGGTATTCCCAGCATCACATTTAGTCAGAAATATGGAAGGTATATGTTAACATGATTTACATATCCTACTCTGGTGGAGTCTGACGGTAAATAACAGAAATGGGCAAGGAGCCATGCAGCAAGGCAAATTCACCTTTGTTTCTTGACACAAACAGTGAAGCTTATTTTGGGAATAATGACTGCATATGTTCAGGAAAATTGGGCTCATGAGTCTACTGTCAGAACATTTTTCAGAAAAGAGAAAAATGAATGTACTGCTGGGAGACAGCAGGGAGGGGTTCTTTTATTATATACACAATCTCTTCTTATGAGAACAAATACCAACAATCTATTATTGTTCCCTTAATTAATAAATCATTACTGTGGGCTGGGCAGAGTGGTTCATGCCAGGAATCCCACCACTTTGGGAGGCCCAGGCAGGAGGATCGCTTGAGTCCAGGAGGAGTTTGAGATCAGCCTGGGAAACAGAGAGAGATTCCATCTCAACAAAAATAAATAAAAATTAGGTAGGCATGGTGGTGTGTGCCTGTAGTCCTAGCTGCTTGGAAAGCTGAGGCAGGAGGATTGCTTGAGCCAAGGAATTTGAGCTTATGGTGAGGTATGATCTCACTGCTGTATTCCAGCCTGCATGATAAAGTGAGACACTCTCAAAAAAAAAAAAAAAAAAAGACATTGTAATGATTAAATATTTACAAAAAAATCACATACACTGTACATTCTGTATGGATTACAAATATTTCTAGTATTGAAAAGATAATAACCGACTCTTTAACCTGATAATATAACTGAACCTAATTTAATTTGTTTTTTTTTTTGGATAAGGGAGTGGAGGATTACAATTTCTCAGTGGTCTACTTGGTCACATATATTTGTTAAAAGCCATTATATGACTGAAACAATCTTAGTGCCGGGGTGTACACAGTAATTGAACACACTCCCTGCTTTCCAGATACTCAGAATTTAATTTCAAGAAAGGCACAGCAACAAGAATTTCAGGAGCAAAAGGGTATGGTACTAATAACGCTTGGGCTGTTTGGAGGAATCTTCAGAGGAAATGGTTAAAGAGACTCTTAGCAAATGAATTTCTACGTGATTTTCATAGAAAAAGGACATTCCCAGAAGGGATGGCAACAAGCACAAGTTTGAAGTGTATGAAATGGCATTACTCTTTCTAGGTAGCACAAGGGATTAGATGTGGCTGAAGCATAGATTGTTTTGAAGACATTAACAAGATCTAAGTTTCTAATCTAAAGACAGGCCATGTTGTGATCATGAAATGGCCTGTAGACTCTCCTAGGGTCTTGGATTTCTATCCTGAAGACCCCAAGTCATTGAAAGAAAGGGAAAGCAGTGTGATTAAAAAAAAAAAAAAAGAGAAAAATCTAATTGAGTTTCAGAAACACTATTCTGGTTTTTACCACATTGTATATCATCGTATGTCTTTGTAGTATGGTACCTGACACATTGTCAAATTAATCTAAGGATCATTCTAATTGCCTTTAAGTATAGTGATTTGTTCATAGTTCATTACTAATCCCCTCCATCTATAATCTGAATACCTTTCCCATCAATCTTGCCTTCTCCAAAACTTTCTTTTCTCCTTTATTCTCTTTCTCTTTTTAAAATTTTTAAATTTGCTTTCTGTTTTAAATTTATGTGGGAACGTAGTAGGTGTATATTTTTATGGGGAACATGAGATGTTTTGATACAGGCATGAAATGTGAAATAAGGACATGTTGGAGAATGGGGTATCCATCCCCTCAAGGATTTATTCTTTGAGTTACTACCCTTTCTTTCTCTTAATCTAAGTGTTTCCCTTCTGTACTACCTTCTTTATTTAATATTCTTCTAACCCTTGGGAAGAGAAGGAGAAATAATAACCACAAAAACAAAATCAAAAATCCCTGGACATATTAATTTGTGTGTGACTGTTCCTCATTTATGTATTATAATCCTTTTAAACCAAGGGAGTATCTGTATCTTGTTCATTCATTAAATATTTATTAAAAACCTTGTAGTGCTACTTCTCTTCTGGGTGTTTAGGACATATTAATGAACAAAATGATCCATGATACCTGCCCTCATAGAGTTTAATTTATGACCAGAAGAGATAGACAAAAACAGTAACATAATAAATATATATATATTTTTTGAGATGGAGTCTCGCTCTCTCTCCCGAGCTGGAGTGCAGTGGCGAGATCTCAGTCCACTGCGAGCTCTGCCTCCCAGGTTCATGCCATTCTCCTGCCTCAGCCTCCCGAGTAGCTGGGACTACAGGAGCCTGCCACTACACCTGGCTAATTTTTTGTATTTTTTGGTAGAGATGGGGTTTCATTGTATTAGCCAGGATGGTCTTGATCTCCTGACCTCGTGATCCGCCTGCCTCGGCCTCCCAGAGTGCTGGGATTACAGGCCTGAGCCATCGTGCCCGGCCAATAAATTTTATAATATATTAGAACACGATAAGTTCTATGGGAAGAAAAAAAAAGACAGAATGAGGAGGGTAGGGATGGTTGGTTTCAATTTCAAATAGATAGCTAGATAAGCCTTACTAACAAGGTAAGATGAACAAATACAGAGAGATACAGATGCCTGGGGATGGACTAAAAAGACAGCCAGTGTAGGGCCTTCAAAACAAGTTGCCACTAGTACCCCAAATGCTGAGGACCTTGCACTTTGTAAGAGTATTTGAAAGTATATTGAAATAAAGAGCAAGGGGTCACTGGCCTTCTGCTCAGAAGCATAGACTTTAGCAAAGGAGAGCTGAAGGAATTGTGTTGCCCTTCAGTACCCATGGAGAATGTGTCCTCTGTTGTGTAAGAAAGAATTGGATGAGATATTATACTGAGTCAATGTTTGTACCATAACACCTTATTTTTCCTTGGACAGACAGTAAAGCAACCACTAAGGGTGCTTAGGCAGCCCCACTTACTGTTTTGTTTACTGTAACTTTTAGTGTTCACCAAACACATCTTCAAGGGCATTTTAAATAGACTTGTTTTCAAATAGAGTGAAAGAAAATTTCCGCAAGACATTTGTCATTCCTTATTTCCACACGAACCAGGAGCACCCAGGAGTGAGTGGAGAAATCCATCTGCGAGTTAATCTAGTGGAACACCACTGAGTCTGATCATTTGACAGAAGTAATTGTATCTAGGGGAAGTATTCAGGTCTCTGCTTTGCGGTAAACATCCTGCCCTCCTAAAACTATGAGGTTGAAAAAGAACATCAACAAAACAGCCATTTAACTCATTATTGACAGATACAAGTTTTAGAGAATTAATCACTATTAACTAACTGTATTACATACTCACACTTAATACTAGAAATAATTATAGCTTCTTTAGGTATGAAGTAGATTTGTGTCTTTACTTCTAATTCTCTAATCATTCATGAATTTGCTGAATTTAGATTCTGTTTCAGTTAATGTTTGTCAAATAGGATGTTATAATTTTTGTATGAAATTGCATTTTTGTCTAGATGGTTAACTTCCTAGAGTTTGTTCTCTTCTGGTAGTCAAAATCTATGATGAATTTATTAATAATGATATTAGGGTAAAAAAGTCATTGAACATATTTTGTGTTCAGTTCAGTGAGTTGAATTCAGTTGCTAGATTTCTTTGTATAACTGGGCAGATTAGGACATAATTTTTAGAAATTTTTAGAAAGTGTACCATTTATTATTACTAGTAATTAATCACATTTCTAGGAAATTAGTGATTTCCTTTAAGTTTATATTCCACTGTGGGATAAAATAATATTAACATCTGTTTAGCATTGTATGCCAAGTATGGTTGATGATGTAGATTTCATGGATGATTTTACTAATAGACACATTAAAATAATAAAAATAAAAGTAAATTTTCTAATAATTCCAGACAATATATTGATAAATACTAAAATGGAAAAATGAATTATAGTATTGTTTATTTGAGTGTTGATATCTGGGATATTCAAAACCCATCATATATGCTAACAGGGTTTTACCACATCATTTTTCCCATACAGAATCTCACATAGCTTTACATTTGAGAAGAGGTGGAATTTGACTCACGCTATTTCTAAATCTGACCTTTATATCATAATAAAGTATTACCTAGGATAGAACTTTTAGCATAAATCTAATTAATCTATGATTTAGAATCTAGATTTGAATATGCTACTTTAAAATAAAAATATTGATTTATTTATTCCTTTTTTAACCTCTTAAAATAGATATCTTATAGTTATTTGATTTGATTCTGCCATTCATCGACTATTGTACTTTTTTTTTTTTTTTTTTTTTTTTGCACAAATACATGTTCTAATGTCGGTCCATGTTCTGGAGATACAGGCATAAGCAACAGCAGGGTTGACTAGCTGTGGATAGTGGTACATGATTAGAAGCCTAAATGTGTAAGTCAGGAAACTAATAAATCCTGCCTGCCTGCCTGCCTGCCTTTTCTTCCTTCATTTTCTTTCTTTTCTTTCTTTTTTCTTTCATTCTTTCTTTTTTTCATTATTTTTGATGCATTATACTTGTACATATTTTGAGATACATCTGAAATTTGGTTACATGCATAGAATGTACAATAATCAATTCAGGGTGTTTAGGGTATCCATCACCCTGAAGAGAGGGTGTTCCTCTCTTCTAGCTATTTTAAAAGTACAGTACACTGTTGTTAGCTACTAACACTTATACTCTTCTATCAAAGGTTAGGATTTATTCCATCTATCTAATTGTATGTTTGTACCCATTAACCAGCCTCTCTCTTCATCCCCCAACCCACTCATACACCCTTCCCAGTCTCTGATATCTATCATTCCACTCTCCATTACTTCGTGGGGTCAACATTTTTAGCTCCCACATATAAATGAGAACATGTAGTATTTTCTTTATCCCTGGCTTATTTCACTTGACGTAATGATCTCCATTTTTATTTTATTTTATCCATGTTGCTGCAAATGACATGATTTCATTTTTATGGCCAAATAGTATTCCATTGTGTATGTATACGCAATTTATCCTTTCATAACCCTGTATTGCTGATAATCACTTAGATCTTCATAAAACTTTTTTTTTTTTCTTGAGATTAAGTCTCACTCTGTCACCCAGGCTGGAGGGCACCGACATCATCACGGCTCACAGCAGCCTCAACCTCCTGGGCTTAAGCAATCTTTCCATTTCAGCCTCCTGAGTAGCTAGGGCTACAGGCATGTGCCACTGTGCTAAGCTAATTTTCATATTTTTTTTTTTGTAGAGACAAGATCTCACTATGTTGCTCAGGCTGGTCTGAAACTCCTAGGCTCAAGCTATCCTCCATCCCCAGCCTCCCAAAGTGTTGGGATTATAGGCATGAGTCCTTAAAACTAAAAAAAAAAAAAAAAAAAAAAAAAAAAAAAAAAAAAAAAAAAAAATTTAATTGACATTCATTCAGTAATCTATTATTATTAGTATTATTATTATTTTTTGAGATGGAGTCTCGCTCTGTTGTCAGGCTGGAGTGCAGTGGCATGATCTCACCTCACTGTAACCTCCGCCTCCTGGGTTCAAGCAATTCTCCTGCCTCAGCCGCTCCAATAACTGGGACTACAGATGTGCACCACCACACCCGGCTAATGTTTTGTATTTTAGTAGAGATGAGGTTTCACCATGTTGGCCAGGATGGTCTCGATCTCCTGACCTTGTGATCCACTCACCTCGGCCTCCCAAAGTGTGGGATTACAGGCGTGAGCCACCGCGCCCGGCCACAGAGTATCCTTTTAAATATAGTTGAAACCACAAAGGGAAATGTGGTGTTTTTGCTACCGTGGCTTACAATCCAGGAGAGTAGACAGACACCTGATGAGACAGATACCCCTCTGATAAAGTTGACAATGATGTAAGTGCTATAAAGAGAAAATGAGTTTCTCTGGGATTGGGGAAGTGAGAATTCATTTTGATTAGAGCAATTTGGGAAGAATTCTTGGAGAAATTTTTTTAGGTATTATACATGATTTCATGGTCTTCTCCAAGATTTTGATATTTCTCTCGGTCTCTCTCTTTCATTCTCTCTGTCTTTCTGCCTGCATTGAAACACTGCTAGCAAAAATTTTGATGTTGCCAGGGCATATAAGGCTTTAAATGAAAGGAATAGCCATCTGTTGTGACTGACTGAGGCAGGGAGAGTGGATATGTAGTCAATATTTTCTCGTTCCTTTCCTTTTACTTCCAAAGTCTTCACACATGATTTGTATCCTTTTTCTGTCTCCTTCATTGATACCCTGGAATCTTTTGCTCTGTCCATTCTAGTGAACTGCTTTCTGAATGGTCACTGCTGAACTTGACTTAGTCAAATATAAGAACCTCTAATCATACTAATCCCCTTTAACCTCTGTGGGTTAAGAGACACTACTGATAACCCTAGCTTCTGAAAATCATTTTCTCATGAGAGTATCTTTCTGTTATTTTTTCTGCACTTTTCTTTTGTTTAAATATGTAAGATATTTTTCTCCTCTACTGTAATGCATTTTTGGAAGAGAACATGGTTAATTTTAAATTGTGTAGTGCTTACCTTGCCACGTGTATGTATGTAATAGAAGCTCTATAAAGATACTGAGATTAATTTTGGGAGTGATTATATTGGTCATACCCACCATTAATTATTGATTGTAAAATACATAAGTTATGTGAATAGAATTAAACTAATATTTTTATGAAATAATACAAATATCTATGTTTTAAATCAAATTAAATTTGATTTTAAGTTTGCATCCTATGAGGCAGGTAAGAAATTAAATCTCAATCATTATGGCACACCTCCCCAAAAATACAATCCTATGAGAATAGAGGATATTGGGTAGTACTCAGAAAATAATGGCAGGTCTTCTCTCTTTAGTCTGTCTTGGTCTGTGCTGATATATTTTTATCCACATCTCCTTGAAAACCTGTAGCTCTTTGGCTTTGTGCCTCAATTAGAGCACAGGAACTTTTGCCAAGGTTGGGAGCTTGAATGTCCAGGTCCAGCATCCTATTGCACACTTTTCCCTGCAGAAACCCTGCCATTCACTAATGGTACTTTAAAAATCTGGCTCTTTCCTGGTCTGGAATACTTCTTTCTTTTTTTTTTTTTTTTTTTTTTTTGAGGTAGAGTCTCACTCTGTCACCCAGGCTGGAGTGCAGTGGCGTGATCTTGGCTCACGGCAACCTCCACCTCCCGGGATCAAGCGATTCTCCTGCCTCAGCTTCCTGAGTAGCTGGGACTACAGGCACACGCCACCATGCCCGGCTAATTTTTGTATTTTTAGTAGAGATGGGGATTCACCGTGTTGGCCAGAATGGTCTCGATCTCCTGACCTCGTGATCCACCCGCCTCGGCCTCCCAAAGTGCTGGGATTACAGGCGTGAGCACCCACGTCTGGCCTGAAATACTTATTTCTATGTGACTCTTCTTGACCCCCTTTCTACTATCTTCATGGAGCCAGTTTCCTGAAAAGAAGTACCTTGAAGCAAGATATCTGTAGACTAATTCTGCATTTGCCCTTGTAATCCAAAGTTTCTCAACCTAGGCACTATTTATTTTTGTTGTTGTTGTTGTTTTGGAGACAGAGTCTTTCTCTGCCACCCAGGCTAGAGTGCAGCGGTATGACCATGGCTACTGCAGCCTCGAACTCGCTGACTCAAGCAATTCTCCCATCTCGGCCTCCCAAGTAGCTGGAACGACAAGCACGCACCACTATGCCCTGCTAAATTTTAAAATATTTTTGTAGAGATGGGAGCCTCCCTCTCTTGTCCAGGCTGATCTCCAACTCCTGGGCTCAAGCTATCCGCCTGCCTCGGGCTCCCAAAGTGTTGAGATTATACAGGCATGAGCCATCACTCTGGGCCACTCTTGATATTTTGGACCAAATAATTCTTGTATATGAGAAGCTGTCCTGTTTAGATACCAGTAGCATCCCTCAATTATAACAATAAAAAATGTCTCCAGAAATTGCCAAATATCCTCTGAGGGGCAAAATAACACCTGGTTATGAACCACTGTTAAAATCTGAAGTTATTGAGGTATGAAAGACTGCTAATAAATTACTCTGTAACAGATATAGTGTTGGATGATGTATTAGGGTTCTCTAGAGGGGCAGTACTAATAGCATATATAGATATATGAAAGGGAGTTTATTGAGGAGAAGTGACTCACACAGTCACAAGGTAAAGTCCCATGATAGGCTGTCTGCAAGTCGAGAAGCAAGGAAGCCAGTGGTGGATCAGTCCAAGTCCCAAAACCTCAAAAGTCAGGAAGCTGACAATGCAGCCTTCAGTCTGTGGCCAAAGGCCTGAGAGCCCCTGACTATCCACTGGTGTAGGTACAAGAGTCTTAAAGCTGAAGAACTTGGAGTCTGGTATTCGAGGGCAGGAAGCATCCAGAACGGGAGAAAGATGAAGACCGGAAGGATCAGCAAGTCTGGTCCTTCCATGTTCTTCTGCTGCTTTTAGCCTAGCCACGCTGGCCCCTGATTAGGTGGTACCCACCCGGATTGAGGATGGGTCTGTCTCTCCCAGTCCACTGACTCAAATGTTGATCTCCTTTGGCAACACCCTCACAGACACACCCAGTAACAATACTTTGCATCCTTCATTATGATGAAGTTGACACTCCGTATTAACCATCACAGATGATACCAATTATCCTTTGGAAAATATCAGAAAATGAGTCAGATTAGTAGCCAGATGGAAGATGGTAAAGAAAGGGAAGCGGATTGGCACTTATGTGTCAGCAAGATGTTATTGCCGTTTTATAGAGCACTGAGGGATTGTTTGCCATGGATGCTTCTCTGTTAGGTAAAGGAGGCAGGGCTCAAGCCCACATCTGTTCAACCTTAGAATCCCAGGACTTTTCATGATACCATATACTGTTCCAGCTATGTAACTCACTTTGCCAAATATTTAAGTACATAATTAAGAAGACTGAATTCTTTTTTAATTTGTATAAATTTAGGGGTACAGTGCAGTTTGATTTCATGAGTCTATTGCATGGTGGTGAGGGAGAAGACTACATTATTTACCTTACTTAGTCCTGTGGCATTTTTTAGTGGGCACTGGGTTACAGGCATCAGTGTATTTCACCAAAGATAAGTCAGAATATAAAACACCATCAGTTCATTCTGATATGAGTGGCAAATATGTCAGGAATCCTTAAGAGTTTTGCCTTTTATAAATTATATGCATGGAAACATCCATCAGGCTTAGCTAAAAGCCCATGCTATTTACTATTTTGCTAAACTCTCATTCTTTTAAGCCAAGTTAGGCAACTGAGAAGGCGAGAGAGCAGTGATGAAGCAGATATGATACCCTTTCAAAACTACACATTGTGTAATACGGCAGATGCAACAGAAGCAAAGGGTGAAATGAAGAGAAGTAAAGCTCATAGATACCCAGGGACTTGGCTCTAGCATCTTTTTATGCTGTGTATAATGAGCTTTGACTTTATTCTCTAACACACTAGAAAGCCATGGAAGGATTTTAAGCAATATCATTGTTTCATGAACAAATCTTTGTTTTAGGAAAACAAAACAAAACACTAGTACTGTTACAATTTAAACATTGAATAAAAGTCTGGATGCTCTTGGTATAATCTAATTTTAGAAAGGGTGTGTACCAACACCGTACCAGTGGTGACCATTTATGTATTTACGTATTTATTTATTTTTGTATTTGACTAAAGTTTTTAATTTTAATTCATAAGTTTTCAGAGTTTAGTGAGCAACGAAATCATCTGTTAAAATGCTGAGTCTGATACATTGGGTTTAGATGAGGCCCAAGACTCATGTTTTTTGTTTGTTTGTTTTGTTTTGTTTTGTTTTGAGATGGAGTCCCACTCTGTTGCCCAGGCTGGAGTGCAGTGGCATGATCTTGGCTCATTGCAACCTCCACTTCCCAGGTTGAAGCAATTCTTCTGCCTCGGCCTCCCAAGTAGCCGGGACTACAGGCATGCGCCACCATGCCTGGCTATTTTTTTTTTTAATATATTTTTAGTAGAGATGGGGTTTCACAAGGCTAGCCAGGGCTGGTCTGGAACTCCTGACCTCAGGCAATCCGCCTGCCTTGGCCTCCCAAAGCGCTGGGATTACAGACGTGAGCCACTGCACCCGGCCTGACTCACATTTTTAGCAAGCTTCCAGATGATGCCAATGCCTCTAGTTGGGCAAGGCTATGAGCTGCCAAGTTCTAATGACAGCCACTGTGCTAGACAAGGGGAGAATAAGGTAGTGGCATGTAGTATTGCAACTGTAATCCCAGGTGACTGGAATATAAGTGCTCTGTCATTAAGAGTTCGTTTGTCAACCTCTTGAGTTTTAAATATCCTGTGTTGGTTTCATTCTGATTTCACACAGTGGCCTTCTGCAGCTCTGGGAGTTCATCCTCCCAGATTCAAGTTTTACAGAAAGAAATTACTTGGCACTTTCACAGAAATCCCAGTGAGAAGCCTCATTGCATTTGTTCCAGTTAAGTCGTATGGCTGCTTCTGAATCTAAACAAATCACTGTGGTGAGAAGACTGTGATGTTCTAATTAGCCTGACTCCACTTTGCCTTTTCCTAGAATCAGTAGTAGAGTCAACTCCATCTGAGGTGCTTGGACTGGTAATATGGAAATTGTGCCATTCCCAAAGAGAAAGTGAAGATGTTGAACTACAAAGGTGATTGCATATTTATTACAGATAGGAATTCGGTGTGGACAAGAGGCTTCCATAGTTTCTTGGTTTCTTAGGAAATGTTCATGGTACCCTCAGTCCAAAAGAAATGCCTGAGAGTTGATTTATTCGGCAGTTAGTTCCAAACGATGTAAGATTTATGTCCTTACTATTAAGTAGCTGTTTGATAAAATAATACATAAGGACTTGAAGAAAATTAATATTTTTGTTTCCAGCTTATATAAACGCAATCACTTCCTAATAAGGATGTGCACACCTATTGGGCTCTACAGAACATCTTGCCCTTAGATTGAGATTGGATACTGTCACCCTCACTTCCTGTTCTGCATGGATTTTCATGCAGTAGTTCCCTTTTTTATTCTAATGGTAACCACTAAAGCCCAGATTTATAAAGATATGATGCTATTGAAAGAAATGTACTGTGAGCTCCACGTTTCCTGAAACTGCAAAGTACTTGAAGCTAGTTTTTGATGTGGACTTCAATAAATGTTCAGTATCATTGTGTTTCCCTGAAAATGTTAAAGTATCACAAAAGCCCCATGAATTCCCCAAATTGCTTTTGTGCACAGATTGAGAACCATAATCTTAGGACTTTTATATTTGAATTTCTTATTAGACATCTTTGTAGAGATGTAGAATAAAATGTTGACCCTATGGGTTCAGTTCTGATAAGAGATCTGGGCTGGTGAGGCATCTCAGCACAAAGGTTGGATTCCTTTGGCATCATGGCCTATAGTGCTCTAGGCATGTACTACACATCTTTCTGTCTCTTCAAGAGAAGAATAACATATGTCTCCTCCACTACCACACAACTTTACAATGCACTGTTTTATTTTTTGATCTGAATCTGTATAAGTAATATTCTACTTGGAGTAACTCATCCTAGTATTTGCATTCTACATGTGCATTTGCATTTACAATAAACTGCAATAAGAGTGATTTTTATCCTAAGCTCTGGATAGTTCATATATTGGCATAAATTACTAAGAGGTAGGCATCATGTACTTTTTGTTCAGATTGCAAACCCTCTGAAGTTTAAACCTTGTTCCTTAAAACGTAACCATCTGTGGGATAGCTCAATTAATAAGCACTGAGCAGAGCATACTTTTGATTCTGAAGTGATTTTTTAATTAAATAAGTCGATATAGTATTTTCTCAGTGATTACGCTTTTCTCCTTGCTTTTTTTTTTTAATGCTGAGTACAAATATCCTCCAACCCAATTTTAAAAATAACTTTTATGTAGTCTGGAACCAGTAGATTTCCCAAAGCATGAGCAAATTCTATTTTACTGGAGTCAATAATGTTTCAATCTCTCAAGTCCATGTGTGAGATATAGTGAATCATTGTCATATTATCATTATATCACTATGGCTCATCTCATAAGATCCCGCATCATCTGATGGCCCTATCATTTCTGCTTATTTTGCAGAATAATATGTAAGTCTCTTCCTAAAATCCAGAAAACAAATGGATTGAAAATATTAAGTACATCATTATTATGTAAATATTTAATTTTTGAAATAAAATGTGGAAGCTAGTAACAATTGTTCAGTTACTAGGGAAACACTAATTAGATTTTTCTGTTTAAATATTCAAATTGCTGGGTTTGGTAGCTCATGCCTGTAATCCTAGCGCTTTGGAAGGCCAAAACAAGAGGATCACTTGAGGCCACGAGTTTGAGACCAGCTTGGGCAAGACGTAAGACCCCATCTCTACAAAAAAAAAAAAATAGTTAAATAATTTCAACTTTTACTTATAAAAGTAATATAATATTAAAATGCATATTCTTTCTATTAAATTCTCTTTTTAATAACTTTTAATACTGCAAACAAAATATTTGAAAAGTATTAGTGCAGCATTGGCCATTGTTCACAGTAGATCTGGAACACACAACTTCATTGTACATGTTTTTGAGGTTTGATATAGTCTGTTTCTTTTTTTCTTTTTTTTTTTTGAGACGGAGTTTTGCCCTTGTTGCCCAGGCTGAAGTGCAATGGTGCAATCTTGGCTTACTGCAACCTCCGCCTCCTGGGTTCAAGCAATTCTCCTGCTTCAGCCTCCTGAGTAGCTGGGATTTCAGGCTCCCACCAACATGACTGTCTAATTTTTGTATTTTTAGTAGAAACGGAGTTTTGCCATGTTGGCCAGGCTGGTCTCAAACTCCTGACCTCAGGTGATCCACCCGCCTCGGCCTGCCAAAGTGCTGGGATTACAGGCATGAGCCACCACACCCGGCCTATAGTCTGTTTCACAAATGGCAGAAACATTGCTTGGCTATGGATGTGTAGATATGACATTATAATATATTAGGACATAGAAAGTAACTCTTTTTCTATTGCAATTTCCCTGTCTTCATAAATTGGCCTTTCTGGGCAGTGGGCAAGAAGAACCCACTGGGCCGTTACACTTATATGAGAATTCCCACCCTGATTCCTCTCTACCACAGACAGCTCCCCAGGTTACTCAATCATCATTACTGCCAGGTGACAACCTCCACTTACAAAGATGAGGACACTGACCATCCCGGGCACAAGATCAGTGAGTGGGGAAGCAGGGTCACATGGAGTGTGGGAAGAGTGGATGGGCAGTCCTGGGCAGCTCTGAAGTGGGACAGTATGAAAGGAAGGCCCTGGGCTTTGTCCCTATGAGTACCTATTGTGTCACATAAACAATAGTGTGTTAATGGGGTGCTGAAAAAGTCTCCTGCTTAAGCAACTCAGTTTGTTTATGATTATGAATGTCAGCAGAGGTCTATAAATGACAATGCAGTTTGTGTTTTGATGATTGTCTCTCTGATGGGGGCTGTTGATAGCTTTTCTTAGTTCTTGTCTCAGCATTTATTCTTGATTGGCATATAACAGTCATGTTCTTGGGTTCTGTTGGTGTTTTTAAATCATGCACATGCTTGAATTTCTCTTACAGAGTGAGAATGACATTATATCTGCTGCTTGTTAAATAGATTCTCAGTTTATGCTGGCAAAGTGTCAGTGCTGTATGTCTCTATGTATGCAATTTTTCTTTTGTACAGTCATTTTTCTCTTAGCATTCTAAAGATTGATTGAACTCTTGTGTTATAGCAGTACTTAATGTGTCACTTACTGAACTTAAAATCATCACTGTAACTCAATGCATAACGCTATTCATCATCCGTTGAACCTGTCACTCCTGCTGATTGTGCAGAATAAAAGCCTCTTCTCACCTTTTATTTTTTTATTATAACAGATATAGTTTGTGCATTTTTTCTTCATGTTTTAACTGATATTTTGTCATCAGTTCTCTGATGTTTATCAAGAGTTAACTTTTTTTCCAACCCAGATTAATACAGGTTAGAGAATAGAGGAGTTTGTTAATACGTAACAAATATTAATCACTAAGGCTAGGTTTATTACATATAAATATGTCAAATTAGATAAACACTACTTAAAATTTTGGCTGTTGGAAAAATATTAACTTGTACCTTCAAATTTATTAGGGCTCAAGGCATATTAAACTTTGTAGCAGACTTTGGATGAATATCTTTTAAGAAATATTTGAGGCCGGATGTAGTGGCTCACGCCTGTAATCCCAGCACTTTGGGAGGCTGAGGCAGGCAGATCACGAGGTCAGGAGATTGAGATCACCCTGGCTCAACATGGTGAAATCCCATCTCTACTGAAAATACAAAAATTAGCTGGGCATGGTGGCGTGCACCTATAGTCCCAGCTACTCGGGAGGCTGAGGTGGGAGAATCGCTTGAACCTGGGAGGCAGAGGTTGCCATGAGCCGAGAGTGCGTCACTGCAATCCAGCCTGAAAACTGAGTGAGACTCCATCTAAAAGTAATAATGATAATAATAATTTGACTTAGTGAACAAATTTGCAGTAAAACAGAAAAAATAATATAGATTACACACCTTTATAAAATGTGTTGTATAATCATCTAGAGATGCAATTTGAATGCAGCAGTATAACAGAGAAGCATCAGATGAATTCTCAGAGTATATCAATCTTGCCTTTGTTCTGGATTAGAGCCTGGTTTTTAGCTAGAGGTGCTATAGTAGGAAAGACAGGTTTGTATTGATTCAGATTGTGTGTGCATTCATAGCAGATGTGGAATGACATATTTCTGCCAGATAATTATCACTTAGCAAAGGGTAAAACATTAAAACATCATGAAAGTTAAAGTTTTAACTTTACAGGAAAAAAAGGAGCTTTACTTTAAAGCATGATGAAAATTATAGAATTTATGCATAACTCAGTTATTTTGTTCTGAACTTTAAGAAGATACTTTCAGAAGACATCCCTGAAAAAGCAAGTATAATGACCAAGTATGAAACTTCATTGTGATATAATAAAGCTTTTTACTGTATCCAGGCATGTTACACAAATATTCTTTACGAATTACATAAACAGAAAGGCAGGAGCTAGTGCAAATAATGAAGAATATTTATTTAAACAAAACAAAAAGCAGTTATTTTATGTAGAACAGGCTGCATACATTATTTATTACACCGTATTCAAAATATTTTACAACTCTGTTATGAGGAATTTTTCTTGCACTTGGAGAATACAGGTAAATACATTAGAGACTTATAGATCCTGAATGCAGCTGCAGATAGTGTCCCTTAAAAGAAGAAATGCAGCTGGTTTCCTATTTCCCACTCTTTTTTGTGCCAGACAAGGAAGTGACTTTCTTTAGAAAAGAGGATTATAATAGTCATATCCTTAAATGAGGAAACTAGAACCAGATTTCTTTTTAGAACTTGCAGTGGGGATTAGAAGAAATGTTGCAATAAACTTCAGGTTATTCTAATCTCAGTTTACTAAGTTTTTGGTAACACTGCTCATTTAACATTGGAAAGAGATGGGATCTGCATAATAAAGTATACTTCCCATAACTTAAAAGTAATCATGTTCATTGCGTAGGATAAAATGATCCGTTATTCCAAAACCAGAGGAAACTGCAAAAAAAGAGTGCTGTGTTAGCAGTGACTTAAGTGTCCTCTCACAGTTTGCTAAAAATTTTTAAGAAATTTTTGCAATTTCCCTCAAATTAACTACCAGGCAGGCATCAATTTGTCATTTTTGTATATTGCATTAAAGCATTTAATGCTAAATTAAGACGGAAAGGTAGTTTTTTTTTCTTTTTTTTTTAACTTTTCCTTTCTGCAAAAAACACAAATATTTATTAACTGCTCTCTATTGTTGTCTTTCTCTTTAGAAGGTAATTTGTGGTCAGTGGAGCCCAGCAGGGAAGCTCCTTCTCCTCCAGATGGCAGTGACATTTGAGAAAACCTTGGAGGATTAAAGGCACTCTAGTGAGCACTCACTGCAAAGTCCTGACACAATTTGACAGTCCTAATCTGGGTCCTCAACTGATTGGATGACCAAGGGCACAAAATTCTCATCCAACTGTGCAATCACCAGGCACATTGTTAAGGGCACTAAAAATGTTCCAAAGTTTTGGTGACTGTTTTAAACAAAAATATATAAACGTTTTCTTCATGGCATGTTTTTGGAAAAGGTCTTGGAGGTACCTTGCATGGCTTTTAAAAACTGACTATATTTTTGCATGAATGAGCACAGCATGCTATAAATGTCTTTACTCTTTATTAAGTAGGGTTTGCAAACAATCTAAATGGTTAAATGGTAGAGGAAACTATAGAAATTGATCTCAGTGAGCAAAGCCTACCAAATCTAATTATATATTGTCACCATCTGCTGCAATATGATAACAGAATTAATACAATTACTTTGAGAATTTTGAAGAAAAAACTTTTGAAAAAAATGGACACGTGTGGCAAGTCTGCGTGTGTGTGTGTGTGTGTGTGTGTGTGAGAGAGAGAGAGAGAGAAAGAAGCAAGGGCAAGAAAAAAAATGCCATCTTAGCTGTTCTTTCTTTTTCTGTTTCTTTTTTACCTTTCCTCATTTTTAAGTTATTGCTTAAAATGATTTGAAATATGTTTTCCTAATTTTTGTGTTGATTAAAGTTATCAGGTTTTGGTAAGGTGATTTTATTAGTTTGGAATTTTAATTATATCCACTGCAGCTTCTAAAATCACCATGGCAACAGGTGTGTAATTATCAACATTGCACATAGCTTCAATGTGTAATGCATTTCTTCTGGCTGAATGAATATTAAATCATACTGCTTAACACCTCCTCTACTAGTAAACAGATAAGGCTTTGGCCATGGCTTGCAAATTGATCTTGCTTCTGTAGATTTCTATTACTGCAGAGCCTTTGAATGGGGTAATTTGTGCCTTTGAGGGTTTTCTGACTTTGCTAGAGCATGACAGAAAGTCCAGTTTTATTTCATTTAATGAGAAAAAAACATGTTTAATTATTACTCACATTTCCATTAGTAGAATTCTTTCCAAGAGAATATTCTCCTTATTGTTTTCCATTGCAAGGTGTGTATTCAGGGCAGATGAGATTTTTTTTAAAAAAGACATTTTCTTAAGGAAAGCTTACATTTTAAATGCTACTTTTCCTAGCAAATGCAGGTGGTCATTGTATGAAGCACATATGAAATGAAACCTTTGATTTAATACCAAACTATAGTCTACTGTCAACTCTAAGAAAACTGTATGATCCATAATTTTAAGTAAACCAAAACTTTACTTTGTTTCTAATATTCCAGGTGGTCTTTTCAGACTGATATCTACATAGAAGTACGCAAGAAAGTGACGCGATTATCTGATTATCAGATTATCTTTATATGTCTCTGATTGTTATCAAGCTCAAAATTTTCCTTAAATAGCTATGGAAAGAGATAGCAGTTTACTACTACTACTACTACTATTATTATTAGGTCATCTAATGTAATTCAGTTTATAAATCTGATGCATACATTTGACTGATAGGATACAGACTTTTAAGGACCTAGCATTATAAAAAATATAATTTAAATACATAGATCAAATAGAGCTGTATATAATATTGTTAAATAGGGAACAAGATAAGTGATTATGAAGATGTATAGATCTGTTAATCATTCAGTGTTTGTTTTTAGTGGACATTTTATTTTGGGATGCCATTCAGTAACTTGAAGTTATTAAATGAAGCATAATCAATATTAGAACAAAAGCCAGCATAAGAAGATTTATTTAAATTTGATTTATTTAGAATTTGGAGTCTGGTCACTAGAATTTTGAGGCTAGGTGATTCTATGAAAGGCTGTGTGTAACCACCTTCTACTCTATTCCTTCCTCTCCACCCAGGCCAAATATCCCAGAATATGGTATTATTTAAGTATCATCAATTTTTAATTTTAGTGTGTTTCCATTTTCAAACTAAGACAGGTGCAAAGTTGAGGTTACCAGCGGTACAAGATCAGATCACCTAGTTAGATATCGACGCATAGTAAAATGTAGCCTAACACACTCTATTCATAATGTGGATTGACAACTAAGAAAAAAGTGAATGCTTTATTCACACAAATAGGTTAATATTCCTGAAATAGTGTCCAATGCATTTAAAGCCATTTAAAAGAACATAGAGAATACATTATTTTTCTTAGCTTATTTCTCCAGTATTTCTCCCTGTATTACTCTAGCTCATGTTTAGACTTTTTGTTAATCTTAGTAAAAGGATAAACACACACAGTGTATTTCTGCAGACTCCCCTTTAATGGATCTCTGCCAGTGTTAGCCATTGTTTCAGTTGCCTGTGGCTGCTCAACTGTGCAAGGTTGCCTGGAAACGCTCCTTCTTCAGTGCAAAGCTCTCCAGCCACTTTCCATACCTCCCAGCCCAGGGCTTAAAGATTCAGGGACTCCAGCCACTGGTGTTTCTTTTTGAAATCTCCTTAGTAAACTAATGATCTTGTAAATGTAGAAAACAGAAAAATTGCTTCTCAGTCTGTAGGGCATACAAGTCTAAAACAAAACAAAACAAAAACTTTGAAAAAAATATGTATTTGTTACAAGTTAAAACAAATACAATTTTTCTTCTCTATTGAATTTGATTTAAAATTTTGTTAAACCAGCATTTTGTAATGTGTAATATTTTTGGCAAATATTTTAAGTTAACATCTACCACTGTCTTTCAGCCTGGAAATTGTGTGCTATTCCCATCAAGGTTACATCATGTTTCCATTACTCCTTTAATTGGGGGAAGTTTCAAAGTCAGACACCTTGATTTGGAATTTTAATGCTTTTAACAAATTTTAAAGCAAGTACCACTATTAGGTAACAGAATATTATTATTACTCACTTTTTTCCTTGGTTAAATTTGTTTGTTAGTCCTAAGAGGTTTTAGGAATATAAAATGAATGTGATGTTTGATAGTATCAATACAGTTGATTTTACTTGTCTCTGCTATTTTCTCTTTTCATATTATAACTTAATAACAACAACAAATTAGAGATATGCTCTTTTTCCACAGTTAGTTCAAGTTTCTAATTCTGGAGTATAAGATGGGGATATCACTGTGCATGAGTTAAATAGATGCTACTACATAATACCTATATATCATTACTAGTTTTAAAAGAACGATTATGTAAAAAGTGGTAGTAGGTAGTAGGTAGTCTTTTTCTTTTGTTACAAGTGCTTTGAAATTACTGGTTTGTGATATAGGACATGAAAAGAAAGACAAAATCAGTGATGTTTGAAAGACATACTATTATCAGATATGGCTTACTTAAAATTAGTTATTAGACTTTGGTCTCTTAACAGCTTTTATTCCCCCCAATATACTTTCAAATTCTGATTTTCAGAAATCTTAATTGTACAATATTAATATTGCTACAGACACAAACTTTGCTAGCCCTTTATTGGTAGATTACATAGACTACATTGATTATTAGATTTTAAAGTTTATTAATAACATCATATCCATTCAAGTTTATTTTAATACTTTTTCCTTATTTATTTAAGGAATTACTTCAGGTGATGTGTGGATTTTAATTGTTACATAAATGCATTTTATGGTTATTTATAACATTCACTTTAATTTAAAGGCCTGTAAGACCTGTGGTTGGATGACTGTATGTATTAATGTTGTTTTTAACATTAAGAACTTACATAATTGGTCCAGAAAATCAGACCTATCCCTTCATGTTCTCTTTCCTTCTGTACTTCATAAGCCTACGTATCCCTTAGGATAGATTACTGGATCTGCTTCTCAATTGCTGATAGACATTTTTCAGTTAAGGTAAGTTATATGTTAGACATCATAGAGTGATCGGACTGGTTTTATTACATAGCATATTGGGAGCAAAGCAAAAGAATAAAGCAGATACATATTTCTGCATGTTGATGCATGTATCCACTGTATTTTTAACACAAACTAATTAATTGTGGGCCAAAAGTTACAGTAATGAATAGAAGTCTGTTGTTCTTACTCACATCAGGCACGGAGTCTTACTTTTTTGTAAATTTAAATTGACGAGGCAGGTAGAGTATCGCGATAAGCTTAGAACGGTTATTTTGAAGAAATTTTCAAGAAAAATATTAAGGAAAAATTTGGGTGTCTACTCTGTGAGACAATCTGTCTCTAAGGTGCTTTACATATTTTATCTCACTTAATCCGAGGAACCACCCTATGATTTAGGTAGCATTGTTCCTATTTTGAAGTTTGGCGAACTCATGCACCTTGAAGTTAATTAAACTCAGGGTTGTCTTAATCATTTCTAATTTCAGTGAATATACTTTCCCATTGGACATTTAACTTTCTAATTAATGTGAAAAAAAGACAGTATTTCTGATAGCATATACAGCAGTCACTTTAGGGGCAGATAAACATAAGATGCCAGGGATTTGGATTGTTCAAGTCAATAGTGTCCTGAAGAATAATATATTCACTGTGTGAAACAACCACAACATCAACTAGATACAAAGTTTCTGTAAAATTCGGACAATCATTTTGGGTTCTTAACATAAATAGACAAGATTGATATATATAATGATATTTCAGTAGAAACCAGGAAAATATCCCAACTTCGAGAATCGTTTCTTGCCAAGCCCACAGTAAGAGTTCTAAATATAAGTTAAAATATGTTCTCTGCCACCATGAAACTGGTACCCAACACATATCCCAATTATAAAACGTCTTTATAGTCCACTATGGCAATTATGAAGGCAGAGTATAATATGGGAGCCTGAAAAGCTATACTAAAGAGGCGACTTTTGAATGGGGTCTGGAGGGATGTGTTCACCAAGGAGTGAAAGGAGGAAAGGAACTTAAGTTGGTGAAAAAACACAGATGGATGTGTGAACAGCTCCACATGGCCAAAGAATGGTGTGTTTTGGTGTGTAGGGAGGGATTTCTGGTTAGGTCCATGAGCCAGTATTACAAAGGGCTTTGCATGGCATGAGAAGGTATTCGGATGCCACTTTGTTCAATACAGAGATCTACTGAGCACTTAAAAATTAGAGACAAATAATATTCAGATTCATATGTTGAAAAGATTGCATTTGTGCCAATGGAGAGGACATAGCAAAGGGAGCTAGATTAGAGTTAGCAGTGTCACTTAGGATGCCATTACCTTTGTCTAGGGATCTTAGACTCAAGGTAAGCAAAGCTTAGGTCTTGAACCAAGCGGATAAAGACTAGAGAAGAGGTGCTCAGAAATGTTGAATCAGTACATTTTGTTATACTTTAAAAATTGTTAAAAGGCCAGTGGCTGCCACACAAGACATTAAGCTTTTTTGTTTTTGCTTAATGAATGAGTACAAATGTGGGGGCAGTAAGGAAAAAGGCAGCTCTGAGGTTTGCTGGAAGTCAGCTACCCTCATGTTTAGCAGACCTACAAAGTCTTGAAGCAGGAAGTAGATTTATCATGGTGGGAGGGAGATGGCTTGATAGAATGAGGAAGTGAAATGAAATGGCTCTTCCCAAGAGTGACAATGCATTTTAGAGAAGACGTGAAGATGATGCGGTTGTTAAGAAGAAAGAGTATTCAGTGAGCAGCACAGTGGAGAAATGGTATGGTACCTAGGTAGGAAAATGAAAAGGATTCCTCATTTTCTCTTCCAGCTCAGGTCATGTGACAGGACTCTGCTCACTCCCTCTCTACACTTTAATCTTCGCTGAAAGATACATAGGGATAGGAAAACTTCCTAACATTCTCTCTTTTCCTCTGTATTGTCATTCCATTAACCAAAAAGTTCAATAAATATCAACTGAATGCCTATTATCTGTCCCTTTTTAATTTTCTTTCTGCTCTGTAAAAAGCTGAATAGAGGAATGCTAATACGTTAGTGGGAGTTTTAGAAGTCTCTGAAAGTGAGAGGTAAGTCATTTGTCATTTTGGCTAGATCTTCCCCTAGGAACTTCTAAATGGTTTCATGACCTCATTTCATCCTAGACAAATGCAAGAGGGCTTTAATATGAGAAGAGCCTCAGGAATCCAACTTGTAGATATAAGCCTCTCTTTTAACAGGTTACTTAGTAAATTAGTTTTCTTTGTACTGTGATTCATTAAGAACAATAACTTTGATTTTATTTTATACTTTACAGGAAGCATAGAGTGACTCAATAGTAGAAAAATTCAATAACATTTAAAAAAATTATGTAAATTAAATAAAATGGTATACATTAAAATTGTGAAAATTGTGTAAATTACATAAAAAATATATGTGATTAAATTAAAACCAGGATTTGTGGGGTGGCTGAATTAGATTTCTTAATAAAATTTATGAAAAACTGTGCATCGTACATACTTTTCTTTCAGAAGGAATAATAGTTGTAAGAGATTATTTTTTGAAAAATAGATACCATTTATTGAGAGCTTACTAGGTGTCAGCCAGTGCTGTATCCACATTACATGTATGAATTCATTTAATTTTTAAAGTCAACCTGTGACTTACCCTGTGAGCTCACTATGTGAGCCATCACCCTTGTTTTGCAAACAAACAAATTGAGGGGGAGAAATGAATCAATATTCTTATTTTATATCAGCCATATCTCTCAATGCTAATCAGAGCTGATTAACAAATTATAATCAGCATGTTCAATATTTGATATTTCATTTACCTTATAGGACATTCTTTGTTTTACAGAATTTTTAAAAAACCTTAGTAGAATTTTTCTTTTTAAACTATTATTAAGGCTCCTTGAGTGGTTTTCAAACGATATCCTAAAGGTCTCCAGAAATTTCTTAGAGAATCTCATATCTTCTTCAACCAGATTCACTTGAGGTATATTCATTTCATATATTAGGTTTTATTATTAGAGCTTTTCCCTCCTTCTCTTGCTCTGCCTCGCATCCATCCTCCACCCATCCACCCATCTACCCATCCATCAATGAACTTAATTTTTTTAGCTTTAAATAACTAAATCATGTACTACTAATAAAAAATAAAGCTAAAATTGGAGGACAGCATATTAAAATATTAGATTTCAGGATCTCTCTTTAGATTGTACACATCACTTCATGAATGTTAGCAGTAGCATTAAATCCAAACTTATAAAATGTTAGTGATGAAGTAGCAGTGCATTAAATATAGGCAGGTGCATTACTTTCAATTAAAAGTAATGGCAAAACCACAATTACTTTTGTACAAACCTAATATGTTGGCCTTTCCTGATTGAATGTATATTAGCTACTTTATACATATTGTTATAATGTATAACATTAAAATGGCATATTGAATTTTTAAAGTAGCTAATACCTTTAAAGATTCTACAACATAAAAACAATTTTGCATAAGAAATGTTAGGTATCTCTAAGTATATTTTATTTTTAATTTCTTATTTCTTTTTTCTCTTCCAAAGAAAAAACTCAGGTTTATTGATGTATAATTTACACAAAAAGCATTCACATTTTTTGGGTGTACAGCCCAATGAGTTTCTGTAAATATATCCTAAATTTTTTTTTAACAATCATATTCAGAAAGTTTAAATTCAAAAAAGTTTAAAATTATTTTCGACCTTAATTCAAAATACACCATTCATGATGTTTCCTGCTCATTTTGCTACACTGTATTAAGAAAGAATTTTCAAAATATGGCTGCGTTCTCTTGGTGAAAAGTACTTTCCAAGGGACAGCCTAATTAGCCCATGCTTTCCCTCCAGCTCCATCTTGTCCTCCTTTCCTGCGCTGGATGGCCTTTTTCCTGAGGTAGGTGAGAGTGCCCAGGACAAAGGACACACTGATTTCTCTGGGAAATTTAAACCATGTTATCAAGGATGGTTCTGTCTGCCTAATTTGTAACTTTTGGTTGGGGCTTGGAGTCAGTTGTGGAGCACAGGGTGGGTGAAGGCAGAGGAGAGAGCTCCATAACAGGAACGCAGAGCAGCAAGGTCTCAAGGGAACCTGACAAGGGTACCTCGGAAGAGGCAGGCTCTCAGTGCGTCAACTTTTCATTGGTTCTATGGACTGTGGGGGAAAGCAAAGGGACAGCTTGTTTTTCATGGATTGATTTTCCAAGCAGCTTTATGAATTGTTACAATTTTGATCTGGGTTACGTACATTCAGTTAAATGGATGTTTGTATTAATATAAACATTAATTTTATATTATTTATGTAATTAAATATTTGTGTTTAATTATATAAATTTTTATATTCTGTGCTGTTTTACGTTTTTGTATTTTTTTAAATAATGTGTATCTTCTTTTTAGCTTGCATAAATATGTTTATTCACTTAAAAAGTAAGGTTTTTATATTTAAAACTATATTCAAACGCACAAACATGGATTTTTCCTGAAGGTTATTCTGGAAGGCTTTGCTTCATCTTAATCTCAAAGACTTTGCTTTGTTGTTTACTTTTTATAAATGAATATATTTTAGCCTAATACTTCTGTTCTAGAACTTAAATATTGGCTATATTATTTTTCTTAATATTAAAATGCTTCCTTTAAAATTTATTTTCCAAGAGGAATGAAATTTTTTTTTTTAAAAAAAGGGATTTTAATGTTTAAAAACTGCTTTGGGACTGGGTCTGTAGGTTCAGTACACCTTCTGAGACTGAAACAATAAGAGCACTCGTGGCTTATTGAACCATGATAATCAAAGCAACCGAATAACAGTAAATACTAGAACTGGATTCTGCTTCTTATACCTAATTAAAAATATATATTGTTTTAAATGGAGAATTTATAGTGAATCTCATGAACAAGTAATATAGACTAAACAATCTGACATTAAAATTAGAGAATACAAATATTTGTGATTTATGTCCTTTTCTTAATTTGAAACACATGTGTGATATATAACATGTACAGCAAAAAATAAAAATAAGATTAAGCCAGAATGCCATTTTGAAAACAAAATACAAAAAAGATATGTTCCATTAATCCACAGAGATAAACTATAGTAGTGTTTCTGCATTACCATAATTATTTCTGCAGAGCAGGAGAATAAGCAGAAGAGAATTTACATCTATGTTTGCTTAATATTGTTTCTGTCTTTAGGTTTCACTTCTATCCCATGGTAATGTAAAAGTAGGACCACCTGTTTTCCATTGGGCATTCAGTTTGGGTAAATTCTTACAACACAGCAATGTATTTCTAATCAGAATTTTCTGGAAATCTGAGGGAAGTTAATTATAACAATAATATTTTTAAAAACTGCAGTGAATAAAATTAATTCCAGGAAGACACCCTTCCTCCCCACCAAAAGAGAAATCTAGGAAGAAACATACACACTTCCTATGCAGATTTAAAAGCTTTGGGAATCAAGGTTATGAATAAAAAAAATCATTTCACTTCCATAAGGATCCAGAAGGGAAATATTTAAATGTAAAATTTGATCTATAAAATCTAGGCAGCATGTATTTTCCTGCAACTATTTATAAGAGAACGGGGCATTGTAGAATAAAATTTGTAATAAGTGGAAGTATTTCTGTCTTCGAAAGGATTACTGTAAATTGTGGGATGTGTAGAAAAACTGCTCCTGCTTAAAAAATTGCAAACGTGTTTTTAAGCAATGTTTCTAAGTTTCTATTTTAAGTCAGCAATAGGAAAGTTATTTTCTTGTATATATGTCAAAAAATATCAAATCAGAAAGGCCATCTACAATTGATTTTTCTACTTGAAAGGAGCGAGGAAGGGAAAGTTGGTCTTTGCTCTTGTCCATCAGAGTATTATGCCTGCCAGCTTGTGTGCAAATGATTTATTCTGAAAAGCAGACTTTACACTTAGAGAAATACTGGGATGTAGCATTTGTGCCCTGTGGAGTGTTTGGAAATGGAATAATGCATCCACAAAGACAGCTTTCTGCATCCTTTCTGCCTGCACATATGAAAGGGTAAGCATTAATTTCAATAATGGTTCAAGTAATTGAAAAAGGGCCTGCATTTCAGGATAGCTGGACAGTTCACCCATTAGCTCTCTACTGCAAAGAGAAAAAGAAAGCTGACCTGCCCATTTTAACATTTTAACAGATAATTAAGAATGACAAAATCTAAAGATATCAAATAAAATGTAAAACTTAAAAGTCAGTCAGTAACCATACTCTAATAGTTTGTTTTCTAGTTCCTACTTTTCATTAACTCCAAAATTTTTATGCTTAATGCCTTAACTGCCATTTGGTGTAATTATACTTAATTTTTTTTCACGTAAGTCATTTTCCTGCTCTGAAGGTTATTTTTAGAAAAACTCGATCCATCTTTTCTCTCATTCACATATATTTGCAAACAGATAGTTTCTGTGAAAAGCCAGGTGTTTTCAGTGATCTAATAACTACTCTAATTACAGGCTTTGAATTTTAAACCCAATTCTTAACTTTTAAAATAAAACTTTGGAGGTAAATTAAAGGCACTAGAAGGTCACAAAACCAGTATTAATTGTAATATACTGTGAAGTTCCTCTTGGTTTACATACTAATGTATAGAGGATTTTTGAAGGCTCTTTTTACTCATCAATTGACTCAATGGACTCATGACTGTAGCATGTCTTATTTTCACAGATGAAACATTTCAGATGCACCATACCAAATAAAATCATACTCCTTAGCATGATTTTTCAGATTATCCACAGTCTAGTCTCAATCTCTTTCCAGCTTCGACTCACTGCTTCATGCCCCCCAGTTGCCTAAACTGTGTTATTTTGAGTGTGCTCGTTCTGCAAGTATTTCAAAGTTTCAGTGCAGGTCCCAGCTATTCAGGGTAGACATTTGAACATAAAAGTGTTTAACTGCTGGACAGTTCCAGTTTTTCATCACACATGCTGTTATTCCTAACATTCCTGTATCAGTTAAGAATGGTTCATATAACAGAACATACAACCCTGCTGTTGGTGTTTATATAAGAAAAAGTCCACAGGGAGGCGGCCAGTTCAGAGGTAGTGTAACTCCTCAGTGATGCTGTTAAGGACCCAGGATCTTTCTGCCTCTCAGCCGTATCATCTTTACTATGTGAACGTTTGTCCTCATGATGGTTGAAGCCCCAGTTGAAGGCTGCCTCACCTTCAACTCTCTGCCATGTTCCAGGCAAGCAAAAAAGAGATGTGGAATGGGGCGTGAGTAACGGGCTGTACCCGATTGTCCTGTCCTTCCCCCCACCCTCCCGTCACTTCTTTCTTTTTTTCAGAAAATTACAAGCTTTCTCAGAGGCTGACAACAGTAGTCTTTGTTTCACATCTCATTGGGCAACACCCAGTCATGGCTGCCCCTACCTGGAAGATGGCTAAGGGAGAAAGGAATGCGAGTGGGGACTGGGCCAGTGAAAGAACTGTGCCTGCCACACTGCTTTTCACTCGCACGCATCCCTCCACTTGAAATGCCTTTTCTCTTATCCTTTATGTGTGTTCATCTACATCTTGTGTGGAGGCTGTCCACTTTCTCCAGTTCTGTGTGAGCTCCTATGAGCTGCTGTTTTTATTTTCCTATGGGATATCATTTTTAACCTTCATAATAAAAGGCAAAATGACTGTCATTAGCTTTATGTAGCTGTGTCTTAACACTGAGGTCAGAAATTGTGCTATATGAATTAGGAATCTTTCAGTGACAAGTGTCAAAAAATTATGTTAATTAGTTTATCCCATAATTTGTTGGTTCACTTAACATGGAAGTCCAGGGAATCGCTGGCTTCAGGCATGTCTGGAAGCAGAAGCTGAAATGATATGCTCAGTGTTAACTCCTGTGCCTCTTGTCATTCTTAATCTCATCCATCCTCCCTCCCTCTCTTATTGCTCCTCTCTACTCCTCTTTGTCCTTCTTTTTCTTCCTCTCTTTCTCCTACTCTTTATTCTATATCCGTCTATTTTGCTCATTCTGAAACTGGTTCTCAACACTTCGTACAATGTATAAATGATAGGCATTCACAGCTTTTAGCTTACCTGACTTCTCATTATGCCAGAGTCAAGGAATTCCTTTCTACAAAATGCATATATCAAATGTTTCTGGAAGGAATATGATTAGCCTTGGTTGGCCACATTTCTGTTTTTTGACCAATCCTACCATGGAGGAGAATAGAATAGTAAGATTGGCTATGAATAGGTCCATTCTAGTTGCCCAGAAGTAGATGAGGCAGTGTATTTGATAATCTCACCCAAACCATATGTGTTGTTGGGAGAAAATTCTGGGAATGCAAAATAATAAGTACTTATCCCAGATCTCCTTTTACCTGTCATCATTCATTGCATGTGCCTATCTCTATCTAAGTAATAGGAGCTCAGTAGGGAGATGAGGAAGTGAATGGATAAATGGGAGAGGGGAAGAACTGAGTTGACCTATAAGCAAAAGAAGAAAACGGCAGTTTT
Source organism: Pan troglodytes (assembly GCF_028858775.2). Classification (NCBI taxonomy): domain Eukaryota; kingdom Metazoa; phylum Chordata; class Mammalia; order Primates; family Hominidae; genus Pan; species Pan troglodytes. The sequence goes on from NC_072401.2 coordinate 20,834,823, forward strand.
AGTGTTTTATGAGCTGTATTTAGATCATGCAATAATATTTTAGGGTTTTTTTAGTTTAGTTTATTTTTTTTAATTTTTGAAACAGGGTCTCACTCTATCGCCCAGGCTTCAGTGCAGCGCTATGATCGCAGCTCACTGCAGCCTCAACCTCCTGGGCTCAAGTGATCCTCCAACCTCAGCCTCTCAAATAGCTGGGACTAGAGGCAACCATCACCACCCCTGGCTAATTTTCTGATATTTTTATCGAGACAGTGTCTTCCTCTGTTGCCCAGGCTGCTCTCTAACTCCTGGGTTCAAGTGATCCTCCTTCTTCAGCTTCCCAAAGGGTTGAGATTACAGGTATGAACCACTGTACCCAGATGTTTTATGTTTTAAATTTATATAAATCCACAGTGGATGCATCATTCAAATTACAAAAATAAGGAAATGTGGTACAAAATCATATTCAAAAAATGCATCTGCCATTGCTCCTTCAGAAAATAGTTATTGCTTGCTTACTCTGTGATAAGGCGTTAATTACATGGTGCTTCATTTTTTTAGTGACAATAATTGAGATGCTTCTCTCTGTTCTTAGAGAACATCTTAAGCTGATAGAAAAACTAACAAACAGGGGATACATAGTTTGTAAGTAAAGTATATTTGGGAAACTTTTTGTCTTTTTAAAGCATATAAAACTAATAGTGTGTTTTCAACTTCAGTGAATGGATGTAAGAAGCTTAAGAAAATGAATTCATATATTTAGCCTCATTTATTTTAAACCATTTATGGAGACATTTGATATATTTTTAAGTCTCCCAGAAAATATCCTAAGCATAAGCAAATAACTTCAAATACAATGTTTATATTTGGACATACTAGTTCTCTGCTGTCATCTTGACTGATTCAGAAAAGTTCTGAAGTGAAAGATTTTAGCATTTATTTCTCCTGGCTTCCTTCCATCTGCCAGGAATAACTCAGTTCACTGAAGGCTTCTGACAGGTCCCTGACCTTGGCCCATATCTTTGCCATCAGTGTTTGGGGTGAGGAGAGAATGGGCTTTGAAGATGGTTGCCTCTTTTTCACTGCTGCACCTCCTCATTATCTCTCCAGGAAGCAGGTTAATTCTGGCCGGCAAAGCTCCCTGAGGCGGGATCCATTCAGTCCATTCTTACAGGGGTAATAGGGCTTGGGGCTCATTTCAGTCAGCCTTCCTTGGAAGAGAGAGGTCCCTTTCCTTTCCTTTTGAAGATTGATTAGTTTGCAAAGAAAGACAGATAACACCACTCTCATTCTCACTTTCTCTCTTTTTTCTGTTCTTGAAAACTCAATAGTTGTGTACAATAAGAAGTCTTGCTAGACAAATTGTGCCTATGCTTTATGTTCTGTAAACATGATTCTTGAAGCTGAGAAACTTTTAGTGGAACCCTTTAGCTAAGCTGAAATTACTACATAATCCAACTCTGTATTAGTTTTCCTGGTTTTTGAAATAGTGTCACAAAATAGCAAAAAAAAAAAAAAAAAAAAAAAAAAAGAAAAAAAAGAAAGAAAAAAGAGAAAGAATGGGAAGTAGAGAATTTCTAAGACTACTCATTTAACAGACTGACTCAGATGTAACAAGAAAGTATAATAATAATAAAATTTAAAAAACAAAGATTAACAGAAAACAAAACAAAACAAAAAAAAGAGAAAGTTCTCAGTAGCCATCTGGAAAGAGAAATTTCTAAACACAACCTTTTTTTGTTAAAGATAATTGAAAATAATTATATGTGTGTGTGGTAAACCACAATGATCTTTCTGTATTGTAACACCTAAAGTAGATGAAGAGGTTAATGAGGAGGTTTCCCAGCAACAAATTTAATTGTAGTCATGTAAAAATTACATAAACTCAACATAAAATTTGAACACCTATGCAGGAATCTGAAAAAATTTCGTTCTAAGTAATTCTTATAATTTAGACTCTCAGTCTAGTGGTGAGAATTTGAAAAAGTAAAGAATGCTCATGATAAAGTTTGACAGGTGCTCTGAAAGCAGTAAATATGAGGAATTAAGGCAACCTCTACTTTTGACATCATTTGCTCTGAGGAAGTATTGTATATCCTGACTTTAATTTTTTCAGGACCCTGTGCACTTACAGGATGACAGAAATGATATTTCTTCTCTCCTGAAACCCTGGGGTTGATATTTACACATCACATTCAGACATACAAAAAATACTATTCTGCTTTATTTATCAATAACAAGACCCTGTCCTCAATGATGGAGACAGAAAACAACTTTGCTAAGTTAAGGTATTTCAGCCACTACTTCTGGTTTTTATTGTTTTATTTCAGAGGAATTCAATTGCAGTTGACTAAATCCTCAGTCAATTTAAAGTTCATATTTCATGTGAGGAATGTTTTTCTCTAAGTGAGTCCACATTCCTTTCTCTTTCTTTCCCAAGATGGTCTAGGGAACAGGGCTGAATTCCCATGTTCTCATGATGAGAGAGGAAGTTCCTTCTGGTTTGTGTGCTGTCTCTGTCCTCATTGATGTCCTCTGGGATATAGTTGCCTTGTATCTTGTGTTCTTGCCCACCGAGGTCTGGCCATTACAGGATTGTAATGCTCATACATGCTGTTGAGGCAGAGGTTCCTTTTCCTCTGGTTTTTGAGATTTCCATAGCAGGGGTCGGTAAACTACAGCATACAAGGAAAACCCAGCTGCTGTGGGCTAAATCCAGCCATTTAGCTTGTTGGCTAAGGCTGTCAGTTTTCGTTCTACAACAGCAGTTGTGAGTACTTGCAACAAAGACTGTATGTCCTGCAAAGTCTAAAATATTTACTCTCAGGCCCCTTACGGAAAACGTTTGCCAGCCCCTGATCTCTCTGAGTCCTTGGTCCAATCACTCTTTGTTTGTCCTTCCTCTTGGCATGTTTCATCTTTTCCAGAGCACACAGGAACCACTGGGTCTCCTGCACAGAAACTCAGGGCAGACAGAGTCACTGTCTAGGGACCTCCCTATCCCTCTCCTATGTCACTGCTTTGGCATCATGCTGTATATAAAAAGGTAGCAGGGGACCAGCCCTATCTCAGCCTGTCTATTGCTCTCCATATCTGGGGGTATTTGAAGTTTCTGTGTTTTAGGTTTCCACCCTCTTGCCTGAAGGTCTTTGATATCTTCTTAGAGACTCATGTATCATTTTCAAGCTACCTTTCTCCCTTGCAAATCCCCTTTCTTCTTTCCTCGAAAGACTTAGTATCTGGAAAGAACTTTCCTTACGTGAATGATTCTTGAAGTGTTTTTTGTACCAGCAACTCTGCATCATATGAGAATTTGTTAAAAGTGAAAATATTTGGTCTCTACCCCAGACCAACTGAATAAGGTTGTCAGAGGGAGAGGCCCAGCAAGCTGCATTTAAGCAAGCTCTTCAGGTGATTTGTGATCTGACAAAGTTTGAGAACCCCCTACCTTACATCATATCTGCCACTAAAACCAGATGATCTGAGTAGCCAGGTTTCCTGCTTGATGTGTGAAAGGGAGCTTTCAAAATATAGAAAACTCCTTTCCCTTTCCACAAAGATTGGCTGGAGTAGACTCAAAAATTCTGTTTTGAAAATTGAATATTTCAATCGATTATCTTTTTCCTTGTCTTTCTGGTCTACTAATTCAAATCCTCCCTGAGGCGGCCAATGCCTCTGGTTAAACAGAGAGTGTATAGGAAGCGCTCTTAAGGAGAAACATCCAGTGCTTTTGAATAAATGCTCTTCTATGCACTCATGATGCACACATTTATCTAAATAACACAGTACATGCCTGAAACCAGCAACACTATTTGCTGAGTCAGAAATTTCAGCCTTAGCCTGTGAGACAGAGACTCCAATACTGGATTCCCTTTAGATCTCCATGGACATTTCAAACTTGGCAGGTGTGAAAGGAAATTTACTGACTCCTTATCTTTCTCCTCAAATCATTCTCCATTTCCCAAATTCTTGACCTTGGTAAATGGCTATGAGGAAGTGACTATAAAGTACTGATTTGGAAGTGGACTGATCTGGATTCAAACACCAATTTCAGCATCCATTAACTTTGTGATCTGGAACAGCCAACGTTTCTAGCTATACATTTTCCTGTAAAACAGAGGAAGTCCCAAATCCCATGGGTAGTTTTTAAGCTTTGGAGAAAATGTATGCCTGATATATGATATTTATTATCCTATGCTTGCCCATTCTCAACTCCACTTAGTGACCAAATCACTAGGCATCGTTGTGCATTCTCTTTTAGAAATGTCTTGAATTGATCATCGTATCCCCTTCCTTTCAACAGATTGCCACTGTTAATAAAGGTCATCTTCATTAGGGGATGGCATAGTTTCTTATTTCTTCCTATCTCTAGTTGGGTCACTCCTTGGGAGAGCCACTTATGGTTTTGCGGGTTTGGGAGTGCACAAGAACACCACATCTAAGGGGCACCATTCAGATGTTACCCAGACCTTATAAAGGTCCCTCTTCACACTTACACTAATGCACCAACACACATTCTCACAGTCACACATGCACATGTTCTCACACAGTCACTCATACACTAACACACACTGGCCTTGATACTCACACAGACTTACACAAATGCACATCCTCATACAGACTCAGATACCACTCCACCACACACACACCCACTCACATTCACACACACTTTTGAGTGTTGTGCATTATTACAACAAAACAGTAAATCATGTTTCTCCAATAGAAACAGTATATTAAAACATGTTCCTGTAACCATATTGAAGAAGGACTATCTTTCTTTAAATCTTTAAAGCACATGGAGGTGTCCTGGGGCCGCTCTGCTCTCCACTCCCATCTTTTCTTCAACAGTTGCTAGGATGATTCTATCTGAAGCCCCCACTTTTTCAGGCTTCCTGTGCCTAAGTTCCCATTGCAGCTCATGCAGACTGCATTTTGGCCCTCTCACACAGTGCATGGTTATTTATGCCACCCGAGAGGGAAAAATGCACTGTGATCATCACTGATAACCACCATTACACCTGGTCAAAAGGAGATGTGTAAGAATGTAAGAAGTTATTTTGCCTACTGCATGAATAATTAATGCTAGTGGCCTGTTTTCCATATGTATGGAAATATGAGAGATTCAGCCAAAAATACTGTACTCTTGTACTTTTTTTTTAATTTGGTGATTATCCGTTTACCTATTTTAATTACAAGGAAGAACTCCAAAGAAATAGGAATGTTTTAGGAAGAACTTGATGGAAAGTGCCTAACTGCTTTTTAGGACTATTCTGTGCAATATGTTTTTAACAAAAAGAGAGATTCCATTTATCCAGCATTATTTTCATCATTCTGTTGCTTCAAGTGGATGAGAGGGTTCTCTTGTCTTTCTTATTTTTCACCCACTTTTAGAGTCTAACATCTTACATTTACTGAGTACTCTTTATAGGTACGACACATTATGCCAGTTGTTTTTGAAGCCTTGATTTCATTTAATTCTTCAGACCAGTCTTAGAGGTGGGTTGATTCTATTTCCGTTTCACAGGTGAGGAAGCAATTATTTTGAGAGGAATTTACCTGACATTAAGTGGTGCAGAAAGGGCAGAACATGGCTTCAAAACTAGTTTTGTCTGCTTTGTGAGCCTGTGATCTCTAGAGGCATGATTATTGGACTTTTCTTTTTTTTTACCTCCTTAAATTTTACAAAAAACTAAAGTGAGGAAAAGAAACCCAAAGAGAAAAGGTAAAATACTGTTGAATAAAACCTGTTTTCTGACTTTTTATTAAAAAGAAATGATTTTATATTATCTATTGTTAATTCTCTAATTTCCAAAATTAACTTTGTCCTGTTTGTAAATTGTCTTTATAATTTATATCTTTTACTGTGTTCTATAGCATGGATCCTGCTAAATTCTGACTTTCATGCTGGGAAGGACCCTATTTTCCATTTTTATGATCTTTGTTGGTTTCTTTGCTCTGTTCTTACAATTTTGCATATGAATTCTAGAAATAACCAGATAAGAGAAAGCAAAGCATAGACTAGGAGACTTTTAAGCCCACTCACAACTTCAAGCATCATGATAACAAAATTGAAAGCAAGTGTATTGATTTGGGTGGTATTATATTTGTCTCTAGGGCTTGAAAAGACCTTTAATTTCTCTCTTTTTACACACCACTTTTTGTTGTAAATATGTTTACAAAGGAATAAATGTCATATTTAATAAACCTAATGGAGAGAAGTTGCCTTTAAAGAAACCAACAGATATGAGCATCATGTTGTGAGCATGTTTACATTTACGAACATATTGTTTTCTCATTACCTACTCAGTTATTTAGAAATCATAGGAGTTAGATGCTAAATGTCATTATATTTATATGTGAAGCAGCATTTCTAATCTCCAGTCACTTCTTTCAACTTACACATCTGACTTTGACCTCTCACTTCCCATGGCATTTCAGAGTTGTTAGAGAATTTATAATCAAAATTAGTTTGGCAGCTTAGAACTTATTGGAAGAAAAACATCACCTTATTCTGCCGCTATTATCATACTCAAGAAAACTGCTTTTTCACTTTGTTTAAAGTGTATTTTTGACTTACAGTAGATCAATTTCTCCGCATTTCAATTTACAATTATATGTAACATGAATCTCAATTTTTGAAATACCTAACTCAATAATGTATGAAATCGTTTATAAAATAATTTCTCCTATTTGCTTTGAAGGAAATTTTAAAGAGATTAAAATGCTTCCACTTTCACACACAAGCTTAACTCATAAGTTTAATGGTGACCAATATTATATTCTTGGTGTAAATCCTACTAAAATTTTATCTATCCTGTAATATTAAATATATATAAATTACACACAGTATGTGTGTTATTAATATGCACATGTATATGTGTTAGTGTTTAATAAAGTTGGTTTCTACAAAATTTCTTAGAGCTACCCTTAGCATTAATTTACTCACTTGATAAATATGTATTGAGTCCTTTTGATGTGCCAAACTCACTTCTAGGGACCACAAATATATAAATGACTAAGTGAGACCCAATTCCATATCCTGCAGGAGCTCACAATCTACTGGTAGAGACATACAATTCAAGAGCAATGATAATACTATGTGGTGTTTCTCTGGTGTAGCACATGGAAGAAGCACAGTCCATCCCAGGGAAGGCTAAACAAGAAGCAGGAGTTAGCTTGGAATCACAGGGGGAAAGAAGATTTTCAGTGAGAGGAACAATGAGCAGCTTATAGAAGAAAGATGTAGTAGCAGAACCTGGTGATATTTTGTCTCTTAGAAATTGCTGTCATCTGTGACAGACAGTGTGTGTAGTGGCTAAACCAATACAATTTAAACTGCCTAAGTGTGAATCTTGGCTCGGCCACTTTTGGATTGTGAGTCATTAGCATCACTTCCGTGTGCCTCATTTTCCCCATTTGTGTGAAAGTGAGTTTTAGAATAATGCCTACTTGATGAAGGTACAGGGAAAATTATATGCGATGATACATGCAGGGTGTCTGGAGGAATGAACACCAGGTATGAAGAGAGTCCTTGTATGTGTTTGCTAGGATTGCTATATCAAAGTACTATGAAGTGCATGGCTTAATAATAGAAATTTATTGAGTTACTTTTTCCTAGCCTGCTTATTATTTGTGTGAAGAGAAGGACTTCTTAATGAATACATGAAGTAAAATTGTCCTTTAATCTTTTGCTTTCAGTTTTACCCTTACTGCTTTTTGTGTTTGGACTTTTTATCTAGATTGTCATTTCTGTTCTTTGGCATTTAAATGGCCTGCTTTAAGCAGTCCAGACATTTCTTTGTTGCCTGAGAGTCAATAGTTTCCTGCTGACCATCTATCTGATAAGTTGAGTCTTTTGCTAATTGTGATCTCATAGCCTACTCCTTCAACTTTCTTCTTGTCCCTTCTCCCAATTTTTCCAGTCTGTATTCTTTTTCCTCCTCTCTCCTTTTCTTCCCTTTCTCCTTCTTTCCTTCCTTTCCCTTCCCTTTGTCCCTATTTACTGCTTTGTCACTTATTTTCCTGTTTCTTCTGCAGCGGTAAACAGGAAATGCAGCTTCAGTTTGCTGCTACATGTTGTTATAATAATACTCTGAAGAAATTAATGCATGGTTTCTTTGCTGTGACAATATAAACTTATTAAAGACTTACATTCACTCGATACATTGATCATTTTTCTGATAACTCTAAAAACCACAAATGTCAATAAGTCACAGAGTTGAAACCTGTCAACATCACTAAAGTTGTTAGATTTGTTGTTTAGCCTTTTTTATTATTGCTTTTTTTTTCTTCCTTATAGCTCATTGAAATTCTAGTTAGAAAGAATGGAGCAGTGAACTATGAAGGAACATTAATTAATTTTACATGACGTGTGTATGTGTATAAGTGGATTTTAAATAATTAGTCACAATTACTATGGTTTTTAAAAATTTTAGCTTAGTGATCTAGACCATTATCATCTTGGTTATTATGTTTTTAATGTTCAGATTATAAATGGATTAATAGTAGAGTGCACATTCATCCATTGAATAATTGTTGAAGGAAGAATGGTATCATCAGTCTTTTTGAGGAGTTTTGTTCGTCAAGTTCTGCCGTCTCACTGTAAATAATTGTAGAAATGGTACAATGGATGACTGATGAATCGGTGAAACATGGAGATTTCCTATAGCAAGGAATATGTACACCTGTCACTTAAAATCTATGATTTTCTTTTTTCTGGTTTATAAATAGAGGCCTGAAAATAGTTTATACTTAAAAATATCTTAATATGATAATTTTGTTGATTATGAATAAAGAGTATTTTATCTAAGTCATATCACTTGAAGAGCAAGGGTTAGTAGAACCAGGCTCTGGATTTAGTTTTGCATTAACTAACAGTTTGATTTATGGCAAACCATTTAATCAGTCTTGACCTTCATTTTCTCATCATAAGTTGAAAGTGTTAACTTCTGTGTTCCTTTAGGGCCCTTTAAATTTCATCAGTTGATATTTTAATATTTTTAACAACCTGGTCATTACAATAACATCTGCATATGAACCCATCAAAGGATCTAATTTTAGAGTTTAATTTTATACTTTGTAGATGTCTGAAGGAAAAAGAAGGGACAGTGTCATATATAAAAATGTACTACGTGCTTTCATTTTAAAAATATTTTATATCACTGTTCTTCAAATATTGAAGCATCAGGATCCCTTTATATTCTTAGAACTTGTACAGAACCACCACGAGCTTGTGATTATGTGCATTATAGATACCAAATTTAGCATTTTATAAATTTAAGCAGTACATTTAGAGATTTAGGAATTTATTCAAAAACAACAGACCCATTATATGTTAACATAAATAATATATCTATAAAAGAAATAAAAAATTTTTCAAAACAAAAAACAATGAGAAGAATATCATTGTTTAACTTTTTTTTTTTTTTTTTTTTTTACAAATCTCTTTAGTGTCTGGCTTCTTACAAGACACCTGGATTCTTCTCTCTGCTTTTACTGTATTCAAACTGTTGTAATATCACACAACATGGAAACCTCTGGGAACTCCACTGTACAGTCATGAGAGATTGAGAATGAAAAAGGCAAATGACATTTCATTTGCCCTATAGTTCTAACCTATAGGGACCCGTTGAAAAGTGTCTCAGTGACCCATAGATGACCCTGGAAATCACTTTGAGAACTACCATTCTATATTTTTTAATATGAGATAATTCCATTGTAGAAAGCATACTTCAAAATTCGAAGTTTTGATGTATCTTTCAGTTACCCAAAAATTCAACTTGACTTTTAATGTTGCAATGATGCCGAAATCCCCCTGTCCGTGCATCAGTTTATTTTTCTACTGCCTATTTGCATGATGGTTAAAAATATGGGTGAAATGATTTTCTTCCCTTTTAGCCCCTGCAAGAGACCTTATCTTTACATATGCATCTTCTTTACTATAAACTCTGTAAGAAGAGGGAGTATTCCTGTGCAGCCATAAAAAAGGATGAGTTCGTGTCCTTTGCAGGGACATGGATGAAGCTGGAAACCATCATTCTCAGCAAACTGTCACAAGGACAGAAAACCAAACACTGCATGTTCTCACTCATAGGTGGGAATTGAACAATGAGAACAGTTGGACACAGGGCGGGGAACATCACACACCAGGGCCTGTCGTGGAGCGGGGGTTGGGAGAGGGAGAGCTTTAGGAGAAATACCTAATGTAAATGACTCGTTAATGGGTGCAGCAAACCAACATGGCATATATATACCTATGTAACAGACCTGCACGTTGTGCACATGTACCCTAGAACTTAAAGTATAATTTAAAAAAAGTAAAAAAAAAAAAAAGAGAGAGAAAGTATTCAATACTGTATCCTATCGAATTTCTCAAGAAATATGTGTTAAATGACTGAATAAAATAGAAAAGATAGGAAGAAGCAAATGGAACATATTAACAATATTAACAAATTTGAATAAAATGCTAATTCTTGAGAAAATTGGTAATGTCTAAATCATTCTCAAATAGAAAAATGTTATCAAAATTTAATTTTACAGTTTGTATATGAATGTATTATATTCTCTCAGGTACAATTGAAAGAAACTTACTGAAAGTGAATACATCTATTAAGATTAAAATTAAATGAACAAAATCTCTAACAATGTAGAAGTATATGAACTTGCTTGAAATGATGGAAATGCTTCTAAGTATATAAAATGGGAGGTATTATCAGTATTATAAACTAGTAATCATAAGCCCTACCCTCCCCTGTCATGCAGAGTTATAAGTAGGGATCCATAGAAGACAAATAAAGAGCTGCTCATACTCCATTTCGAATTGGACCGCCTGGATTTTGGTGTTGATTGCATATGGCAGTCCCATCATAAACTTACTCAGCCCCTCTGGGCTTCTATATCCTCCCACAGAGAAACTTTGTAACAATGGAAACCTAAAATGTAACAGCTGTTTAGTTACATTGAGGGAGTGAATTTCTCACTACAGAAGGGTTTCAAGTCCAAGTAGGTAGGACAGTTCCCCAACTCTCAGTTTATTTCATTTGAAGGAGGTAGTTGGTTTCTCAGACTGCTCCCCTTAGTCCTGCCCATATCTAATAGGTGTGGTATCTGTAATGCTAAAAATTCATACAATGAGTAGCAAAAGTTGTGCCTAGAATTTATATGCATAGTTTGTACCATTATTTTAAAAATGAAGAATAAGGAAAAACTATATTGAAATCAATAATCACCATAATGGTGGTTTTAGAAAGTTGTTCTTGTGACCTAATAATGTGGTGAAGAGATTTTGATAAGTCCCTACACCCAGCGTGTGTGGATATAATGTCATTATGATACGTATTATTATACTGAGATGCAGAGATTCATTTATAATTTGCAAATTAATTAATTATGATTGGAAAAGGCTGAATAATTTATTTTGGAAGCTGTGTCCCAGTGACTGTACAATTTTCCCAGAATCTCCTAAATGATAAAAGTGACTTATAAAAATCAGTTTTACAAAAGGTGACACTGTTTAGTAACATACATTTGCAAGTTTCACATAATAGAAAAAAATAATGTATTCTTTATTTGAGGAGTGAAGAAATCTATCAGCATGTAAACAGGATATGACATTCCTTGTTGCTAACTTAACAATGTGATTACAGTTTACATATTTCTTCGGATAGTGGTGCTTTACTAGTAAATGACTATTTATCCTTTTGATACACAAATAAGGGCTTATTTTATATGTAGATGCCATAAGGATTACTCATGGAGTTTCAGAAGATTTTGAGCTTTTTTTAATTAGGAAAATTATCAGACATACAGAAATATTGGAAGAATGTATCATCTACATAATTATCACATAAACTCAGTAGTTGCTAATATTGTGCCCTATTTGATTCATCCATACATTTATTTCATGAACCATTTGATCACCTGTATTTTCAGTAACTGGAAGGTTAATCTAAATATGTGATAATGACCACTTTGGAAAACAGCCAGTTTCTTACTAAGCTGAACATCTCTGTGCATTGGTATTTACTCAAACAAATTGAAAACTCATACTACACGATCACCTGCATACATATATTTAAGGAGCTTTATGCATAATTGCCAAATCTTGGAAGCAACTAATTTACCCTTCAGTATGTAAATGAATAAATAAACTGAGGTACATCTAAGCAGTGGAATATTATTCAGTGCTAAAGAGTAATGAACTGTGAAACCATGGAAAGACATGGAGGGACCTTAAATGCATATTAGTAAGTGAAAGAAATTAATCTGAAAAGGCTACATACTGTGTGATTCCAACTCTCTGACAGAGTACAGAGGGGTTTTAGGCCAGTGAAACTATTCTGTATGATACTAAATAATGGTAGATGCATGTTACTGTAAATTTATCTAAATACATAGAATGCACAACACTAAAAGTGATTCCTAATGTAAACTGTGGGCTTTGGGTGATAGTGATATGTGTCAACATAAGACTCATCAGTTGTAATAAAGATACTACTCTGCATGGGGATATTGATGGCATAAGAAGCTCTGCACATGTGGGGGCAGGAGGTATATGAGAACTCTGTAATGAACATAAACTGCTCTAAAATTAATAAAGATTATTAAAAATAACTTGAATTTATTATAACATTTTTGAGAAGAATACTTTACAGATGATATTATGTACTTTATTTTATGTTACATTAGAGGATATATGTCACCTTATCCAACTATTAATGATAGTAAGTGTGAGTGCTTGATTGATGGATCATCTTAATACAACACATAAATATTGATGCTGATTTCAATTTCTTTGGTAGCAATTTAAATATCTAATCTTCCAGTTATAATTTCCATAAGCAATAGAAACTAGCCACTGTGAATATGTGTTCTTTACTGACACAGACCTGCCTTTGACTATTTTGAGTGGTTGGCATTTTAAAGACTTCCAGCTGCGTTAGAATGACAGGAATGGGATTTACTCTCCTGCTTTAACTAGAAAATTAATGAAAATATATGGAACAATAGTTTCAGAGATTGAACAATAATAGGCAGGACAGGAGAGAGATTTATGAGAGATGGGAAACAAGGTGAGCTCCGCAACTCCCCAAGCTTACTATCGGGAAGGAATTTCAAAACAGTGCGGGGAAGGGGAGCCCAAACAGAGGTGTAGTATTTTTAAATAGAAGAGAAAGTCTTCGAAGTTCAGGGAGGACGAGGCAGCTGGAATTTGAGGGGTAAAATAGCATAGAGGAAGAAACTACCTAGAGACAGCTCTGGAACACTGCAGAGGGGTTCAGTCAAGTGTTTGGTAGATTATTGATCTATGCTTGACTGTGATGAAACTAGGTAAGACGCGGGAATTGATCAATGTAAAGGAGTATGTAGAGCAACTTCAAGAGTTCATTCATGCAGGAAGAGAATGACTTTGTTCTTACCAGCAATAGGACAAAACCCTTTTATGCAAGACAGCAGGTAGAGTCCTCAGAAAAGTATTACCTCAGTAGTATGGCCAAATTAGTCCCAGATCAAATGCTCTTCTGGACTTCCCTTAACAAAGCTTATAAGCATTTCTCAAAATGAATAAACAAATCCAAATTACTTAGCTATATCCCAGAATATAGTCCTATAATATTTAAAAGGATAAACCAAAAGTCCCCAAACCAACATTGTACAAATTGCAGTATCCTACATGCAATAAAAAATTACTAAACATGCAAGGAAGCAGGAAATAAGACCCATAAACAGAGGAAGTAAAAATCAATAGAAAAAGTTTCAGATAGCACTGAATAGAAGAATAAGAGACAAAGATGATAATTAGGTATTGTAATTATACTCCACATGTAGGACATGGAGGAAAACATGAGCTTGATGAGGAGAATAATGAAAGATAAGAAAAGATGCAAGTCAGGCTCAACAGATGAAAAATATATAAAAATTAAAAATACACTGTATGTGAGCAGTAATAGATAAACACTTAAGAAGAAAAAGTTAGTGACTTGAAGACATTACACTAGAAAATAAAAAAAATGAAGCAGAAAAAAGTACTGAAAAGAAAATAAACAAAGTATCTTCTGTGGGAAGATGTTATGGTGGCATATCATACATGCAGTTGAGGTTCCAGGAAATAAGGGGGACAAGCAGAAAAATAATAAAATACGTGTAAAAATTTTTTCCAAATGTATTGACAATTACAAACCCCCAAACTAATAAACTCAATGAACAAGAAACAGAAGAAACATGAAGAAAACCATAACCAAAGCACATCAAAATAAAATTGCTGGCTGGGTGTGATGGCTCACTCCTGTAATCCCAGCACTTTGGGAGGCCTAGGCGGGTGGATCACCTGAAGTCAGGAGTTCAAGACCAGCCTGGCCAACATGGCGAAACCCTGTCTCTACTAAAAATACAAAAATTAGCTGAGAGTGGTGGTAACGCCTGTAATCTTAGCTACTCGAGAGGCTGATGCAAGAGAATCACTTGAACCCGGGATTCGGAGGTTGCAGTGAGCTGAGGTTGCACCACTGGGCTCCAGCTTGGGTGACAGGTGAAACTCCATCTCAAAAAAAAAAACAAAACAAATAAAATTGCTGAAAACCAGTGATGAAGAGAATATTTTAAAAGCAGGCAGAGAAATCAATGCACATATCATACAGAATAATAAATATAAGAATAGCAGATTTCTTGTCAGAAACTACACAAGCCATAAGACAATGGAGTGACTATTAAGTAAATTTCTTGGTCAACACAGTTTTAGCTGTATTTTACAAACTGTAATGTATTTTCGTTTTCATGTTCAGTTTGAACAACTTCTGATTTCCCTTTTTTCATGTCTTCTCTGTTCCATGGATAATTTAGAAATATGTTACTTACTTTTCCTGATACCTTTCTCTGGTTAGAAATCTCAATTTTCCAAAAATAGATAGCATGTAGTATAACCTGTATTGATTAAATAAATTGCATAGTTTAAAATCTTTCTACCAAACAAACTAACAAAACTAACAAATGATGAGCAAACAAACTTCAAGGCTGTATGTCTTCATTGGTGAATTCTGCTAACATTTAAAGAAAGTATACTGTCAAGTCTACACAGATTTTTTTAGAAAATAGAAAAGGAGAGAATACTTCTCAATGTATTTTATGATACAAAAATCAGAAAAATTCATAACAAAAACATAAAACTCCAGACCAATATCCTTCATAAATACATAATACATATGTGTTTGTATAAATACAAAACTGTATTTATTTATACATAAATACAAAACTCCTTTTTAAAAATTTAATAAATCAGTATATCAAGAAATAAAAAATGTGATACATCATGACCAAATAGGATTTATCCCAAAAATGCAAGGTTGGCTTTAAGATTTGAAAAATCAAGCATTGAAATTCAATATATTAACAGATTTTTTTCAAAAGGAAAAAGGATTTGACTAAATTTAGGACCCATCCATGATCAAAGTTCTGAGCAAACTAGAAATAGAAGGGAACTTCTGCAAACTGACAAAGGGCATTATTGAAAAACATGTAGTTAACCTCCTCCAATATGGTGAAATGCTTTTCCTCCAAGTTCAGGAACAAGACAAGGATGTGCACTCCTATCTAGCATTTTTCCAGATGTCCTAGCCTGCCTAGTAAGTTTTTAAATAACTAATACAGCTTGAAAAAGAAGCAGTAGAGCCTTCTAACATGATCGTTTTTGTAGAAAATCTTGAGGAATTACCCAAAATCTACTCAGACCTACAAATGGGTTTACCAAGTTAGCAGTATGCAAGATTAATGTATAAAAAATATATTTTTGTGTACTAGCAATGTACAATTGGTAATTAAAAATTTAAAAATCACCATTGACAATAGGATCAGAGAATACGAAATATATACACATAAATGTAATAGAATATATATTCAGTCTGAACACTGAAAACAGCATTGCTGCGAAAGGTTAGAAAAGTTTCAAATAAATAGAAAAATATAGCATACTATGAGTTGGAAGACTCAATACTGTATTAGTTCTGTACCAAGTGATCTATTGATTCAATGCACTTCCACTCAAAATATCCACAAGTTTTTCTGTGGAAATTGACAAACTAAGTATAAAATTGATATGGAGATGAAATACAAAGTTTGAATAGCCAAAGTAATTTGAAAAAAATAAAATAAAATTGGAGGATGTACGAAACTGATTTTAAGACTTAATGTAAAGCTGCAGTACTCTACACAGTGTGGCTCTGGCATAAGGTAGACATAGATTAGTGGAATAGAAAAGAGAGTCAAGAAATAGCTCATATATAACCACATACATGGTTAGTCAATTTTCAAGAAATTACCAAAGTAATTAAATAAGGAAATAATAACCGTTTGAAATGATGTTGAATAATTGCCATCCACATCTGGAAAATAAACCTTGATTCTAATGTCACACCATATGCAAATATGGGTAGCTAAAACCATGCAACTTCTAGTAGAAATAATGGAAGAAAATCTTAACTTTGGTTATAGCAAAGATTTCTTAAATAGAACACAGAAAGCAGAAACATTAAACATTTGTCCTCTCCAAAAGACACAGGTTAAACAAAATAAAAGCCACAGACTGGGAGGAAGTATTTTAAAAATACATATCTGATAAAGGATTTGTGTTCAGAATATGTAAAGAGCTCTTTCAACTCAATGATAAAAAGATAAATGACTCAATAAACCAGTGGGCAAAATATTTGAACAGGTATTTCACCAAAGGGGATACAAACAAACACCTGAAAATATGCTTAACATATTACTCACTAGGAAAATGAAAGTTACAAATGCAATGAGATACCACTAAGCACACACTTGAATGGCTAAGCTTAAAAAGACTTCCAGTCCCCAGGGTTAGCAACCATGTGAAACAACTGGAACTCTCACATATCACTAAGGGGAGTGCAAAAATGGTTCATTTATATTGGAAGACATTTCAGCAGTGTCTTATAAAATGAAACATATACTTCCTATATGACCAGTGTTACTATTCTTTTTTTTAAGCTGGAGCCTCACTTTGTGTTGCCCAGGCTGGAATACAGTGGCACAATCTCGGCACACTGCAATCTCCATCTCCCGGTTCAAGAGATTCTCCTGCCTCAGCCTCCAGTGTAGCTGGGATTACAGGCGCTGGCCACCATGCCTGGCTAATTTTTTTAGTATTTTTGATAGAGACGGGGTTTCACCATGTTGGCCAGGCTGGTCTCAAACACCTGACCTCAAGTGATCCACCCACCTAGGCCTCCCAAAGTGCTGGGATTACTGTCATGATCCACCACACCCAGCCAGTGTTCCTATTCTTAAGTGTTTTCCCAACAGAAAAGAAATTTTTATTCACACCAAGGCTTATATGCAAATATTCAGAGCAGCATTTTTTAACAAAAAATAATAGTCAAAAACCATAAAAGAACTCAATTGTTTGTTAGCTTTTTGCTGTGGTAAGCAAATGTGATATGTATGTACAATGGAATACTGCTCCGCAATTAATAAAAAACAACTATCAATACAGATAACTCTCAAAAGCATTATGTTATGTGAAAGCAGCTAGATGCAAAAGATCCCAGGTTGCATTTTCATGTATATAGTATTCCAGGAAAATCAAAATTATTCTGATAAAAAACAAATCCCTGGTTGTCAAGGGTTGGAGAGAGATTAAGAGCAAACAGATGCAATGGAACTTTTTGGGGTGACAGAAGCATTCTGCATCGTGACAGTTTTAGTGGTTACATGACTTGTAAACTTAAAATTCATTAATTTTACTGCTCATAAATTATACCGCAGGAAAACCGACTAAAAATAAGATATAAGAATCTATCTTCAGACAAATCCTAACAATTATACTGACAGTTGTGTCACTAAGAATATTTCTCACTAATTGGTTCAGAGTTGTGGGCTGCTAAATGGATTAAAGCAAACCAAGAAAAGAGCTTAATATTATTTTAGAAAGGAACCGTTGAAAGATAATCCTGGAATATAGCCACATAAGGAGATTAGCACATACTCGCCAAAAATTTAAATCTTTTGCTATTTAATGAAATCAGGCCAAGCAGCAGCACTTGTCAGTAATTATACCGGTGGTGACAATTCATATGTATATGCTTTATGGTTTTGAAAGTAAGTTAAAATATGTAAGCTGAAAGACTCAAGGGCTTGAGACACATTCTGGCCATAGGAGCAAGTAAACAAAACATTTTCATGGGTGCAAGATAGATGGCATCAAAAATTGGAATGCCGTTCAGAATGCAAAAGAACTTCCAAAATCCTTACAGTCATTCTGCTGGTCTGTCTGCTTTTCCTGCTCCTACTTTCTGACGATCTCTTCTTTGGTATCTTACAGTCTTAACTCACTGAGACTAGATTTGCTAGACTAAGTAAGTCACTGTGATATAGAGGACCTCACTGGGAAGAGTTCTTGGATTAGATCACCTTTGCCAGGGTTAGGGGTTGTTTGGGGCCAACAGTCCTCTCTGGTCTACACTGTTGTAACTAAAATCAAATGGCGAATGAACAAACAAGGAAATATACTAGCATTTTATAATCTACAAACTATTCGTAAATTATTTCATCTAATTCCTCTAACAGATATTGTAGACTTTTCTTTAACGTTTGTGTATTTTCAGCTCTTTGCACAGTGAGCTAGTCTTGGTAGATGCTCAGTAAATATTTGTTAAATGAATTCATTAGGAGATTAATGAATGGATTGAGGGAGATGTGAATATATCAGTGATGTCCTCAAAAGTTGTATAGCTTGGCCAAGTTCAGAGAGCTTGGCACATGTTAAAGGAAAGGCAGTGGAGGACAGTAAACAATTAATTATACAGGTTTTGCAGTCATATCTGCACCTTCACTTGCTGAGCCTCTGTTTATTTCATCGGTGAAATAAAGTCGGTTGCATTTCTCTTCAGGATTTTAAGAAGTTTTAGGTGAGAAAGGGTTGCTGTTTGCAAACCCAAGAGCACATACCAGCACTTAGGAACTTCTTAATTAAAATTCAGGATCTCTGATTATAATTCCTGTGATTCTTGTCATTACACTGTGCTTCTGAAATATGAGTGTTCAATTAGTATATCAAAAGAAGAAAATGAACACAGTTTTCATCTTGGGAGAAATAAAACCATACAGTTTCTTTATTTCATGTTTCTTCTGCAAATTTTGCTTATTACTGTTTTTCTACTTGTGGTTGCTTATGTAATTCTCTTCTTTGATAACTGAATGATGTATCTTCCCAAATTTAGTAAAATATAACTTATCTAGAAACTACATACATTTAATTTCAACTAGTTATAATGGCCAAAGTCCAGGATGTGAAGAAAATAAGCAAAATACACTTTCACCTCCCCCCACCAAAAATGCCATAATGTGTATGATGTATGTATAAGTGTATAAAAGCTCACGCATTTGACTCATAGGAGAATAATTTGGGCTTTACTTACAGCTTGTTGACTCTTTTTGCATGTAATTATATTAAGCTGAATGATCTGATTTTCCCACAAAGAGCAGATTAAAACTAGCCAATTAAAAGGAGGCAAGAGAATTGACAGCAGTGAGAATTAACAATAATTTCCCACAGGTATTACTCTTCAGTAACTTTACAATACAATGTTTATGGCTTCATCTAAGAAGTAAAATATTAATTATGCTAAAAATGCTTCTTTAATAACGGGTTGTGTTTGTGTGACACAAGTGTGTCACACAAGTGACACCTTGTATCTTCTTAAACTATCTTAAACATAAATAACTCAGAAAATATTCCTTTGTTAAGCAGCATTTGTGAAGCCCTGCAAATCGAATTAGACTTGTTGAAATATGGATAATGATGATTCTGCAATAATACCAATGTGCAAGCCTCACTTTTTGATTTTTCAGAACATACTGAAATTCTATTATTCAGTCCTCAACCACTGATTTATTGAGAGCTATTTATATGTGTCATACAGTCCAGTCTCTCCTTAGCACAGATACTGGGACAGACTGATTCCAAGGCATACTCTAGAAATGGGAAAATATAAATGTTTAACAGAATAATCTGTAATTTATAGCCTACAAGGAACAAATAGCTATGTGATGCATGATGACCTCTCTTGTATGCAGACGGTTTTTGTTCTAACTGGAAGAATGGAATTGTAGCATTTTCTAAATAATGAAACATGCTCCCGTAAACCACGGGGTATGTGGTGGGCTTTTATTATAGTTTTAACTTCTCAGCCTCTTATGCACATTTCCTTTGGGGGATTCCTCTCAGTATGATTTGTGGTAGAGACGGAGTGTGGCTTCAGCAGTGGTTATCAATGCTGTTCTCTTAGTATTTCCAGCTTTCTGTCTTACAGGACGGAATTACCTGACCTCCTTCTGGTAGGGTGAGCCTATGACTGCTGTGGGTCAGTGAGATGTGAACAGCAGTGATGGGTTTTTTCCAGCTGGATTATCCGAGTGCTGGTGTGAGACCCACTAGAGCAGTACTTAACCTTTATTGTTGTTCTCAGGGCTCCTTTACACTGTTAAACATTTTTGAGGATTCTAAAAGGATGTAGTTTACGTTAGTTATATCTATTGATATTTATTGTATTGGAACTTAAAACTGAAATTATAAAAATATTTATTAAATTATTTAGAAGAGTAAAATGAACCCATTCCACATCAATGTCAGTAACATATTCATATAAAAAGAATTATGTTCTCAAAAAAACAGTGAAAAGAATAGTATTGTTTACCATTTTTGGAAATCTTAATTTTTAACTCAAAAGAAGACAGCTAGATTTTCATATCAGCTTCTGCATTCAATCTTGAAATATCTCAGTGTCATGAAGCCTCTGGAAAACTCCACTGTGTGTTAATTAGAAAGCTAATGGAGAAAGTGCCATGGGAAAATACTAGGTACAGCAGCAAAAGAGGCCAAAGAGCTGTGGTAAAACGAGAGGAACTTGGCCAGTCAGTGCCGGTTCCCAGATGGAGGCCCATGGGCAATAAAAAGAGAGGCCTCTGAGAGCAGAGGGTGGCCACCAGCTGACAGCAGCAAGACAATGAAGACCTCCATCCTAGAACCACGTATAACTGAATTCTGTCAACAACCTGGATGGGCCTGGAAGTGGGTTCTCCCCTATGCCTCCAGTAGGGTATGCAGCTTTACTGACACCCTGATTTCAACCCTGGATCTACAGGTAAGAAAGAGGTGTTGTTTTAAGCCACTTCTACCCCAAAGCAAGCAATGTATAATAATTTATCATATTAATAAACTAAAAAACAAAAAAACACACGTTTCATCTCTATACATGTAGAAAAAGCATTTGACAAAACACCAAATCCTTCCTTCATAAAAATCTTCATGAAACTAGGAAGTGAAGGGAATTTCCAAAAACTGATAATATGACATCTATGAAAACCCGACATAGAACATCATATTTGCTGGTAAAAAAAAAATGCAAAGTTTTCTTAAATATGATATCAAAAGCACAGTTCTAAAAAACTAAACTGAAACATTGGACTTGATTAAAATTTAAATCTTCTACTCTTTGAATGACATTGTTAAAATTTAAGCCACAGACTACAATAAAATATTTGCATATCTTATATTTGATAAAAGACTTGTATCCAGAATATATAAAGAATCTGCAAAACTCACAAATAAGAGCAAATAAGCCAAGGAAACTCAATGACTTGAGCTAAATTTTAAAATAGGGTTAGGTTATGCACTGAAAAACCAAGCTTAAAGGGAGAAGTGAATTATAAGGAAGAGGAGCAGCATTAAAAATATTACGGAGATACGGCTAGGCATGGTGGCTCATGCCTGTAATCCCAGCACTTTGGGAGGCCGAGGCATGTGGATCACCTGAGGTCAGGAGCTTGAGACCAGCCTGGCCAACATGGCAAAACCCCATCTCTACTACAAATACAAAAATTAACCAGGCATGGTGGTGTCTGCCTGTAGTCCCAACTACTCGGGAGGCTGAAGGAGGAGAATCGCTTGAACCCAGGAGGCGGAGGTTGCAGTGAGTGGAGATCATGCTCCTGCACTCCAGCCTGGGTGACACAGCGAGACTCCGTCTCAGGGGAAAAAAAAAAAAAAATATATATATATATATATATATCATATGTAAAATATATATAATATATATAAAATATAAAATATAATATATAAAGAACATAATATATAATATATAATATATATAAAAATATATAATATAATATATATAAAATTATACACACATGTATGTATATATATGTCAAAAAATATATGTCTATATATATGTATATAGGAGATATGAACAAAGTCAAAGTTTAAAAATATATAGTTAGTTCACCATAGTTTGTGCTTAAAATATCTGTTCTTAGTCTTGTTATCCATAAAGTTAATGGGTATTTGTGGTGGATAGACATTACTATTTATTTTTCGAGCGTATGATAATCAAATGAGATCATTTCTTTGAGTTTATAACTGTAAATTGCCATTAGAGATATTATCATCACTAATATGTTATTGTAATTATTACAGGGTATTATTATCATCAATATATTATTGTAATTATTATTATTGAGGAACTAGTATATCATTATAAAAATGCAACAGAAACAGGTCAATAACATCTAAATATTATTATGAAAATAGTTTTGAACTTGCGGATATCCAGGAATTCCCAGACTCCACTTTGAGGACTGCTATGCCAGGAGTTGTTCTCTCTGACATGGTAACTAGATAGAGTGGCTATCTCTTCTGGAGTGAACACAACGTGTGGCAGAGTTCCCAGCTAATGTATAATGGGACATTTAAAGAGAGTGAGAAATTAAGTTGTTATGTGTTTTTTTTTTTTTTAACCACCGAGATTTTGAGAGTGTTTTGTGGCTACAGAATAATCTAGTTTTTCCTTTTATAGTTTCCAAAACAAAAATGGAAAGGGCCAGACACTCACTTTTTTGAAGCTTTAGCAACCAGAGGTGAGCATAAGACTTATCTGCAGCCAATTACATACTCCTATCTGGTATTTTGAATGAGGAGCAGATGTGAAGAGGAGGTAGAGATGAGAGTTTATTCTAGTAGTTGTGGTAGCTGTAGAAACACCCAGGTACCAGTGGCAGCAAAGTCAGTTATCATTAGCAATGCAGGCTCTCTTGCCAGACATGTATTAATGTCTGATATTTGACAAAACAAGTATCTTCTCTTAGTTCTTAACTGCTTGTGAGCTTGGTTTTCCAATCATCCCATAAATACTCTTCCTGCTTACATTATCCAGCTTTCTATTCTTTGCATCTAAGAATCTCAGCTAGCTTTGTGCAGTCTGATAAATGAGGTTTTGCTCCATAAGAAGTTAAAATTCAGAACTCTCCAGGGGTCTCCAGACTTCTTTGATCATAGTCCCTATCAAGAAAGAATGTGTACATGTAACTCCAATATATTTCTCTGCTAGAGAATTGGATCACTTTTATAGGCCAGACAAGTCTTGCTGCATCAGAATACCTTATTCTAAAATGTAACCTCACTATTCTAATTAAATGGAAAGTCAGCTGTCTGATGGAAATGTAAAATATTGTATATAAGTAATATACAAAAAAAATTGCTGTGCATTGAATAATTGGCACTATTGATTTTGCTTCACCAATAAGCATCTTAAAATGTAGATTACAAACATGCGTGAGGCAAGTACTATCACAGAATTTTCAAGACTGATGCTTTGCAGTGGACGATAGGAAAAATAATACAGAGATAGCATTAGGATGCAAGCTGTATAGGCTTTGATATTTTCTGGCAGAGGGGTTCTGGGGCATGGACTGAGTTCCTAAAACCACTAGTAGTTTGAGTTGAAACGTCGTTTGAAAAAGACATCACAAAGTTCCTATGGCACTGTAGGCCTGCTGCATTGAAGAATGACTAGTTTCCTTTCTTGTTGTATTCTTCATTTAGAAGTAGTGCTGCTTTAATTGGCATTTTAGGATTAAAATTTATTAAAAGGAGTATGATTAAATGTAAAAGAAAATATCAACACATTATTTTTCAAAGTCATTATTTTCAACATTTTAGAAAAAGATCTTATGTTTTTTAAAAATATATATATATATATACTAAGACAATTAGACTTCCCCAAATACCATAAAACAGTACCTTTGGTTTTTTACTTCATTGTAAATTACTGAAATTCATTACTTAATTGTATGCTATGAAATTCTTTGAAAGTTCATGATTGCTTTCAAGTTAAATTTCAAGTTCACTGGAAAAAATACACAAAGTACCTGAATGCATAATCTTACATAATTTTCTCCAGAATTATAATTTTACAGTGCCCATAAATAATCCACTTAAAGATGGAAAACACACTGTGCCTCAGGGGAGTATGCATACAAGTTGCTTTATCATAAATATCTATTTGACTCTAAAGGCCAAAGAGCCTTTTTGTAAAAACGGTTAGAATTGTCGGGGTAAATCCTTTTACCTATGTAAATTACAGAACTTGTTGCAGAATAATGTATGTGGTTCTCCAGGCTTCTCTGGTGGGTGATAACCTGATAGTTTTTAAAAGTGCATCAGCCACAATGCACATAACCCATCTCAAAAGCATCTTGATATTCCTGATGCATGAAATAACTGTTTTGAATGACTGGCAAAGTGTATGAGATGGAGATACAACAGTCAGGGAAATACACATGAACACAAACCACCAAGAGGACTGCCAGCAATTTCATTGCACCAAGTGTTTATTCAACTGTGGAAAGATCATATTTGGCATAGAAAGTACATTCTTTACAGAAGCTGACTATATTGTTCAACAGATAATTTGCTTTTATGGCTGATCCATTTAGACTTAAGCTGGAATTTTCATGACACAATTCATTTGCTGAAAGCATATTGTTGAAAATGTGAATACTTTGAAGTGCCAGGTTAAAAACATGTTTTAGCATGATTTCTGATTCAACCATACAATACTGGATGGTGAAATATTTGAGTAAATGATTGGCGACCTGCTTATCTTTCTGAGTTGTAGGTTCTGATGGTTCCTGACTTGACTCATGTTGTCAGAAGAAGTTTCTGAATGAGATTATTTAAAAAGATAGAGTTAGTAAAGATGGCTTGATATCTATATGGTTCTTTTCTTTGTTTGGAGGACAACGTAGTCTCCTTTTGAAAAAAAAGTCCTCAAAATGGGTATCATTGATAGTACTAGTGTGACATCTTCTAGAGGAAGAAACCAGGAACTAGGTAAGAGGAGAATGTGGGATTCTCAACGATACCAGAGATCACTCATCAGTTCAGTGCAGAGTACTATACCTATGCTCTTCAGGAGAAATTAATAGTATGCCAGTTGTCAGCATGAGAGAATTTTATATACAGTAATATGACACTTAACGATGGAGATACATTCTGAGAAATGCATCACTAGGCGATTTTGTCATTGTGTGACATCATAGAGGGTACTTACACAAACCTAGATGGAATAGCCCACTGTACACCTAGGCTATATGGAATAGCCTATTGCTCCTAGGCTTCAAACCCGTACAGCATGGCACTATATGGAATACTGTAGGCAATTTTATCACAATGGTAAGTATTTATGTATCTGAACATACCAAAATATAGAAAAGGTACAGTGAAAATATGGTGTAAAAGATTTTTTAAAAAAGGTACACCTGTATAGGGTGCTTACCATGAATGAGGCTTGGAGGACTGGAAATTGCATCGTTTATTGAATGAGTGAGTGACGAGTGAATGTGAAGGCCTAGGACATTACTGTACACTGCTGTAGACTTCATAAATATTATATACTTAGGCTACACTGAATTTATTTACAGTTATTTTCTGCAATAATAAATTAACTCTAGCATACTGTAACTTTTACTTTACAAACTTTTTAATCATTTATAATTTTTGACTCAAGATAACACAGCTTAAAACAGAAGTACATTGTACAGCTGTATAAAATGTTTTTCTTTCTTTATATCTTTATAAGTGCTTTTCTATTTTTAATGTTTTTTTTTACTTTTTAAAATTTTGTTAAAAACTAGAACACAAACATATATATTAGCCTAGCCCTACACAGGATCATCAATATCACTGTCTTCTCCCTCCATATCTTGTCCAGCTGGAATGTCTTCAGAAGCGATAACACACAAAGAGCTGTCATCTCCTAGGATAACAATGCCTTCTTCTAGAGTACCTCCTGAAGAACCTGCTTGAGGCCATGTTACAGTTCACTTTTTTTATTAGTAGGAGTACATGCTAAAATAATGATAAATAGTATAGTATAGTAAATACATACACCATACTGTAAGTACATAATATTAGGTGCTAGATTTTTATATCACTGGTGGCACAGTAGGTTTGTTTACACCAGCATCACCACAGACACTTAAGTAACGCATTACACTAAGACGTCACAATGACTACCACATCACGAGGTGACGGGAATTTTTCAGGTCCGTTATAATCTTATAGGACCATCATTGTATATGCGATCCATTATTGACTGAGACGTCTTTATATGGCTCATAACTGTATGATACTTAAAGATACATATGAGAACTTTCTTGCTGATACCGTTTGGATTTCTTCTGATGTATTCCATTTTGAGAGCTGATGAAGCAGCAAATAGAAGCCTAATTACATTTCTGTTCTCCTCCCATTCCCCCAGAATCCTGACCCTTGGGAATGGGATCTGGAGCCAGTGGGAAGCATTCTCCGAATATGATAATGTGGTTATCTTCTGACAAGTGCTGGCATTATCACTTGTTGCTAGTGAGCATTTTTTAATAAATAATTTTTGCTCTTGAATCTTAGAAATCTTTAATATCTTTAAAACCTTGACTAATTGATTTTTTATCATATGTTCACCCTCTTGGTTGATTTAGAAAAAACACCAGGCTTGTTTTGAGGTTCACCCGACTCCACTGCATGTATTACGTGCATGTGTACCTTGGAATGGAAAATACATGACTAAGCCCTGTAAGTTATGAGCCTTCCAGACACTATAATTCGGGCTGGCATGCTTTCATTTTGTCCCTTCTTTCATTCTTTTCTTTCTGCAAGAGCTTCCTACATAAGAGGATGGAGCCGTTGTCATTTTATAGACTTTGAAAGCTTATGCTCATTACTGAAAATTCATGGCTTGTCAAGCTGAACTGCGTGGGTTGTTTTGCCTTGTGAGCCACGTGCATTAACACTGGCTGTATTGGTGATCACAGAGACTGAGGGCAGCATCTTTATTGGGATAGCCAGCAGTGCTGAATCAATCACGTCCTGTTGTGGTTGGATCTGTATGCAGATTGTCTTTGCACAGCATGACTTAATAAAAGATGGCCATGGTGGTATTTTATTATAATTATGATGACTTAGTTGCATTAGCATCAGCCTCAATCACACAGTAAAAGAATATTTGGTGGCTGAACTAGGAAGTGTGAGAACCTCCATCATTTGACTACTTCAGATGGTGTATTCATGATCCTTGAATTAAAATCAGGCAGGTAAAAGGGTTTTCAATGAAAAAAAAACATGAAAAAGGAGTTTGAAAATATATAACTACTAAGGAAAGGAAAATAAAGCTTTGAAAATTGGTATAGCATAAGCTTACGTGGTATCACTTTGTCGTTTAAAAAAATGTGTCTCTCAGTCTTTACTTAGAAATATGTATGGAACTTTATTTAAAAGTTTCCCTTAAATGTGAACTTATATAAAATCCTTGTTTAGAGTCTTTGTTAGGCTACCATTTCAGAATAATAAGATTTTACCCCCATGCGTGTGATCCGAAGCATTACACCTCTCCAAGCCACCTACTAATCTTGTCTATTCAAATGGGATAATTTTTTTCTAAATAGGAGACAACTCTGCACTGTATCCTGCTATTCTTCCAACTGCAGGACCTCATGGAGCTAGAGATCCAAACCTTTCTGAAGTACTTTACCTTCTACCTTTTTCATGCTACTCAGGATTGAATCAATTGGAAGCCAACAAAGCCATTCTGTGTTACTGTGCCTCCTGACTGTCAGCACGCTGCACTGTGCATTTAGATAATTCTGCCAGAAGGCATTTTTATAAAAACAGCTTTCAAAATCTATTCTTGAAAAGACATTTGTATACTCATTATGCCATTCTATCATTTATCCATAGGGAGTTCTGTAAATAAAACACTGAGGTCTAATACTATAGTAGCTGATGGCAGTAATCTTGAACAGAGTAATTTCTTTTTCTTTATTTATCTCGATAGTGCACAGCTGGTTATGAAAAAATAATCACAAGGCTTTGTTGGTGGTGGTGGTGGCTGGCTTTTTTGGACAGTAAGCCGTGATGACTAAGAGTCTCTGGTAGAAATAATTGCTTTTTATTTTTTGCATACACCTGTCCCAAACCTCTTTTACTCTAAGATAAACAAGATGGAAATGGATTTACCTTAAATAGATGACCATCCACATATTGCCATTTTAATTACATAATTATGATTTCTCTATATCTTCTAAACGTTAAGCATTTATGAGTGGGTGTTTTGCTATATGACAGAATTAGAAGGTAAATCCTGGGCCGAGATGTGAAGGACGGACGAGCAGAGCTTTGTTGCCCTCTCCCAGCATAAGGAGGAATACACACAGAGATCTGGAGTGTGGAAAGGAATGTGGTTAGGGAAATTTAACTTCTTCAGATGGCTGTTTTGTCAGGTACCTGCAGGGGGCAGAGTTGCTGAAGGTTCAAATGCATAGGCAGGAACCTGATTGAGGGCATGGAACAAAGGATATGGATTTTATTCAATAGGATTAGGGACCATTGAGGTATTTTCTTCAGGAGGTATATGATGTGATCTAATTTACCTATTTTGAAGAGTGTTCCAGCAACAGTATGGAGGAGAGCTATTATTTAATTATCTTTCCTGGTCAGTTTAAATAATCATAGCATCATTGGCTGAAGTGCAAATAAATAGCATACCAAAAAAGCATTGGGCAAAATGCAAATAAAATACATTACCTTTATAAATAGCCACATGCTAGCTCTTAACACAGATCATTATTTTTTAAAATTTAAACCACTTAACTGATCTCATATAAACCAATCTTTAGCTGTTAAAAATATGAATGTTACAAGCTAACCCCTAACTTATACCTTTATTAAAACACAAGTATTGACAATTTTAAAAGAAAACTAACAGTAACAAAGACACACATTTTTTCAAGCAATTTGTTATGTGATGCTGACATTTTTGAGAGACCTTAGACATGATTTTTATTTACTAATGTTAAACATTACAAAGTAAAATTAATATAAGTAAAATAGTATTTTTAAAAGTTAGATCACAAGAATATACTATTAGTAGTAAATATTTAAAAGTACCCCCCCAAACTACATTTCATTACTATATTCTGTCATCCAGGTACGTACCTTGGAAATGTTTTGGCACAGAATATATAATAACAAAAACAAAATTGGATAATGGCATTGTTCTACCTTTATATCTCTGATTTTTTAACACAGCAGAATTTAATAAATGCTATGTGTCTGCATATAAATGTATGTGTGTATGTATTTAACAAACACCATGTAGGCCTTATTATGTGCAAGATACTGTCATCAGCACTTTTTTTCAGTTATTCTCATATATTTAAAAGAATAAATGAAGGCACAAATGAAAATAAAGAAGATATGATAATCATATAGCTCATTAATGTTCAGATATTTTTCTCCACTCCCACAAGACTGATCACTTTGTTGTCTGAATTGCCATGCTGTCTACAGACCCCTCATCTAGTTACAAAACTGGATGAAATGCTTTATGCTTGGTTGTTTTCATATACTTGTCATATAATTCTGTTTCTGGGTGTTGTTATTACCAGAAAGGTTGATAATTTGCAAAATAAGTACAGATAAGTGAAAAGAGTTCTTTTAAAAACCTAATCTTTTTTCTTATACCCCAGGGAGAGGCAGGGCTAGAGAAAGAGCAATTCAGGGTCCTCTAAGTGTTCTCTTCATTGCAATACTCATAGAATTAATTGTGCTTTTTTCTCTTTTCTGGATTTTGTATATTGTATGTCTGACAAAACCACCCCTATTTATCTCTTTTTTTACCCCTTTGTGTATGCATATGTGGTTTTTTTTTGTTCTCATATATATGAGAACATATTCCATATATATTTAAATATTTAAATATATACATCTAAAGATATACATATTAAATATACACACCTAATATATAAATACATAAATTATATTTGTATTTGTAAATTTATATAAATTTTACTCATGGTAAATATATAAGATTATCATTCAATCAAAATATGGAATATGAAATGATTAATTTACACATATATTTCCATAATATTAGTCATCTAATTATATATTACTCTTTGTTAAAACTTAAAAGGCCTGGAATTAAATCCTGGCTTGATGTATGCATTAAGTGATTAATTAATTCATTTATTAGTTAAACTCATATTTTCTGAAGACTTGTTTCATGCTAGTGGGAGCCCCCAGAGTATCACAAGTTTAGTGGGTAAGACACCCTGTGTATTAAGAATTATTCAAGTGCTCTTGTGCAGGGACCTACCTAACTAACTTTCACAAAATCACTCAAATAATCTAAGGTTCATTGTCTTTGTTTCCCTTTGATAAAGTGAGGATAACAGTATTTGTCCTGCTACCTAGGAACAGAGTTCTAATGCTAATTAAATAGGATAACAGATACTACAAAGCACTTCCTAAGCCTGAAAGTGCTGTGTTGTATAAATGATTTAGTAGTTCACTGCTTCTCAAAGCTGATTATCTACTAGTTTGTTCTGCATAAGAAACTGAAGGCTGCTTCCCTGGAGTTTCTTCCAGGGAATGCTGCGTTGTTTTCATGGGGTAAACCACACACGTCTTCCTTTTCTTCTACAATTTTGCAAGGCAGTTATAAATTGTCATAATCTTCTCTGTCAAGATGAGCATTTCAGGTGTATATACCTGTTTTATACATAATATAGTTTTAAATATCTTGCAGTTGCCAATAATATCCTCTGATTATTCCTGTTTTAATTTTTTAAATTGAGACTATTTTTAGAGCAGTTTACATTTACAGAAAAATAGAACAGTAAGTGCAGAGAGCTCCCATATACCCACTGTCCTCCCACACACGGTTTCAAGTTTGTTTTTTAATCACATGTGGTTGTCGGAATTGTACACATTATCCCAGATGTGATCTAGAACTAACTTTCTGTGATGCTAAGTAGAGGGAGAAGTCAAAGATGATACCCATGGTGTGCAGTGCCATTGGGATGTCAGTCATTTACTCATTTCAGTCTCCAGGAAAAAGTACAGACGAATGAGTAGAGAATGATTTCAGTTTTTATATATTATGTTTGAGGCATCTGTGAGATACCCATGAAGTCAGGTACATGAGGTACCTAGTGTGAGATTGTGGCGCTCAGGAAAGAAAGCTCTTAACAGATGAAGTGATGGTGGAGTTATTAGTGCAAAGACAGCTGAGATCCCTGAAAAGTGGGGTTGAGCAAGAGAACAAAGAGGACCCAAGAGAGGGCATAGAAAAAACTGAAGGAACAACAGAAGATGCAGATGTTTCAAGAAAAATTAGAGTTGTATTTGTTTGGTTTGGTTCTCTGCAGAGGCAAAATGAGGAAAAGGGTCTTTGCATTTGATTTGGCCTTACTGGCTTCAGTGGTCTTAGCAGAGCATTAACATCACAGACTGAAGCTGGTTCGAGAGTCCTGAGACATCAAGAAATAGAGACAGTTGCTACAAGTGAGTTCAGAATTTGGAGTTTGAAAAAGAGAACAGTTATCCGTGTTTGCAAATAGCACTGAAAATCAGGAAGTTAGAAGTTAACTTTATGGCCAGAATTTTGGAGGATGTTTTATGTACTTTCAGCTGGACTCTCTTTTATCATCGCAGGTTTCTTCTTGGCACTTTCCTCGCTAGCTGCCAGACAACATGCTCTGATTTTTACTCAGTCATGTATTGTTTTTGTCTCCCCAATACTAGTAGAAATAAACATCCCATCCATGTTTATATTGATTCTAGGTTTTAATTTTTCTGTTTGAATGTATATTTCATTTGCTTATGTGTGGATTCTAGTGTCATTTATCAATTATAATTTCCATTAATTCTGGAATGTTTAATTATATTTTGTTAACATTTGTGATATATTTTAACTCTGTATTTAGCTCAGTCAATAATGTCTATCCTTTCGACAATACAAAATTCTAATGATATTATAAATTCATGCAGTTATACTTCAAATTAATTGGACATTTAACCCATGAAAAACCTATATATAAGACAGTCATTGAATTCAAAATACAGAACATTCAATAAAGCGTTAGTTTTAGGATGCTACAAGTGTACGATGATACAAGCGTACTTTGTGGTATTCAAGCAATCTTGTAAAACATGCCAAGCAGCTTAAATGAGCCTACTAAAATAAAAAATATTAAATATGGTAAAAAAATTATTTAAAAAATTATTTATATCAAATGTTGCACTAATGGGATAAGTAAAACTTTATTCTTTTATGCTATGGCTGGATTATAAAATAATAGGAGTAGCATAATATAATTTTTCACAATTATAATTTATATAAGAAAAATATTTTGTTCAAGTACAGAAGAATTTTAATTGAGATAATATTACAATAAAAGTGCCTATACCACAGTCTTAAGTCTAGAACCAGTCAGGGTTTCAATCCAGGCTTTGTCATTTAGGAGCTGTGTGTCCCTGGGCAAACCATAAACTCTCTGATCCTCAGTTTCTGCATTTATATAATAGGGCTAATAATGGTAACTACTTCATAGGTATTTGTGAATTTTAATTACGTTAATGTATGTAAAGTGATTGGAATAATAATTGAATATGCATTACTTGAATCTCTCCCCTATTTTTGTTTATTGACTCAGTCTACAAGTGTTCCTTGAGTACCTAATGCATATCAATCATTATAATATGGTCTTAATACTTAAAATGGTTGCAGGTGTACCCCTGAGAAAGCTCACAGTCTGGTAGGTAAGAGTTATATCAAACAATTAATTGCTACAAGGAAAAAGTTACAGTGATATTACACTATGTAAGAGGGTGTCTCTCCTAGAACTTTATCACAAAAACCACCCTTACTGAAGAGCTATAGTAAACTGAGATCAAAGTATGAAGGTTTTAGCCACCTGAGAAGGATAAGTTCCAGGGAATGTCCCAGGTATACAGTAGAGTGTCTGAGCATTCAGAAGATGCATCAGAAGATGATGGATGAGGATAATGTTGTTGAAGATAAATGCACTGACTGAAGAGAAATACAGGTGTGATGTGAGGCAGGAGATGGAAAAGAGAATGATCTCATAGAACCCAGAGTTCCTGTTAAGGATAGTGACTTATGTACCCTAAATCATTTTGGTTTTGTTATTGTTCTCCTACTATCATAAAGGTGACATTATTAGATTTGTATCTTTTAATGGAGGGGGACTTTCTACTTTATTGTGTGAATTTGGCTTAATGAGCATATGTATAAATCCTATAAGTCTTATTATGATGGTTATTCTGACTGATATGGTCAGAGTATGATATGGGGAAGATTAATTGAATGGTAAAAGTGGGTGTGGAGAAATGAGGAGGCAATTTAGTAATATAGAAGAGGGATTTTTAGCATCCTGGCATAGAAGGATGGCCATAGAAATGAAGAAAAGAAGATAGATTTTAGAATCCCTAGAAGATGTACTTGGTAAAATGTGGTGATAGGTAGGTAGAAAAAGAGATGAGTATACTATGTTTTCAAGGTTTCTGGTTTACACAAATGAGATAGGAAATATAGGATGAGATATAGCCTTAGCTATAGGGGAGTTCATAAGTTGAGCATGAGACTTTTTTTTTCAAATTAGTTCTTGATTACTCTAGAACTTAGAGCAAACTATGGACTGTCTACATAAATCTAGGAGTCATAAAATAGAGATGGAAATTGAAAACATAGAACTGGATTGAGTTATGGAGAAGGAAAGAATATGGAATAATATTCCCACATTCCCATGGAATATGGAGGAATCCATGGGAATGTGGTGACTTAGATGTCTAAGAAAGAGATCAGAAGTTTGAGAAGAATTGAGAATTTCAGATAAACATGTGGATTGCCATGTGTTAGTATATCCTGCTCAAGGGTGGTATCCATAAATTTTATACAGATATAACTGAACTCTGAGATTTTTCCATAGTACTTAGAAACTAAGATGATTTGTATCTGTTTAGGGTTGGAGCTACTTAGGGCACATGTAACAAAAGCTTGAAAATATAAACAAGTTTAGGTTAATGGTAAAGATACAGCTGCTTTGATGAACCACTGAATCTAAGTTGGTTGGTCTTTCATCATTATTCTCATCCATCATCTTCTGACTAAGGATAGAATTGAAGTCAGAAAGCCTGATAGAAATGAATAAAATCTAAGTTGTTGGTAAAAGGTGAATGATTTTCTCATCTCATCATGTCTCAATCACCACAAGGACACTGTCTTGAAAGAACGTTGTCTCTCCATTCAATTCTTGGGAAGAACTATAATTAATCATGTTGATCAGAGCTGGACATTTGTTGAAACAAGTTTTGCTAGCAAGCTAAAATATTGTACCTCCAAAGCAAGAGCCAGTTTGGCTTCTTCCTTTTTAACTATCTGGCTTCCTGCTTTGTGCTTCATTTGCTTCTCCTCTGCCTTTGGTGAATGATATTTTGCATCATGTCTCTCTGTGAGAGACAAAGCTTGTGAAGAGGGCTCTTCAGACACAAAACATGCTGATTCTGACCCCTTCATCCAGCAAATCTGCATGCTTAGCCACGCAGCTGGGTGGGTAGGTTCACTTACCTCTGTGAGCAGTTCCAAGACCTAGATTCAGAGTGGGAAGATCCCTTTCAACCTCAAGTCTAAACTACATTCTACAACTTGACATAATGAAGAGATTATGAATGGTGTTCCTGCCTGTGTATGATCCCAGATAGTGAGACCTTGATAAGTTACCTAACCTCACGACTTTTCATCTAAAAATGGGAAATGAATAACACTGTCACAGGTTGGTAGTGAACATTAAACAAGTTAATACAGGGAAAGCATTTACGCAGTGCCTACAGCATCACACTTAATAAATCTTAGTTTATAAAAATTATTGTTTTATCAAAGAGCATTTTATGGCAGTTTAGAGAGTCCTTAGATTTATTTTTAATTTTTTAAAATTTTTATTTAAAGTATTTTGTTTTATTCTTTCTCATTTGATTGGCGATCCTTGAATATATATTCCTCCTTTGCTCTAGGGGAAAGAGGGATAGTGGAAAGTGTGGACACTCTGAACCTCTGAGAGTAGTGGAAGAACAAGTATCTTAAAGGTAACTGAGCAGATGAAAGGAAAAGACAGGAAGTTGGTCCTGGAAGTATGGGCAGCGTGAATACGTACCATGCTAGAGTCAGATAGCTGGGAAGACATGGAACCCAAATTTGAACCAAAGACTCAAAAGGCTCCTAAGTCTTACTCTTCCCCCAACACTATTTTTCAGTTGTTTTCGGTGCACCTAAGAAAATTAAGTGGCAGTCATTTATTAAGCCAGAATAAAAAACAAAGTTAATTTATCTACATGAAATTTGAATTACATCAACTAGCTTAATTTTTTTGTTGGAGTAAAAACAAAGCTATGGAAACAGATGAATTCATCGTTTATTTAAAAAACCAGCTCTTGAAAATTTCATGTTTGTTATATTTATTGTTGTAGTACTTTGTAAGTTGTCTATATTCAGTTATTTAACTGAGTATATTACCTATTCAGCTTAAAGAAATAAAAAGGAATATAGTATTATTGTTATACTGGAGAAAATTTATTTATCTAAGTACAAGGAATAACATGGGATGTTAATTTTAACATGTGCATTAACCAACTAATATAGCTTTTGTTTCCTTTATCACATTTTTCCATACTTCCTACCCTACACAATTTGCCTCGAGTATTTAAATGTGGAAAAATAACAGGGGGTAATAAGGTAACATATTTTTTCAATTAAAGCATGGTAAAGGATTTTGAATTTTTTAATAAAGAATTTTACTTTTTTAGTATTAAACAACAAAATATTGAGATACCTAAGAAGGTAATATAAGTTGAAGTACTTTATAAGCTTTAAATAGTGTATAGCTGTAAGATGATACTGCTATTAAAAAAATAAGCAATACTATTTATATAAAATTCTCAAATTTCTCAAGAGATATATCTAAATTATTTTCATTATAATAGTGCATTTAATAATCATTCATATCAAATTACATTTATATCCAAAGTTTGTTGGTTAAACAAATACATGTTTAAAATAGTTGAGCTTGTGAAAATGAAGTTTGGCTCTATTTAATCTTTTGGGATCCAGATGCAATTTGAAAATGGAAAGAAATCATATTAATTTAAAATATTGCTATGTCATACATTTTTTAAGTTGATTCAGAAAATCCAAGTGCCATCAAATGAAAAATACATCTAGATTGTAACTATATTAATCTAGATATATAATAAGGCAATGCTGCTTTTATTTTGCCTTACAATGAATCATTGCTCAGTTATCATATATTGAAACATACTATTGGCAAACCATACACCAATTCCCAGCAGTTTTCACTGGAGACAGTGTTACAAGAGGCCATTGAATTTCACTTTTTTGAACCTCCGTTGCTGGGGCATTGGTTGCTGGATTGTTATTCTGTTAGCATGATGAACTAATTGACCTAGCAGGGCTCCCTGTAGAATAACAGCTTCTGCTTAGTTCATCAGGAGTACAATTTGTTGTTTCATTTCCTCTTCTAGTTCCATTGGGGAAATTGAATTGAGAAAAGACTACCTACTGGGAGCGTTCGGTGGTCATGACTGAATAAGTAACTTTATTTATGTATTTATGTATTTATTTATTTGGTACTGTCTTAATTAGCAAAGAAGGAATGACTCTATTAGGCAAGAGTCGACTGTGTTTTTGATACAAATGAATAAGCTCCGTTAGCAAAGCATTTGATTCACAGAGACTTGTCATAGTCAGGGCCCCTTGCAGGTGCAGATCTTACATAAAATTTTAATTTGCTATGGTAGAGCAGTTTTCTGTTTTATAATTGTTATTCATTCAATGAAGACATTGAAGACAAGTTAATGGCTGTTAACTGGACTTAAAAAACAAACAAAACAAAAGCAAACACCCATAAGTTGGAAGTTTGGAAGATAGATTCATTGGGCCGCATACAAACATGAAATGTCAACTTTGCCTCAATAAAGATGAATTATTTGTCTACAGCAGTGTCCAAATGTCGACTTGAACAGTTTGTCATTAAATTTTGAAGCCTTTACAATTTTTCAGTTGCATCATTGTTCCATTAGTGTGTGCATTCTTAGTCAACAACAGAGAACATACTTTCTGAATGTAATGAAGAATGAAGTCTGATGATACATTTTACATTTTTAAAGAAGTTATTACTAGTTTCTATTGTGTCTTAGCAAATTCTTAAGTGTATTAAGCAGATGTTCTAGGCTATGATTTAAACGTCCCCTAGATTACAATCTCACATATTTTCTAGAACACTGTTCAATTTGTTGCTTAGCCTGAGAGTAGGGGAAGAGTGGCATAGTCATTATAAACTCTTGCTCTGAAATAAGATATCCCTGATTCAAATCTCTGCTCTACCCCTCACTTGCTTTGTGACCCTGGACAAGCAGCTTAATTCTCCGAGTTTCATAAGGTTAAGTTTTGGATAATGAGTGTTACTACAAGGGAAGCTCTTGGAAAAGTGCCTAGCACATAGGAACTGCTCAGTGGATGTTAGCAGTTATTACATGTATTTCCTAATAATCCAGTGCAAAACCTGGTGCAAGGTGTGTGCTCGAAAAAGTTCACCAACGAATGAATGCATGAATGAATGAACAAGGGGAAATTTTGCCCAGAAAACCTAGAATTATTAGAAATCCTTGTCTGTCCTACATATTTAAACAAAACAGCACATTTCTATATAGTTATAAAATTATACCCAAATGTAGAAAAGGCTCTAAATAGCTTGGAATCTGTATTTATATAGGAGAAACTTACTATCCACAAAATCATTACAGTATCTTGTAAAGAATTGAGAGTTTACTCACAAGATCGTATGAGTCCAGATGACTAGAAATAGCATTTAAAGGGTCTACCATTAATACAATATTGTGAAATACTGGTATTTTTTTCTGGAGTATGATTTATAACATTTTTATGAACCTCTGTAAAAGATTTTATTTGTATATAATTCTCTGATTTTTGAAGTGAGGGAGAAAAAGACTCTTCTTGTGCTAAGTTTGTACATGTTCTATGCCAGATATTCTGAATTTAAAAAATACATATAACGCATGATTTCTTTGTCCAAAAAGTTTATAATCTATCTACTTGGGTTGGCAGTTGTGATGCATAATAATTAGGATTTAACATATACACTGCACTACCTATTATATATATATATAGCATTAAATAATATATCACATACTCTAAATCCATACATTAGGAATTTAAGAAAATAAATAAATTTTCTTCAACCACTGAGTATGTCCTGCTTCCCTTTGGAGTGTATTTATGTGAAACTGTTGAAGTAAGATAATTGTCTTATTGGATTTCTTAGAATTCTCAGAAAGTTTTGAAATCTAGGAAAAAAGGTGAAAACACAATTTGTATTATGGGAGTTGTTTTATATTATACTAAGAAATAGGAGGACAGAAACAGTTTTTTCTTTTCATGATTGTTATTTAAGTAATAAGATGTGTGAGGGTGTAAAGCATAGTGTCTGGCGCATAATAATCTTTGTGCTTGCCATTCTTCACTCCTTTATAAATCCATGATTATCAACAGGAAAACATGGAGGCTATTGTAATTAAATTTAACCCAAATGGAAGGTGGTATTAGTAGACTCAGTGGTCCATGGTGGCCATAATGAAGCTTCCATAAGAGATGTTATTTGGAAACCAACCAGTGTGGCAAATTATTTCTGTTTTTGGCTAATTCTTCAAAAAAAAAAAATCTCCATTTGGGTTCTTTCTTTTAAAGGAATGTGGATTTTTAAAATTAATTTAATTTAAATTTTTTTCTCAATATTAGGACATAAGATGACTCGAATACACATATTCATATGATAGAAGAGTAATTTTTATCTTTTTAAAATATGACAGCAACAATAATATTCACAGACATTACCTTGGCTGTTCTTGGTCTTCTTACAATTAGTAGGAAGTTGGGCACTGTGACTGGATCTGGACAATAGTATATGATGTGTGTCACTTTTGAGCTAATTCAGCCCTTGTGTGATACTACAGTCTCTTTCCCTGCCTTAAGGAAATTATTATCTTCTCAATAATGGTCCCAGGTCAATAGATTTACACAGGTAAACAACTGAATCTTCCTCTTTATCTCAGACCTACAAAAAAATTAATTACATGTAGATTGAATGTTGAAAGATGAAAGACCAAACAATAATATTTCTTGCAGATATCATAGAGTAGTTTCCAAATCCTTGGTTAGGCATTATTGGTTTTTATATAAGACATGTGAAACATCAATTATAAATGAAAAGATTGAGAAACTCAACTTTATTAAAGTTTAAAAACTTATCAACGATACTATTTCCTAAATAGCAGTGGGAGAAGGGATTTGTAATATATGTAACCACTGAAGGATTTACATACAGATTCTCTATCTTTAAAACCTCTTACAAATCAATGAAAAAAGCAAATAACCCAATAAAAACGAAAGAGAGGAACCGAATTATTGAATAGGCACTCAAAATGAGAATATACAAATGGCTCATAAATACATTAAAAAGTGCTCAACATTATTATCCATCAGGAAAATAATTAAAACCATAGTGACATACCATCACTTATCTATTACTGTGACTATTAAAACTTTCTTAAAAAATAAAATAAACTGACAGCACCAGTGTTAGAAAAGACAATACAACTACAAGGACTCTCAAACATTGCCACTGGGGGCATAAATCAGTACAATTAGTATGGAAAACTGTTTTGTAGTATATACTAAAATTAGACTTACTCATTCCCTATGGTCTAGCAATTCCACTTCTAGGTATACAGTGAACAAAAGCATCAATATTTGTATATCAAACAATGTACTGGATGTTCATTACAGTGGTATTGTTTAAAGCCCAAATGGAAACAACATAACTGTCCTATCAACAATGAAATACAAAAAAATAAACTGGAGAATATTCGAACAATAGATTATCATATAGCAATAAACAAATATTGCTACATACAGCAACACAAAGTCTTCCAGCATAATGTTGAACAAAAAAATATCCAGGCACAAAATGGCTTCCTTTATATAAATTTTATTTCTTCAAAGTTCAAAAATGGCAGAACTAATCTGTAATAACATCAAAGTTGCTTTTTCCTTTAGGGAGATAAATGACTGAAAAGAGTTATAGGGGAGGGAGTTGCTAGTAATGTTTTGTTTTCTTGCTGCAAAAACACAGATGAGTCCATTTTGTTAAGCTTCATTGAGCTGTATATGTATGATTTGTGCACTTTTAGGTTTATATATTACACTGTTCTAAAATTCAACACAGTCTCTAAGCAACTTATTTAAAACAGCTCTTTTAATAACTATAATAGAAACAGAAACACCAGTCAATATAATCTGGGAAAAATAATTATTTTTCAGTTCATGAAGAACAAAACTAGACTAACAAATGTTCTAGAAACGCCTGCCTTTTGTTATTTATCCTTGACTTACCAAATGATATCTTCCCCCTCCCTGGCCCTGCCATCTCTTTGACTACCCTCCTTCAGCATTGCTACTTGGCAGGCATTTGTGAGGAACTTGACTTTGGAGTCTCAGTAGCTTAGTCCCAAACAAGCCAGCACAACATCAGCAAACTCAATTGGCAGGAACATAAAAGTATCTTCAGAAGGCCAAGGGATATAATGTGAGATCTCTGTTTGCCTACCTTTTTCGTTTGAGTTAAGCTAAATGGAAGTGATTTCAGCAAAATATGAGATGTCTCAGTCTTTTGATTGAATTCTTCATGTGGAAGTAGCTAGGGAAAACTAAAAATTTTTTTGGAAAGTTCAAGCCCCTAAGTTTCCAATGAAAAATTTGCATAGTGGAGGAAAGCCAAGGACCAAAGATAATATCTACTGCACTGTGAAAGGCCTATTCTGTGATCAAAAGCAAAAATAAAACAAAACACTTTGATTGGCAGTGCTCAAGATAACCAAGTCTTTTCAAGCAGATGCTGTGATAGGGGAACCCATATAGAAAAGCAGAGAAAAAATGCGAGAACCGTGGTGATCAGCAACTATTGTTATCTCCACCTGCATCAAAATAGTGATGAATGTAAGTAAATTATAAAGTTCCATACAAAATACAGTGAGTTGTATGCTTAATATTAACGGGTTTTACTCATTTGTGTAACAGAGGCTTATTAAACAGTTTTTTCATCTGAGCGATTAGCTGGGCTTGTAATATCCAGACCATCAGGCATCTAGCTCCAAGGACTCATAACCAGATGATAGGAGAAAGAAGCTGAGATTATAATACTGTGATAAAAAGATTTATATAAAAATGTAGTTATTCCACCAGAAGAATGTAAACCACAGCCCCTAAGCCCTTGCCAAACCCCTTCTCAGACCTTGACCTTCCATTAATTTGTCTGTTTGAACCCTAGGATTTTGCACATTTTGATTTTTTGTTCTAGGTGAAAGCTTGAGAGTTCCTTGCCTCTACTATGCCCAGATCTCAGCCCAAAGCCATCCCTGATCCTCTTTCCCCTGCAGGACGAAATTTCAGTTTGCTGACTCTCTGCTGTGCTCAAAGAACCTTCCTTTTTTGTGATTCTGTGCTTATTTTTAATTTATTTTTTTACCTCCTTCTAGCGCTACTGGATTATAAGTTACTTTGGGATCAAGGCCATTTCTATCTCACTCATTGTGGAAACCCAGCTTCTATCGCTCTAATAGTCCTTGAGTAAATGATGAGTGAGCTGCAGTCTGAGAAGCCTAGGGGACAGAATGACTCAGCTGCTTGGAAGAACCAAGAAAAGCTTGGAACAGAACAGAATTTGCATCGCTGTGGCTCATGGTGTTGCTCTATAATTACTTAAGTGACAGTTTTCTTATACAGACGCTTTGTCCTAGACAATATGTAAATGGAAAGAAAGAATACCATCTACTTCTAAATTAACAGCTCCTGGGGCTGCTTCTCCCACCCCCACCTCCCATATGCACTTGTGCTCATATGCATTTGCATGTAATTTCTGTAGTACCACAGATCTGCTAAAGCCCATCAGAGACTGCAGCTCACGAAAGCTGCCATGTTTTTCCTTTTAATTTCCAACTTTTGTTTTAAGTTCCGGGTACCATGTGCAGGATGTGCAGGTTGGTTACATAAATGCCATGGTGGTTTGCTGCAGAGATCATCCCATCATCTAGATATTAAGCCCAGTATCCATTAGCTAGTCTTCCTGATGCTCTCCTTCCTCTCACTTCTCACCCTACAACAGGCCCCTGTGTGTGTTGTTCCCCACCATGTGTCCATGTGTTCTCCTCATTCAGCTCCCACTTATAAATGAGAACATGCAGTATTTAGTTTTCTGTTCCTGTGTTAGTTTGCTGAGGATAATGGCTTCTGGCTCCATCCATGTCCCTAAAAGGACATGATCTCATTCCCTTTTATGGCTGCATAGTGTTCCATGGTGTATATGTACCACATTTTCTTTATCCAGTCTATCATTGATGGGCATTTAGGTCGATTCCATGTCTTTGTTAGTGTGAATAGGGCTTCAGTGAATATACATGTGCATGTATCTTTATAATAGAATGATTTATATTCCTTTGACTATATACCCAGTCATAGGATTTCTGGGTCAAATGGTATTTCTGCCTCTAGGTTTTTGAGGAATTACCACACTGTGTTCCACAATGGTTGAACTAATTTACATTCCCATCAACAATGTAAAACCATTCCTTTTTCTCCACAACCTCGCCAGCACCTGTGGTTTTTAACTTTTTAATAATAGCTATTCTTACTGGTGTGAGATGATATCTCATTGTGGTTCTAATTTGCATTTCTCTAATGATCAGTGATGTTGGATTTTTTTTCATATGTTTGCTGGCCGCATGTATGTCTTCTTTTGAGAAGTGTCTGTTCATGTCCTTTGACCACTGTTTAATGGGGTTGTTTTACTCTTGTAAGCTTTTTTAAGTTATTTGTAGATGCTGGGTATTAGACCTTCATCAGATGAATGGATTGCAAAAGATTTCTCCCATTGAGTAGGTTGTCTGTTCACTCTGTTGATAGTTTATTTTGCTGTGCAGAAGCTCTTTAGTTGAATTAGATCCCATTTGTCAAGTTTTGCTTTTGTTGCAATTGCTTTTGGCATCTTCGTCATGGAATCTTTGCCTGTGCCTATGTCCCAAATGGTATTGCCTAGATTTTCTTTTAGGGTTTTTATAGTTTTGTGTTTCACGTTTAAGTCTTGGTTTTTTTTCTTTTCTTTCTTTTCTTTTCTTTTCTTTTTTTTTTTTGAGACAGAGTCTCACTCTGTCACCCAGGCTGGAGTGCAGTGGCGCAATCTTGGTTCACTGCAACCTCCGCCTCCCAGGTTCAAGCGATTCTACTGCCTCAGCCTCCCAAGTAGCTGGGATTACAGGTGCCTGCCACCATGCCCAGCTAATTTTTTTTTTTGTATTATTAGTAGAGATGGGGGTTTCACCATGTTGGCCAGGCTGGTCTCGAACTCCTGACTTTAGGTGATCCACCCATCTCGGCCTCTCAAAGTGCTGGGATTACAGGTGTGAGCCACTGCACCTGGCTCACATTTAAGTCTTTAATCCATCTTGAGTTTATTTTTGTATGTGGTGTAAGGAAGGGGTCCAGTTTCAATTTTCTACATATGGCTATCCTGCTCTCCCAGTACCATTTATTAAATAGGGGATTCTTTCCCCACTGCTTGTTTTTGTCAGGTTTGTTAAAGATCAGATG
The DNA here is from genome assembly GCF_028858775.2 of Pan troglodytes. NCBI lineage: Eukaryota > Metazoa > Chordata > Mammalia > Primates > Hominidae > Pan > Pan troglodytes. The sequence goes on from NC_072401.2 coordinate 20,878,736, forward strand.
GTTGTAGGTGTGCAGTCTTATTTCTGGGTTCTGTATTCTGTTCCCTTGGTCTTGGAGTCTGTTCTTATACCAGTATCATGCTGTTTTGGTTACTATAGCCTTGTATAATTTGAAGCTGGGTAGCGTGATGCCTCCAGCTTTATTCATTTTGCTTAGGATTGTTGTGACTATAGGGCTCTTTTTTTGGTTCCATATGAATTTTAAAGTATTTTTTTCTAATTCTGTAAAGAATGTCAATGGTAGTTTAATAGGAATAGCATTAAATTTATAAATTGCTTTTGGCAGTATGGCCATTTTCATGATATTGATTCTTCCTATCCATGAGCATGGAATGTTTATTTGTTTGTTTCATCTCTGATTTCTTTGAGCAGTGGTTTGTAGTTCTCTTTGAAGAAGTCCTTCACTTCCCTTGTTAACTGTATTCCTAGGTATTTTATTCTTTTTGTGAAAAAGCCTGATGTTTTGAAGCACAGGCTTCCTCATTTTTTGTGTGCCCAGACACAGCTTGTCGAGGCACCGCATTCAGCTTCTATGTACCTTTAATTAACTAGCAATATTAGTAGATAACACTTACTATGCATCTAGCATATTGTTTCATTTAACAATGGTAACCAACTTATCATAAGAGAGGTCCACTTATCTTCCCAGTATATAGATGAGGACATTGCACTAGAGAGATTAATAACTTGGCAAACACCCACAGCTTTTAAGGATTGGAGCTGGACTTCAAAGCCAGGGGGTCTGGCTTCTGGGTCCTTGCTCTCATCCAAAACTCTAAACTGACACTCTAGAATCTTGGTGCACTTCAGGCTTTGTGTCTTACTAGGAAATAAGTATGATTATATTCATTTTGTAGTCAAAGAAACTTGAGCTCAGCAAGGTACAGTGACTTGTTTTAGGTCACTTACATATTAGTCTGTGGTAGAGCTTCAAGATAACCCAGGTGAATCTTACTACAAAATCCATGATCTTTACACTACATTAGAATTCAAAGCATCTGGCACATAGTAGGTGCTCATCTCTGAAAAGGCAAAGCTGGAAAAAGGCAAATGCAGGGTGGATTGAGCCAGTATGTTTTAAGATGTTTGGTTTTAGTGTGTCATTTTGACACAAGGAGTTTGAAAACTCTTCCGTGTGCACTCCCTTGCCAGCGCAGGAAAGTGAGGAAGAGAGGACAGCCGCATAAGAAGAGAGTGTGGGAAGGCAAGAAGCTACCCTACTGCAAATGGAGAGTTGTGAGGAACCATCATTAATGTTCTTTCATACAACTGAGAGTTGTGAGAAACCATCATTAATATTCTTTCATTTTATACTATTTTGGATATGGGCTTCGGAAGACAATATTTTCAGGGTTATTATGACTCAGACCCAGTTTGTGCCATGGCCAAAGGCAGGGATGCACACACACTTACATGTATGCATTTATATTTAACTCTTGAAAGATGGTCAAAAAGATGGTCATTTTCAGCTTGGTTAATTAAAAAAAAAAAAGAATGCTCACGTTCTTGATTTTTCAATGTTTTTATCAAGAACAAATTTGCTGACTCTTGATTCTCACCTCTACTATACAGTAGGTTTGATGTATAGCTGAATAAAATGCAATATTTGCTATATGATTGATTTATTCTCTTAACTCATTAAGTGTAATTTAGTGTAAATTAATCATCTTATGAGAGAAATGGTTTTTCCAACAACAATTTACTGCATATTTTATTTTTATCCTCAACCTGTATCAGAACTGCTGATTTAATATAAAAGAAAATCCAAATTAATTGTTTTGTATGCTGTGATAAAATCTTTCATATTTATACTGTAAACTAACAGAGTAGATAGGCAAATACTATTTTGTCATGCAAGCATCATTTTATTTCAGATATCTGAGGCCTGGTAAGTTACCTTATTACTCATAATTTTTAAATAAAAACTTTATTGATATGGAATTCATATAACATAAAAATCATGCTTTTAACTTATACAATTTAGCGATTTTATATTTTCATAGAGTTATGTAATCATCACCACTATCTAATTTTAAGACTATTTTCCATAACCCCAAAAAGAAATCTTCAGCCCATTAGCAATCATTATTAAAAGACAATTATTTTTCTATGGAATTGTCTTGGGACCTTTAGGAAAATCAATCAATCATGAATGTAAGGGCTTATTTCTGTACTATCACTTTCTTCTTCTTTTTCAAGTTTGTTTTGTCAATTCTGGATCTTTTGAATTTACATGTGAACTTTAGGATTAAGATTGTCAATTTCTGCAAAAGCATCAGTTTACATTTTGATAGTGATTATATTGAAACTGTAAATCAGTTTGAGTAGTATTGGTATTGTAATAATAGTAAATCTCCTGATTCATGAAAATGGATGTTTTCCATTTATTTACTTTTTTTCTAAGTGCTGCATCCAGTGTTTTGCTATCTCTGCTATGATTTTGTTTTCATTGACCTTAAAGGACTACATAATTTTCTTTTGTTCTCTTCCCTTAAATCACTGCTTATTTAAGTATGTTGTTGAATTTCACATATTTGTGAATTTCCCAAATTTTCCTTTGTTATTTATTTCTAATTTTATTTCATTGTGTTAAAATAACATATTTCAATATTATTTCAATTCTTTTAAATTGAGACTTGTTCCGGAGATGTTCCAGGTGCATATGGAATTAATGTGTATTTTTATTGCTGTTGGGTAAAGTATTCTATAGATGTCTATTAGGTTTAGTTGATTTATAGTGTTGTTTGAGTTTCTATTTTGTTACTGATTTTCTGTCCAGGTGTTCCATTCATAGTTGAAAATTGGCTTTGAAGTCTCCAACTATAATTTATAAATTGTTTATCTCTCATTTCAAGTGTGGCCACTCTTGCTTTTTATTTTGGAGCTCTGTTTTTATGTATCATGTTAATGATTTTCATGTCTGCCTAATATATTGATCATTTTCTAATTATAAAATATACTTCTTTTTCTATTAACAGATTTTTTCCTGTTACTAGTATAAATAACTCCAGCTTTCCTATGGATACTCTTTACACAATAGGTATTTTTCCATCCTTTTATTTTCAATCTATTTGTGTTTTTGAATTTGAAGTTAGTATCTTTATATGGCATCTAGGTATATCATGTTTTTGTTTTGTTTTTCCATTCTGTGAAGCTCTGCCTTTTGATTTCAGTATTTAATTCATGTACTTTACTTAGTAAAGTAATATTTGGTCCATAATTACTGACAAATTAGGATTTATATCAGTCATTTTGTAATGAATTTGTCATGTTTTGCTATTTGAATTTGTTTTCCATATGTTTTATGTGTTTTTCTCTCTTATTGCTTCCATAGTCTTTTCTAATGTAAAATATGTATTTTCTAAGGTGCAATTTTAATTCCCTTGTTATGAAATTTGTTTTTATATTTGTTTATTTTACTTTGTTTGTTTTTCTAGCTTCTGCTCTGCAGATTACAATTAACCTCTTCATTTGTAATAATTGGGTTTGTTAAATTAATTAAATACCAACTTGATTTCATTTGTATACAAAACCTGTTCCAATACAGCTCGTGTCCCCCTAGCTACTTTATGCTGTGAATGTTATACAGATTACATCCTTACCCATCCTAGGTCTAACAAGGCAACTTGTAACTGTTGCTTTATGCAGTTGTTTTTTAAATTAGATGAAAAAAAGTTGTGAAAATATATTTATACTATCTTTTATATTTACCTATACAGTTACCTATTTTTTCATGTGATTTGAATTACCCTCTAGTGTCCTTTTATTTTCAGCCTGAATGACTCCTTATAGTATTTCTCTTATAGCACATCTACTAGCAACACCTTTTTTTTTAATTTTTTTGTTTTGTTAAATATGGAAATATCCGAGCTTCTCCCTCAATGTTTTGGAGGATAGTATTTTTCTGAATGTAGAATCCTTGCATGACATCTTCCCTCCCACCCTTGAAGAATTTCAAATATGTTATTTCATTGCCTTCTGACCTCCATGGTTTCGGATGAGAAGTAAACTATTAATATTCTTGAAGATCCCTTGTGAATGATGGTCCGCTTTTTTCTTACTGCTTTCAAGAGCCTCTCCTTGCCTTTGTCTTTCAGCAGATTGTCTATGATGGGTCTGTGTGTGGACTTCATTGATTTCATCTTACTTGGAGTTTGTTGAGCTTCTTGGATGTATAGATTTATATTTTTCATCAAATTTTGGAAGTTTTCAGCCAGTATTTATTTAAATATTTTTATTCTATTTTTTCCCCTCCTCTGCTTACTGAATTCCCTTTATGCATATTTTTGCTCAGTAATGGTGTTCAGCAGATCTCAAAGATTAATGAATTTTGACTGAATATTTATATAAGTGTGCAGTGGAAGAAGGAAATATTTTGTTTCAGATAATAAAAAGTCTTTATACTGGCTGTGCGCGGTGGCCCCCGCCTGTAATCCCAGCACTTTGGGAGGCCGAGGCGGGCAGATCGCGAGGTCAGGAGACAGAGACCATCCTGGCTAACATGGTGAAACCCCGTCTCTACTAAAAATACAAAAAATTAGCTGGGCGTGGTGGCGGGCGCCTGTAGTCCCAGCTACTCAGGAGGCTGAGGCAGGAGAATTGTGTGAAGCCAGGAGGCGGAACTTGCAGTAAGCCCAAATCGCACCACTGCGCTCCAGCCTGGGTGACAGAGGGAGACTCCGTCTCAAAGAAAAAAAAAAAAAAAAAAGGCTTTATAAATATTTAGAATGCTGGGAGGTACAGCTTGGAGAAGTGAATATTTAATGTTAAAATGTGTCGTTATTATAATTATAGCAGATATAATTTTGATCACTTAACTAATTTTTTCAATATTACCAAATTTAATTCTTTACATAGGAATAATTACAGAAGCTTTATTAATGGGTTAAGATCCATAAGGCAATTTGTAAATAAACCTATTTGTCTCAAAGTTCCAGGTTGCTTTACTACAGCTTTATTATAGCTATCAATATGTTTTGGCTGAGAGCAGGGTCAGTGCACTCTTTCCAGAGAGCATGAAAGCTTGAACCTTAGTAGTTCATATGTAGAGTGATTCTGTATTCCCATTTTATAGATGAGGAAACTGAAGCTCAAAGAGATTTAACATTTTTAACATAATTTTTGTTATATTATCAAAGATACATAAAATTATGTTCCAGACTGGTAGATTATAAATAGTTTGTGAGCAGGGTCTTTGATTTATTAAATTCTTATCCTCAGTTCCAAGAACATAATAGATACTCAGTTAGTGATGACACAGTATTAGAATCAACCAATTTTACAATATATCCTGGCCATTGTTGAGGCATTTATTTCCTGTACTCTATAGATTTTATGTGTATAAATCTTTGGAAAATGTATAAACATGATATTTGTATATTGAAAATGTCACTCTTGAATGTATTATTGTCATTCTTTCTGGATTCGTGCACTAGGGATACCATAGCAAAATACCACAGACTGGGAAGCTTCAAGAACAGCATTTATTTTCTCATAGTTCTGGAAGCTGGAAATCCAAGTTCAAGGCACCAGCAGATTTGGTTTGACATCGGGTTCCTGACTTTGGCTTGCAGATGGCTGTCTTCTTGCTGTGTCCTCACATGGCCTTTTCTCTGTGCAAGCACTCTATACCATTCCTGTTGGATTAGGGCCACATACTTACTATCTCATTACTTATTATCTCATTTAATGTAGTTACCTCCTTAAAGGTCCTATCACCAAATACATTTACTCTGGAGGTGAGAACTTCAACATATGAATTTTGGGGAGACACAATTTAATCCATAAAACCCTCTTTTGTATAATGATTCTGAGATACTCAGAAAAATGCTCCATTTCAGGTATTTTTAAATGAAAAAAAAAATCGTATCAACTCCTGCCCTTTAACTTTCAAAGTTAAAATTCATGTTAGATGATTATTTGTTTTAACAGTGCTTACTCTGGTGTGCTTTTTAAAAGACTATAAATCCAATTAATGAAGTTGAACAGAAGCTTGAAAACAATTAAGAAATTTAAGAATGAGCTAAATTGTTCTCACAAAAAGAGGAAAACTACAATTCCTGCTCAACAAGTCTTTCATTCAGTTCTTCATTCAATTCACATTAGGCTCAACTGGAAAAATGTCCTTGTTCAGTTAAACAAGTTAGGCCTGATCTTAAGTGTATCTGACTTGCCTTCTATGTTCTTCCAGCCACAGGAAATTCCTCCATGCCAATTTTTTAAAACTGCTATCAAATCTTTTTTTTTTTTTCTTCGCTCAAGTGCGACACATTTAAATGTGACCACAGGAACAAATGGAAAGAGATTGAAGCCTTGACTTCAAATGTGAGCTTTCCTCTTTACTAGTCAGTAAGGTATTGAGAAAGTTACTTGACCTCATCCTTCATTACCTTGTCTCTAGAATTAGGAGATCAGCATGTATGGTGATCATGGAAATTAAATAAAATTATATGTCAGGGCCTATTGCATTTATTGTCTGACTCATCCTAATCCCCTTCTTCCTTTCTTAGTGTTTCTTTGTTTGTTGATTTATTTTTGTCCATAGTCTCATGATTTGGAGATAGGGCTTCAGCTTTCTCTGCTAATGTATTTCCTACCCCTGTCTTCCTCTGTCAGTGACTGGAGAACTATCTTCTTCTGACATGCCCAGCTAGCTTCTACTTCAGGACTTTATATGCCTGCTTCCCGCAATCATATATATATATATACACACACACATATATATACATATATATACACATATATACATATATATACATATATGTGTGTGTGTGTGTGTGTGTGTATATATATATATGTATATATATATAGAGTCTTGCTCTGTCACCAGGCTGGAGTGCAGTGGCGCGATCTCAGCTCACTGTAGCCTCCGCCTCCTAAGTTCAAGCTATTCCCCTGCTTCAGCCTCCCGAGTAGCTGGGACTATAGGCGCACCACCACGCCCAGCTAATTTTTTTACTTTTAGTAGAGAAGAGCTTTCACCATGTTGGCCAGGATGGTCTCGATCTCTTGAGCTTGTGATCCGCCCGCCTCAGCCTCCCAAAGTGCTGGCATTACAGCCTGCTTCCCACAATCTTAACCAGTCTTGTCTCATCTTCACATAGCCAACTCCTTCTTATCCCTTTGGTGTGTACAAAAATCACTTCTTCTTGTGGCCTTTATAATCACTCACATCCTAAATGGCATATGTGTTCCTACTATGCTCCACTGTAGCCCGTAACTATCTTTCACCTTGTTAAATTTTCAGCACTTTCCACTGTATGAAATGATCTTAAAGGGTTGTCCTGTCTCTCCTATAGTAGAGTGTACCACTGGAGGAGGCAGAGACATTTTCTGTCTTAATGTTGGTATGTAGTGGGGTCTGACCATCAATATCAGTTGAATTGGCATGGGAATGGATGACTCTGTACATAGGAGGCCAAATAAAAAATTTAAAACCGCTTATCTGACAGGGTCACGCTTTTTTCACTTCGGCTGTTGTTAGTTTTAATTCTCTGAAGTTATACATGGTTAGATAAAGTGGTCTATGAAAGTCCTGGGTGGTGATGGGACTAGAGACAAGGATTCAAAATGTATTATAGCAAATTTATGTGTAGAAAAAAACACGTGGTTAATTAAGACTTGCTTTCTGTCATTTTATGAATGTATCTATGTAAGGTCCTAGTTTTCTCCATTATACATAGCTGAAAGAAACACCAGTAATGAAACATTTTTGTATCATTCTCACTCCAAAAGCCTAGTTATACTGAGGGCGGCCAATAGATCTACTATGGGATACAATGAATATTTAATTTACTTTGATGAAAAGGTGTCATAAGAGCCTTTGACAACCCACAGTGAAAACTTGAGGATGATTTTACTAACTCAAACCCGATAGCATATGTTGTGCAAACTAAGACATCAAAGACTTTTTAAAATACCTGGGAATTTCTTGGAAGAAGTAACTGCATATTAGGATTAAGAACAACTCTAAGTTGTCACATATTGAAATTTGTTTTTAATTACTGAAAAGTCATTTTCTTTTATTTCTGGCTCAGGTAGATTGTAGGAAAAATAACACACACATACACATACACAAATGATATCAAATTAAAAGAGAGAAAACAAATGTGAAAGGATTATGGTGTGAACTGTTTGCTTTCCAGCATATTAATTCTACCCATGAACTCTCATCTCCCGCCCCACAGAAAAAAACTAATTATTGGAATTTTTTAGTGAACAGGAAGGATATCAGAGTACGATACTTTCTGTTTCCCTTAAATGCATACCATTTTCTCTATTTTCACAGTTTACCAGTTTCCCAGTAGATGGCACCATTGTGACTCACAATGTTGCTCCACCTTGTAAGGAAGTATTATACACACTTTCAATTTCAAAACATTTGTAAATAGTGCAGTATAGTAACACTTGCGGTGGTGTCTTAGAACACAAATACTTCTACAGTATCTAGAAGACATGTCAACTGTTGAAAGCCAATAAATGTCACAAGAACCCCCGTAATTTCTTTGTATATGTGTGATTTCATATCTTATAATTTTTATACATTTAAATTATTTTAATAAAAATGTGCTTACATACATGTACACACATATGTGTATGTATGCTTATAAATATCTAAAACTGTATAATTATTTAATGATTTACTTACTACTCTTACTATTTCTTTCTACCTGGATTAATGTGACAAGCCACTCAGAGAAACTGAAAATTCCCATGGGCTTCTCCAGTTGTTCTTGGGAAAAAGGAGAATAGAACAGTGATTTCAGATCTGGAATACACTGGACTCCAACCTCAGATTTTCTCTTTGCTGCCTGTATTACCTAAAGCAATTGACATAACCTCTCTGATATTCAATTTTCCCACCTTTAAAATGGGGAAGATGGCATATACCTGGCTGTGTTGCTGTTAAGGGTAAGTTTTAAGCTGTGTGTGTGTGTGTGTGTGTGCATGCGCGTGCGCGTGCGTGCATGTGTGTGTGTTGCAAAAATAAATACAGTGACTTATAGAGTAGAAGTTCAAAAATGGTGGCTGCATTGCGATTACAGCTTGCATTGAAGTTGAATATTAAGAACAGGAGAGATCGATGATGGTGTGTTTTGTAACCTTCACACGGTGTTCTATATCATAGGATAAGTCCTAGCTTTCAGAGATTTCCTTGCGTCTATGTCTACCCTTTCTTTTGGTCCTAGAAAAGGTCACAGATTTAAAGTAAGTCAATGTGGAACATTAACATGGCTCATGCGGGTTCTGTGCAGCTGTCTCTATGGGTTCTTGAAATAAAATAGGGCCAAACCAGGCACTTCAAATGGTAGATTTGAACAATAAATGATAACCACTGTCTCTAATATCCAAATCATTCCCTACTCATCCTTCTTTAGGCTCATAGTTCATTGCACTGTCTTCTTAAATAACTACCCGAACACAACTCCACTTTTCTCACTTATAATGCGTACATTTTTAGCAATAGGTTTTGGTTAGGGTCTTCTCTGTCCACATACTACAACTGTGAGTACATGACTGACCCACACTCTTAACTTGGTGCTTTTGGATTCAGGCAGATGTTTAGTTCCAAGAAGCCTTTGAGAATCATGTTGTACTTACAGAAGCACTCACTATGCTTCCTTTTCCAAGTGATTAGTCTTTCACTATTAATTCATTCAACAAATATTGATGCAACACTTTGTATGCCAGTTACTATGCAGACACTAAGTTGTGCCCTCATGGTCCTTCAACTTTACCTGAAAATAATATATTTTATTTATTTAACCAATATTAGGTATCAAGTGTTTTACAAACATTGCCTAATTTTATCCTTGTAGAACCTTAGGAACTGGGGGCCGTAGACTAAAGATGTGGAAACTAAGACACAGAGAATAAGACATTTACAGAAAAAGAAGTGAAGGAAGGGGGAAGGAAAAGGAGAGAGAAAGGGAGGGAGAGAAAGAAAAAAGGGAGGAAGAAAGGGAGGAAGAGATTCAAATGTTGACACCCTAACCTCCAATGCAATGGTATTTACAGGGGGGTACTTGGGAGGCAATTTGATTTAGATGAGGTAATGGGCCGGGGGCTCTCATGATGGGATCGATGTCTTTATAAGAGGAGACACCAGAGAGCTTGTTCTTTCTGTCTGCTGTGTGAGGATACAGCAAGAAGAAAGCCAGGAAGAAAGCCCTTGCCAGAAACGGATCATGCTGGCACCCTAATCTTGGACTTCTTAGCCTCCAGAACTATGAGAGAATAAATTTCTGTTCTTAAAGCCACCTAGTCTGTGGTATTTTCTGATGGCATCCCTAGCAAGTTAAAACACCATTTTTTGATTTTCTGAAACTGGTACCTGGAGGTAGAATGGAGGGAATTAAAAGAAAAGGTAATTAGTAGTGTCAGCATTTTAGCCCAGATATTAAAATGGGGATGACCTTCAGTTTCCTAAATTTGATGAAGGATTTGGTGAAGGATGAGGGATGTCATTATTGAAAAATATGTATCAGACTTTCGCCTTTTCCAAGAAGTCAGTCACAGCTTTCAGATCCCAGGTATGTTTGAAAGTGACTTTAGTCTGATCTTTACATGCCACTTAGAATTCCCAGGCTTGCCAGTGGAACATTTTGTAGTAACATTTAAAAATATAAACTTTTCATTTCTTGCCTGCAGTGAAGAGAGCTGATTCACGATGAGTTCCTCTGTCCCTCCCTTCACCATATGTCTCTTCTTCATTGTTGATTTCCTGTTGACATTAAAAGGAGCAACATACGAAGGAGTTAGAAGGAAAGCTTTAAATTTAACGATAAACTTTTTTGAAAGCATGGATCAGATTTTCTTACAAAGCCATTTAAAATGCATTGTAAATCATTTCTTTCGTATTTTGTAGAGACTTGTTTTGGACGTATCAATATTCCCTTCTCCCCAGCCCCCAAAAGATTAAGAAAAATATAAATAGATTTATTTTTACAATGTAATGAGATGAGAGGGATCCTGTGAGCAAGCTGATAAGTCTTGCAATTCACTAACATAGCCCATGAAATCCAGCTCTGATGTCAAGAGGCTCTAAGCATTTTGTAATTCTTAACGGAATGTTTTCTTTGCCTCCCTCCTTCTTCCCTTTCTCCATTTGACAGCACCTGTGCATGCACATGCAAGATTACTTTTCAGATCTATGCTTTGGTTTTTTGTTCATTTTTGTCAGAAAATTCAGCCTATGCTTATTAGGGATCTACAGGAATTGTTTCCACATGGTTCTAATGGATGCATGGACGGAACACCTCCACAACATGTTGCTGTTGGCCTGGTGCTCTGTCACTAGCAAGATTTCAGAGTTCGTTTCTTGGCTCCTTTTTGTTCTTCCTCGATCCAAGTTCACACTGCATAATACGTTTTAATTGTCATCTCAATGAGATGACTCAAATTTATATATTGATATTATCTGTATCACAAAAAAATTGCAAATTGCGTGCATTGTCAACGTGAATTATAGATAGTACGCTATGAAAACAAAAATATTTTCTAATCTGTCTGACTTTTAGTAGAGAAGTCAAGATGAGATCATAATTAATCCAGGCTTGAATTAACATAGCTGGAATAGTTAACATGGGCATAGTCCCTCATCTGTCTTTGGCTATTTGGGGGAAAAGAAATACATGTTAAAGTGAAAATTAGTGGAGGAACTTTTAATTAGTCATACATTTTTACTCAGTTTCATACACAAGAATATTCATTTTGGCCATAGGAAATTGCCACTATTTGATCATTTTGATTGACCCAAAAAAAGCTGACAATTTCAAATGACGCAATACAGGTCATCATCACTGCTTCCAGGAAGCTTACGTCCTAATGTTAACAGGTAAATAACGAAATAATTAAGATGGCTTTAGTGTAATGAGAGGCAGTGGGCAGAAGGGGGCATGAGAGGCTCTTTCAGATGGTCTGATCAGGGCAAGTCTCTCTGAGAAGACATTTGCACAGTGGCCTGAATGAGATGGAGCCAGACTGCCATAAAGGTGACTTTACATCTGGGAGATCTGAGGCAGCAACGAGACAGGATTTTTGAGCAACAGAAAGGAGGCCAGCATCAATGAAGGAAAGAAGGGTGGAAAATGAGAATGGAAATAGGAGGTCGGAGTGAAGTGGATGTGCAGAATACTCAATATCATTCTGATTTTTTTTCCCCATGTGGCACTATTAACTTTAGCCACTCTATTTAAAATTGCTTATTGTGGTGGGGGGTGGGAGGAGGTGGTTAGAAAATGTAGGTTTAACCTATTCACTTGCCTTTATTTCTTGTTCCTTAAGTTTTTTTATGCTTTCTATGACATCACTATCCCAATCTCTACTATGCTTCTGTCTTCTGGTTTACCCCCATGTTTCTTTCATGCCTTCTCCCAGAGGAGTGACTCACAGTTTGCATATACTAGACCCAAATTTTTAGAGTACAACCAAAGTAAATCCACGTACAGACATAGGGGAAACATTGAGATTGGGGATGATCTTATTTTGTTTAATTTCTAGAAAACCAAGTTAATTGAGATAAAGGAGGCATATTTAAAAACCAGAAAAGGAGACTTAGGACAATGGAAAGATTTAAATAGATACCCTTAGTGAACATAATTGAAATACTCATTATTTACATTTTCTGCAACATCCCCAAATATTTACCAAAGTAAAGAACTTATTAAAAAGTATACTATAATTTATAATTTTAGGAAATTATACATTATAATTTATAATTTTAGGAAATTATACATTATAATTTATAATTTTAGGAAATTATACATTATAATTTATAATTTTAGTGTGACTAAATTAGAATTTGAGAAATACAAAGTTTAACATGTTTACACAAATTTGTCATTTAGAATTTAAATTATATTTCAAGGTGAAAGAAGAGAGTGCTCCTGATTACAAATGGAGAAGTGGTAGAATTCTCACTGGCCACAAGAGGTCTGCCTTTGATTCTCACAATTTCACATGGGACCTTTCTCTTAAACCTTCAGTACTATGATTGGCATTTAAGGGTCAGACAGTAAACATTTGTATACCGAATGACGGAATCAAATATTGAAGGTAGAACTTATAAACATAATGCAAATATAAATGTTATATGTTAAAATTATCTTTATGAGTAAGGAAAATTCTAAGCTTACTCTGTATTTACACCACTAAGAATGGATGATTATGAGTTCATTTAAATGTTTGAGTTTTAAGTATCACTTTGCATTACATGTGTTTCCTTAAAGGAATGTAAGTTTGGCTCATGTGATCAACTTGATATATGAATTTTATATGATTAAAGAATCTATTGGCAATCTCTCTCTTCATTGGTTTACTTTTAAAGATTGATTCTTCTGGAAAAGGGAATATTTTAGATTGCTTCATAAAATTAGTAAATTAAATGTGTAAATGAAACCATTTGTTCATTGTCATGTTACTCAGAGTTGGCATAGAACATACGTGGAACTAATGTTTTTATTGGCACACTTTTCCATCAACTACTGCCACCTTCCAGGAATGTTAAATTGATCAAGTTAGTACAAACTAACCATAAAACACTTTTATCTGCTTATCAATTTCAAAGCACCTTAACTTCATGAAAATGACAAAGTTTTATTGTTCTCTGACAGGTCTTCCTTCTGAATTAGATTACTTACCCATCATAATACCTATGGAATTCCAGAATAAAATTCTAGTGTAGAAAAAATGTTTAAAGTAATTTGAGAAAATACATCAAGAAGTTCAAATGATTCAAAAAGCCCATGAATTTTTCCATAAACTTCAAAAATACCAGGCATGTTATAACATCTCATACAATAAAATTTCACATGTATGGGTTTTTCTCAAATACTGTAGTAACCATTTATTCACAGAACATACATATCATTTTCTATTTGTCGTCTAATTTTGTTAAAATGCTTAGATTTGACAATCAAAATACAGAAATCTAGCATGATTCCATAGAACTCTATTTTCTAGTTGAAATTGTTTTAATGCCAAGTGTGTCCCTAAGAAACAAAGTCAATGTGCACATCTGCTTTAGGGCATTTGTATATTTTTATAAATAGTCACAGAAGCATTTGTTAACATTCTGTGAGAGGCCCCCCTGCTTTCAGAGATTTACCAGGTGTTCATTACCTTTTGTTTTCATCTCTATATATCCCTTAGTGGATATTTCTGTATTTATCAATCCACCTCAGTACCATGGTAACTCAAATTTTAAAGTAACAATGAATGAGACTTTACTAATGTCAGATTTGCAAGTCCAAATAAAGTATGTCTATATATTTTTGGTTTACATATTTATTCTTTCTAAATATTTCAGTTGATTGATAAGGCATAATTTGCCTCATGAAAACCCTTGTCTTTTTCCCTAAGGATGGTGTTTGCTTATTTTCCCTGAACTTTTGGTATGTTTTAAACAGTGTTTGAAGTTTATTATGAGTGCTCATGAAGTTTTAGTTTAGCTGTAGCAATTTCTGGATTGTTTTTGACCTTCAGACTTTGTGGATACAGGCAAACCTTATTTTTTTAATTAATGACTTTGTATTTAAACAATAAGTTTTAATTTTTTCACAAAGTTTTATGCTTTGTCCTATTTTGTTGTATTTTTGCAGAGTTATTGTTACTGTTTTGTTTAAGGTTTTTTAAATGTCATTTTTAAAAAACTCATTGTCCACATTCCAGCCTGGGAGATAGAGCGAGACACTATCAAAAAAATAAATAAATAAACAAATAAAACCATTGTCCATTTCTCCTGAGCTTTCAACAAGTCTTTTTTTCTATAAATACCTTCCAAGTTTCTAATGGCTATTATTTATATGAATGAAATAGTCTCAGAAAAAATAAGTTTATACATGTGTGTGGTGTATATCTACTGTAGAGAACAAGGATCCTGTTTAAAGAAATGTCATATTGATTAGATACAATTTTAACTTGCTGGAAATTACTTTTCTAAAAATATTATTTTCTAAATCTTCCTGTCCATAAATCAGTTTGTAAAGGGAAAAGCCAGTCTTAATACATAGAAATTCCTTTTAGTGAGTTCAACTTTAAGCCTCTAGGAAATGCTTTAGTCTTTCAAATATCCAAAAAGTTAACAGATTTTATATGAACACTTTACATGAGAAAGTGGTACTTTTGCTGAAAACTTAAAGTAGTAAATGGAGAAAACTCAAGTGTAGCATTGTTTCCAGCTGCTGCAGATTCCATGCTTTTTCATATGTCCCTTTCTCTGCCTGCCTCTCCCTCCTACGCCAATCCTTTGTATGACCATGAGTTTTTCAAGACTCTTCTGTACTATCCCTGACAACTCCGTTTGGGATTTGCTGTCACCTTAGGAACTTCTCTGTAAACCTGTGATTTTTTTTCCTATTAGACTAATGTGTGAATGAGTGTTTTGCTCAGTGCTCCCTTATAGACTGTGAGCTTCTTGAGAACAGGGATGCTGCCTTCTTCACCACTGCATCCTCAGTGTGTAGTGTGGTACCTAACACATGGCAGCTGACTTTGGTTTAACCAACACATGCTTGAACAAAGCAGCTCCAAACCTGGAATGCGGAGGCAGTAGGGAAGGAAAGGATATCACCAGGACTGCTGGCAGATGAGCACAGAGTTGAGTACAACCTTCACTGTGTAGGAGGCAACATAGAAGGGGAAGATTTATAAATGATGTATACAAAAACAAATTCAAAGCTAGTAAAAGAATGAGTGAAGAGGCTGGGGAATCAGATTCTTTAGAAAATAGGGAGTTTTGTATAAGAAAAGGTGGTAGGGGAAAAACAGTTTTGCAAAATAGTCATATTTCACTAGATTTGGCAGTGTGTTATCCAATCACAGATGACCTGAAAAGATGCACTGTGTAAGATGGTATTAATGAGAAAGGAGCTAGAGGTTGACAGGTATGGCTATTTGCATGCTGATGATAACTCAAATTGTAAGGAACACATATTTAGAGTAGCTTTAGGTTTTGGAAATTGATTGAAGAGGGACAGAAAAAGAAGGAGAACCTTAAACCGTAACTGAAGAAACGAGAGCTGGGCTCTACAGAGCGGGAAATGATACTTGGCTGAAAAGCTACAGATGCATAATAAAAAGAATACCTGTTATTTGATAATGATGATAAAAAAATACAATGATAAGTAGTGCATATGGGCTGGGCTTATATTCTTTCATTTAAACCCCAAAACAACTGTCTGGGGAAGATTTCATTGTTTTTCCCAGAGAAATAACAGTTACAGAGAGGCAGGTAAATTGCCCAGGGTCTCAGAACTGGTAAATTTAAGAGTTAGGAGTAGAGTCCAGGTAGAGGCACTCCAGGATCTGAATCTTACCTGCCCTCTATAGTCTAAGCTTTAACCAAACACTATGTAACATTTATGATATAGCTGTCCTGAGCTTAAGAAGTATGTTTATCTCATTTGATCCTTAGAAAATCTGCAAGATAAGCAGACTTCAATCCTCAATTGAAAGGCAAAGACAGGCTTAAAGAAAACAGAGATTTTCCCTGAGAATCCACAGCCTGTAAATGGTTGTGATCCGGCCTGAACCAATAGCTTTTAGTTTTAATAACATCACAGGTTCTGTGAAACCATGCTACTTCCTTAGATGGTGCTCCTTCAGGAAAAGGATATCAATGTCGGTATTTTTATATAAAACATTAAGAGTATGTGTCTCTGTTAATGTACATATACATGTCCTGTAGCCTGTTAGAACCCATTTTTTTCATTTTCAAAGGTCATAGGAAAAATTATATTCTTACACAATAAGTCTGTACATCCAGAGAATCAAAGATATTTGGTCAAAAGTTTGTCATTATGGATTCTAAAAGTTGAAAGCATATGGCTGCATTTTAAAAACCTATCTATATGATGTGCTTATGAGTATGGTATTTTGTGTCCAAAGTTAATTAATAAGAGCTGCAGGCCAGTGTTCTTGTAGGAGCTCTCATTTTTTCCAACATTGCTGGTGTCTTTGAACAAGTGAAGTGAAGCCATCCAGGGAAAGCTATGAATTTGCATTCTTTTTTTTTTTTTTTTTGAAACCTTTCTAACAATGGCTGATAATCACTACTGGCAATAGTCTTCTAAAAACTTCCCAGTAATGATTAGATACTATGAATAGATTATTGCTTTTTCTCTTCAGGTCTTTTCCCCCCAACTACATATAGAATGTTATTGAAATTCATATTCATGTGTCTTAATCAGTTGTTCTCTATGCTTTGCACCATGCCTCTCTTCATTTCTAAGTCTTCTGACCTAAATTACAAACCTGAAGGACTGAGAAGAGAAGAAACCCCATTTTGAGTTCCTACCCTGTGATCCATACTGTGCTAATTACTTCTCACTCATCTCATCCACACTACCACAATGCAAAGTCAGCACGTTCATAATTGTTCACAGCAAAGAGAAAACTGAGGACTAAGTCTCACAGGGCGTAAAAGAAGTAGATTTAAACCCATGTTTGACTCTTAATGTCATGTGTTTGATCTCCGTACTTACAGCTCTTGGATTCAAATTTTAGTATGTGTTTTTAAAGTCCATATTGTAAATGTAACCATGATCAGAAGTAATTACTATTTTGCAGAGCACACACACATGTACACAGAATATCAAACATAAATATACAGAGTAAAAGAAATGCTGGCATGCCTGCCACTCAGGGCGAGATGGAGCCCTGCCATCATGCCACATGAGTCCCCTGGTGCCTTTTCTGTCATACCCGCTCTTGTCTACCTAGGGGAAAATACTATCTTGACTCATGGTAGTCACTTACTTGCTTTTCTTTTCCTCAAAATGTGTTTTGAAGTTTTTTGTTACTGTGAACTAAGAAAACGTAGTCGTATTTGTGTGAGGGGAATTGATACTCAATAGGAAGATATGCCGAGATATACTTATTATATATTGTTTGCTGTTCTCACACTGAAAAGGTTGGGTTCTATAATTTGGACTCAAAAGACCATTTCTAGGCCTTTGAGTGCCCCTAAGTGGCCATAATAGAAAATACAGTATTTTACAACTCTTGGATGATCTCTCCTTCCATCTAACAGCTAGACTTTCCACTGGGTTCCTGGCCTGACTTCTGTAGTATTCTGCATCGTTTTTTCCATTAAACAAGGGCTTCCAGGACTATAATTTGACTCTGCTAATGGAAGGGCATTTGTACAGTATTAATTTTAAATGGGAAATTGCTGACACGTTAAAGTGGCGTCTATCCTGCTCCCCACTTGAACTCCGCTTTAGCCCTGGTCACTGCAGTTGTCAGTATCAATTGGGGATTAGGAGGGGCTGTGGCCTGAGAGCTGCTGGCCAGCAAATAACATCACTTTTCCTCCATATTCACGGGGCTTTGTGTCTTAGGAAGTAAGTCCATTTGCTGTGGTCTTGTTATGAGCTGTCAGGTCCTCTATGGCACAGATGGACGTTTCGACTTTGACTTTCTTTTGAAGCTGCTTCATGGGGATCAGGCTGCCTCTTAAACACATGAAGTTTGTGGACATATCCTGGGCACACAGAGGTGCTTTTCAAAATAGACGGAAAGTAATTTAATATCATTAAAAGACTTGTTCTCGGTGCGAGTTTATCGGTTCCTCTGCTTGATTCATAATCAAGGCAGAAATTATTTTTTTCATATGTTTCCATGAAGTTTCCTATGCAATCCCAATTTTTCTAAATGTTAAAATGTGGATTGTAATTTAAGCCCTTATTCTATATTTGGAAAGACACTATCTTTTCTAATGGTAAATTTAGTTCATTCACATTTCCAGCAAATATTTATGGAAGACCCTATTCTATTTCACAGTTATTGACATAAATGAAGCAACAAGTTTTCTGTCTTCTTGGCTCTTAACATTTGATGGTGGAGAACCTGGAAGTAATGATTACGTACACGAATAAATTTTTAAGAGGCAAACGAGATCATTTCAGATAACAGGAAGTAACAGGAAGTAAATAAAAGAGGGTCATGGGTTGGAGTGGGAAAAGGGGAGAGCTATTTTAGATGGGAGGATCAGAGACAGCCTCTTTGAGAATTGGGTATTTCAGCTGAGTCCCAAATGCAGAGAAGGAACAAACAATCAACTGCATTTGAGAGAGAGAAATCAGGAAATGGAAAATCCCTGTGCCATAAATTTATATTGTTATAGCTGAGTAACAGAAATAGCAGTGAGTGAAGAAGAGGGTAGCAAGAAATGAAGCTGGAGGGTGAAGAGGAACCAGGTCTACTTGATCTCTTTAGGCCATGCTTGGATTTCATCTGCTGGCAGAGGATATCAGTGGAGAGTATTAAAATCAATCTATCATGTTCTAAATAAATAAGGATAACAAATTATATTTTCATTTAGTGCTTTTGAATAAAAACTAAAATTAAGCTAACCAGGAAAAGTTTATATGAGTTTTTTTACAATTGTATAGAACATAAGATGTTGGCTGTATCGTACTGAAAAAAACACAGACTAAGCAGTCCAGGAAGTACATTGTAAGAGTTACTATTTTTAGATTAGTATACATGTTTTAAAAATTCTTTTTTTCTTATTTCTTTTCACATGTTCCGTGTTGTCATATATTACAGTAATAATTTTCAGATTTAGGGTATATCTTACAAGCTAGACCATTGGAGTTGCAGGCTCATGCTTAGCCATGTGAATTTGGTCCTAACATAATTACTTGCTATTATGCCCTTGACTTTCTTGAGGGATATTCTAAGATGCTGCTGAGACATTTACTCTTGTATTTATGTAGAAATGTTTTTGAGGACATTATGCACTGTTTTCTCATGTGGCCTCTCAGGCAGATGCACTCTCTACTGCAGCGTCAGGGAAAAAAATGTGTTTTTCCTGGATAGCTGGTATGTTTTAATATCAAAGACGGAACATCTTTTCTCTTTGCCAAGAACACAACTAAATTTATAGTTCACCTCTTACTTGGGACAAGGCTTACTGTGAATGAATAACCCTTAACCTTCACTACAAGTTACTTACCTATTTATTTATGTATCCTGTTGTATAAAACACATTTCCTTAAACTACCTAGAATCATTTCTGCATCCAATAACACATTGTATAAATACCATACAACTTGCTCATCCTCCCGCCCATGGGGCCTCGTATTCTCATTACAGTTTACTGCTAACAACGACATCACACTTTCTATAGGCCTTTGCTTTCCTTAAAGCAGCAGGCCATGTGTATCCCAGGAGTGATACACACTTCCTTTTTACCACAGGCTCTACATTGAGATCCACATCTACGTCTATACCATCGACACACACACTTGACACTCACTAACTCTTTCCTGTATGCCAAGTAACTGTCCAGAAGAAACCCAACTTTCTGCGTCTTAACAGACTGTTTGGTTGCTAAAGATGGCGATAGATCAAAATAGAAGCACTTAGTATTTGAACCGTGTTATGTTGACAGCCTGAGATCCGATCTAAGGAATCTACACTTTCCTCATGTTTGTAATATTTTTCTCAGGCCCCAGAAATAATGTTAATGAATGGGTTTTCCTCTAACTCATATCGTATCTTCTTCAAGGTCGTTTCTAAAACAATACCTTCTTTTACTATCAGAAACAAATAATGCAATAAGGAGACACTTTTACTAATGGAAAAAAGTTGACTTTACATGTCAAGAACATAGACTTTTTTGGAAGGGAATGGAGTAGGAAGGCAAGGTGGACTAGGAAAATTAGATGCTAGGAGGTGACAGTGTGCCTCTATATTTAAAGTAAATATTTGTGTTTTATTTTTATTTTTATTTTTTTTAAAGACAGAGCAGCTATCCCCAGAGCAGCCTGCCTGGCAAAAGCAGGAGTGGAAGGGCTGAACGCATCTTTTATGGAAGTCAGATAAATTTCATGCTCTTTAACATCGACTCTGACTGCAGGCGTTTCGCTGCAGTCTGGCTCCTTCCCCAGTGGGAACAAAAAAGGAAAAGTGATTAAAGTTCCCTCAGTAATAGACAGCAGGAGGCAGCGGTCTTGGCATCTTCTACAGAGGCAGAGAGAGAGTGCTTTAACAAGACTTGCGAGAGTTCTTTGAAGAAAAGAAGTTAAGACTGGAAGGGCTGGTCGAGGTCCGCCGTAACATTTGTTCATTTCCTCTACTTCATATAGCTTATTTGACTTCTTGGAATAGCGTCACCCTCTTCCTTAAAATGTCCCTGATAAAAGGAGGAAAGTGAAGTTGAGCTCCTGGCCGGGGCCAGGGTTCAGCATGTTCTACTGTGAGTAGGAGTGTTTGGAACTTGATTATTGTAAGACATTCCAACTGATACAAATGATAACTAAATCTCTCTCTCTCTCTCTTTCTCTTTCTGTGTGTGTGTTTGTGTGTGTGTGTGTAAATCTCTCACTCTGTGTGTGTGTGTGCTTGTGTGTGTGTGAGAGAGAGAGACAGACAGCACACAAAATATGAATGAATGAAGGAAGGAAGGAAGGAAGGAAGGAATACAGGAGAGAAATTTTTCTGTATGTTAGGTGGCGCGATTTTGGCTGGCCAGAACTGCCTTTGCCTTCAGTGAACTGGCTAGAGCTGCTCACTGCAACCCCTCCCCATCCCCTAGGACAAAACCACTGGACCTTTCTCTCTTTTTGTCTCTCTCTTTAAAAAGACAGAAAGGAAAATAAGGTTTGCAATCAGTATTCAGACATTCTTATGACTAATAGGATTAGGGGCGTTACAAAGGGATTTGAACAAGATAATTAGTTTACTGCTTAGTCCACAGTGAAGCAAGAAAAATACTTCTGAGAAAAGGCAGACAAAATAGGTCAGAAAATGTGTGGGAAATGAGGTAAGACCTCTCAACAAGGACCACGATCAACTGGAATATTATGAAAGGACTCCTGAGCCTTCATTCATAGCTGCAGACTGTTTGCCTTTTTTTTTTTTTTTTAATACTTGGCCACCAGAGGTGTGAAGCAAAGTGACTTACTTAATTTTAGAGTTAATAGGTGTTGTTCCTGGACCCTGAGTATCCTGTTCCAAGTGCATAAATGCTGCCTTCAAAGTATTTCTCACAACGTGATGTAAGGGGAATGTTTTGGAAAATCTGAAGAGCTCTTATCGGGCATTTTACAAGCTGGAAAAAATTATACAATTAGGAGAACTCTTTAAAAACTAAAATTTTCTTGAATAGATTCATTACTTTAATTGCAAAAATAAATCTTGAAAACATAAATGTGAGGGGTGTGTTCTTTGCTTAATTAAAGTACTTAAGTGTTTGTGCTCTAATTTGCACAGTTTTCACTGCGGTAGAATATGCTTAAGAAGAATCATTTGAATTTTAAAAATTCGCAAAGATGATATTTTTTTCCTTCATAGCCACATTACATTCTCACACTTCCTCCTCCACTTCCTAAAAACTAGTGCTGTCAACTGTACTGTTGCTATCTGTGAGTTAAGGTATGCTTCCAAAGGAATGCTAGAAAAAAAAATACCTTCAGACTCTGTGTATGTGGATACCACATACTTTATTTAGTTAGCTTCTGAATCTTACAGCAACCACCAGCCAGATGAAAGCCACTAGAAGCTGTTAGAATGCCTTTGGCTTGGTATGGGCACTGTGTTGACTTAAGACTGGTAGAGGAAACAGTCGGCATTTCTGCCTAATGAACTACCGAGTGACACAACAGAGGTGGCCTTTCATTATCTGTGGGTGAAAGGTTAACTGACAAGAGAACTTGTTAGACACAAAAGCAATTAAACCCTATAATAACATATTGTTAACATATGACATAATGATTAACTTAAATAAAGAAGCCCAGATATATGTTTTCAGATTCCCGGAGTGTGGTGTGTTTATATTCCTGTCTCCCATTTAGAATGGTAGGCTGCACAGTGTTGGACAGGATACATTGCATATTCTTTTCATGTCACAATAAAATGTCATGTTATTTTCCTTCTGTAAATATACGAAGCTATTTTTTGCCATTGTATCCTGAGACTGTGGTTTAGTTTTAGGAAACAGTTTGAAACTAACCTCTTAAAAAGGGAATAGTAATTCAGGGCCATGTTCTGTGGTTGGGCAAGTTACTCCCTGAACAAAGGTGCCCAACCAGCCAGTGAGTTTTTAACTCTGGTTTTCCCTCTGTTTGCAGAATCGTCTTTGCAATTTATCTGCCTCTTCGTAATTAACTCACACATGCTCTATATACTATGGTGGATTTTAAGTTATAGGTACTCATCTTTAATTACTGTGAGTGATACATACGTTTAGAGGGTCAAGTTCCCTAAATGACTAATTCTGACCCCCCCAAATCTTTCTATTAATAGATGGTTTTAGAAAGATTTTTTAAAGCTTCACTTAGTGAAGACTCAGAACATAAAATTTGCTTATCTAAAATGTTAATTGAATTAAAAGGTTCTAGACTCCCTTTAGGATAAAGCTTTGTGTCCCATTTGGAGAAATACTAATATGAATAACAGTGTTTCTGATCTCCAGGGAATGGCCGTCGTCGGGGGAAGGCAGGTACCGACCCTAAAGGGTATGACACAGCACAGGTTGGGATGCATGCAGGGAGTGGGAAGAAGTGAAATACGAAAATGGGGAAGGAGGCTGGGCGTGGTGGCTCACACCTGTAATCCCAGCACTTTGGGAGGCCAAGGCCAGCAGATCACCTGAGGTCGGGAGTTCGAGACCAGCCTGACCAACATGGAGAAACCCTATCTCTACTAAAAATACAAAATTAGCTGGGTGTGGTGGCGCATGCCTGTAATCCCAGCTACTCAGGAGGCTGAGGCAGGAGAATCACTTGAACCCGGGAGGCAGAGGTTGTGGTGAGCCAAGATCGCACCACTGCACCTCCAGCCTGGGCGACAAGAGCGAAACTCTGTCTCAAAAAAAGAAAAAGAAGAAGAAAATGGGGAAGGGATGGCTTTTGTAGTGTCTCAGGAAAATTGCACTTCACCATTAAAACAAGAAAAGAGTCTTACGACTATAGGTAGATGAGCAGAAAATGTTGAGGGGTATGGGGACAGTGGAAAGTATTTTCAGTAAATGGTTGGAATGGATCATAGATAGATGGAAACTGGCAAGATATAAGTGGAAACGTAGGTAGATGTTTTAATTGGGGGCTGAACCATAGAGATTTGAAGAAATAAATTGGAACTAGAAAGTCTGTTTAGATAGCTAATATGATAGCCCAGGGGAAATGTGATAAGGCCTGACCAAGAGGAGTGATGGTTGAAATGCAAAGAAGTGTATGAAAGCAAAGTGCATGTCAAAGTTATCTAAATTCCAAAAATTGAGAACATATGGCATATAGAATTATCTTCCACATATTTGCTTACCACTGTACCATGAGAATATTTCCATATTATTCATTATTTATAGAATTATTAATTTAGTTACTGATGGTACTGAACTACAATCTATATATCCTATCTTCTATTAGTGGGCATTTAACTTGTTTTATACATTTATTAACATAAAAAGTTTTTTTGCTCATAAAAATGTTTGGCAACATTGCTCCTTATTTTCTTGGGCTAAATTCCTGAGATCATTCATTCACTATTTCACTCATTAGTTGTGAGAAAGTGCTGTATGTGCAACCTTTTGCTAGGGAAAGGATTATAAATGCTCTCTGGAGTGTAGGTGGCTACAATTTCTAGTTGGTATGACAACCAATGGTCCTTGCACACAGCAGATATTGATTGATCCCCTGCATTCAAGGCACTATCCTTAACTCCACTGGGAGAAAAATTAAAAACATATGGTCTTGGACTTCAAGGAGTTTGCAGTTTAGTAAGACAGTACAATTTAATAATAAATTGAGTATGGCTAAGAGAATACATGCTTAAGGCTTTTGAGATTAGTGTTAAAAAACTATAATTAAATGAGTGTAGTTCAAATGATAGTGCTATAAGATTTTAGAGAAGGGACTAAACATCATGGACTGGAGTGGTTGAGAAGGGCCACATTGAATTGGCTCTGGAAAAAACAGACATGTCTTCATTTAGTACAGGACCGGAAATTTCGTTTAGTGCAGGCGAAGGAAATTTCGTATGAAAAGAACATGAATAAAATCCTAAGAAATTTTCCTAGAAAGTTTTTATTTGAAGAATAACAGGGTGTTGACTCTAGCTAGATCAGAGCATTCCAAATGAAGTCATAGGTGTAAGCAAATAGGTAAAAATGGATTGTGGCATGCCTAGAAGGTCAGGCTAAATGTTAACTTTATCCTGTCATGAAAAGTCGACCAATGTAGATATTGTGCAGATAAATTTAACTTGCATTTGTGGGATGACTAGGAGTACATGTGAGGATTTATAAAGGTCTGAATTAAAGAGTTGAATACGAGATAGCTTTTGAATGAGTGAGTGAATGAGCTGATGTTTACTGAGTGCCTGCCTTGTACCAGGCTATGTGCCATGCTTCTTACAAAGTATAACGCACTCAGTTGAACTTAGTCAATTTTGTTACCTTGGAATCTTCTTGAATTTGGTAAACATCCCAAAGACAAAAGTCCAGATGTTGTAAGACTTCAGTTAAGTAGATTATCAGAAACAATTATTTTCCAGAGTAAAGGATTAAGAATCAAAATAATAAGATTACTCTCCTTGCACAAAATCTGCAGTAACTTCCCCCAAAGTCACACTACCTCTTTAAACATACAATCTAAGTAAAAACTATATGCTTGTTAGGCAAACAGTGCTTCAGTACATGTACCTAGCCCGCTTCCTTCTACCGTATTTCCATGGCTAGGCCTCTAATGTATAGAAAATCTGGAGTCATCCCAGGTGAGGGCCACCAGGCCATGTGTTTTCCGGAATTTCCTAGATTTGAGGATGCTCTAAATTTTAAGACCACTGTAATATGAAATCTGCAAGCATCAAAACTTATTACCCAGAGTGGCTTGCTTACTGGAAAATGTTGCACTTTTTAGGGTATTTGTCTTCGATTTTATCAACATAAAACATCAAATTAATTCAAATCTCGTATTTAGATCGAGGTCTACAAACTGTAACCTAAAGTGAAATCCAGCCTTTTTCCTGGATTTGTAAATAAAGTTAAATTGGAACACAGCCACAGTAATTTCTTCATGAGTAGTTGATGACTGCTTTCAAGGTACAACCATGAAGCGGAGAAATTGCTACAAAAATATGGCCCGCAAAGCCTAGCATATTTACTGTCTGGCCCTTTTCAGAAAAACTTTGCTGACCTTTGATTTAGGGGCAAGATAATTTTGTTGCACTCTTTTGGTCATGATCAATAATACTTAAATTGATGAGTAACAGCCTCCTTTGTAAAACTAGGCAAAGTCCAAAAATTAGAGGGAATGGAAAATGCAAACTATTCAATCACCACAGAGTTAGTTACAAGGATTAATGAGATAACATATGTAAAACATTTAGAAAATTGCTTGGAATGCAGTAAGCACTTAATAAATGTAAGCATTTTGTCTCATTCACTTAGTGATCTCATATAATTTCTTGATTTTTAATTCTGTAATGACTCCCAAATTTATCTTTAGTCAGGACCTGCTCTCTAAAATCCAGACTCATATACCATTGCCTCCCCCGCATCTCCATTTGGATGTCTGCTCGGCAGAATCTCCATCTTAACATGTGCAAAACTGAATTTCTGGTGCCATCTCCCAAGCTGGCTTCTCCTGCAAATTTCCTTCTCATGAATGTCATCTTCTCCTTGTTGAAGGCAAAAAACTAGGAGTCAGGTCAGATGCAGCGGCTCACACCTGTATTCTTAACACTTTAGGAGGCCAAGGCCTGAGGATCACTTGAGCCCAGGAGGTTGAGACCAGCCTGGGCAACATAGGGAGACCCTGTCTCTACAAAAAAATTAAAAATTATCTGTGTGTCGATGTGTACCTCTGTGGTCCCAGCACCCAGAGAAGCTGGGTTGGGAGGATCACCTAAGCCAGGAAGGTAGAGGCTGCAGTGAGCCATGATCACAACACTGCATCCCAGCCTGGGTGACAGAGTGAGATCTTATCTTAAAAAAACCCAAAACAGGCCGAGCGTGGTGGCTCATGCCTGTAATCCCAGCACTTTGGGATGCTGAGGCGGGCGGATCACAAGGTCAGGAGATCGAGACTATCCTGGCTAACATGGTGAAACCCTGTCTCTACTAAAAAATACAAAAAAAATTAGCTGGGCATGGTGGCGGGCACCTGTAGTCCCAGCTACTTGGGAGGTTGAGGCAGGAGAATGGCGTGAACCCGAGAGGCAGAGCTTGCAGTGAGCTGAGATCGCGCCACTGCACTCCAGCCTGGGTGACAGAGCGAGACTCCGTCTCAAAAAAAAAAAAAAAAAAAAAAAAAAGTAAAAACTAAGAGTTATCCTTGGCTCCCCTCTTTACCTCATACCTCATGCCCAATTCTGAAGCTAGTCCTGAATACTCTACATTCACAATATATCCAAAATCATTTCTCAACATCTCCATTGCCTGATTCAAGCTCCCTACAGCACTCACCCTGTTTCCGGAATACTCTCTTTTCTGGTCTTTCTACTTCCCATTTACCTCCCTTCTTATGATTCTCCAAACAGTATCCAGGGTGATCCTGTTTAAAACATAAGTTAGACCATGTTACCACTCTGCTCATAACTTTGCAGTTGCCTCTGTATTAGTCCATTTTCATGGTGTTGATAAAGGCATGTCCGACACTGGGCAATTTACACAAGAAAGGTTTATTGGACTTACAGTTCCACATGGCTGGGGAGGCCTCACAATCATGGCAGAAGGCAAGGAGGAGTAAGTCACATCTTACGTGAATGGCCACAGGCAAAGAGAGAGTTTGTGTGGCGAAATTCCCATTTTTAAAACCATCGGATCTCGTGAGACCCATTCACAATCATGAAAACAGTACAGGAAAGACCCACTCCCATGATTCAATCATCTCCCACTGGTTCCCTCCCATAACACATGGGAATTATGGGAGCTACAAGATGAGATTTGGGTG
Source organism: Pan troglodytes (assembly GCF_028858775.2). Lineage (NCBI taxonomy): Eukaryota > Metazoa > Chordata > Mammalia > Primates > Hominidae > Pan > Pan troglodytes. The sequence goes on from NC_072401.2 coordinate 20,906,634, forward strand.
GGGACACAGAGCCAAACCATATCAGCCTCCAAGCAGCCTGCTGGCTCCCACACCAGCCCTTACCTTGATCTTGGCTCCCACAGTCTCCCTGAATTCCCCCTCTGATTTCATTTCCTGCTGTTAACACTCTGATCTCTCTGTTCAACAACACTTGCCCCCTTTCTGTTATCACAACATGTCAGGAATATTTCCACCCTGGTGCCTTTGCACTGGCCATTCGTTCTGTCTAGAATATTCTTCCCTATGCAATGTGCTACCTACTTAATGCGGTTTATGTGCCATTTTCCAGATGTCATCACTGCTGACAAGTCTATATAAAATTATATTCCTTCAACCCCTTATTTTATATTCACCTTCCCTGTATTTCTCTCCATAGTTTCTTATTGTCTGACATACTATATTGTTTACTTATCTGCTGTTGTCTCTCTTCTCTCATTAGAATGTTAGCTCTGTAAGGGCAAGTCTTAACAGCTATTTCCCCAAAAAATAGAGCAGGGCGTTGCACATGAAATGTACTTAATAAATATTTCTTGTATGAGTTATTATTTCCTTTGTCATTTTCAGGAAGCTTTAATTGAACATTTACTATGTTTTAAACACAGTTCCGAGGTATTAATTATATCTTACATGTAAGACACATAGAGGTGAAATGCCTTGTTCTAGGCCATTGTATTACTTTGCTAGACCTTCCATAACAAAGCACAATAAGCTTTGTAACTTAAACAAAAGAAATTTATTGTCTCACAGTTCTGGAGTCTGAAGTCCAAGATCAAGGTGTCCACAGGGTTGTCTCCTTCTGAGGGCTTGGAGGAGGCCTCTGTCCCATGCCTCTCTCTTAGCTGCTGGTGGTTTGCCAGCAATCTGCGGTCTTCATTGGCTCATAGAAAAATAATTTCAATTTCTGCCTTCATCTTCATGTGATGTTCTGTCTGTGGTATCTGGCTCTGTGTCCGAATTATCCCATTTTATAAGGACACCGATAATATCGGATTAAGGCCCACCCTAATGTCCTTGTTTTAACTTGATTACTTCTGCAAAGACCCATTTAAATAAGGAGATATGGGGAGAGCAATTCAAGTGATGTGAATTGGGAGGTGTGAGGGGAGCACAATTCCATTTATAATAGCCATTGACTTCATTAATGGTAGGCCTTTGATTCAAACTTGGATTCTAAAACTCACAATCTACTAATATCTGAACCCGTACAAAGATTTAGTAATATGTATTAAGTGCCTGCTTTGTGCTGTGAACTCCGTTAAGAACCATAGATAAATAGAGTTCAGCTCCTGCCCTTGAGGAACTCACCACATAGCAGAAGAAAAAGACATCATAGAGTTAAGACCTATTGACTTAAAAGCACACAGAAAGCAGATCACTTGCCATTTTTAATTATATAAAGTTTTCCATCTATTAGGTTTATTTTGCCAAAGCCTTCTAATGAAATAGTTACACCATTTAATTTAAATTTCAGTGGGGTTGCCAGAAGTGCAATTAATTGTTAAAAGTTCCAACTATGAAATTTTGCTTTGGAAAGCAGTCTGCCGTATCTTTATATACCATTAAATTTGATCATATGCTTGTCATCCTGGCAGAACATCTTGATATACTTGAAGAAACATAGTTAGGGGAAATAAAAAAAAATTGTCGGTACTACACTGTAGGGTTTCCAAATACAAATGTTAGCATGATTGGGTTATACCAATTCATCATTACATTGCATTTCCCTGGAGTTGAAACTACATCTGGGCTTGGCAGGGATGCATTATCACCAGTCAGAGTGGGGACCATGTGTCAGTCTCTCAAAGAAGATATATGGTCTTGTGTACCATTAGGATTGGATATGCTTATGTTGCAGACTTTAAATCAACTTCTGAATCCTTTCTACAGATGTTGACTGCTGCAGGTCTGTAAATAGCACAGTATATTCTGAACTTCAGCTGATATATACGGCCCTAAAAAAAAGCAACACTGAGATACACGGCAATAGAAAACAATGCAATGAATAAAAATGGGACAGCTCCAAATTTGCTGAAATAATCTCATCTGTTTAATGACACTGTTTAAACAAAATTACCTCTGAATTTGAAGTTGCCATTTTCTCAGATCAGTGTGGAATTGTAGTAATTTTAAAATTCTAGAAGTTTCTTTTGTAACCTTTATTATTTGATATGTATTGGATTTATTTGTAAGATGTCAATAGATTCCATTTCTTAAATATCCAACTAGAAAGCATTTAATTGTTCTTTTAACATTTGCGAGTGTGGTGGGCATAATTTTTAAGAGACTCACCTATTGAAGAGTCATCATACCCAAACACTGATGACCAGGCCTTTACGAAGCATTTTGGCCTTTATTTACATTCTGGGTACAAGATTTTTCACTGCAATTAAAACTATAACCCCAACTTCACTGAATTATCTTTCTGTTACCAAGACTTTTTATTCAGAGCCACAACGGGATTAAATGAAAATGACCGAAGCCTCCAAAAAAAAAAAAAAAAAAAATTCCTTCATAAACAGCAAACTTTTAACTAATACACAATGTGCTTTTAATACTGACTTTAAATCCTCCCTCAACCAGGAACTCGTGAAAACATGTGGTCAGTGTGGCAAAAGGGAACTGCTGAGTCCTGATTTAGTTGACATTCTCTTTTTTTACAACCTGGATTTTATATCATTCACTGATGCCTTTCTTTAAGCTCATACGTTTCGTGCTTCTGGCACAGGATACTGTTTTCTTAACATCAAATCTTTATGGCACTGGCAAAAAATTTTCAATCTCCTACTTAAATTTGGTTCAACTACACAGTTTCACTATAGCCAACAGTTTGTCTGGATAAGCTTGCTTGCCCCCAGTGTGGATTTGCTGCAAAATGATGACTGCATTAAGCTGAGGAACGTGTTCCCTCATCCAATCTCTCTCTCTCTTTTGCCCCCCCCACTTCTGTCTCTCTCTCTCTCTCTCTGTCTCTACCCAGCCATCCCACATCCAACCCGCACTTGCAAAAATACATACATACACACAGTATGCAAACACATACCCATAGTCAGCACCCTTTCTGTCTTTCTGAGTTAAGGCTGTGATGGCCCTTGGGGTTTGCTCGGAAACAGTCACTTCCAAGATCCAGAAAGGCTTTGTAAACACGGGTCCTACCTGCACACAAGTCAGACTGTGATCATTCCCTTGTAGATTATCAAACATTCCATCTACTATACAGCAGCCCAGAACTTTATACTTTAACCATTTTATTCTCACTCTATGAGGTCTATGAAGTATTTTTACTGGGGAAAAAAACATTATCTATGTAATTATCATGACCTATGGAAAATTTAGCCTAATAAGAGAGCCCAACACATATTTTTTAAAAGTAATTTTAATAAAACAAGAATATGGTAGCTACAATAAAAAATATTTAATCAAGGTATGAATAGATTGCTGTGTGAGAACAGAAAGAAAAATATAAATGTTATAGTTGGGGGTAGGAGAGGAAAAAGGTTGGGGAAAGGCAAACTGGGTTCAAATGAGATCTTGGTGAGTTTCTGTTTCTCCACCAATGGAGAACAGATTGTGGTGGTGGGCAGGAAGGCAAGGGAGTGTGTACAAGGCTCCTTGCCAGGTGAGGGAGGCAGAGTGCGTTTAGAAAGGGGGACTGGTTGGCCGGGCGCGGTGGCTCACGCCTGTAATCCCAGCACTTTGGGAGGCCGAGGCGGGCAGATCATGAGGTCAGGAGATCGAGACCATCCTGGCTAACATGGTGAAACCCTGTCCCTACTAAAAATACACACAAAAAAATTAGCCGGGTGTGGTGGCGGGCGCCTGTAGTCCCAGCTACTTGGGAAGCTGAGGCGGGAGAATGGCGTGAGCCCAGGAGGCGGAGCTTGCAGTGAGCTGAGATCGTGCCACTGCGCTCCAGCCTGGGCGACAGAGCGAGACTCTGTCTCAAAAAAAAAAAAAAAAAATGGGGGGGACCGGTTTTATGAAGGTTATGGAACAAGGAGGAAGCTATGATGTGAAACTCGGAAAGGAGCAAATTGTAGACTTTGAAAGCATCATAGGAATGTTGTGACCACATTTGTGTATTAAAAAGTTACTCTCAGTGAGTCACATGGAGGATGAGTTGGAGAGGGTGTGGACTGGAGCAGAGTTTTCGTGTTCGGTGATGAGATTTACCTTGAGAGTAAAGAGGAAAGACTGGGAGGCCTTGCTCTATTGCCAGCAAACTCTATGGAATTTTCCTTTCAGTTGGAAGGCTAAAGTTTCACATCTACTTAATGTGTTTCTACGGAGTGTTTAGATGTGTTTTAGATTGAGAGTTTTTCAGATGAGGAAGATGACTAAGTAAAATAAATGAAAGAGAAAATTTTGCTATTTCATAGTGAAATAGAAAAGGGCTTTTTTCCCCCTTTTGCTAGTAGTTTAAAAGTGACGAGAATAAGTCACATGAATACAAATCTTAAAACTGAATAGAATTTTGTTTCTCATAGGTCATATCATGCCTGGGAAATCTCCAAGTTCTTTATGGCAATATATCAGGGAATGCAGTGACATTTTCAGCATATACTGTTGCCATTATTTGTGTGTGCATATGCATAGCTTTGGTGATTAGAAAGTCTTTTATTAAAAGATGAAGTGTGGGGTAGGGCACAAAGGATTTACTTTGCCTCATAAAAAGGCTACTGGAATTTTGACTTACATTTTACTGTGTGCAGACACAAGCAGACTGGATTTAATTTCTTTCCACATGAGAGATAGCTACCTTCTTGGAACAGGCACAGGCTTACAATATTTCTCTGGGACAAAACCTTGAGGACTAAAAGTTCAAGGGATTGGTGCTTTAGGGGACAAGGCATGGAAATGATACATTTTCTCATAAACTTTAAATTCATTTTGGCCCAAGCAGATAACTGTTAGCTCAAGGCACTTGAGTTTATTAGTCATTCATTCATTCATCACAAGTTTATTGAACCATAGCTGAAGTATCAAGTCACCAGCTATTAGCAGAGGAGAAAATCTAAAAAAAAAAAAAAGAGTAATTTGGAACTAGACCAGGAATGGCTTTATAACAATGATTACCTTGTATGGATTGAACGCTTACTAAGTACCAAGCGGTCTTAGGTGCTGGAAGTATTTATTTTAGAAATTATCCTGGAATGTTTGAGCATAACTATAGCCTTGAAAGTAAATGAGATAACTTAATAACTTCTGAAGAGCCTCATCATGTAATAATTTCCCTGGAGAAGAGGAACAAGATGTTAGATTGAAATGGACCACTCAGCATGGCGTAAGAACCAGGAGACACAGCCAGAGATTCAAGGAGGAGAAAGGAGTCAAAATGACAGATGCTGGATTGGAAAGTCTACTGGTTTGGCAGGTACAATACCATTTGACTAGAAAGGAGAAAAGAAATACGAGTTAAACAAATGCTGGAAGGGGTATGTATTAATGTGCACTCAAAGGATGTTATCTTTGGAGAGGAGGGTACCTGGGACAAAGATTACTGTGGATATTATAGATACTAATACAGAGGTGGAAAGAAGGAAAGGCTCCTTCCTAGAGGGTTTCCATTTTCTGAGTTGAGAAGACAGACTTAACTTTCCTAGACTCGAGGCTAAGCATAGATTGGGACGCTTGAAAAGAATGATAAAATGAAGCATTGCCACCAATTGCCATTGTGGCAAATGGAAACGGATAAAAATAGGCTCATTTAAGGAGAATTATTGGGGCCCAGCTGAAAGTGAACACCCTAATGTGTAAGAATGTCATCTTGTTTTATTTGTATTCTCCTGTTTTGTTGAAGGTTGTTTCTTAAAAAAAAAATTCAACTTAATTGATATTCAGGTGTAACTGTCTTGTGGGTTTTACTGTAGTTGTGGTAGCTTTCCTAATAAGTGAAATTTCTTGTCTCCAGGCTTAGGGGTCACACAAACCTATGTTAAAATCCTGTCAAAAGCAGTAACTTGGGAAGCTTCATCAACTGTAAACAGAGAACATTTTGACCGTATCACAGTATTCGTTTTAGAATTAGTAGTAATGCAGCAGTGGATAGCCCAGTGCAGTATCAGTGCAATAAATCCTTGCTATTGCCACTGTCATTTTTATAACTTTCTTTTAAAAACATAGTGCTTGCTTTTAAATACCATTTTTAAGATAAAAATTATTTAAAGTTTTCTTGGCCTGCCAGTTTCACAATTCTCCACCTCTACCTCCCGCTGCATTGCAACACCATTTAATTGTCAGATCCACCTATTCCAGGAAGCTTTCTCGAATACTTCAGGGCTACAGATCTCTGCATGTGCTGCCCAATGCCTTTGTCTCTGCTACATGCTTTGCGACTTAATTGCATTCTGCTTAGAAACCCTAACCCATACTTTCTCTGTATTTATAATAATATCAGACCTTTTATTTGTATACATAATAAGTGTCTTCTCAATATCTCATGCATCAAATGGAGCCGCAATGGGGTGATTCAGTTGAGCCCTAGCTACACTGATCAGTCCTGTCCCTCTAACAATCATGTCAGTTTCTGCCATTCCCCTCACCCCTCTCCTGGCCATTAATTCAGAGAGGTCTGCACCCAACCCTGTTATTAAATTATTTGCTATTAAAATGATAAATTGGTTTCTACTTCAGTAATTCAATGTGCTTGCAGACTATTCTTTCCAGTCTTGTTTTTATATTAATGTGTTACCTTAAATGGAGATGTTTCTTACATGAGCATCATATTTTCAAGAATTCATTATTTTATGAATTTGGATCCATTTAAAAAGAATCTTAAGTGATCTTTAAAAATCAAATGAATTTTCCACAAATACAAACTCTGTAGGGATGCTCATTAAAGAAGACGTTTAAAAGGATATATAGAGGGTCAGAAAACTGAACGAGAATTAGGCCTATCTCCTCTTTGTTAGACGTTGTCATTTCTGCTTCAGAGTATTGTTTTTATGCTGTAATCAGACTCAGTTTTTGCTGTTATTTCTTGATCCCCAGCACACTTTAATACAGAGGATCTATTAGGGCTCCCTACTTTAGGAACCAGATAAAAGCATGTGTCTAATCTTGTGGGTATGTGCATGTATATTTTTCCAAGAAAGGGTCCACAGATTTCAACAGTATCCAAGGGTTCTAAGCTCTCTTTTTTCTCTTAAAATATAAGAAACATTGCGGTAGTGGAAAGGACTTTTTGATTCTATAACATTAAGCTCAAATACAAGTTTTACCAATTACTACCTCTGCAACTTTGGACAAATGAAGCGACTCTCTTAATTATGGTTTCCTTGAGTTCCTGAGAGTGTCAAGTGGGCTAAAAGCGGCAAAGTATGCAAAGCCCTGGCCCACAGTGGATGCATAATACATGTTACTGAGGCTTCTTCCTTCTTGCCTAAAAGTCATCATTCCTACCAAAGCACTGTTCATTTCCTCTTGTTCATTCTCCATCAGAGATAGAAACCAGCTGTTCCCATCTCTGTGCACAACAACTGTCTGTGTGCTTAAAGTACTTAAGCACACCCTTGCCCCCTTAACTACGGGTTAATTCCTTTGACCTTTCTTCGAAGACAGTTGTCAGATGGGAATTTTCTCAGTGGTTTGCCCACTTAAGGCAGTTTGTCTCTGGAGGCAAGCTGTTGAAGAGGGAAGCTGAGAATTGTTAACAACAGATCTCAGCCATGAGCTTGATTTCTTCTATTTTTCCATGGGAGCCCATATTATCTCTACTTTGCGGTAAGGGATCAGCTCAGTGTGATGTTATATGGTTCCCATCCGGCCTGAACACCACTTCCACATAAAAATGGGGAGTAAGTCTGAGAAATCACCACTTTTTAAACGACAGATGATGTAGAACAAAGAGAGAAGCAGCAAAAGTAGGGGAAGCTTAGAGAAAGTGTTTGGAATTGTATCCAGATTTTCTAGTGTCTGTAGCCAAGAAAAGCCAAAAATCAGTATTTGAGACTAACTTTTCAGATGTCTCTTTCCTTACTATCAAAATGAGTCAGGCAGTGTTTAAAAGCACAGGCTTGGCAATTTCAAAATTGCAAATTAAGGAGAAATAAAAGAAAATATGCATCAATGAAAAATAAATGGCTATGTCAGAGACCATCCCTCTGCATATCTCTCTGTTCAAATAATTAACTAAGTTTTAGGTACAGAATATTGCAATCCTGAGTTCAAGACCAGCTATTCACATTATTAACTATTAACTCTATGTACAGACAGATAATAGGAAACTTCATCAAAATAGATAGATGTTCAGAAAATCCCATGTACCTCAACTTCTCTGTGTTGTAGCAAATGAGATAATGTAAATGATATTATATGTTTATGAATGAAATGAAATTATATTTTTGTTTAGGATCTGATTTATTGTGAATATTTTCACTGAACAAAGGCAGCAGAGAAAGTGAAAGGCACAATGTAGGAATCCGTGCTATATGTGGATTGTGAGCAGGATAGAAACGTCACAGAAGAGTGGCCCTGATCAATGCTTGCCTCGAGGGAGTACCTTGCAGAAGGGAGAGCGATTCTTCAGCAGGCCATCCTTTGGATGGAAAACATCAACCCTCTTCCTTGTTAGTCACACATTATCCATAAGATTCTGACTTCCTCAGGCAATTAATAATGAAAACCCCTAAATCTCTTGGCACCAACTTTCAAGCCTAACAGTTTTCTTTGTCAGATGGGAAGGAAGCAGGATCTGCGAGGACCAGGGCAGACAGTGAGGAATTCCTGAGGCTGGTGAGCAAGGGACAAGGATCACACAGATGCACTGCCTTCCTAGAGGAGGCAGAGGTTCTCACTGGGCTCTGCAGTGATCAGTTGTGAGGGACCCCCTGAGTTATAATAGCAGGAGTAGCTTTATTTCAAAAAAGGCCATTGTTGAAAGTCTGTTCAAGGTTACACTTATTCTAACATTGCTGTCCTTTGAATTTTAACGTCTTTTTTTGATACAAGGAGAAAAAGATGAAGTTAAAAAGTAAGAAGTTATCACAGGAGCAGGCTGTAGCCTGTGTTTCATGTAAGGAAAACGGTTGCAAACTGTTTGAGAAGGTCATGAGACCTGCAGCCTGTCTGCAGGAGAGGGGATGGAGTGGAAGAGCTCGGCATCCATATTGTCTGCGTTTGTCAAGGTCTGGCTAGGTTGAAGTTTCAGAAAAAAAGTAAAACCTAAAAGAACCGCTCTCTGTTTCTCCTAAACACATGGACACACGCAAGTGCCCACATGAAAACAGTCAGTGAATGCAAAAGTAATTGCTTTGTGTTAGCAATAAATTGAGAATCATTGGAGTTTTTCAGCTACTTTACTCATTGGATATTTGAGGAGAAAAAAGGAAATGAAAAGTAGTGTTAAGAGGTATTCACAGATTTTCCTCAGTAGAAAGATGTGGAAACTGAATCTGAAGAAAGAGAAAAGATTGGTTAAAAAGAAATGGATACTTCATAGGCTAGGATTTTACCAAGCTTGTATCTACATGGTAATACTTGGAGCTCAGAAAGTCCATGTGTCAGTCTATTTCTAACTACTTAACTGTCATTCATTGTGTTTTTGAAACACTTAAGGAATATATTTATTTCCTAATCCTTCGAGATATTAACTCATACTGATATGCTAATAATGCCCTAGTTTAAAGGTACTAAATATACTGATTGTTTGTTTAAAAGCCTGCACTTTTATATGACCCAATGGTAATTTAAAGCATCCCAAGGTAATATTATTATTATTTATGAATTTATTTTTTTTGGAGACAGAGCCTCGCTCTGTCACTCAGGCCGGAGTGCAGTGCACCAGGCTGGAGGGCAGCAGCGCGATCTTGGCTCACTGCAAACTGTGCTTCCAGGTTCAAGTGATTCTTGTGCCTCAGCCTCCCAAGTGGCTGGGGTTACCAACATGAGCCACTACACCCAGCTAATTTTTGTATTTTTAGTAGAGATGGGGTTTTGCCATGTTGGAGAGGTTGGTCTTGAATTCCCGACCTCAGGTGATCCACCCACCTCAGCCTCCCAGAGTGCTGGGATTACAGGCATGAGCCACTGCAGCTGGCCCCAAAGTATTATTATTATTTATTTATTTTATTTTGTGAGACAGGGTCTTGCTCTGTTGCCAGGCTGGAGTGCAGTGGCGTGATCTTCGCTCGCTGCAACCTCCACCTCCCGAGTTCAAGTGATTCTCCTGCTTCAGCCTCCCGAGTAGTTGGGATTACTGGCGCACACCACCACACCCAGCTAATTTTTGTATTTTTAATAGAGACAGGGTTTCACCATGTTAGCCAGGATGGTCTCGATCTCTTGACCTCGTGATCCACCTGCCTCAGACTCCCAAAGTGCTGGGATTACAGGCGTGGGCCACAGCACCTGGCCCCAAAGTATTATTTTTAAGAGTTACTTCTACTTCAGGAGTAACAGGAAAAAATATTCCAATCATTTCTAGAGGGACTTACATTTTTCTCTATTGAATTGTGAATGTTTGTTGCTTTTATTGAAAATTAATTTTTTGTTATACTATTATTTCAATATTATTAAATAAATAATTATACTACTACCAATTAAAAACAATTAAATCAATTGTTTTCAATTAAAGTGATTAATTTTACTATGAAAATAGTAATAGTTATATGCTCAGGGACTGGAAGAAATCCAGGTAGGATTATTTGGAAACTTAGTTTCATTTTTCTATTTATGCTTACCATTTTTTACTTATGGGGACACTTTGCCCATGGGAAATTATTGAATGTTTTAATTGAGTTAGATTATTTAAAAACTGGAGACAATGTATTGGTTTTGTTCTATTCCATTGTTGTTTAATTGACAGAGAAAAAACAGGGTTTTTGTTTTGTTTCGTTTTGATTTTTATGAGGGAGTCTCACTCTGTCGCATAGACTGGAGTGCAGTGGTGCAATCTCGGCTCACTGCAACCTCCGCCTCCCAGGTTCAAGTGATTCTCCTGCCTCAGCCTCCTGAGCAGCTGGGATTACAGGCACACACCACCACGCCCAGCTAATTTTTGTATTTTTAGTAGAGACAGGGTTTCACCATGTTGGTCAGGCTGGTCTCAAACTCCTGACCTCGTGATCCACCCACCTTGGCCTCTCAAAGTGCTGGGATTACACGCGTGAGCCACCACACCCGGCCAAAAAAACATTTTTTAATTTTTATTTGCTTAAAAAAATAGAACATCAACAGTATAAGTATTAACTAGACTATTGAGGAATTAAAACTAACTGATAATTAGAAACTTTATGGGGAAAACTCAAGAGGTATGAAAGCTGGAGTACTTACATTAAAAAGTAATACTGTTGAAACTATTCGATTTATAACAGTTGCAAGGAAAATTAAAATACAGTGTGTAATCCACTGCAATGATTTCAAGATTGAAAGATCAGTGTTTTTTTTCCCCAGATTACTGAAAACATTATTTAAAACATCTAACTTGGCAAGAGTATAGTTAGTAACTAAGAACCTGCATTCTTTTTTTCAGTGTCATTAACTTTAGTTTCCTAGTTAAAGGAAAATTACCTTTGATAATGTTATGAACTTGATCAAAATATAGTTGAATAACTTTGAATCTTCATGGTATTTTGATGATGCTTCTTTTATCTTCAGACAATCATTAGAGAATCAAGCACATTTCTGTCTCTCCATAGTAAAATGAGAACAGTGTTGCATATCCTCTCTAAAGCTGTGACAAGAATGAATATTAAATCCTATTCCAACTGCCTTAGCCATGTGGATGCCCTATGGTTTGGGGCTACGTTTTTTTATTGGGATATTAAAAACAGGTTTTCTTATATTGGAATTTTGTATTTTGTCACATTATAAATATTTGCAGTTCCATTGCATTTTATTCCACATGCATTTCCAATGGTATATAACTTTAATATCAGAAAAAGTCAATCCATGATTACCATTGAAGTAGAAGGGACCCTTACGTTCTGCCAGAGAACACGTGACTCACTCCAGATGGACAAGACCATATCCTATTTTTAAAGATCTACTCTACTGAAAAACCTTACCTAGCAATATTTCTGATGAAGGAAAACTTCAATCCAACTGGGTACACTATTTTTAACTATGCAGGTAATACAAATAGTATATCTTTCCACCCTCTTCCAATTTTAGACAGCTTTTCTGTGAGTCAAAATGCTATGAAGAATTGCATAAGGTATTTATTCATTAGGTGTATTTGGAAAAGCCATAGTGTAAATCCAACACTTGGTTTGGAGTTATATCCCTTCTTATGTAACACAATGAAAGTTGTGTTGTGGTACTTTACAGTTAAGATCTAGTCGGTCCCAGCGTCTGTATCCATGTTTAGGATGAAAAAGTTCACTTGAGTAACAAAGTAAAAAGAAAAAGGAGACCCTAGTATCTGGCTCAGAATGATCTATCTTACAACAAATGACAATATGCAAATTCAGTCAAAGCAGAAGGATAAGAACTTTATAATATGCAGGTTTGTGGGTATGTCTACAGCCACATTGTTTTTAAACCTCCACTAAGGACTTTATTTTTCTTCAATATTATAAGTCACCCAGCAGCCCTAGCCAAGGACAGAGGTCACTGTTGTCCCAGTTCCAGCTCTGATGCTCTCTGATCATCATCTCCGTTACACCTTCCTGAAGTTCATTCCACTGTCGGTAGCTGTCACTCAGTCACACTTAGTGATGTGACCGATGTAACATTTTCCATGGGGGATAAATAAAAACTTTACATTTCCCTCCCCAATGTTAATGTTATGACTTCTTTGGAGTTAATTGACTGACTTCTTTTTCCTTCAACTTTCAGTCAGTTCCTACTAATTCCTTAAAGGATGTCTCCTTTGTTCCAGCTAATGCAGCTAAAAGGAATGCTCTAAGTCAGAAAAGGCTATATTGAATTATTTTAAGATATAAAAAAATTTCCAAAACCTTATAAAATGAAATGTATTCATATGTTGTTGGTTAATTTCCTACTAATGCACACATAACATATACGTTGGAGTTATTTCATCAGTGAATATCTCTCAAAAAGATATACTGAGACAGAGAACTCTGTTCAAATATGAGCCTTGAATCTACTGGGGCTAATTAACAGTGTAGAATGGCTAAGTAGAATTTGTGCATATATCATTTTATGCAGTACCTTTGTAACAAATTGATTTAAGTGCCCTTTTGGAACAGTAGTTGGGCAGAATTGATTTGGTGTCTAGGAGATTGACTTACACAGCAAAACTGTGTCTAGGTTTATTCTGGCATCTAAATCGAGTTTCAAGCAAGTGGAAGGGTTGGTGGTGCTGGAATGCAGTTCTCCACCAATTTATATTGTGAAGTGCTATGACATACATTATTAAAAGAGATTCAATGTGAGTATGATGAGTTAAAATACCCATTGACAGCTGGCAAAACAACCAAAGCATTTGAGTTACGTTAAAAATGTTAAAAGTAAATTTTGTCTCATTGAAATCATATGATCTGACATGGTCAAGGTAGAATTGATGAGATGTTTTAATTGCAAAACTTTTTGTTCCACAAGATAAAGAAGCATTTGTGCAAAGTGGATAAATAGGGATGATGTGTTAAATGTGCATATTCAATGGATTTGTACTTTCTTCTCATTCAAACTCCAAGCATCTTTTTAAGCCAGAGCAAATCCAGCCTGTGTCATTTTGTTTAGCTTCCTGAGGGCAGGGACTTTGTTCTGTCTACTGGCATCTCCCTATACTTGTTAAATGCTTGGGGCAAATGTGTTCATCTTTCTAAGCTTCCATTTCCTCGTCTGTGTGTTGGAGAATTGATTACTTCTTCTTAGTGTTGTGAATATTAAATGAATAATAGGTGTAAAGCATTTAAAAATGTCTGAGAATAGAAGCACCTTCCTACTAATTATATCAGAGAAATAAAATGGACAGTTTCAAAACTCTCTGCTTTAAAAACCGTCTTCTTATTCCTTCTTTTGCACAAGTTCTTCTTTGTTGTATGTTCTGCATCTGCTATCTTTTTTCCTCTTATTCTGTTCCTCTCTCACTTAGTCCCCCTTTCTCCCCATCACCCCTTCTTTCTCTTTCGTCTTTTGTTTCCTAGGATATGGCCTGGGTATGGAAAGAAAGCCTTCTCTTTCTTTCTTACTCCAACACAGCTCTCAGCCATTTCTTTGATTTTTCATATTGTGTTGAATGCTCTCTGCACTTCAGCCATTTTCCTTCTGCCCATCAAGGTGGTGTGCTTGGGAGAGCAGGCAGCCTGCATTGAGAAGCACTCTCTGCTGCTGTGGGAACTGAGGCCTTTCTGCTGACAGAGCAGGTGGCAGGGATGCTGGAATTGCACGTGCTCACCCCCAAGACCTCTATTCATGAGGGCCCACCCAGGGTAGCCCACCAAATTTAAAACCAGAAGTTGCCTTTCAGCTTTTATGTCTGTGCCCAACTCTCTTTTACATACAGTTCAGAAATTATGATATCATGAAAATGTGACTTCAGTTCCCTCAAAATATCTGCTAGCTGCATAATCAAGGGTGGTTTGTGCATTTTGTGGAAAGATTAGCTTAAGATTGCCTTTCAAAAATTATAATATGACTTTTTGCATTCAGAACATTATGATACATCCGGATATGGGTTTTGAACCTATTATCCTTCTTTGTAATTCAGAAACTGTATATGATGGATTTAAATTTTCTGAATTTAAGATGTATCTTAAAATAGCTTAATGCTTACTGGGATTGTTTAAAGTATTTATTGATAATGACAGCAATATAATTCACAAATACTGTGTTTAACTGTGAAAAAGCATTTTCTATTTTATCTTAAATTGTACTTTGATAGATATAATTGGTGTGTAAAATTTTACCTAAATTTTAATGCATCTCCCAAAACCTTATTTGTTGGTATGTATTTCCACATTAAAATGGTAATATGTAATATTCATTGAATGTTATTAATATGTGTAAGGCCCTGTGCTTAATATCTCATATAATTTTCCCAGCAGCCCTATGAAATGTGTTCTAAATGTTAGTCTTAATTTATAGATTAGGAAATTGAAGCTTAGAGAAGTTTAAAAGAGAAAGAAAAACTGGCTCAAGGTCATAACACTAATAAATGACACAACCGGGATGAAATTCTTATATAATTAAAGCAAAGGCCCAGTCCTTAAGTTATCCCCAAAGTAGAGGGAGCAAACAGAAATATGCAGTATTGCACACAGGCTTGGCAAGTCTAGCATCTATCAGGCACTTATTCTGTGCTGAGCACTTCACCAAGCATTGAACAAGCTCTAGTCAAACATGAGGTAGGCAGTTTTATTATGCCCGTTTTACACATGAAGAGGTGTAGGTACGGAGAAGTTGAATGGCTTAGCCGGAAAGTGGCAGAGCCAGATGTGGATTCAGGCACTCTGGTTTGAGTGACATGGATCTTAAACCCACACTGTACTCTCTTTGTTCACAGGAAGGCATACGATCTTAAGTCACATTGAATTAACATTGAAATGTACTAATTTCCACCCTTCATAACTGTGCTTCCCCTTTACTTTTTTAGAAATAGCTTCCCTGTAGGGAATTCTAAAGGATAGAAAGCATTGATGGTGAACACTTCTCCCAAGGCTTCAATCTTCTCCCCAGTCTTCCCTGAGTTTCATGCTGCATAACCTGTGTGGTACCTGATTATTCTATGCAAGACTGTACTACGTATAACTAGTCTTTCTCTTGAATGAATACAAATATCTCTCTTTAATGTGAAACTCATTTTTTTCTAATACATACTGTTATTAGGATCTTCAAATACATGAAAATAATTCTTTTCCCTGATATATATTATTTACCTGGATATAGGAACAAAAAGAGTTTCATTAAGTAAATATACTTTTAATCAAATTAGGAATTTAATCTGTAATGACATTTACAAGTTGGCATACTCATTTACCGTCCACATTTATATTTCTTTGCTTTTCTAAAGTTAAAATCTGGCAAATACTCATTTATCATTACTCAGTAGTTTCCAAAGTACTCCATGGAAGTACAGATTTATGATATTTCTCGGTCAGACTCTAAGAGAGGTTAAACCATGAAGGAAAATAAAATTACCAGTAATTAAATTTACAGGCAGGTTTGCCATCTAAAGCAAATTTATTGCTTCACAGTGAAACATAGTTTAGACACTTTCACATAAAGTGAATCCATTTTTACATGATATAGGTATTATACATTGCTGTTTCAATTTATATAATTAAAATTATATCATTGCACTCTAAGGTTAATGGGATACTCAACTGGAAACCATACGTCGTGGGCAATAAAATAGCAGCATTGCCGTATTGGCTCTTTTGTTAAAAGCTGATGCAATATTTCAACACCATTACATTTTACCTTTTAAAAATCTTTAGAACAAATAAGAAGCAAAGACATGCCAATTTAAAAAAAAATGCTCTTTTTCTCTGTCTCTCTCTCTATTCCCCACTCCACTTCTTGTCAAACATATACAAACACATACATGTTTAGGATATATACATTATATATTATGGAAAATGTACATTCAGCTCTGTTATTAGCATGGATACACATATATGGTGATAGACATGACAGGAAAATACATCAATACCCATTTTGAAAACAGTTTTTTCTCAAATTCAAAACAAATTAAAAGGTGTTCCTATAGTCTGTTCAAATTCTAGCATGATCAAAAGAATGTATCATGCATTGCAGAGCTGTTGTGGGTATATGGAGGTAGAATTAAGGGAAGAACAATATAATCTAATGTCTAGAGGTGAACCAGAACAGACAAGACTTCTAAGAGAAGTGTGGTATCTAAAAAGGGTTGAGACATCCAAAGTAGTAGGCATTCTTTGATAGCCATGCTCTAATAAATGGACTCTTATTACACTAAGAAATATTAGACCAAATACAAAAGAGCTGCGAAGGAACCAAAGAGAATAGTAAATATGCTAGTCCCCAACAGAGATAGTTATTGATTTTAAAATTGCCTTACAGAGTCTGCTGCATTCATCAGCCAAGAAATAGATAAACAAAAATGTGTTATATTTATACAATGGAATATTATTGAGCGATAAAAATAAATGGAGTACAGATACATGCTACAACCTGGGGGTTAGAAAAGGGAGAACTGCTAATGAGTACACAGCTTTTTTGGGGGGGTAATGAAAATGTCCTAAGATTATGGTGATGGTTGCACAACTCCATAAATAATCTAGAAAACTATGAATTGTACAGTTTACACAGGTAAACTTTTTGGTATGTTAATTATATCTCAATAAAGCTGTTAAAGTCATTTGCAATATTTTCTGTCTCTCGGCCATTTTCTTGTGAAGATTTGATGTTTTACAGTTTTATTTATGAAGTCTTTATTTCTAGGCATTTTTTCAACTGAAGTTGAACATATTTTTTATCATGATCAAGAATCATATTTTAGTTGAAGTCTGTAAATTCTAGAAGGAAGTCATAGTGATTGGCTATATTTATAGACCACTTTTACAAAGTCAGAATTGAGTATATACATCGACATGAAAAACCTGGGTTCAGGGGACAGAAAACAACAAGCCTTGTTGTTCTCAAACAGTTAGATGTCGTGCTCTAGTTGTTCTTGCACAAAGATTCCTAAATCCTTTGTTATAATAGGTCTTGTGAATGAAGGGTCCTCTTAATTTTTTGCTCTTATTGAGATTAACTGAAAACTTCTTAGTCCTCTAGTCAGTGTTTTAGAATCCCAACACAACCTCTTTTTTTCCTTCTAATTTTTAAATGCAGCAAACACTATTTTCTTAGCCCTCATCCCCAGCGATGTCACCCATAACCTTTGTCTCTTCTTTCCATTGTGGTCTCTTTTTTAGAAATAATTGTCCATTTCTTCTTACCAGACCATCCCCATCACCGTCTCTACGAGCCAGCTTAATGCCCTCCTCTTTCAAAAGCATTTCCTGATTTGCATGCCACCTCACTCTTGTTAAATCCCATTATTTTATTTACACATGCATTCCATGCATGTCATCCTGGGTTGATGTCTGCTCTTTACTCACACATGCATGGCTGATCTTCCTCAGTATATTGCAGTCATTTTGATGAGAAAAATAGGATCACATTTTTTTATGTGTCTTCATAAATGAGTAATGCAATTCCTGACACAAAGTCATGGAGTCAGGTGTTCAGGAAATGATTATTTCCTGGTTAGTATCCATGCTATGTTGACTAAATATGAAACTCACATATATCCCTGGACACAGTATTGAGAGAATTAAAGGATTTTAAAGTCCATCAGCCAAGACTGAGACTGAGACTATAGTTTAGGCTGAATAAAGGCTTTCAAAGACTGTTTACCACTTAAAATTCACGGTATTTATATTAACATATATTAACACAACTTTGACATCACCTTTATCTTACCTGATTTCATTAAAGATATTTGGATCATGAAAAAAAATATCTCTACCCTATCTTAGGGAACCAAAGAGCAAGTCATCATTGTTTTAATTTGCCAAAGTATTAGATGACATTTTCATATAATATTCCCTAAGAAAGACATCAAGTATCTGGTAAATAGATAATTTTCTTGAGAATTGTAATGTCCATAAGTATAATACCAATTTTCTAATCATTGATGGGCATTTTAATTTCATGTTTTATTGACCACAACCAGGCATAGCATTAGGATACAATGATGAATTTTGCACTGTTCCTAGGGAAATTTCAGCTCTTATAGGATATGTCAACAAGGCAGCTAATGATTACAATCCAGTATGCTATCAGTTGAGTATAATATTCTACCAGGGTGCAAGGAAGGAAGACTACTCCAGTATTAACACATTTCAAAGAAAATTGCTAGAAAAAAGAATGTTCAAGCCCCGCCCCAAAGGATGAGTAGGAGGATTAACCAAATAAAAGACATCATGTGAATATTCCAACCAGAGAGAGAAGCATGTGCAAAGCCTCGGCAAGAAAAAATGTATAGATATTAAAGATATTATATATATAAATTTAAACTCTATTGCAAGGTCTTTTTTGGTGATCATCTGCTGTCCCGAACACTTCAAGCAGTAACAGAGTACATTTCCTCCTTTATTATTTCAAAACTTTCTATATTTTCTTAGTGATTTTTATTTTAATCAGTGCAGTGGCATAATGATCACTTTACCTATCTACTTTTCCTTTCTAGATCTGAACTTCTTGAGAGCAGGGACTATGCTATTTTTAACTTTTCATTTCTAAGTGTGTTCAGCACATACTGCCTTCATAAATAATTCTTGAAGTGAGCTAAATTGAATGAATGGAAGTGCAGAAAATAAGATGGGCCAGTGCCTTTTTGTGCTCTGATGAAGCACTTCATAGCTTCACAAGGAATAGATCGGAGCATTTGATCTTCATGGGAACCATGACACAACAGTGCTTGGTATTATTTTTTCCTAGTTAGAGAAAATGAAACATGAGTCAAAGAATCTCAGTAACTTGACTAAGATCACTTGGTCACCAGTTTTAATTTTTGTGGAGTGGAGCCAAGGATTTCTATTCAAAATTACCTGTTCCAGACCTGTCCCAGTACACATTATGCAAAAAAAAAAAAAAAAAAAAAAAAAAAACAGAGGTTTTAGAGTGACCTCTCAAAAAGAACGGCTTTGATGGTCACACAGCAGTGTGAACGTACTTAACACCAGTGAACTGTACACTTCAAAGTGGGTGAAATGGTAAATTTCATGTTATAAAATAGTGGACTTTCTTATCCAGCTCTCTCCTTTGTCCAGAGAGTGTACACACTCTTCTTGGCTTTAATGGGGCTTCCTAGTTTTTATTTTCTCTTGGCATCTACAATTTCCAACTAGATGCAAATTAACAAATGCCATGTTTGTAAACCAAACAAAAGCTAGAAGGTACCATTTATCAGAGGAGTTCCAGTGGGTTACCAACATGGGGTTCAAAGACCATGGGCATAACAGTTACCAGGCAGACTTGTTAAAAATATAGATTCCTGGACCTCTTCCCTAGTGATTCTGCCTAATATTTCTGGAGTGGCGCTCAGAAGTCTGTTTTTTAAAACAATGTCCCTAGGTATTTTTTATGGGCGATCTTCAAATAACATTTTGAAACCACAGCTCCAGGGTGATTGAACTGTAATATCAGAGAGCCAGACCTCTATAGAAGCTACCTCTTACCTCCTGTAAGAAGCAGGATAGCAGTGCTTCAGAATAGGAGGTTTGAGAAACAACAGAGCAAGTTCAAATCCCAGCTCCGCTGCTTACTAGCTGTATGACCACAGGTAAATAATGTAACCTCTCCAAACCCCAGTTCCTCATCTCCAGAATAAAAATAAGAGAATACATCCTGACTTGGTTATAGAAACAATACAATGTGTTCCCTGGAAGTTAGTAGTTGCTCAATAAATGTTAGCTTTGAGTATTACCTTATTTTATCAGTTGTAAATTACATTTTCACACTTCCATCTGTGGAATTTTACAGTTATTGTCAGTAAGTTATTGACACTTTTTATTAACAGCAAGAAGTGCTGGGATCAAGACATATTAGAGATTATATGAAAGAGATTATTATTACTGTGTTCAACAAAACTGTTGCTGAGAACTAGAAGTTCCTGAGGGTTTCCAGTGGGAGAAAAAAAAAACAGTTTTGGTGTAGGAACAGTCCCAATAATCCCTAAAAAGAACTCATTCATACATCCAACAAAGAATGCCCAAAGTACTTATTCCATATCGAATTTTATTAAGATTTGCAAGAGGAAAGACATACATAGAAGAGATGCATATAAATCAAGAAGCAGCAGTCAAGGTGGTGATAAAAACATACCCTGAAAGAAACAGAATTATCATAAAGCAATGATCACATCAGATATTATGCTATCAGTAAATGCTTTTGAATACATGAATGAGAAAATAGGAGTGAGGGTGAGAAAAGACCACAGCGGGCTTTCTCACTTGCAAATATTAAAATCTTGAGTAAACTAAGCATAAGTTTCTTGGGGATGATAACCTGCAAATCTGAAATATATTGATGTATATCACCTGAAAGGAGATTTATGTATGCAGCATGTAGTTCAGTTCCCACCATGATACAAAGACTTTAATCTGTGTTTCTGTCTCTGATCCGTTTATTGAGCTGTAGTCTCTTATCTCCAACATTTTATAAAACATTGCCATTCTCCTCTCCTGTGTTGCCTTGATACCATTATGTTTAAAAGTCCTCTCAGAAGTCCAGTTTTCTTTTCTAATTTCCCCTGGTTATGTCTATAATGCCAGATTTTGTTACTTATCAGGCTTCAAACCACAGACTTCTACTTAACAGGAGTGTCCCTTGCCTTACATCTTGCAAATTGCCATGTTTGGTAATTTTTTTTTTTTTTTTTTTTGAGATGGGAATCTTGCTCTGTCACCCAGGCTGGGGTGCAGTGGCACAATTTCGGCTCACTGCAACCTCCGCCTCCCGGTTTCAAGCGATTCTCCTGCCTCAGCCTCCCAAGTAGCTGAGATTACCAGTACTTGCCACCATGACCGGCTAATTTTTGTATTTTTAGTAGAGACGAGTTTTCACCATGTTGGCCAGGCTGGTCTCGAACTCCTGACCTCAGGTGATCCACCCACCTCAGCCTCCCAAAGTGCTGAGATTACAGGTATGAGCCACTGCACCTGGCCATAAATATTTTTTCTTTTTCTTTCCCTGCCTCCCTTGCGCAAACATTTGGCGATGGTGTACCACATGCCAGTAATTCTGCAGAAATAAGATGAGTTAACATCCCTGCCTTTGTTTATCATATTGTCTAACAGGAGAGAAAGTTATTTAGGAAAAGAATTCAATTAAAACTATTTTTTCAAATTTATTTATTTTAAAAATTAACAAATTTGTAGATATTCATTGCAAACATGATGTTTTGAAGTATATATACATTGTGGAATGTTTAAGTGAGCTGATTAACAAGTCAATTCCTCACATAGTCATCATTTCTATACTGAGAACCTAATCTACTCTCTTAGCGTTTGTCAGAAATATGACATATTGTCATTAACTATAGTCATCCTGCTGTACAATAGATCTCTGGAACTTATTCCTCCTATGTAATTGTAAATAGCTATTATTTGACCAACGTCTCCCCAACCTGCTTCACCTTAACTGCCCCAGCCGCTGGTAGGCACCATTTTACCCTCTACTTCTATGAGATCAGGTAGGCACCATTTTAACCTCTACTTCTATGAGATCAACTTTTTTAGAACCTGGAGGACATCATGTTAAGTGAAATAAGCCAGGTACAGAAAGACAAATTCCACATGATCTCACTTGTATGTGGAACCTAAAAATGTCAAATTACAGAATTTTACTGAATAACAGCACAAGTCACCTTAAGAGTTCAAAAGAGGGAACAAGGGACTCCCCGATAATGAAAATAATTCTGCAATAATTTTATTATCTAATAATGTAAACACTAATTTATATTGTTAATACAAACCTTATTTGTAACTAGGTAAAACAATTCTAAGATATATTTAATATGAGTTCATCTTACAGATAAGCAAATGGAGAGAGAGGCTTAGTACTTTGCACAGCATCACATAGTTGATAGGTTATGGAGATTTTAGCACTAGGCTCAGCTGAGGAGTTGGTCTGCGTCTTGAACAATGTTTAACTCTCTATCTCATGGTGATAGGAAGTAGGTGCTTGAGGCAAAAAGAGAATGTGCAAAAGCTGAACAATATGGAAGATCATATAAAAGGTGAATTAAGAGCATGAAATTCATGAGTGAAGGAATGAGGTGGGAATAGAGGGACAGCAGTTATCAAGGAAGATCCTGAAGTAAGAGAATGAGAGTTTGCAGGTAACCCTAAGGAGGCCAATGTGGCTAAAATAGAGAGAGTGAAAGAAAGGGTAAAAATACATAAGGTCAAAAAGGGTGTGCTGATCAGATTTTGGGGGGAATTTGTAAACCTTTATGACACTTTGAGCTTTCCTTTGTAATGAGGCAAGATATCTGTAGTTTTCATGAGAAATGTGACAAGATATGGCTCTAAGAAGGCAAGGGCAGAAGCAGAGAAATGGTTGGGAGACTATTAGGTAACTCAGACAAGATGAGATGGTAGGTGCAATCAGGGGACTAGACGTGCAGGTAGGTCATATTCTGGATATATTTTGAAAACAGAGCTGAGAGGATTTGCTAGTGGTTTGGACGCAGATTGTAGAAGATTGTGATATGTCAGTGAGAACTCCAGAGTTTTTGGTCTGAATGTCAGTATATGGATGGTGTATCCTTAACTGAGATGAGAAGACTTCAGGAAGATGTGTTTTGATATAAACTCAAATTTGGAAATAGAGTTCTGGTACCAGTGTGGGAGATGCCTTGGAAGGAATCATAAGTCAAAGCAGGGAAATCAGTTTGGAGTCTCAGTTATCCATGAAGAGTGTTGATGAGGTTTCTACCAGTGACCATTGCAGTGGAGAATGGAGAAAGGGACTTGACTGGGGACACTGCTGGGGTGGTTTTGGGAATGAATTGGATATAGTAGAAGGGGGAGGGTCTAAAATGGTAATCTACATGGTTTCTTGACTGGCCAGTAAGACACTTCTCAGACTTGGCTCTGGGAGGCCTGTATCTTTCCGATCGGTCAAATACCGGAAATTAACACCTTTCCTATTTGAAGATGCTTACATTCACTGTTCTTCGTATCTTTTCTTTGGGATGAGCTTCAGAATGGGGAAGCCTTTCCAGTAAACTAGTTCAACCATTGTGGAAGTCAGTGTGGCGATTCCTCAGGGATCTAGAACTAGAAATACCATTTGACCCAGCCATCCCATTACTGGGTATATACCCAAAGGAATATAAATCTTGCTGCTATAAAGACACATGCACACGTATGTTTATTGTGGCATTATTCACAATAGCAAAGACTTGGAACCAACCCAAATGTCCAACAATGATAGACTGGATTAAGAAAATGTGGCACATATACACCATGGAATACTATGCAGCCATAAAAAATGATGAGTTCATGTCCTTTGTAGGGACATGGATGAAATTGGAAAACATCATTCTCAGTAAACTATCACAAGAACAAAAAACCAAACACCGCATATTCTCACTCATAGGTGGGAATTGAACAATGAGATGACATGGACACAGGAAGGGGAATATCACACTCTGGGGACTGTGGTGGGGTGGGGGGAGGGGGGAGGGATAGCATTGGGAGATATATCTAATGCTAGATGACGAGTTGGTGGGTGCAGCGCACCAGCATGGCACATGTATACGTATGTAACTAACCCGTACAATGTGCACATGTACCCTAAACCTTAAAGTATAATAAAAAAAAATGAATAAACCAGGTTTTCAAGTTTAAGGTGCTCAATATTTTTAATTTCTTTGGAAAATTCCGTAGTGTCATGCCTGAGCATTTGCAGTATCCTCTTAACAAAACTAACCTAGTTTTCTTGTCTTCAATCCTAACTCCCCAAAATCCTGTGCATTGTTAGCATGCTCCTGTTTTCCAAACAGTTTTTCCATTGTTGTTTGCTTATTCAGCAAACTTGAATGGCTGTAAGTTCTCCCTGAGATGACCCCATGTTAACTTCCATTGAAGATTTTACATTTGCACCAGATGCTAACTCCTAACTTTATTACGTAGTGTTCTCTAAAAACATTGCCTACTTCACTGGTGACCCACTGACTCTCTGACACACTGATAACAGCTCTCTGCCCATTTTCCCTGCCTGCTCTGAAACTCAATTTCCAGATTAATCTTCCTAAAAATCAACCCCAATCAAGCTATTTCCTTCCTCTGAAACACGTTTTTACACTCTATTACCTAGTGATATAATTACAAACTCCTCCATCCCACTGACTCAGTAGTTCTGACTCATTTTGCTCATTCCACACAGGTCATAGAACAGTACACTCCCGTCAGAAAGTCTCACATCGACTACAATGATCTTTGGGGAATTTAGCAGGTATACTCAGGAGCACATAAAAGAGTCTCCAAGTAGAATAATTATAACATGTATGAAACCATCACCTCTGTAGTCCCTACTATGTGCCAAGTCATTTTTGAACATTTTAAAAGTATGAACTCATTGAATCCACCTAACAATCCTATGAAATATAAACTATTATTGTTTCACTTTATAGATGAAGCAACTCAAGCACAGTGATGGTAAGCACTGTGACCCAAGGTCCCATGACTAATAAATGGTAGAGCTAGAATTTAATCTCAGATAATCTGGCCCTGAAGTCAGTGTTCTCAATTGCTCTGACAAACTGCCTCCCTCCTTCAATTCCTGCCACCCACCACCTCCCACCTCTTTCCCCAGCGTTGAAGGCTGAGAATTACCAAGCTTAATCAGTTTTAAGCAAGTTTCACATAAGATCTCATTTTGTTTGGAAGGTGGCCTGGGTCAACCAAGCCTCCAATGACTGTTCCTTCTTTGATCTGTCTCCTTGATTATCTTTCTCAGATACCACTCATAATTTACTTACCATAAACTATCTTCATTGACCTCAAACTGTGATATATATATATATATGTGTGTGTGTGCGTATATCCATATGTGTGTGTGTGTGTGTGTATATATATATATATATATGTATATCTCACATCTCTCCAACTAGATTTAAAAAATTTTCAAGGCCGGGCACGGTGGCTCACGCCTGTAATCCTAGCACTTTGGGAGGCCGAGGCGGGTGGATCACAAGGTCAGGAGATCGAGACCATCCTGGCTAACAAGGAGAAACCCCATCTGTACTAAAAATACAAAAAAAAATTAGCCGGGCGTGGTGGCGGGCGCCTGTACTCGGGAGGCTGAGGAAGGAGAATGTCCTGAACCCAGGAGGTGGAGCTTGCAGTGAGCCGAGATGGCGTCACTGCACTCCAGCCTGGGAGACAGGGCAAGACTTTGTCTCAAAAAAAAAAAAAAATTTCAAAACCATAATCGTAATTAGCACTCCAAATTGCTCTTTTGATTTCCCAACTTCGTTAATGGTCCTCTCATCTAACTTCAAAGTGACCCCTGTGACCTCTCTGTCCCTTACCTAATCCATCTTTACTTGCAGTCTGCTTCTAAGTTTTGGTTCTTCATGCATCCCTAATATCACTGTTAGTCTTCTCTATTTTTTCTGTTTATAGTGTGGACATGCCTCATGCACTGTGCCAGAGTAAGGAAGCAATGAATTGATGGTTGATGGTTGCTTTAGGTTCTCACTGTCTTTTCCCCGCTGTCATGTAAGTCTTTATCTAGTCTTCCAAATTCAATAAAATAAATTTGAACCTTTGACCCCATGTATCTGTCCTAAATTCCATTGCCAGTTTAGTTAATCTAAGGAAGAACCCGTGTCCTCCTCCCGACTATCACCTTCCTCTCCAAATCATTGTCTGCTGAAATAAGGATGCATTCCCCAGTTGGTATGAAAAAATCTGAAACTCAATTTCCAGATTAATCTTCCAAAAAATCAACTCCAATCAAGCCATTTTCTTCCTCTGAAACACACTGTTACACTCTATTACCTGGTGATATAATTACAGACTCCTCCCTCGGCAGCTCCATCCCACTGACTCAGTAGTTCTGACACATTTTGTTCATTCCACACAGTTCACAGAACAATACACTGCTGTCAGTAATGTCTCACTCAGCGCACCATTGATTTGTCCTTTCCACCCCTTCTCCTGTTATTCCACTGCATATGTTGTACCCTCTTAGGAAACCAGACCACAAACTACTGGCATAAAAAATGCAGTGTGTTTCCACCTCCATTCCCTGATTTTTGCCATTCCTCCCCTGCCCCATCCGCTTTTATATGTTGACATATTCACATAATCTTTTTTTTTCTTATTCCAAGTGCTTTCTTGCTTTTTTTGACTGTCAATATTTTTTTAATTCACTTTATTCATCCTTCTGTTTGGCTATTCGCCTCATCTTCTTTACTCGATTTGAAAATTCTTAAAGACAGGAAATTGGCCTTACCCAACTCAGTAGCCCTTGCAACATAGAGTAGATATTAAATAACAGTATGTTGGATTGCAATAACTGCTAACCTTCAGTTGACTATATATAGAAAATATAGATCATTGTTCAAACATAGTCTAATGCATCATTTTGCAAATAACAATTAAGTCGGAGGCTAGGATGAGTTAGGGAAAAGCCTTCTAAATTTCAGACTATAGGAAGGACATACTGAGATTAAGTAGCTCCTGGAATCATCTTTAGAAATCCCTAAATCTTGGCTAAATATTTACCTATGTTTACCACATATGTATTTTAACAATTTGTCTCATTGTTTAGCATGAACACCAAACATCTCTGAAACTCAGTTTCCTTTCCTTTAAAACCAAGAAACAGTATCTATTTTACAAGGTGGTTATGAGGAATAAAGGAAATAAGAGTTTAAGTAAGGGAATAATTTCTGCTTAAAAAGCAACTATTGCATGTAGTAGGTACTAAAAATTTGTTAGTTTCTTCCTCCTGTTGTGGGTGCACATGGCCCACTTAACTGAAGGAGTCTGGGATCCACAATTAATCCTTGGCATCAGAGCTGAGACCCCATAGTGTGGCCTGTGGAGCCATCTACTCAGGGGACAACCACACATAAACCATTAGCCTTAAGAGAATAAGGAGGCTCTGAGCAAGACACTCTAACACTTTTGCAAACAAAAAAATTTCTATTATCAGGATTTAGCTATTTGATGCCCTAGGATTCTGTCAAGGTAATTTGAAGGACTAAAATCAAATTTAAAAGGAACGGCATTCTGACTGTGCATTTCACAATTTTTTCTACAAACCACCTAAAATCATCTCCCTGACTTTCCGCCCAGCCCACTCTACTTCCATGACTTTAAGACAAAACTGTTCCTAGGGACTGAGCAGAACTGAGGTTATAGGTGGGGAATGACATAGCCTCAGCTGTTGGGAAGGGGAAGGCTGCAGAGCCTAGGAGCAGGTAAAGTCTGGAGCAAACACCTCTGCTGTTTTTATTCATCTACACACTCTTTGAGGCATTTTTTTTGTCTTTGAAGTGGAAAATTATAAGCGATTAGAAAACATGGAATTGGTGAAGACAGAATAGTAGAAACACTACTAAATGGTTTTCAGGAGGCATTGTAAACAGATTCAAATTTTCTTGAATGCAAAGTTTTCCTCCTCATTTCTTATTACTTTCTTATTTTTTTGTCTCCTATCTCTCTTTGCTTTCTCTTTGTTCTGTAGCCTTCTCTGAACACTGTTTCTGTCATCGAGGCTTTTAAATATATATTGCTAAATATTATTAACTTGATGTAATTAAGCAAAGGAAGGAAGTCAGTCTAAATCAATGGCAAACTGGAGAAATAAGCAATTTTTTAGGAAATGAAGGATTAATACTCTTAGGGATATACTGAAACTATTGAAAGCGGTAACACACTACATCACTAAGGAAGTGGAAGGCTGCCTTAACTCCTACATAAGCACATTTTGGAAATTTATTGTTTGAAATAATTTGTTGTGCTACAGACCTTTACTCTTTAAATAGACTAGTATTTATTTTTTTTTTACGAATTGCTTAGCAAAAAAACATTGAGGATATTGAGATATAAATGCAATTCTTCGTTGCTTAAAACTTGGTGCTAATAAGGTCAAGACCACACACTAAATCTGTGTATCTGCCAGTTCTCTCTCTCTCTATTGCATAGCCACAAATGTATGAACAAGAAACTCAGATCATAAGCAGCAGTGGGGGAGAGGATGTGGATGAGTCTGTCCAATATGCCTTCTCATATTGGAAAATGGCTCTGTTTTCATCTGATATGCACCTGTGGTTAGTAGCTTCGTATTTCTTTGTGAGCATCAGTTATCCTAGAATTTTAAAGATAATTTTAATACCATCATTGTTGCTTTAATAATATATTTTATTTGCTATTTCAACTCTACTATGTGGTAATATTACTTAAAACTAGATGAGAATTTTCTGCTTTCATTGATATTTCTTGCACGTATATTTATATTCTTCTCGTTAAGGCTAATAATACTATGTGAACTCATAGAATTGGCATTGGAATTCTCTGAAGGAAAAATAATGATCCATTTCATGAGATGAGCGATTTTTACAAACTGCTGTTTCCAGCTCAGAGTGCTTTGTTCAGTGATTAAAATGTATTTCTCAATTAAATTAAAATGCAAATATAGACAGTCTATTTTATGATTATAATAGAATTATTTAAAGAAGGTTTTATATCAACCTGCTATTAATATTTGATGCATAAACTGTTCGTTTTATTGTTGGGCCGGTTCTGCCATGTTCCATTTTCAAGATTACTAGAAGTGCTATGAAAACTTAATCATACTGTCCAGGTTTTATCAGTTTTTACCCACTCTACTCTGGGAAATTAAGTAGGCTGCTTTCCTATATACTTTATAAGTTATGCCAGGGGTGTTGGAGAAATATAAACTACTAAAACCTCAGAATCCCCTGAAACTGAATTATGAACACTTTACTATTCTTTAAAGAAATGTTTTTGTTACACAGATACAGTGACTCTTAAATTTACGAATACCATATTTTATAGTTTCTCATGAAATTAAAGATCTAGAAGCATACTTCAAGAAGCCATTATTCCAACTTTTTAATTTATATTAGAAATATAAAATATTTATATTAGAAACTGCATATAATGCTATGGATTTAATTATGATCCTTTTAGGGTTTTCTTTTTTCTTTCTGGTGTCCTATAACTTCTCAAACATTTGGATTAAAATAATCTTTAAATAATATTTTCTAACGTGATCTTTTTGTTGTTGTTGTTTTTAGTGATCTCAGTGAAAACCAAATTCAGGCAATCCCAAGGAAAGCTTTCCGTGGGGCAGTTGACATAAAAAATTTGTAAGTATCTATTTTTAAATTTATAGTGTTTTAAGTCATTATCTATTTTCAAAGTCAAGTTTATATTAAATAAAGTGTCAGAAAGAAATGGTGAAAACCCTGTGTATATTTATGCTTGTGTAGGAGACCTTGTAACAGTAAGTTGTCAATTGTTTTCACAAGCTGTTTGACGAGATGCTCATTTAGAAGATGTCTGGAAACAAGCCATCATTAAATTCATTCTTTAATCCTTGTGATTAATCTTTTGAAACCTATGAAGTGATTTGATTCACAGATATTTGTGTTTTTTCCCCACTTTTTCTATCAGCTTACTTCAGTAACTATGTTTTCAGTTGCTGTTGGTGTTTATTAGAAATAAAACTGTTAGTTTTATTGTTGGGCCAGTTCTGCCATGTTCCGTTTTCAAGATTACTAGAAGTGCTATGAGAATATGGACTATTATTTTCTGGAAATAGTAGATAATATTTTCTTCTTAGAGACACCTGTAGCCTAGAGCTACAGCTTTTTCCAGAGTTTTAAGATCACCCTTTGCATTAAATACCAAAAGCATGAGAATGACAAAATTATGTCTTTCCCTTTGTGTGAATGTATTTCTTACACTTTCATTCATATCCTCATGAAAGAATGTATTTATAGCATCCTTTAAAAAAATGAAAGTGCATTTCTGTATTTTCCTTTGATAAATCTTTAGTCTGGTGTTTCAATTATAAGCATTTTTAAGTGCCTTTATTTCTAAGGATGCATATCAGATTTAAGATCTCAGTGACAATCATAATATCAATATCTCTCTAAATTTTAAAAAACTATATTTGCTTCTAAAAATGATGGTTTTTGATAGACTATGAATCCTAGGACATAAATGTTTTTCTTAGCTTTTACATTAGTTTGGAATGTAGGGGAGAAAAGCCCCTGTATGCTGAGATTAACTGTCAGGAATTTAATATTTCTTAGCTAGTAATAAACAGGGCAGGCACTTTTTCAAGAATTAACTTATATTCAGAATTCTCCATGGTTGGATCCAATGCCTTTTTTTTTTTTTTCAGTAGCAAAAGTAAGACAGATGTTTTCCCTTGTCA